>NC_134842.1:68435842-69145009 GCF_965363235.1 Mytilus galloprovincialis | reverse complement strand
GTACATAATTTAAATCGATGTATTTCATATTTTCGGTATTGACTGTAAAAAGTGCGTAAGTGCAGTATGAGTAAAATACAGAATTAACTCTATCTTTTTTTATATTTCTTTATTTTAGAGGTAAGCTGCTGGCCAAGTTTCCATGACTTATTCTGTCGCAAATCATTTACTTCAATAACCAATCAATTGTATTCTGAAAGAAGTTAATTTGTTCTCTGTACGAATACATGAAATATTTCTCACTGAACATTATGTTTGCAATCGATGATCAAATACAAATCTACAGTATTTATATGAAAGAGACTTAATAATATATTTCTTTATTATTATTCTACATATATTTGAAGGATCGAAATAATCAGTTCTACAAATGTATGTTATTTAAAGACTTGAAATTTTACAATTATCAAGTGCATCCATGAAATTTTTATCGACGCACCAAATTTTTCCCTTTCATCGTGCATAACGATCTTCTTACTTGTTCGTTGCATTCTAAAATTAAAATCCTACACAAATTGCAAAAACTTTTATTCTCCGGCTAGACTGCGTAAAAGATAAATATTGCTTTGTTTGTGTATACACAATGTTTTGAAGGCCGATATCCAGTTTGGCTAAAAAAGAATTAATTTGCGCCACAAGTTAATTACGCGAATTCTTTTTTTTTGTATCACTTAATCATAAAAACTGCAACATTCATTTGCGCCAATAAAACAATCATTTAATTGTGCAAATATCAGTGTATATAAAGTGCGAATCCAGCTAGTTCATTTTTACTGTTATATGCGGGTATGTCTATTGTAGAATAAAGGATCATGGAAAAACTGTATTTGTTTACGTTTTGAAAATATCAAGTTACAGGATTTTAAGTTACGTTTTAACATATTTTCATTGTGATATGTCTTTATAATATACAAACATAGCATAAAAATTCAAAAAAGTGTTATAAAAGCATCATAATATAGCATATCGATTATTGAAAGCGATCCATTTTAACTATAGATGCGATGAATTATCACTGTTAGTGCAGTCATTATTAATGTAGAATTTTCAAAGATGCGAGGAATTTTTATTGTAGAATTATGTGATAAATGCACTTGCAACAAATGAAAAAAAACTTAGTTGATGACTTTAGGATTTATGATACATGTATTTTCAAATTGAAATACAAACTCCTCATTCATTCTTCATCAAATATATAGCTTTTCAAACTTGTAACAAAAGCGATTCTCAAAATGTCATATTGTATTCTTCAGATTACGTTTCTCCTTGATTTTAACTTATATAGGGAATCACTGGAGCGTGACAGCAGCGGGCCCTCTTAGGCAGTCAGTGGGCCCCTACTAATGAAAAATTCTAGATCCGCGAATGGATACTACCGCAGAGGTAAAACCATACACATATGGGTTATTGTACATGAAATGCATGCTTCAATTCATTTTTGTTGATTATAGACCCTTTAATTTGGAACTCTATGTGGGCTATTTCAGCAACTAGGCAAACAATCCCCAAACTAGATACACGGTTAGATTCAGCATGTCAACGAATTCCAAATATCTATATTAAAGGACATTTGTCTATAAATTTGGACCCCACAAAATTGAAAAAGGGATCAAAAATATAAAAAAATGCATGCATCGAATACATTTGTTATTGAAGGCATGACTGTAACAATAGGATGAATATACAAAAATATCTTATTCTGGGGTCTCATTGGGGGGTTCTGATCCGGGATCCCGCTTACTGTTTTGGCAGATTCCCGTATTCCGCTTATTGTTTTGTCAGATTCCCGTATCCCGCTTATACTATGCAGTTCTATTTTTTTGTGATTATCCGTGTCCCACTAGACTTCATTTCCCGTTTTTCACTTCACAATCATTTGACTTTCACCTGTCACGCTTGCAAAAAATCGGCAATCCGGCGTGACGCTTATACCCAAATGCGACCCACTATTTTAGTTTTTTACTCTATTTTGACTCATATTAAGCCCATTATAAATATAGTAAAACAGTAGCGTGGATTTTTGTGTCCCTTTTTATCCCGCTCGTTTCGTTTTTGAGCCATATATAGATGTCGTATGTGACAATGAAACAACTCTCCATCCGATTCACAATTTATAAAAGTAGACCATTATACGTCAAAATACTGTCTTCAACATGGAGTCTTGGCTCACACCGAATAGCAAGTTATAAAGGGCTCCAGTGTAAAACCTTTTAAACGGGAAAACAAAGGTGCAATCTATATCAAGATGTACGTAATTAGTGGTGAAGTGTCATGGAAATGGATAAAAAAATAAGGATAAAGATCCCTATACGCTTTATAAGAAACTAAATGGAATACATTTGAAATAAATGTTATTTCTATTGAATTTATTAGAGTGTTTTAAAACCAAACTTTCCTCCGTAAGTTAAATTTTATCAAATCTTTCTCTTACTTTATCTATTGTTTGAGCAAGTCGGCTAAATTATGGCTTTACAGCTTATTTCCTAATGCATGTAAAGCAAAACTTTGGTTGGCTTGCTTGCTTTGTTTGTATTATTGTTTATACAAACTTTGTAAATAAGATTGACATTTTTAAACAATATGAATAGGCATAGTTTAACCTGTATTTTTAATATTTGAATTAAATTGGGTGTTATCATAATGATTATCCAATAAAAAAAGCAAGCAAATCAACTAAAGTCTTGCTCTACATGCTTAAAGAAATGAGCTGTAATAGATAAAAAAAAAAATTATACAGTGAAAATGCACCGCATATACAATACTAATGATTCGCTCCACAGTGAAAATGAAAGAATAGTATCATTATTCGACAGTAAACATGACTAGCATTACGAAATCATCATGGTGGAATTTAGTTAAATATGAAGAAACTGAATGACAAAGCATATTCTACGTTATACAACTTTAATAATTGTATTAAAATGAATATTTTTTACTGCAACAACATCTTACCTGTTAGTTATAAAGCACCTGCACGATCTGTTCGTGAAATGTCCTAAATATTCACCTATTTTGGTATATATTTCACAGCTGGATGGCTTTAGGCGCGATAAAACTCCGCTCGCATCTCTTACTTTGTTTAATTAGTATTATGTATTTCTGAACATAAACATTTTAACCAATTTTCCTCATTTTCTTCAAAAATTAAAAAAAGTTCGTCTGTTTATTTATCATTCTACATTAGACATTTATGGCATATACAGTAAAAATGATATTTTAGGATCCGCACTTTACATACACTGAAATATTATACACTTGTTTTCAAATGTTTCTTCTTAGAGCACTGAGGAGGTCCTTTTTGGTATTTACATGTAGGTTCAGAATTCGCAAACTGAAAGGGCCTCCTTAGTGCACTTAGACTGACAAAAAAGTGCACAATGGACCTGATGGAAAGATAGAATTGACACAAAAACATGGCATACGGAAGGAGAAGTATATAATTTCGAATTTTAGTAATTATAAAGTTATTTAACAGTTGAAGTAAGTATTCTAATGTTACATGTACGTGTAAATATGTTAATAGTTTGGGCAATAAATTCGAGGTAAATATGACACAATTAATAAAATTGAGAATGGAAATGGGGAATGTGTCAAGTTCCATTTATTGGCGCAATTAATATTATAAAACAGAAGAGATGAGCGCTATTCAAACGTTTACAATATGACAAATTACACCTAACCGTTTTCACAGATCAGTAATTTGTTCGCCCGGGGATATACACCTGCCAGTAATCTACCTTCAGTAACTTTACAATACCCAGCCGTGTCATTTCCGTATATTGTACATGTAGGTATCACGTGTTATACATGTATATACACCAGAAATACCCATTCAAGTGATTTTTAATTTCAGAAGAACTCCATATCGGGTACATAAACATAAAATTATAATAATATAAAAAATAAATGTTGTTTTATTAAAAGCACCTAGGTATGTATTTGTAAACTTTTGTTAATTCGTTATTTCATGTATCTTTTTTTTTTTTGCTTCAATTACTTTTTTGTATCTTATTGACTTATTCGTAAATCGAAAAAACGCACAAATCTGAAATAAATCGTATGCATGGCATTGAAAATGTTGAATGATTTCTCTAACTCAAAACTAGTTATACATGTACATGTAGATGCCTCTGAAATTATATTTTTCTCGTTGGGTTGCTTGTCCATTTATTGACGTTTACGCTATATTCTTATGTTCGGTATTTGTGAAAAACGCTCATCTATCAATTTTACAAGAAATATAATACTTGTAAGTCATGAACATTGAAGTTTAACTTGCTATCATTTTTTCGTATACGCACAAACATAAAATAAAATGAAACACCTTAAAGCGGTTTAAATTATGCAGTGCATTTTGAAAATATAGTTTCCGGTTATTTTTGTTTCATACTTTTTCTATCCCTTTTCCTGAAAATTAGTACACGGGTCACGTGTTAATATCGAATAAAATTAACGGTACCAATTTTCTTGCACCAGATGCGCATTTCGAAAATACATGTCTCTTCAGTGATTTGAATTTGAGCTGTTTTATAAGTATATATGATGGTGCCTCGTTTTTAAGGGATTGTAATTCTTTAAAATAAATGTATCTATTCATCCATAAAATACACAATAATTTCACTTTTTTTAAATGACAACTTGTATCAACCGGAAGATTTGCAGATATTGACACCTGTGCGTTTGGATTAGCATTAAAATGTTCCTGTATTTTTATAAGAAATACTTTATAACACAATCTTGGACTTGTACAAGTATATATATGCATCTATAAGTCCAAGCATGTGCATACAATAATGCATGTATGTACATGCATACGCATGAGTTTCTCGCTACATTGAAGACCCGTAATATAGGCCTTCCTCTTTTGTCTGCTCTATAGTCAGGTTTTTGTCTCTTTTACACATTCCCCATTCTCATTTTTTGTAATATACGACGGTATATTAGGGAGCATCTAAACACCACCTAGGCCGCCTTAGTGCACTAAGCTCAAGAAGCTGCACTAAGCCCATGATGGGATGGTGCTATGAATGTAAAAAAGATACCATCGGACGCTGTTTTTTTTTAAGATAATGTATCTGATTTTTTTAGTCATTAGAAATTGTAGTTAAGTCGTAATTTGATTTTTTCTGTCATTAAAGGTTTTGTCCGACGACACGTGCCAGTAATTAACAAGGTAATAAAATCACTAACCCATGCAGAAATAAAGAAACATAACAATTACACGGCTTCCACCTTTTTGTTTGCCGTGTTATATAATTGTTTGTTTTTGTAGGATTTAAAACAAAACTTTGTATTTTTCTTTTTTGAGTGTATTTTTTTATAGGTTAATTATTTTGACTTTATGATACTTTTTTGGGGTTTTTAGTCAAACTTCATTGTAATTCGAAGTTGATTTATTTTTGTAAAACGATTGTTTTAGGTGGTGTTTGTTTCGTTGTATTTGTAAAATTGTATGAAAGATTGGTTTGTCCTATAATAGAATATGGAGCAGGTATATGGGGTCAAAAAAAAACATATTCCTGTATTAACTCTATACATAATAGGGCTTGTAGATTTTTTTCTCGGAGTACAAAAATATGCACCAAATGCTACAGTTACTAGAGACTTAGGAATACCACCTAATTTTGATAAACAGTGGAAAAGTATTATTCGTTTGTGGTGTAGATTAAATAACATGAGCTCAAATCGGTTAAGTGCAAAAGTTCACAAGTGGGCTGATAGTGTGAGTATTAAGCATAAGTGTGTTAAAAACTGGATTTTCTTAGAAAAAAAAACCTTCTAGCTAAATTCAAGTCATTTATCGTGTCCTGAAAATATGGACACTAACTTTGTTGTAATTTCTTTTATGTCAAAATTGTTCCTGTAACAAATACCATGTACATGTACATATATGAGGCTATGAAAGTAAATAAATAGAGTTTACAGAAATAAAGATGATAATGGGATAAGCACTTTAAATTACAGAATAAAGAGATGAAAATATAAAGAATAGATTAAATGATTCATGGTTGCTTAACGACCAGTTACAAATATTACACTCTACCCTCCATGTTTTTGTCCATCTGATGAGTTAAGCCTATTTAAACTGATTATTATAGTTCGTTTTTATGTTGTATATGTACTTTTATACCACTGACCGAGACTAGGGGGAGGACAGGGAGCCCGTTAACAATTTTAACCCCGCCACATTATTTATGTATGTGCCTGTCCCAAGTCATGAGCCTGCAATTCAGTAGTTGTCGTTTGTTTATGTGTTACATATTTTTTTTCGTTCATTTTTTTTGTTGTTATATAAATAAGGCGGTTAGTTTTCTTGTTTGAATTGTTTTACATTATCATATCGGGGCCTTTTATAGCTGACCATGCGGATTTGGCATTGCTCATTGTTGAAGGCCGTACGGTGACCTATATTTGTTAATGTCTCTGTCATTTTGGTCTCTTGTGGACTGTTGTCTAATTGGAAATCATACCACATCTTCTTTTTTTTATATTCCTGTGCTTTTAAAATGCCCATTATAGACATATCATGATACATTAAGCTTAACATTTTAATTTATAAATATCAAATAGCGAACAATTTATATATTTATTCAATAACGACAATGTTGCTGCAATAGGTGCCAGAAACATCAACAATATTATATTGAAAAGAAACGGCATTTTATTTCACTTGTTCTTAAAAAAAAAGATGTTTAATTTCATTTAGTATACGGACACTGTAAATTTTGAATGTAAATGAGTAAAAATTTGTTTATATTTATATATTGTGTCTTATACGGCTCTCATTTATCTTTTTAAATTATTGTTTAGTTCTGTGATTCTAATTTTATGTTTGTATGTGGTGAGACTTTGAAATAATAATAATGATAAAATATTGAATCTAAAAATATTTAGAAACTATAAACTTTTCTTAAATTTATACTTGAGTCAGAAAATTAAAACCAGCAGTGTCAAAAATATTTTTTTAAGCTGACAAATATTTTACACTCAGCGGCATTCAATGTCATTGACATACTATATAGCACTAATCGCAATATACATGTACATGATATTTTGGACATCTTATCAGTAATCTCTCTATTGAAGATGTTGAAATCTATGTATTATAATTATTCGCTTATTAGGCAAATTCATTTTCTACAAAGATATTTTCCATCCTTTTAGTTTTGATAAATACCATTACAAATAACATATTTGTCTCAGTCTCCTGTGTGAGGATATTCGATTGATAAAAAAAACAATAAACAATTTAAGGTCGTCAGGTAAATGTGGATTACGGATTAAGATGTTAGATGTCAAACTTGAATTAACAAACTGAGGTGAATTTAACCCGAATATGTAGTTTCTCTTCAACAGTGTTTTAATTCCAAGTTCCTTATTTTCATTTAAACTAAATTAATTATATAGAATGATAGAAAGATTCGGAACTAAAGATAGTCACAATTAAAAATATGTATTTTGAAAAACCGCCAGATCATATCTGATTTAAATCCAGGGTCCGTATATGCATCTTCTGACATCAGACTCAGACTTTCTTGAACTGAATATTAATGTGCGTATTGTTATGCATTTACTTTTCTACATTGGCTAGAGGTATGGGGGGGGGGGGGTTGAGATCTCATAAACATGTTTAACCCCGCCGCATTTTTGCGCAAGTCACAAGTCAGGAGCCTCTGGCCTTTGTTAGTCTTGCATTATTTGAATTTTGGTTTCTTGTGTACAATTTGGAAATTAGTATGGCGTTTATTGTCACTGTACTATATATATATATATATATATATATATACATATATAGAACTCGTCTAAACATCAACCCAACAATGTTAGATCTGTAAATTTGCTTTCGCAAATTTTTGGTTCTTCCCTCGCCGGGATTCGAGCCCATGCTACTGTGATATCGTGACACCAAATCGCCCACACTGCAGCCGTCCCGCTAGACGCAAAAAAGAGCTTTCGGTGGGCATGTGTTACCTTTCCACGTCAGTTTTAATCTAGCTGCGTACTACAGTACATGATATATAAGGCATGAAGATGTTATTGTTTACAGATCAGCTAAATTATCTATAGTAAAGGATCCTACAAATTCATGTAATCAAGATACAGTCACAGAAAATAATTATATTCATAACTGACTCAGACGTTCTTATATATATATATAGTATATATTTGTTAAGGGGCCAGCTGAAGGACGCCTCCGGGTGCGGGAATTTCTCGCTACATTGAAGACCTGTTGGTGACCTTCTGCTCAGTGTTGTTTTTTTTTTTTCTTTGGTCGGGTTGTTGTCTCTTTGACACATTCCCCATTTCCATTCTCAATTTTACAATGGTACGTAAATTAAGATTTTATCCGAAAAAAACGGATTTTCTACATGTACTACAAAAAATGTGTACAACTATTGAATATTGTAAATGTTTAATGCATAAATGTCCAGATCTAGATCGAACTTGCTTTGCTTCGTCGAAAGTACGAATATAAAAAAATCACAGATTTATATTACAACTAAAAGGTCCTAGAACAGTTGCAGAAATCATCATAATTTGTTTATTGTTAGTTATTTGTACATGTCTAACTATAATGCGAACCCGAAGTTGTGAAATAGCAACTAAGCGTGAATTCTTTGGAAAAGCGGCGGTTCTATGAAATACTATTGTCAATTTCAAGTTCTGTTTCGACATCATTGTAATATATGTCACTGGACTTTAAAATTTAATCCTTTATTTCGTCTTCGTCTTCGTCAAATATTGCTGTTGGTTTCTGCCGAAAAAAATCTTTCAAAAAGTTGTAACCTTTGGAACTTTTTCAGATAATTTAACCACATGACAAGAAATTATACAATAAACATTGGTCACGCACGATAGATTCTGATGTAAGACACGTACCGTTACAATACCCAGTTTACACGCATCAGAGCACACAGGTTTGTCGAATAGGTCAGTTGATTGGAGGAAAGTTACCAAAAACCACGCCTACCTTTAACTATTATCCAATCAAACGCCTTTGACATAAACTTAAATAATACATGGGTAATATAAGGCCAACTAAAATTAATGAGTAGATTTTCATCCAAATTTTTAAAAAAAATGGGGCGGGTGGGAGTATTTTATTTTTAAAATTTTATTTCATATGAAACCTTGTTGTGACAAGTTCATCATATATGCACGTGTAATAATAAGCTGATATCATATATACACAAGTAGGAAGAATCTTACATGATTTTTAAAATCCTGAAATAAACAACAAAAACGTGTGAGAAATGCTCTCTTCAGTTGGATTACCTACACCAAATGTATTTGAGTTTCTAAACGACGGTTTGTATTCCCATAAAATGAAGCAAATGCATTGGTATGCAAAACAATTATTATAAGCACAGAATAAAAAGAAAACTCAAACAGTGTTGAAAATAATAGGGTTGGTACTTATGCAAGATGAGAATATAATTACCATGTAAAACATGAACTTAATAAAAAAAAAGTTGTTTAATGACTCTTTTGGGTGTATTGGGACATTTTCTGTTTGTCAACATAAAAAGACAGACATGAGGGCTTGCATAAATAAAATGGCTTTCTTTTACCATAATGATCCCTATACTTTAGAGTTATGAGTTCAAGTTCAAAGTAATGGTTAGGACAGGAGATGTTTTATGTTAGGGTTAGGGCTAGTGTAATGGTTAGGTATGGGTTAGGGTAAGATTGGGGTTTAGGATAGTTAAGTTTAGCTCTATAAGAGTTGGGACCCCTAAAGTAAAAGAAGGTCATTAAAATGCGTATGTTACTTGACTTTTTAAATTCAATATACGGTTATAAGTCTGACGAGTTTGTGCTTGTGTTTCAATATCTTGAATCCAGTCATGTTTTTGTATCAATGGTTTCCACGAATCTTGCGCTTTGAATATCATTCACAGTTTAAATTTCCTGATACAAAATCATTGCTTAAATAAAAAAAACGCAGTTTTCTAATCACAGAAATCATTTGTGACATGCGGTCTTGGAAACAGCGTGTTTCTCGTAACACGAATATTTCATGTCATTCTCGAAATCAATCTTTACTATCGGGAGATGATGTTGTCATCATAGAGCAACAGAATATGTCGACTTTTAAAATCATTTTGGTTAGATTTACTCGAGGTACAAAACCAAAATTTGAAACAGGAAGCTTTGAATGAAACGAAATTGTAACGGTTACCGGTTATGGAAATGAACAGAATCCGGAAATGGTCAATTTTATAAAATAAAAAAATCAGGGCGGGAAGATTTCAGAGGGGCGGGCGGGGATGAAAATCTATCAGTTAATTTTTATTGGCCTAACAAAGATTTTGAAAAAAGTTGAGACTCTAAATTCTAACTTAAAAGTATAGATTAATGCTCGTAATGCATTTTCGCAATTTACATTAAATTTTATACATACTTTCACCTATCTAGTGAGGAAAAAATACAAATTTAAAACAATTGCAAATTACAACTATTTTGAATTATAATGCACAGCAAGGACGTATATTAGTTATCCGTCCTTGTGCACAGTTTGTGATAAATGGGTGTCAAAATGTCTTAAACAAAAACCCAAAGACCAGTTTCAAGAAGAATTCTTTGCTTTTATTGCAGAATCGCATAAAACATAAAGTTGTCGTATTTTCAAAAAGAATTATCAATTTGAAAACTACTTTTCCTTTTTACCTTTCTAAAATAATACATTACGCAGATATAGATGTGGTAGTTGCCGATTGAGTCTAGAAGGTGTCAGGATTTACACAGAGAAGACAGAATATGCCGTCTCTGTGACACAAACAACATTGATGACGAGTACCATTACATAATGAATTGTAAAACATTTAAAATATAGAAAAAGAAGGAAATGTTTAAGGAACTACTGTTAGTCAAACCCTTATATCTTTAAAGCTGTTCAACAGTTAAACTCATCAAATATTGTGATATTAGAAAAACTATGTAAGAGTTATAAATGTGAAAGTCAGTCCTCCAAGTTTATTTAATTGTATCGTTTACACATGCATGTGATAATTTTACCTTATAGTTATGTTTATGTATGTTCTTGATAACTAGCAATTGAAGTTTTATGAGAAATAAAGTATTCGTATTCCTTTAAACCATAAATTACAGTACACGAAGACCGCCTACGGGTAAAGTACAAGTGAATATATCACAAAGATCATCCGTACGCGTCCTTGTAAATGCAAAACTCTGGATTTTCTTTGATAATTACCCGAGAGGTTATAAAAGATCTAGAAAAGACTTCTAAAGGTGTTTGCCAAAAATGAATTGAAATAAAAGATTTTTGTGTAGACGAGTTACAACATTGCATAAGCATGATTAGGAAATTTGAACAAAAAATGTAAGTGCACATCTTTCTAGTGGCGAAAAACACGTATATCGAGCTACGTAGACGAAAAAGAATAAGTTCATAATGATTATGATGTAAATTCACGAAATTATAAGGTTATAGTTAGAAAACAATTTAAAACACGATTCGTCATTCCCCATGTATATAGATTAAAACAGAATTATAATTTTCTTATTCTTAAATTAAATTCTGAAATTCAAAAGACATGTTTCTGATACTTGACAGTTCAGCGATCACTATTACATGAAATGCACGATGATATTGACCGAAAACAAAGGTGAAAGATTCAAAATGTAAAATCAGCCGCTGGACGGTAGAATTTCTATCAATCATTCAACGATAAAAAAAAAAAAAAAAAAAAGAAGACTATTGAGTGTAAAAGTATGATAGAAATACTTTTAAAAATAATTTATTATAATGCCTGTTAAATTGTTCCAGTCATTGGTTACTAGTGATTGTCAGTCCATTTCGATATTTCATAGCACTTTTACAAATTCTGAAACAAATAAAAGAAAAAACTAATTTTCCCATGGGAAAAATATATCTACCCATGAGAAGAAATTTGTCCCGCACAGTGTTCAACTCCCAAAAAGGGAGTCTAACCAACAAAGAAATGCTTTATCATCTGTAGATTGATTTTTATATATGAAACGATGTGTATTGATTTTACTTGGTTCAATGTTCAGTGGCAAGTATTTTATATATGCGCAGGTCCTGAGACAGAAAATCAAATTATTCATTCACTTAAGGTCTTCAAAAATAACGATTGCGAGATGACGGACAGGAAGACTTCAAACGTAACAGTTTGAACTAGCTGTCAGAAACTTAAGTACTCTCAGATCTTTTCTTGCTATTGTCGTTTTGTTCTTCTGGTAAACAAGTGATTCTTTCATTGTTGAAGACTCTCTAGCGACTATAAAGATGAACAGGAATAAAACGCTGACCATTGATAATTTGTATTTTTGTTTAGCTCTGACTTTGTGTTCGATAAGGTCCCGTGTACCTTTACTCCATATTCCTTTATTTTCTATAAAGGCGTCTGTCTTGACAGTAAGTTGACACGACTTAATACAAGTTAAACCCTTAAATGTAAGACACCAGATGGAAGTACTCAAAAAGGAGAGCCAGTTTGGTATTCTGTAATGTTAGAGTTCAATTCTTCATGAAGAAACGACTACAAGTATATGTTTTCTGTATTCAGCATAGAATCATATCTTCTAAACTATATTTTTTCGTACAATGTCTGGATATTGGTGGACATGCATCATTGCGAAACCAGACATTTACAAATGAAAATTAATACTTGTACTATAGCCATTTAGTAGGAAAGTAAATGCACAAAAGACAAGTAATTCAGAAACATGCATGGATCACGCAAAATTATGCAGGGGCGACACCGGAGTAATGGGAGTTTGCTTCTTGCAATACATTCGCCGTGAAAACAATTTGATATGAAGACAAGCCTTTGTTTCAACTTTGTTTTAAAATTTCAAACATGAGGCTGTTACGGCCCAGGTCAATGTTCTTAAGCAACACATATTTTCCTTTCATTTTGCTGTTAGCTTTCTGATATAAATTTATACATATTATAGAGTATTATGATTCTTTTTTTTCAATTTCAGTTAAACACTATTTATGATTTGCTTTTAAATAAATTTTAACATGTTTAAATGTCTTTTTCTTTTTCTTCATCTTTTTGAAACCCTGGTTTTGTATTACCACTGACCAGTTCAGTAAAGAAACAGCTGCTTCATGTTTGCATAAATGTGTTTGTAACCAATCTAATATGCCATTATAATTTCCTTAGTTTTTATTCCGTGTCTATAGATAGTCTTCATCGGGGAGGCAAGATTTATTTTGTCTGTTGGTTGCTTGGCTAGCGTAAGCTAATCGATTTACCTCACATTTTGAAGTTGGATGGAGATTGTTTCTAGATAAATGCCGTACCTTTGTACTTTGGTTTCCTGTCGGATTTTTCTCAATTTTAAATTGGGAAGTTTTATCATTTGTTTTGCATAATTATTATTTTTGACTTGCAAATGAACGATTAATAAATCTAGTCCCGTGTGTGCTAGCGAAATGTTTTTAGTGTAATCGCGGAGTGTAATTTTTATTTCAACTTTTACGTTTGCATCAGGACGACCTAAAACACGAAAACTTTCTTTTTTTCAAGAATGACATTCGTTACTTCAAACAAAAATCGCTTTTATCTTCTTTTTTTTTTGCAGTAAAAGACCTGCTTCTTTAAAAAAAAACTTTAATACAATCGACTGATTCGGGAAGGTCAAGGATTATAACATATTTTTCGTAATTCTGAAAAACTTTTTAGTAATCTCTGGTGTATTTATGATGGCTTGGTTTGAAGCGATAACAGACGAACTATGCTTACTAGTGCTGCATAAAAAAACATGAGGATATGGTTTGTCCTTACAGATTTGACTCCAATAAGGATAATTTTTGTCTCATAGAAAAATCGATAATTTATTTTTCGATTTTTATCGGATATAAAAGTTATTTTGAAAAATACAAACCGGATTATTATTTATTAAAGTTTCGTATGCATCATAAATCAAGCTCCGGCAACTTTTGACTTGTTCTGATATAAATAGTAATGATTTTCATCGGAGAAAAAGATAGATATTTTTGTCGTGATTGGAAGAATCGTAAAAGTGTTATTTTTCTGAATTCTGTTTGTTTAATCGGACATCGTAGAGTTTTCATTTGATTTCTTTTTGCCGAACTGGACTTCATATTGTGTATTGATTTGAAACATGAACGAGGACCTCGATGAGAACACCTGGATTGAAAGTTTGCAAACGTTCCGACCAATGAAATTCATTTTAATATGTAACGAGAGCACCTAGATGAAATATTTTATCTATACTACAATCAGTTTTAACTTAGAAATTTCCGCTCAAATATATAGGAAATAAAATTATATGAAAGCAACAATGCAGAATGTTTCTTTTCCATTTTCTGTTTTTTTTAACAATGTTTATGTTCATTTCAATTTGGAAAGTAGACTTATATTAAATGCCCAAAACGTAAATGTATGTTTTCTTTTAAAACATTAAAAAACGTAAGAGTATGCCGACAAATAGCCTGTCAAGGTCGTTAAACTTAAATCAACTTACCCATCTTTATCGCAGACTAAAATTTATCTCATATATACAGAATACATGTTAATTTATTACAAGTACGTCAGGGTGCATGACAGCACAATAATCTTTTTACAGAGTCGTAAGAACAATATTTTTGTTTTATATTTGTTTCTCTTCCACAATTAACGCCCGATTTGGCCAGTGACCGGTATTACAATTTAACACAGTTTTAGAAGTTCAGTGGGCTGCTGCTTCATTTAGAATTTTGAGCATGCCTTTCTGTTTATCATATTCAACGTCAACATTATCTTCGTCGATTTTATTATTCAACAATATCTTGTTTTTCATTACAAGCTTTTCCAAATATCAATATACAGCAAGAGAATGAATATATGTTGCTTCAAGACACATCGATTTAAATTATGTACACAAATTATGTAGTTTTCCGTGTCTACATTTGATTTACGAGTACAATATAGTAAAACAGAAAAAAGAAAAACGGTAAATATACAGGAATACATAAAGTTTCGTAATTAGTTGCAAAGGACCACACGTTACTTACGATATATACATCGAGGTCGTTTTGCTTGAGTGATTTACCTGTAAAAAGTCCGCGGGTCTCATTCATGTTTAAAACGAATTAATGCATGTTTGAAATAGCTTAACAGGGGCGTGGCCTATTAGTTTGACCCAACTGACCACTAACTTGATTTCAATTGATCGACTGCAGAGAAATCTATTTGACTGGCGTTAAAATGAATTGATATGAATTGAAATGAATTAAATATAGTTTTTAATTTTTGTCAATCTTTATCAAATAACGATCAATCTCATTTAAATAGCGTTAACACGTTTTTGTCCGATCAAGTTAAATTCGGGTTACTAGTGCTTGCATGGGTTATTTTGATGCCATTGTCTTCGAATTGGACTATTATAGTCAATATTTTTCACAGAAATGAGATATTACTGCAAATTATTTCTAAGCTTCAAGTTTAAGTGTTGCCTGTGATTACTATAATACAATTGTGTTATAATAATTTCATATTCAAAATTCCCAAGGATCAAATGTCGTAAATTCATAGCAGGTGTCCGTTGTTATTCTGCGGTTTACATGTTGTAATGACTATAATTTTATACGGTGTATTTCTATGTGTGAAGTGTTCTTCTGTTTGTTTGTACTGTATTCCTGTCTTTTACTATTGTCATTTTAGTGGTATTTCAAACATTGCTATATGAGCGAGATGTTTTGCTAGCCATAAAACCAGATTCAACCCACCATTTTTCTTAAAATGTACTGTACCAAATCATGAAGGAATATTGGAGTTGTTGTCTACTTCCCGTTTCTATATATGTTCATTATCTGTTAACAAAGCTCTGTTCATTACCGGTTAATAAGTTAAATAAGATTTTGGAGGATTGCAACACAATTTCACATATCAGTCCTAAGTATGAAATTGTTCAAATCATTATGGCATATTGTTATTCTAAACTATTTCCCAAAATTGATCGCCCTGAAGATCATAAAAAACATTTGATTAAAATAAAGTATGTCAATAAAGGTTTTGATTTTGTAAATATTGCCGGTATATTTAACGACCATTCTTTTAAAGAACAAATTCCTGGATATTTTGATAATACTGAGCTCCCTCTTATTTGTTATATTTACAAGAAATCCACCCGGAAATTTGTGTTTAATTATAACCAATTGTGTAAAGATGTTAATATCAGTGAAAACACACCTACTTCATGTAATTGCAGTAATTCCGAATACATTTATGGACCCATTTCCCATGTTATAACAGGAGATCGTAACATCGTTTAAGACCGAGAGTTAAAATCATTCCTCAGTAAAGGACCTAAATATCGTCCCCCGTCAATTATTAATTGGAATGAGTGTTGTAATATCATCCACAACTCACTCCGTACTTACTGTTTGGAATAGATAAAACGGGAAAAAGTGGACAAAAAATCTTTGGACTCTTTTTTTAATTTAGTAATGAACATAGTTGATATACGTATTTAACATTTTAAAGAACATTCTACTATTAACAATAACCACAATAATTCTATTTCTCGTATTTAAACTAAAAGAACTAGCCAAGGAATTTGTTTTTGTCCCGGCCGATAAAGCTGCTAATAATATTACTATTGTTTGACGTAAATTTTACATTGAGGTTCTGAAAAAGGAAATCACCAATTCACCAACATTTCAACTGACTCCATTTTCAGAAAACGACATCTGTAACAAACATAAACTTTAAGCTACCGCTTTACAAGCAGAACCAAATACAATGAAAGTCCCAACTATGTATTGGCTTCCGAAGCTTCACAAAACATCTTACAAATATAGATTTATTTCGTCTTCAAGCCATTGTTCCACTACTAAATTGTCTATTCTTCTTACCAGTACACTTAGTACAATCAAAAACCTGATAATAAATTGTTCAAATAAGGCCCTCGAAAATAGTGAAATTAATTACTTTTGGAGTGTCAAGAACTCGTTGGAAGTACTTGATAAATTACATGCTTATATTGGTGATTTTGAATCTGTTCAAAGTTTTGTTTTTACTACCCTGTAGACCACATTGCCTCACATTCTCATTAAGAAAAAATTCACACACCTAATTAAATGGACTTTTAAAAAGTCAGAATGTGAATATATATGTTCAAACTCTTTTAGGTCATTTTTATGCCCCACATACGATAGTAGCGGGGCATTATGTTTTCTGGTCTGTGGCTCCGTTCGTTCGTTCGTTCGTTCGTTCGTTCGTTCGTCTATCCGTCCGTCCGTTCGTTCGTTCGTCCGACTTCAGGTTAAAGTTTTTGGTCAAGGTAGTTTTTGATGAAGTTGAAGTCCAATCAAATTGAAACTTAGTACAATTGTTGCTTATGATATGATCTTTCTAATTTTAAAGCCCAATTACACTTTTGACCCCAATTGCATGGTCCACTGAACATAGAAAATGAAAGTAAGAGTTTCAGGTTAAAGTTTTTGGTCATGGTAGTTTTTGATGAAGTTGAAGTCCAATCAACTTCAAACTTAGTACACACGTTCCCTATGATATGATCTTTCTAATTTAATTGCAAAATTGTATTTTTCATCCCTATTTCACGGTCCACTGAATATAGAAAATGATAATGGGAGTGGGGCATCCGTGTACTATGGACACATGATTGTTTAGTAGTAAAAAAAAAATGTCAATTGGACATGCTTTGATACTATATCTGCCCTTAAATCTTTACTAGATAACATTTTTGTTCGCTTTGGAGATTCCGTATATCGTCAGGTTATCGAAATTCCAATGGGGACTAACTGTGCACCACTTATTGCGGACATGTTTTTGTATTGCTATGAGTTACAATTTATCACTAAAATCAGCAAAGACCCATCGAAACAACATCTGATTAACAAATTTAATAATACTTGTAGATATTTGGATGATATTTTGGCTCTCAATAATGACGACTTCAGTATGTGTACTAAAGAAATTTATCCTGTTGAACTAATTTAAATAAAGCTAATACTAACAATGACCACTGTGCGTTCCTCGATCTTGATATCTATATCACTAACGGAAAGCTTAATACTAAAATTTATGATAAAAGAGATGATTTATCATTTCCTATCTTTAATTATCCATTTTTTGATGGTGACGTTCCCTTGTCACCATCTTACGGTGTTTATATATTTCAACTTGTACGATTCGCTCGTGTAATGTTTAAGATTTTAACGAGAAAAATTTATGTATTACTGAAAAAATATTACACCAGGGTTTTCGATATCACAAACTAGTTAAAACATTTACTAAATTTTATCATCGATTTAAGGACATCATTGTAAATATAGCTCAACATGCGAACTTCTTATACGTTCAGGTATTTCAAATCCAATATTTTATGGAAATATTCTTTATAAAGCGCAAAAAAATGTCAGTATTCACCTCAGAAGCTAAAAAAACCTTTAAATAGACTTATTAAGAAAGGATAAAGTTACGATACTGTTTTCAGGTCATAAAAAAATGCATATTTTGGCGTTAATATTGATTCACTTATAGGGTCTTTGCATCGGAACTAAACAGATTTATTTAAAAACCAGTTGTTGGCATGACACGGGTTATGTTCTTCTCATATATGTTATGATGGTATGATACTAAACCCCTCACGGATTGTGCCTGATATTCATATGATGAAGACATAATCTTTCAATCTGTATAATTGAAGTCTGCAGCTGGCATGTCAGTTAACTGCTAGTAGTGTGTTGTTATTTATGTACTATTGTCATTTTGTTTATTTTCTTCGGTTATATCTTCTAACATCAGACTCGGGTGCGGGAATGTCTCGCTGCATTGAAGACCTGTTGGTGACCTTCTGCTCTTTGACACATTCCCCATTTCCATTCTCAATTTTATTAAAGTTTTGACATGCTTGTGTTACTGTACCTTCGGTATTTTCCTCCTCTCTCTCGCATGTTTTGGACAATTTTCCATATTCAAAATTTCTCTCTACCTATTGTAGTTCTCAAATGATTGGAGATGAAAAAAATAATCTTGGTAATTTTTTTTATAATTCATAAACAATAACTTTCATAAGGTGACAAAATTAACTGACTATTTTGATAATGAGGATTTTGTCTTTCCGATTATATTTCTTCTTAATGTTTCTCCCTATCGAATATATTTGTAAAGAAAGTATACCAAAATGTTATAATGAGAAAAGACGGTCAGTAGATTTCAACATTTTGAAGATTTCTGCCCATGCCATATTTCTCTATGTATAGTGGTTTTTAACATAAAAGGCAACACATGCAATTAGCTCCTTTGTTCTTGTTTAAGCCATGCCAGCCATTTTGTTTGACAGGCGGGATGAACGGTTTAAATTTCAAACTTGATAACTAAACAAGATGATTATATACATGCAAGTTTGATAACAATTGTACAAGTTGATTCAGAAGAGTTTTGTACGATGGACCACGGATGACAGACGAACTTAAAGTGACTAAAATATCTTATGGGTCGAAGCAACTGCTGGTGGACGTTTCGTCCCTGAGGGTATCACCAACTCAGTAGTCAGCACTTCGGTGTTGACATGAATATCAATTATATGGTCATTTTTATAAATTTCCTGAATTTTTCGAAAAAATAAGAATTTTCTTTTCCCGGGAATAGCTTACCTTAGCCGTATTAGGAACAACTTTTTGGAATTTTGGGTCCTCAATGCTCTTCAACTTTGTATTTGTTTGGCTTTATAAATTTTTGTATATGAGCGTCACTGATGAGTCTTATGTAGACGAAACGCGCGTCTGGCGTACTAAGTTATAATCCTGGTACCTTTGATAACCTTTCTTAGCTCTCTAGGACAATTAGTTGATCCAACAAGGATAGGAGGAAGTGTTGATATTGTAAATCATTTCCTTGAAAAACAACTGAATACAACAGCTTTTGTCTTTGTTGGATTAATTAATCATTGACAATATATATCACTACAGATGTTTGATATAGGACACATTTATTTATATTTTGTCGAACTATGTCTCCCAAATTATATTTAATTACAGTTGTACATATACAAATGTTAGATTTTGAAATACTGTAAATTATAATGTTGATTTGTGTAGATACATCAATGAGTGGATCGTTCAGGTCGTTTTTGAAATATTTATGAAGGTATTACACAAATGCAAATGAGGCCATTTTAAATATGTTAATCAAAAACTCGAAACCAGGATGAAAATTGGTTACGACTTCAGATCTGAGTTAATTAAACTTGAACAAAAACCAGTCATGTATTTGATAGGTTTATTAAGAAATAACATGATTATGTGATAGACTATTATAATTTATACAATACACAATGTAAAATTTTAGCATGTAAATAAAACAGAGCAATACCAGTTCTTAAAGTTTTATATTGGAATTTGACAGTGGTTTCTATTCGTTTGATTTTTGATAAGGGACTTTCCGATTTGAATTTTCCTTAAGTTCGGTATTTTTGTTAAATTTACTTTTGTCTATGTTCAGTATATACAACTTCTACATTTATAAAGCATAGATATATATATAGACAATATATTCAATTTTTAAAAATTTTCAAGTGAATAACAGTACATAAAAATAACTTGTGAAGGTCTAATAAGTGCACATAAATACATATATCGTGACACCTTGCAATATACGTTTTTAACCATATGACAAGAACTCACTATTTTCCAAATCAATCAAAATATGCATTAACAATGTTTAATGTAGATGATTTTTTTTTATTTACCTACAAAATCCGAGTATGACTTACTACTTCTAAAACCTCAAGTAATACATTTTAGAAATGAATCACAATGTCTCTTTTTGTAAATTAAACAAATAAACGTAACCATTTATAAGTTGCAAAGGTAATATTATAGGCAATTCTCCAAGTCACCAACATCTCCATCCAGTATCATATAATACAACTGAGCTTAACACAGACATATAACGTTGATTACATGTACAAACTATGGGTAATAAGAGTAAACAAATGTACATTACATATCTCAGAAATAAATGGCAAATGAAGGATAACTATTAATGAAAAATCCACAAAAAAAACACAATTAATAATGGAAAATCATGTTTTTTTCTATGAAAAAAAGTGTAAATGTATATCTCTTTGATTCCAAGGAGTTATACTTGTTCTTATTCTATAAGCTGAAAAACGTGTTTTTCTTTACAAACATGTTATATTTAAAATAAAAGAGTGTTTGACATCAATTATTTCTGACTTCATCTATCAGGTAATATGCTGCGCATAGATTTAAAAAACTTAAAACAAAATTGTCTAAAAAAAGTTCACACTTTTAAAAGACATCAACATAAAAATCTGAACAGAAGAGTTGATGTATCTTTATTGGAAAATATTGTTTCTTTTTAACTATATATCAAAAAGTTGTTTGTGTCAGGTTGTTCAAAAAAAGAAGAACCATTTTGCTCTCAGAGTGTTTTTCAAGTTAGAGATTAGGCAAACATTTCTTATTTTATAAAATTTATGTATGAAAGAACAATGTTTGTGAAGAAATCTAAAACATGGAAAACTAAAAAATGCGATTTTAAAACATAGGTATTTTTTTTACTTTTATTTAATAAAGCAGTAAATCAACCACACAAACCAACTTTGGAATTAACATCTCAAGGTCAACATCAAGTTTGAAAAAAAATTGACAGTTGTTTATGAAGTTTCGTAAGCAACACACATTGCGCTTTTACAAAAATGTATATCATGATTAAAACGAGTATCTTAATCAAAGAAATGTTATGTTATAGATGTGTGTCACAATAACCAATGATTAACATCATCCTCAATACCAAATATAATATGAGTGGCTTGATGCATGTATTGTATGCATTTTTCCAATCTTGACATCAATAAGCATAATAGTTTAAACCAAAACTTAAACATTTCGAAAATGGTCTAAGCCATTTGCAGCTTCTATAACAAGCTTGAAGTCAGGCTTTTAAGACATATCCCATTGATATCAATTCAAATCTATGTTTTGAATTACACATGTTAAATGTATATCTGGTTTACCTTTAGAAATTATAATTGTTAATATATGATTCATCAAAGAACAAATATAACCCCTTTTGCAACAATACAAAAATAAGAGTCAAGAGGCATATTTTGCCATTCGTATGACCATTTTAACAAATAATGTTGATTCGCACATAATTCCTATACTGACCCCATAACTGTTCAACCCTTTATTAACACAAATAATTGCATTAAGTATTCATTTTTCTTCTCTAGTTTTAGTCAATCTATCAAACAATATCTATTACAAAAATTAACTATCAATCAATATAATGACTTCAGTGTTATACAGAAAGCTCTCCCCTAAATGGACGGTTTCTGATGGCGTATAATTATTTACTGAATTTACCCCTATTGACTCCCATACTTAAATATAATTGTTTACTTTGAAATCAGTTTTTCTCTGGCGGAAAGATGTCATATTGGTAATCATACCATATCTCCTATTTCTATAATATTCAAATGATTTCAACAATACAAGTAGAAATCATTTTCATAATTTTTAAAGTGGAAGGGTTACAAGATAAAGCTACATATTTGCACAAAACACATATAAGGTAAGTTATCAACAATTATGATCTCATTACAAACGTTCATGCATTTCTTGAGAAACAAAGTACACAATATCACAATGTAATATATATTATTGAACTCCTAACAATAAAACTTCGTTACATCAAAATAAGTCAATGTGGTATGATTTTTAAATAAGACAAAAAAGTACAAGGTTCGAAACAACTATAGATCACTAAGCAGCTTTCAAAAATGTTTAAAATAATACTTAATACCAATATATTAAAGACATTAGGATAATTAGATGTCAAAACAAGAACAAAGTCCATTGTGCTACGTTTTGTTCATATTCTGTACCTGGTAAATAGCTAACAACTTTTTAAACTTCATATAAATATCTTAGGGAAATGAACATTCCATACAATTAATGCTTCCGAAGGACATAATTATTTAAACAATTGTTGATTTTCACGATGTTAGTAACTGTCGGGACAAATCTGATAAAAACTGTTGATATACATATCATAACAATCAAACAAAAGTTGTATACCAAAGAGCACTTACAACGTTTTTCCCTTTTTTTTTATACATTTATTGACACAATCTAAAAGGAAAGTCATCAACCTGATTGAAACAGTATGTAATATATAACTGTTACAAGTCTTTACTTATCCATTAGTGGTTGAACAAATGATCGCAGTGAATTGGACTCTAAAAAAAATTATAAGAGGGGCAAAAAATACCATAATGACAGTCAAACTCGTACATCAAAAATAAACTGACAAAGCTATAGGTAAAAAAAAGAAAAAAAGACTCACAGACACACAGACACATATCAATACACAATACACAAAATAGAAGACTACAGACTAATCAACGAGAACCCCAACATAACTGGGGGTGATCTGAGAACTCCGAAAGGGTATTAAGCAGATCTTACTCCACATGTGACATCAGTCGTGTTAACGTTGATGAGTTAAGGCTAACAACGGTTAAATCACAAGAAACAAGAAACAAAGACGAATCTAGTCTCAGAATTAAATACAATGTACTAAGTACATTATAGTTTTCAAAGTTGATCATGTAACTAAATGACCGAAAGGTAGACAAATAATAATATAAAAAATTCACTTTCACATCAAGGAATTTCAATCAACGACTATACTTTGAGTTTTGTTTTTATTCCAAACAAACGATAAATACATTAAGACAGGCTGTGCCCATTGGTTCAAACTTTCGTTTTAATAAAAATGTTTGCCACTTTCATTTGTTTTTCAAACACGCTGTACTTGACTGAATAAAATTGAAATCCGGCAGATAATATTAAATTTGAATTGTGTACAGTTGTCCAAATTTAAGCTGCAATTTGCAATTAATTAAACCTCTACCTAGGGTCCACGGTAAAAAAAAGGTAAATGTACACATATCTTCTGAATTTATAATTTATTTCCGACAATGCATAATTAACATCAGAAATATATAATCTAAAAAATATATATTCAAGTGACATTGGTTATGAAATCAAAATGTAATTATAAGTACAAGGGGATATGTAGATGGTTAAGTCACTGAGACAGCAACGTGCAGTACAAAAAAAAAAGGAAATTACATCTAGAACTTTTTATCAGGGGTTGAAATAATAAAATTTTACTCAGTGAACGGAGCACACAAATCATGCTCGAAACATGAAACCCAAAATTTCGATTGGTTGATTTTGGAGTATGAGTACAAAAAAGTGACTCGAAAGTTTAATGACTTCAAGGCCAGGTATTCATAGTATGACATGTGCTACTATTATTTGTCAAAATCGAAGCACGCATGATCGTTATCCAAGTGCTGATGTTCAAATTAATACAAGACTGCATTACATGTTTCAGCTTAAAAGGAACAATATACAAATTTGGAGAAAAGTTTATCATTGTTGACTTGCACCTTTACCTAACAGTAATAATTCTACTTCCAAGTGACCATGCTCCTGAGCAACAGTTAGAGGATTTTTACCTTGATAGTTACATTTGTTGATATTTGCCGAATGGTGTAAAAGTTCTTTAACAACACCATCATGACCGTACTGGCTTGCTACATATAGAGGTGACACACCATTATTGTTACAGAAATTTACGTCTGCTGAGTGTTGAAGCAGTTCCTTTACGACTTCAACATATCCTCCCTGACACGCTATATACAAAGGTGAAACACCATTTATGGCACCATGATTTACTTCTGATGATTGCAGTAACAATTCTTTAACAACATCACAATGTCCTTCTTGACTTGCTATATATAGCGGTGATACATAATTACTATTGTTCAACTGATTTACTTCTGAAGAATGTTAAGCATATCCTTTCTGATTAGCCCCATCCTCATACCATGGGGATACGTAGCATTACCACCATCATCAAAATGAAGAAGGACATGTTCAGCCTCAATCCAGTTGCAGTAACAAACAATGCGCAGTGGTGTTGCATTTTTACTAAATTGATCAACTTTTGCTGAATGTTGATACAATAATTAAACAATAGTAAAATGTCCGTTCTGACTTGCAATATACAGAGGAGATAAACCATTAATTTTACACTGGTTGACATCTGCTAAATATTGTAACAGTATTTTTACAACAATATTATGACCATTCTAACTTGCTATTAAGAGAGGTGATAAACCATTATTGACACACTGATTTACCTCTGCAGAATTTTTTATGAGTTCTTTAACAACATCAACATGTCCTTTCTGACATGCTCTCCACAGCGGTGATGCATAATAATTGTTATACTAATTGACGTCTGCTAAATGTTGTATCAGTTCTTTAACAACATCAACATGTCCTTTCTGACTTGCTATATACAGAGGTGATGCACCGTCTTTGTCACACTTATTAACTTCTGCGGAATGTTGTATCAGTTCTTTAACAACATCAACATGTCCTTCTTGACTTGCTGTATACAGAGGTGAATATCCATCATTGTCACATTGATTAACTTTTGCTAAATGTTGTATCAGTTCTTTAACAACATCAACATGTCCTTCGTGACTTGCTATATACAGAGGTGATGTACCGTCTTTGTCACACTTATTAACTTCTGCGGAATGTTGTGTTATTTCTTTAACAACATCAACATGTCCTTTGTAACTTGCTACATAAAGTGGTGAATACCCATCATTGTCACATTGATTAACTTTTGCTAAATGTTGTATCAGTTCTTTAACAACATCAACATGTCCTTCTTGACTTGCTATACACAAAGGTGAGGTACCATCTATGCTACACTGATTAACTTCTGCGGAATGTTGTATCAGTTCTTTAACAACACCAACATGTCCTCCTTGACTTGCTATATACAGAGGTGATGCACCGTCTTTGTCACACTTATTAACTTCTGCGGAATGTTGTATCAGTTCTTTAACAACTTCAACATGTCCTTCTTGACTTGCTATATACAGAGGTGATGCACCGTCTTTGTCACACTTATTAACTTCTGCGGAATGTTGTATCAGTTCTTTAACAACATCAACATGTCCTTCTTGACTTGCTGTATACAGAGGTGAATATCCATCATTGTCACATTGATTAACTTTTGCTAAATGTTGTATCAGTTCTTTAACAACATCAACATGTCCTTCATGACTTGCTACATGCAGAGGTGAAAAACCGTCGTTGCTACACTTATTAACTTTTGCTAAATGTTTTATCAGTTCTTTAACAACATCAACATGTCCTCCTTGACTTGCTATATACACAGGTGATGCACCGTCTTTGTCACACTTATTAACTTCTGCGGAATGTTGTATCAGTTCTTTAACAACATCAACATGTCCTTCTTGACTTGCTGTATACAGAGGTGAATATCCATCATTGTCACATTGATTAACTTCTGCAGAATGTTGTATCAGTTCTTTAACAACATCAACATGTCCTTCTTGACTTGCTATATACAGAGGTGATGTACCGTCTTTGTAACACTTATTAACTTCTGCGGAATGTTGTATCAGTTCTTTAACAACATCAACATGTCCTTCTTGACTTGCTATAAACAGAGGTGATGCACCATTATTGTTACACTTATTAACTTCTGCGGAATGTTGTATTAGTTCTTTTACAACATCAACATGTCCTTTGTAACCTGCCCATAATAAAGGGAACCAACCATCCCCTCCATTATAATTTATGTCACTTTTCCTACTTATCAACCATTTTACCAGGTCAACAGTACCCATGGAACAACTTCCTGAAAGTGCTATGTCTGTGTTGTTAATATCTTGTGTACATGCGAGTTTTTCCTGCTTTGAATGATCAAGTTTGTTTAAATTGTTTATAAACCTTTCTAAAAACATAGAATAATTCATGTTTCTGTTGTTACTCACATTGCACACATAGCCGGTGTCCCAGTCTTTCAGCAGTCTTTCTATATAGAAAGTAATATGGTCATCATGTATTATTATCGCAAACTCTATATTTGTGCTCATGTCATGTGTTGTCTTCCAAATAAATCTTTCACGTATGAAACCAGTGTGTACATGTTCAATGAAGAGCTGTAACATTTTCTCTCCAAAATACTTGGCTAGGAAATCAAACAACTTATCATGTGTTATTTTGTATGTTCTCTCTTCCTTGACCACGTATGTACCTGTGAGTGTTTCAAGGGATTTCCTTAAACGTTCAATAGATGTGCCTTTATTTAGTTCACATTTATCAAGTAAATCTTCAATTACTTGTCGTGATTTTATATCTTTTGTTGAGAAATACTCTTCTTTCAATGTGTTGTTAAACATAACACAAAGGACTAAGCTACAATATTTTATTTTACCAGCCTCCCCTTCATTATACATGTCCACAAGTTCGTTTGCAAAAGTATCAAAAGGATTGCCGAAAAAATTGTTTATATTTACATGTTCCTGGAGTTTCTGTTTGTAATATAAACTACATAAAAGCGGAAAAAAATCATATTTTTCTGACAATTCTGAAACCGTATTAGCATTTTCTTTAAAATACACTTCAGCTATAGCAAATTTTTCAGAAGCATTCAGTTTTAAAGCTTGTGAACTTAAATCAACAGTCCGGGTTTTGAAAATTGACAGACTGTTAAATTGTTCTTCTTTATAAACTTCCAGCCTACATGTAGCAATTATTTTACAACATTTGTCTTTAAGAAGGGATTTGATGTGATCATGTCTTTGCTTCCAGTCAGTGAAAATCTGTTGATTAAGAGTATATCGCCCACATACGTCATCAAACACAAATAAGGTTTTCCTTTCAGGTTTAAACCATTGTCTTATATCTCCAGGGTTATCACATGGAATAACAATATAACCTTGTTTCATCATCTTCAGTGCAACATGACGCGAAAGAAAACTTTTTCCAGTGCCTGAATTTCCTATGATTATAGTACAACTTTCTGTTAAAATAGTTTCCATTACTTCTTTTTCTGCTTCTATACTGACAAACGTGTGATCATCTTCCTTCCACTGTTCCAAACGTCTTTCAAACTGGTCTGCAAACACAAAAAATACAAGAAAAGTTAATCGATTTTTCGTTCTTAAGTATCTTTTGTGATAACCAGCATATAAAACAATTTAGTTTGAAAGTTCTTATCTTGTGATGTAAAATAATTGTACAAGTTTAGGATGTGGAAATAGCACTACAACATGTAGCTAACACGTTTGAACCATGCAACATAATGTACGTACCTGTCCCAAATCCATAGCCTGTTATTCGGTGGTTGTCGTTGGTATTTATATCCAATTTGTTTTCGTTTATCTATGGGTATATACAGTAGGCTGTTGGCTTTTTTGTTTGAATTGTATATTTTGCAATTTAGGGTATACGTTTTCGATCAGTGATGAAATTGTACCGTTGCCTCTAGTTGTTTAAATCCATGTCAATTGTTTTTTTTACCGACCATGGTTAATTTAAAATTAAAAGTCTATAAGACAATGGTGTTACTACAGGCTGAAACGTCGTTACACACGGAATTACAGATATGAAGTGTGATCTTCTAATAAATTCATATTTATATAAATAGTTAAATCTGTTATCGATAGAACCCTTTAACTTTCATTATTCAGCTGTTCCCAGTGACAAAAACAATATTTTGGCATCTTGTTAAACGGAAATTCAGACATCTCACTCATGTCTTATTAGCTATAGAAACATATGTCCAACTAAACAATGTGCAGCCAATCAATCAATTATTTATATTAACTTTGAAGCTGATAAATAATTAACGATATTCCAGGTAAGTTGAGTCTGTCACACATACTTACAGGACTGATGATGATATGTTTAACAACAATAATTGACTGATCGTTAACCAAACACATCGAAAAAACTATTTAGTAAGTTGAAGATAGTCATTGTCTTGGTAACTCGTATCAGTATGAGTTTAAAGTTAAATGTCTTGGCTTAAACTATTTGTTTTGAGTGAATTAATTGTGAACAGGCGAAAGTGTTAACGTGAATATATGTACACGTCAAAAACCGCATCATGTTTTGTAACGTTTCTTTCATTTTGATTATTTTGTATTCCGAACACACCTTTGACAATTTACTCAAGTTACTTTTAAGCTTGTTTTGTTCTTTTGGTTGTTGTTCTATTGACATTTACCTAATTTTAAATTAATCGTATTGATGATTGCAATTAACTAAACTTTTGGCAATGTACTTTGTTTCTTCGATTTTTTGTATTTTTTAGATAAATACTCACTCCCGCGATTGTGTTATTGTTTATGATGATTAAATTTAGATAAATAAAATCGTTTACTATAAAAATAAAAAAAAGGAAAAAAATGAAGAGATTTTATTTGATGTATGCATTTTTGTGCTTCCTTGTTACATTGGATTGTTATTATAGTGATTAAGATGATAACACAATGGTGACTGATGTGACCCTATTTTTGAAATTTTTGATTAATAACTTACCTTTTAATTTTGTGATTTTAATTTTTTTAATATCCTGAATATAGTAGCAGGTTTTTTTACTTGAAAAAAACTTACCAAGAATATTTTTAGGAATAACATCATCTTGTGTACTTGCTAGTTTCTCTATTGTGGAACGAATGAACTGAAAATCTAGAAAAAGAAGCTAATCATTTGTTTTTCTCAATATTAACATTCTCATCATGTTGTGTACTATTATGGTAATTCTTAATTTAAAAAAACTGTTTTCAATACAATCAACATGTATAATACTAAACGGCAAAAGTGCAAGTCGGTAATAAATAATCCGACACATGTTGTTTAAACATATAAAACATTGAAATTTGAAATGCATTAGTTTAAGGGTCTGAGTTGAGTAGGAAAGCCAAAACAAAGCAATATGACTGCTACTTTGTTGTAAAATATGCTCCGCATCTAATCTAATGAAAATGATGTTACATTTTTGTGAATTCTAAATAAAAGCAAATACTACTAAGCGTTTGAGTTTTTTTTCAAAAGGTGTAATATAAATTGCTGTCACAAAGGCGGATAACAACAAATTATCAACATAAACTACTAAGACGGTCAGAAACTTTTATAAGCTATCGCATACTGACACTTTAACGTTCCTTGAATTGACAACCGGGAATTTAAACATGTGACCCATTTCAACATCTGCAACAATAAGTAGTGTGTTTAACTCTAATGAAAACATCCTTTAGCAATACAAAAGTGAAGATTTCTACCATTGTGTATACATGTAATTAAGACAATCAGCACAGTAAAATATGGAAGGAACCACATAACTCACTATTATTTTGATTTTTAACATACATCTGCCAATATATTTGTCTATTCTTTAACATGTTTAACAAAACGAAACACATCATATCATGTATTTAATAAAATATTAAAGACATCTAAGTAATGTGTATATCATAGTTAAAATAGTTTACAACAACAAGTATTTGTCTGTCGAAACCTGAAAAAAGTATATACATAGAGTAATTGTTTACCATCGAAATTTTCTCCTTTGGTGTCCTGTCTGTCCCTGAACTTCGTTATCCCTACAATAAAGCTGCCAAATTGTAGTTCATAACATTTTACAAAAACTGCATTTTACCAAATTCAAAGTTTTATGTATATTACTGACAGCTTCAAATATAGTAAAGTTATGTATACCAATTTTTACATCTGAAAAGAAATGGTTCAATGTACTAGGTCTATTTAAGGAATGACTGTAATATTTTTTCTGTCTATGAAGAAATACCATAAAAATTTGGTGCACACTGAATAACGTGCGTAGCGGGTTATTTAACAGTGTGCACCAAATCTTTTATGTTATTTCGAATAGACAGAAAAAAATTACAGTCATTTCTTATAATTTAGTTCTAAATTCCATTTTAAACCGTAGAAAACCATGAAAAAGCGTTGATGACGTCACGGTCACATGACTAAATTGTGTCTATGGGCTGATAACAAAATAACGTCAGCCAATCAGAAGACGCTTTACATCATAAATTAAATTATAACACAATGAAAAAAACATCAGATATTTAAATGTAACGGTAGTACATGCATTTCGTACATCAATAAAGCACGTACGTACACATGCAAATATCCAACACTTCGATTTGTTTCTCATCTGGCGTTCATTACATTTTAAAATAAAATTTATATGTCTATATTATTGATGCTGAATAATACAACTTAATAAAATAAAGGATCTAATAATGTATATCGGTGTTTATTTGTATATTACTAAAACAAGATAAAATGATCTCGAAAGTTCTATAAAGCAGAAACACGAACTTAGCTAAGCGTGTAAACAGCATATGTATTACAACATATTGGCCATCACCAGAAAATTTTCTCTACTTTGCTAATTGACTAATAGGCATACATCTAAGTCTCTTACACTAAAAAATCTGAGTAAAGTAGACATTATTTATTAACATCCCTTTTGAACACTAAAATCAAACGAAATTCTTATTAAAACATCATCAAAACTGGAATAATGTGATTTCGTAAAATTTGAAAGTGACCTGTATTCTGGTCTGGAAAGGGTCTGGTTAGCCAGATGCAATGCTGATGAGCACAATCTCAAAGTTTAGAGATACAAAACTTGATTGCTCTAAGCTTTAACGTTAAACTGACCTGGTGATGATGCAAAATCTTATTATAAGAGTAAACTTTGTAGATACACAAAGTAACCATTTACTTAACACAATATTATAGGAGTAAATATTTGTTTTCAAGAGGTTACCAATGAAGTAACTGGGGCGATTGACTCAACAACTAATATAGTCCGTTGATTTACATATTTTGTTCATTGTTAACTATTCACATTCAAAGGCACAATTTTGTAACAAATGAGCTAGTAGTCCTGTTTACTGTCTAAAAACGATTGACGTTTCGATTAATGCAATATAATCTGATACTCATTACTAAAAAGAAATATTTAAATTATATATCATTCAAATTTGAAGCGTACAAGAAACGGAATATTCTTCATATTGAGAGTTTTAATACGTATGACATAATTAATTCCATGACATTAATGTGCAATGCTCTTTAAAAACAGTTTCGGTGAATTTTTTTAAAAATTAAACATTCTTTAAGCTTTAACGCGTTATTTCCTACTGCTATTCATGACAATGAAAATAACAGATGGGTATTTGTTTATTTTTAATATCATTTTGCATGAATCCCTTAGTTCCATAAATCTGTCACGGCAACATGGTCTACCGAAGTGTTAACCAATGGAAACAATTTTAACTAACCAACCCACTTTAAGTATTTGTAGATATGCAAATATGTAAGAATTGTTTACCTATACGATACAGTTTGTGATCCCATTCAGTCACATCAGTGTTTGAAATTTCATTAGCAATTTGTAAGTACTCTGCATGCCTAAGAGCTTTCAATAACTGGTGGTATCTATGTCTGTCTTTGTACAATAATTTATCTAAGAGACGTCTATTGCTTTCATTTGTTGTAAGTCCAGAGGCACAAACTTCCTCTCGTTCCTCGTGCTGCATTATATCCTCTCCAATTAAGTAGTCTGTAACATCAGTTGTTGAGACTATATTATTGACTAGCAGTGTGTAATTCTTCTGTATTCGTATTGCATTGTCATTAACATCTACAAAACAATGTGAAAAGAACTGAAAATAACAGGAACCAAAAAACTTGGCAAACATAGAGCAATCGGAAATAAATACAAAATTAACACTTCATTTGATGTTTGATTAGTTTTGATGTTCTAGTGCCACTTATAAGCACCGCATTTACGATATTTTGTGGCGACCAGGTTTTATTTGTGGAGGAAATGAAAGCGGCAGTGACTTGAGAAAACTACCGACCTCTGATTGAAAAACTGACAATCCTACATTATAGTCAATTAAGGTTGGAGTCTAATGCACCCGCACGACCGGGGTTCGAACTAACAGCCTCAGTGTTGATTGGCTATTTTACCATGACCATTGGTCCCACCTGGATATGAATGAAGAGTTGCACCATAAGCGCATGAAACGCCCGTCAATCTCTCAGCTCGTTTTTATGCTGGAATTGAATATATAAAATTAACTAAAAATAATGCGAGCACTGTCCCCTTTCCTCTGAACAAAAATGACAAAACAGGAATTTTTCGGCACTATTAATACTACTTCACGTTCTACTTCAAGTTTGCGTTCGCGATTTGTGAAAGTATTACAATTCTATAACAGTCCATAAGTGTGCAAATCGTTTTATTACATTATCAGGCCGACAAAAAACCAGATAAACACCCGGTTTACGTTTGACACCCAAAGCATACCTATGACGTTACCAAGTCTAGGTACCAAAGAAGATTGCACCATATCGCGGGATTTACATCAACATAAAATGTTATATCTAAATGATGACTAATATCGAGAAATTTGTATATTGTGCATTAGCATCGAGATACGCTTGCCAGATACAGTCAATTTGCGACAGATAAATCTCCGATTAACGTCTGCAAAGCTTCTTATAAAATACAGTGATGCCTTAAAGGAATTAATTTGATATCCTACAAATCTACAAACAATTACCATGGCAAGTCTGCGTCCATCATATCCATGTAACGAAAAGTCTTCCCATCTATATAGATGGGAAGTTAAGTTGTGTATCAAAAACACATTTTTGAGTTTCAAAAAGTATGATATGGTCAAGTATACACGATAGTAAACACTATTTTCAAGTATTAGAGGTTACTGATGTTTTAGATGAAATTAATTTATACCGATAAAACAATTACAATACTCTTACAAATTGTCAAAATCCAGTCGTAAAAATGGTTGATTAAGCATAGGCCATGATAATAGTTTATAATACATGATGGCCTTAAGCCAACTTATATTTTACAAAGTATGATAGTGAGCTTGACTGTCCCTCTTGTATCTTTTGTCCCTTTCTTTTACAACGTATGATAAATTTGATTAAGACACACCGAAGGGTTGCATACACAAAATGCCATTGTTATAATATTAAAAACAATCTCGTAAAAATTGTCTCCGTAGTTAAAGAGGGACAAAAGATACCAAAAGGGACAGTCAAACTCATAAATCTAAAACAAACTGACAACGCCATGGCTAAAAATGAAAAAGACAAACAGAAAAACAATAGTACACATGATTAAAGATATAGCGCAATCAAAAGAGTTACAGTAAGAGGACACATAATCCTATCCAGTATGAAAGCTTTCTGTCTAAAGATTTTGAAGTTTTTCTTAGAATGGATAATCATAATTTACATTCTTAGTTGTTGGGATTTGAAACCCTAGAAAATGATTGAGACAGAGATTTTGTTAGTAAATTAGAGCCTTTTTAGTCAAAACAAAAATGGCGTAAAAAACTCATAAAAGGCAACATTTACAAAAATGCATGTCTCCAAGTAATCACTATATTATATGGCTCCGATGCAATCTTTGAATTTTTTGCGTTAAATGATTACATCTTACATAAGAAGTGATTTACGATGCATGTAATTTTATAGTTAACGTTTTTAGACCAAACTACTTACTAATCTCATGACAACTCATATTGTCATCACCGTTAATAGTACATTGCATTCTGCTTATAAGTTCTTGCACGTCACTATTATGAGGGTTTGATTCTTTTAAAACATCCTTAAACACCTGGAAGGTACCATATGGTCGGTCAGTCAAAATATCAAGTAAAACTTTGTTACGCTCACGTTGTGTTGTTGGTTTAATTATTTCCTCTCTATCCTCTATCATCAAAATACACCTGGAAATCAAGTTATCTAGAACCATCTTGTCAAGTACTGTTTGATTTATTAATTCATCAAAGTAAGGAAAGAGTCCATGCTGTTTCTGATCTGAAATGATAAAAAGTAGCATTTGAGAATTATACACACTACAAACCAGTAAAAGTCTGAAATAGCCTATATCTGTACTCGGCTGTACTGATTTTTACTCGACCTGTTTAAATTGGTCTGAATTTTACTTGACATTACTCGGCTCCAGTCTGAACTATACTCTACTGTACTGAATCGTACTTGACCTTTATATTTGCTATTGAAAATAGTCTGAACTATTACTATACCAGTCTGAAACAGTCTCAACCCATTCGCAGCCGATCAGATCAACTCGATGATCCCGATTGTCCAAATTTCCACGACCAAGCTCAACCAAATTCTTGATCGGGCCTGTTTACGACTTCTACCCGACCGCCATCCGACTTTACACGACTTTAACTCGACCATTCACGACTCCTTAATGACTACATTATGACTTCTACCCGACAACAAAATAAAAACGTAATCGATAATTTCGATCAATTCACGATCTTTACACGACCTTTACTCGACTATCTAGTCCCAATCAACCATTCACGATCACAGCCTGAACTCGACCAGACCAGATCGACCAGATCGTATATTGATCGTAGGAATAATCGGGAATTGGTCGGGTATGCACAATTTTAGTATACATTTTTTTATTCCCCTCCGCTTCGGAGTGAGCATTAATTGTAACCCTTGTCCGCACGTACATCCTAACACTATTAGTTTTCGTTTCCAAATTTTATGAAACGGCGTATACAACATGCTTATTACCATAAAACACAGATCAAATGAGAATTTGGGTGGCCGTTTTTGCGTAATGACCCTTTACAATGTTATATATGCTAGCTGGACACATTCTCCGTTAATTTGGTTATATTCAGTAGAAAGTCCGAGTAAAATCATACATTTAAAATATCTACATAGAAATAAAGCAGTTTGATTTGTGGGCAAGGTGGTAAGATCTCAGAGAGACAGGTAAATAGTAAAGACGATGATTGAAGAGGGCATAGAAGATGGTTTAGACAGCAACGGGCGCCGAGAAATCTAGGTGAGGCAGTGGCTGACACGATGACCGCTGCATGTGTGGGCAGTATGCGAGATTGCACTAACTCAACAAAGAGTAGACTGGTCCTCTCCCTTGTAGCATACGGGTATCACAAACAGACAAAGGACAGAGAACCAGTCTAAACAAAGAGGAACCCAATGCTTATAAAAACTTATAGTGGACACTGATATGTAATGGTAGTTTTATTGCTTGTTTTTTGGAAATGACACCACAAAATGAGATTTGTCTCTGGATAAGTACTTATCATAGACAGCTTTACAACCCCCTTGTCCTTGTTATCTTACAAATATCGTATGTGTCATATATTGTGCCGCAAGTATGTGATAAGTATTTTTCATAGATTTGATATCCAGTAGTTAAAGGGTTAAAGATATTTATTTTCTCTTTGCTGTGTGGCAACAACCTGCATGTATTTGCTAAACAATATTGCAAAAGAGGGCAAGGATGTCACATATTTCCCCAAAATTTTACCAAAAGTAGAATTTCAATCCCCTGGAGTGATACCTTTTCTGAAACTTTATATATATCTATCAAGAGATCAAGAGTGCATTTATTTCTAACCAAAGTTTGGTAAACGTTGTTTGCCGTTTGTTATAGTTTTAGTCCATCAGCTGGTAAGGCAAAATTTCAATTCTGTGTTACACCCCAGGGTACCGCAATCTTTTGGTATAAGTCTAAAGAGTAATGTCTGAAGAATATTTTAAGAGGTGTTAGACTTTTGAAAAAGTGTCCAAAAGGAGTTAAAAGGGGTCTTATTTAAGAGTATATCAAAAATTTTGTTTCACACATATATACAGAAAAAATAAAAAATAACCAAGTATTCGGTACAATTACCCTTATTAAATTGAACAAATCATATCTTATTAATACGGAGGCTAATTTTTATTTAATTTTTAAATCGTATAGGACCAAGAAAAAAAGGGGGAGGGTAATATCCAAAATTAATGATGTTGAATGAACCAAAGCATACATACTAGTTTTCTTGATAAAAAAAGGTATATTTTTTACATTGAAACATAAGGCATCAAGTAACTAAAGGCAGTTGAACAAAATTCAAAGGTAAGAAAGGAAAAAAAACATGGAATCAATGACAAACACAAACATAAGCAATGTACATCACAGTCATTGAAAAAGACACATAGTACTAAAAAAATAAAAGAACTGTCAGGGTTTCAAGATCTATATCAAAGTTATTTTAACAACAGAATCACCACTTTTTAAGGTCATGAAGAAGGTCAATCCATAGAATCATCTTCATTTTCGTCAACGCCATCTACCGAATCATCATCACCATCATCTTCGTCGTCATCGTCAGCCATATCAACGATTTGAATATTAATTCTTGTTGCTACAATCACTTGTATATTTGCAGCCATCTGTACAGGATAAACCTTAATTGTCGAATACATGAACATCTTTTGGTGGCACAACCAGCGCATCTATACATGAACAGCTTATCAGTATCAATAAAGCATCTAACGCCGGTGGTTGGTCTAGCCAATTGATGCTGATCAAATCGTTCTTAACAATCCAATCATGGTTGTTTGGCGATGGAACAGTGTTGTGTTATAGAGTAGATTTCCAAATCTTTGCCTGAATGTTGAATCGTTTGATGTGCTCTAACATTGCATTTTTTGTTGGGTCAGTAGATGACAATGAATGTTTTTTGCATTGCAAAAAAAATCTGAAATCCATTGATGTTATTATAATCGTATCCATATATAGCACACAAAAACCTATCGAGTGTTTTTGACAGTTCTTCGCCTACCTCTTTAAAATGTTCACCAAGACGGGATAGGCCTTCTGAAAACTCCACAGAACGATTCAAAACGCCAAATGCTTTGCTTTTTCCCTTACCAGACAAAGCACTAACTGAATCACAACCACTAAAGGCGTGAAATCCTGTCAGTGCTCTACAAACATTCTCCCCAAATTTTGCGCACATTGATTGCACATTTAATAATCTGCATTTGGAAGACGTACCTATCAGAAGAATAATGTTTGAACTGATGCGATTCTGAAAATAGCAGGCCAATACTTCCACATCAGATTGATTTTATTACAATGGAATCGTTACCTTTGTCAGCTGCGTGTTTTGCATGAAGAAACATTTTTGTGTCGGCTTCTTCCTGTTTGCTTAGAAGCTCAGTGCATTTTACACTTGTTACTTTTTCATTTTCAACAGTGATACAAATAAATCAATTCCTTCAAGTGTATAAAATCTATAGGATTGTTTACTCCATTCCGACACAAGAATTTAACAAAAGCAACTTTGTTTCTACCAACTGACAACAATTTCTTCCATTGCCGAGGACACAATTGTGATTGTCTCGAAATTATTGTTATGATTTGCCCTCCCAGGGACCTGCAATCCAGTTCTAATTTTTTTAATGGATATTGTGGGATACTGATCAGTGACAAAAGCAAAGCTCTTTTTGAAACTGAAAGAATGGTTTTAAAAACAACATTTTCCAAATCAGAAAAAGTACTTGGTATCCTTGTGATGGATTGAATGACTGTCATGCCATCAAATATCCACATGCTTTCCTCAGGAATAGCTTGCATTTGTTCAACGCCCTTTTCTAAAAGACCAGCAATGACAGATTTATTTGTCTTTACTAGTGTACCATCAACGTTTGCAAGAGACTATGGAAGAGGACATAATTCAAACTTGAGGACCTCTCTCATATCCAACTGTCTTGTCTGGGCTATTACTCTATATCTACTTTCAATGTGTTGTTGTTCATTTATCAGTTATTAACTGCTTACCTTTTATTTCCTTTGTTGAAAATGTAAGCAATGATTGTCTTTTAATTGGTTTGAAAATGCCGATTGACTTTTGAACAAGCCGTTCACTGATGAAATTGTCTGATGCCAACTTTCCCTTTCTATAGGCGTCGCACATTAATTCAGAGTAAGAAACAGTGCCCGAGGACAAGCCTGATATCTGCTCAGATGTCTCAAATGGGTTTGTCCACCTTTGCAGTGTTTGAACCAATTTCAAAACGTCAGTTTCATCCCATTTCATTCGAGTTTTGTCAAGTTCTGTTTGTGTGGATGTTTCAGGATTAACTATTCATGCCAAATCTCGACATTTTGATGATATTGAAGCTCTTTCATGTGCATTTACCAACCAACGTTTAACAGAACCTTTATTCAAACTGAAACCAACAACGCCATCTCTTGTTTTGGTATCTCTGTTCAACGTTTGCTCGATCGTTTGGTCAACTGGAGATCTAGAAAATCCATGAGAGCTTCTCTGAACACAAAAACCACCAGATGAAAGATATGCATGGGCATCAGGATATGTATTTGGCAGATTTTGCATATGAAGCAAATAGACTGACATATATCGGGAATAGTTTTGACGTCATATGCGAAAAACCATAGTAACATTTTTTCAACACATGCCAAATGAAGTTCCCAATTACCTTCCCTTGTTGCTCTTATAAATGCCAATAAATGTTCGACCATTTCTATGTAAGAATTCCAGAACTTTTTCATTAGTCCCTCACTTAGATTACAATATTCGCTAAAGGCCTCAAATAGTTTACCAACATAAGGTGAAATTAGCAAGGTTTTTAAGTTCTTTTCTGTTAAATTTTGTCTGATTTGAGCTAAGATTGACAGAACAGATGCTGAAAATTAGGATCGAAAAATTCATTGTCATCATTTGAATTAAGCCAAGAGCCAAATGCTTCCCAACGTAATCGTTTAAAAGCTTCAAAAACAATTTTGAGCAATCGCAGCTCTCGATTGTTATGTTTTACCTTCAAATACACCAGTCAAAGAACCTGATCCAATAAATCCAGACTCCAACAGGAGATCGCCCAGCCCTGCATCGCAAACCGTTTCCCAATGACTGCTATAAAAGCACATGTAGTGTGACAATATGTACAAAATTTATAAAACAATAGTGAAGCAATATATCCAATCAAGAAGGAAAGAAAAATGATAAAAAGCACTATCAAATGAGGAACAATGTATATATTACGAAAAGCAAATAAATAATAACCAGCTGGTATGTCAAATCGGCATAATCGTGTGCCAAAGAAAGTAAAAAGTCTTAACAAATTCCCCAACTGACTATTTGACCTACGTTCAAAGCAATGTTTGTCGATTGAATGACTTAACAATCGTAACTCAATCACCACATAGCTAAAACACAAAATGTAAACAAGCACACCTTTATTGAATTCGATAGAGTTCACCTTTTCAAAACGCAAAAAAATAACTTTAATTTGTAATTTTTTCATAAATGTTTTGTTACACATTTACTTTATAAAATAATTTGTCTCACAAAAACAACATAATCGACAATTAAATGTTTGTTTTCAGTTGCAAATTTATGAGCTTAAAGTGCGTATTTGTGCACTCAGGTATGAATATATTGTCGACTGAATCGAAGACGGTAATTTGATGATTTCCGGTATTTTACGAGTATTTGCACGTACATATGTTTTATTGAATAATTCATATTTTAGACGATATATACATACTGCAAACAGTTTAAACATTCCATACTGGTCAATTTTAAAGTTTAATTCACAAAAACGGACAATTGTATTACGAATTTCTTCATGAAATGAGAAAATATGCCTTAATTTTAACCCCAAAAAATCGGATTGTTTGTAATGTAAATACACACTTTTTTAAAACAAAAAATCTTTAGTTTTACATTAAATATGATAGTTTTATATCTGTTTTAGTTGTTTTAACCTATACTTTATTTTTTTTCATTCGCTTTATATTAAAAATTTTAATTAAAAATGACTTAGTCGTGATAGCTAAATAAGGGGACCATTGTAAGGGACGTTTTTAAACATCTTTTGGACACTTTTTTTTTTGGTCTAACACCTTGTATTTTATCAATAAGATACTGAAGTTGAATTCTATCAAAAAAAATGGCGGTACCCTGGGGTGTAACACAAACTCCTTAACTAGAGCGCTTTTGAAAACTAGCTGATGGACTATTTGGTACGCGTTACAGAAGTAGAATCAAATGCATTGTTTAATCAGACTTTGTTGACCCTGATGAATTGTCAAAAACGCATGCACATTTTGTTGTTATTTGAATTTATTACGCAGAGAAATAGCCTCCGTAGAAATAGACACAGAGGACATCGCGCCTCTATTCATATTTAATTTTATTGACAGTTCTTCATCTTAATCAGATGACTGTATGAAGATAGTGATGATAAAGCCTTTTCATAAATTTAAATTACTTCAATTTTCTTTCTTAGCTGTTATTTTAATGAAAGAAAGGAGGGTGATACCTAAATTTGAGTAATTCTAGACATTGTTTTGAATTATTACAAGTGAGAACACGATTAGATAATTGGTTTAATGTTAAAGTTAGAAAGAAATGCATCGTTTCAACTAACATACGACGAATGACAAACTGTAGATGCATTTGCAGCGAGTGTATAGTTTGCTTTCGTCGTATTTTTGTGTGAAATTTCGTCAAAAAGTCCTAATGAATTATTTTTTTACTTCAATGTGACCTATATGTGTTATTAATAATTTCTATGTTATTTAGTGTTCTGTGACGAGCTGGCAATTGTACCACAAGTCTCTACTACAACAATTTCTGGACAAACGGAAAATACGGACAGACAAAACAGACACTAGTCCATAAAACAGGTAAAGTATAATCCTGATGTTCTTATAAACCAACTTTGAATGATAACTTACTCATCAGCAGTCTAATAATAAATTTTATTGTACAATTACTTTCATTATTGAAAAATCCACTGGTGTCAAAATTGCAGGATTTTCTTCCCTCCATGAACACCTGAGTTCTTCACAGGTTTTGTTGGTTTACGTTTTGCTAAGTTTTTAGTTTTCTCTGTTATGCATGTGGACTGCTGTTTGTCTTCTCGTCGGTTTTCGTTTTTCGCTATTGCTATGTCGGTTTGTTTTAGATCCTTGAGTTTGATTGGTCCTTTGATGTATTTTGCCTCTCTTTTACCCCGATTTTGTTTTTTGTCCATGGATTTATGATTTTTGAACAGCGGTATACTACTGTTGCCTTTGTTTTAAATGTTACCTCTACTTGCAAAAGTTACAAGTTTCGTACTGTTCATGGAGGAATTTTTGTACAGTTAAAAAATGTTGCCAATATTTTTTTGCGGAAGCAGAGTTATGAGAGTTATTCAGATCTACACACACTTTTATAGAATCGTGTAGCAGTCATGTGTTCTCGTGTATGGCCGAGTAGAGATCGAAAAGTTGTCGACTGTGGTCGCGAATGGATCGGATATTTGTCGAATTGGTCTGGGATAAAATAAATATAGAAGTCGCAGTGATATGGAAGCGATCGGGCATTGGTTGAGTTAATCTGGAAATGATCGGACATTAGTCGAGCAAAGGTCGAAATGATCGAGTACTGATCGGTAAAATATTTGTATTCCGACCAAACTTGATTTCTACACGATCCTTTCCCGATCAATTCGACCGTTACCCGACGAAATCTCGATCTCTGCTCGAGTAAATTGCTGCTCGATCCTTACTCGAATGCTTTTGACATGTCAAAAACTCTCGGGTAGAAAGCCAGATCGATAAAGAGCAATATAGACTATCCCGAGCATGCTTGTTGATTGAATCAGACCAGTCTCCCGATCACGTATGTTGTCTTGATCGGGCTTGATCGAGTTGATCTGATCGGCAGTGTGAACCTAGCTTAAACCATACTTAACCAAAGATCTGAAAAAAACTCGACCAGTCTGAACCATACTGGACCAAATAACCTCTACTTTCTTTAACTGTTAAAATAAATTCTTTTTAACTGACATACAACAACAGCCAACAAATTCAATTAAATGTTGAATCTTATATAAAATATATTATTATAATTTGGGCTGATTTTTTTATATTATATATAATTTATATCAAAAAGGGAAAACATTAAGAAATTAATAAAATTTTGTAAAAAATAGTGTTGAAGTATAAAATATTACCACTACTTAGGTAAACTCATTAATAAGATTACATCTGTTTAGAGGTAATAATTTCTACAAAAACATCAATTGAAAATTGCTATATCCTGTTTAACTTTTGAATAATTAGGCATTTCGAATATACTAAAAAAGTAATACACGAGTGAAATAAAAGGGGTATATTTTCACCTGTAAAACACACATACACTGTAAACTGAGGTAATTAAACAATGTTAAAGTGCTTTTTGTATGCCATGTTTTTAATTTCACAAAAAATTACTTAAATGTAATCGAAATGAATGTTTACTGCTACTTAGGAATACATTTTCTTTTTTATATATATAACGTATAAAATTGTTAAGTACAGGTCAAGTAAAAGTTCAGACTGTTAAGTATGGTTCAGACTAAAGTCGTGTATTATCAAGTAAATTTCAGACCAATTCAGACTGGTTGAGTAAAAATATGTACAGTCGTTTACACATATAGGCCATTTCAGACCGTTACTGGTTGTAGTGATACAGACATTACATGAATCAGATTTATGTAAATTAGAATATCACATTGTATCAAGTTAATTCTGTAGTTTTGTAAAGAATAAATAACATGAATAAAGTAAGAAATACATTTTTTGCAGTACAAAAGTTTGTTCATCAATCTAGTTGAATCTGTCGTACACTTTCTATCAGGCAGAGGTTGGTTATATACTAAATGGTCTGCCTTTTGAAAGATAATTAATGAGGAATTGATTGGTCATTTCTCTCTTTCGCACACCTTGGTATCGTTGTTATGAATCACTTTTGTTTTACCTTTTGATGATTTTAAATCAGATCATATTTTACACTGTAAAAAAGCTCATCAAATATGAAGTCTACATTAAAAAAGAACATGTAAGTTCAATTATTGAAAATGTGATAATATAAACAATACAAAGAAATTTCTGACACATTACAACTCGTCTTTGTACAACTGCTGATAGCATATGAGGTCACTACATATGTTCAGTCTTACATGTGACAAAGATGATAACCATTATTTTTTGACAAACCAACATGAGAACGAACAGACATTACAGAAGTTCTAGGTGTATAATGGAGACTATAATGATAAAAATAGTACCTTCGACAAGACGTTGTGGTGGTTTCAACTTATCTTTTTGTTTCGGTTGTATTTCTTTCTTCTCTGATTTCTAAAAACAATGTATCTATACGCCAATTATTTACATATAAAACAGTTTATTCAATTTCCACAACAGGAAAAAAAAAACATTATGCTGGACAGATTATTTCGAACTGAAAAGCTCGTAATAGGTAATTAATGCTTTGTCATTTTAATTATCAACTGGAACAATGGTGCAGACCAGTTGAAAAATTTAGCCAAATTGACTTATGGAAAGACCATATTTTGTTGCATTTTTGTTCTTTTTCATTTTCTCTCTCTCTACAAGTTTACTAGAGTTTATATAATAAAATAAAAAAAGATACAATTAAATAAAAACAAATACATGTTTTAAATCTGTATTTTAAGGCCGTTACACCTGAAATGCCATGAAGGATCATTTGAAGATTTTGCAACGTTGGTTATTTCACGATCTTATTTTACAGATCGATTTTACTATTGAAACTTTAACTATATTGTTTATACTCTATGACAAAAACCACTCAACCAAAATGGGAAGAAATTGTCCTTCAAGTGCAAACACATCTTCAAAGAACCAGTTGACAAACTTAAAGATTCAAATTGAACTAAAAAGTAGTGCATGAAGAAAAAATATGTACGTAATGATAATGAACGAGTTTCATTTTTGTGACTGTTTAACCCATTGATGTATAATTGAGATGAAGACATCTTTAGCATCAAATTTTAAATATAAGACAAGAATAAAAAAACTCTTATATTGTGTGAACAAAGAAATTAGTAGCATATACCTCTTGAAGCCGTATCACAAAAGACTTTTGGTGTGTGCAAAATTACAAAAATAAATAAAACTCTATTGTACTCACCAAAATTTAACTGTGTGTTAATATCTCAGCTTCGACGCGAGCAATAATGCATAGCGAAGTTTATTTTTGGGCATAACAACTCAAAATAAAGCTAATATTACCGTGAATCTGAAATGACTTATCACATCTTGACCCAATTATTAACTTTATTTTAGAAGCTGTCAAAAATGTTTTATGAATGATTCAATCGTGTTCACATGACAAAACTGGGAATTTCAAGGTTACTTGGCTTTTAATACGGAATTTTTACTAATCAAAGTATCCATACTATTTACCTCTAAGACAATGAATACAATACAATGCGCGGTCATTACAAAAAGAATTCATGAATATATGCAGGTAACATATAATTTCTGTAATGAAGTAAAAGACCATGATATTGCAGAGCATGTTTATATAAGAATAAGAAGATGAGGTACATATAAATTGCGCATGAGACAACTTTTAACATGAGCCTTAAAGACACTGACATTGACAAATAAAAGTTACCGTACGACAGTCAACAATTAACATAAAACATACCGCATAGTCGGAAAGAAAAAAACACCGAAGTGACAAATATAAAACAATTCAAACAAGAAAACTTACGATCTTATTCAAGTTCTGATATGTAGTTACCGAAAAAAACAAACAAACTGGACCATGATTATATCGAACAAAGAGACTTATGTATATAGATTACGATTACTCTTACTTTAAATTAAATATAGTCAAAAGACATCTAGAATCAAACTTGGATTATTTAACACTAGATCGTCTGAAGTTTCTGAACTTTGGTTCCAAAGAAAAATGTGGTTTTCGAAAATACACAGCTGTATTTAAATAAGGAGTTTCATTTGCATAATATGTATATGTAAACTGTAAATCAAGACATATAAAAGAGGGACGAAAGATACCAAAGGGACAGTCAAACTCATAAATCTAAAACAAACTGACAACGCCATGGCTAAAAATTAAAAAAGACAAACAGAAGAACAATAGTACACATGACACAACATAGAAAACTAAAGAATAAACAACACGAACCCCACCAAAAACTAGGGGTGATCTCAGGTGCTCCGGAAGGGTAAGTAGATCCTGCTCCACATGTGGCACCCGTCGTGTTGCTTATGTGATTACAAATCCGGTAAATAGTATAATTCGGTAGGTCACATTCATGAAAGGGAAGGGGATTGTAGTTACGACGTAAGGAACATATCCGATATCATTTGTGAATGGTTATTCCATAACGGTCAACCAACTTGTGATGGCGTCCGTAAAATTTACGAAGGGATGATTTCAACTTCACCATTTGGAACTCTTGGTTTAATAGCTTCCTTGTGAGCAATAACCCTCTATCAAGAAAATCATGATAGGAAATGCAAGCACGGGAATATCGTATCAATTGGGAGATATATACCCCGTATGCAGGTGCTGCTGGAATGTTGCTACTTAGAAATGGAAGGTTCACAATTGGAAAGCTGAACTCATCTCTTTTGTCGTAAATTTTTGTTTTCAACCGACCATCATTGTCAATTTCTAGATGTAAGTCAAGATATGAAGCCGACTTAACTGCATGTGTAGTATCCTTTATCTCCAATTCGATGGGATAGATGCGTTCCACATAGTCACCAAATTTTGAATTGTTTAGTGAAAGAACGTCATCTATATAGCTGAAAGTAGAGTTAAAGGATATTGCTTACTTGTTATCTTTCTTCCTAAGAAGTTCCTACATGAAGTCAGCCTCATAATAATAAAGAAACAAGTCGGCAAATAGAGGGGCACAGTTTGTTCCCATTGGGATGTCGACAGTCTGTTGAAAAACACGTCCTCCGAACGTTACAAATATGTTGTCAATCAAGAAATCAAGCATCTTGATAATATCGGTTTCGGAGAATTTTTTGTTTGAATCAGAGTGATTCTTTACAAAGTATGATTTATCCCTCCCTAAGACAAGATACTTGTATCTACGTTGGCCATTCTTTTTGATGAAGCAAAGTAATACCAACTCTTTCAATTTGTCTTTTTGTTTGGAATGTGGAATACTTGTGTAAAGAGTAGAAAAGTCAAATGTTTTAATACTGTTACAAGATGAACGAGAGTTAGATTGTATGTACTCTAAAAGATCTTTGGAATTTTTAAGTATCCACATCTGATTCACGCCACCTCTAAAATAGGCAGTTTCACAATAATTTTGAAGCCCGTCTTTGATTGCTGATAAAATAGATGTTAATAATTTAGAAAGAGGTTTCGTGGAGCACTTGGAAGACCCAGCAATATACCGTTGTTTGTAAGGACACTTATGTAGTTTAGGTATCCGATACAGTGATGGAAGATCCAGTTCTTCATCTTTGGTTGAAATACAAGGAACAAAGAACAGACCTATGATTATCCAGGATTTACTCTTTGGTAAGTGTCGTGAGGGTATATGTTGAGTTTCCAAGTGAATTGTCTATACCTAATTCGTTTATCAAGCAATTAATGTAGTGACTTTTACAGACAAAAACGATGTTATTTGTCTGCGGGGACAACACCATATTTATCATGGAGGTCGGATAAGTGTTTAGCAACATTTGGGTCTTTAAAGATTGACGTAGCATGGGCATTGATTGACCCATTCAGTTTCTTAATTCTGATTTGTATTAACGACCTCACTGCCTTAATCCATTCGGATAGAGTGTCTACGTCTTCCTTTTCACGTTTAGCCCATTGCCTGGCAGAATCCTCGACTGAATCCATCAAAATTGTATTTCCAATTGATGGATTTAGGCTCATGATATTTCGGACGTTTCAATAACACATTTCGTAGAGAAGTGTTATTAACAATGTTAAGGTCACCGGTAATAACGTGGCCAGCAGGATTATAGGTGAATTGGGAACTAGCACAAGTGCAATCAGGAGGTTTAGACTTGAAGTCGTCAATATCGAGATTCTGCAAAACGCGTTTGTAATTGAAAATTTTAGTTGCAATAGGTTTGGTATAGGTATAAGAAATTATTGGTACAGACTGGTCTTTAAAATAAGGAGGTATTTTCGATTGCACTAAGTTATGATGAAGGATATTGTCTAGGTTGACCCCATCGAGACCTTTGTTGGCAAAGGAAAGATTTAGAAAAGATCTTTTCTCTTTTTTATCTTTTCCAATGCGAACTGGCTTGAAAAGTCTGTGACTTGCAATATCCGAAATTATAGCTTGAAGTTTGTATTGGTTTGAATGAGGGTTTGTAACAGTGGATTCCAAACATAAATTGAACAGAGAATGAAGTTTTGAAAGGGGTAATGAATAAAGTTTCGTGCGAATGTGATGAATACCTAACGGCTTTTGTATGAATGGCAGCAAGTCATAAATAGAGACATCATGCAGAGAAGGTGATGTATAATGACGATGACCATGACTGCGACTACGTCGAGGAGTCGAGTTGAAAATATTCATCACATTCACCGAGTTACACGAAGGACTAGATAGAATACCTATACCATCAATTTTGTCATTGCAGCCATACGGTGTTGCAGTTCCCAATTGTCTAATCCAGTAGTCTTCTTTTTGTCTACGGAGAGTCGTTGAAAGATTAGGATTGTTAGAGCTATGGTATATCTTTTCGATAATGCGAACTGTCATAAAAACGATGGAATGATCGGGCTGATTGAAATGCTGGTATAGAATGTCGTTGGCATTGAGGTTAATGTCTGATCTATGACCGCACATACGTTTGTTTAGCCTTCCTTTCGTTTCACCGACGTATAACTTGTAGTTAAATGTGTCAAACAAGTTAATTTTGTCAAGAACATTTCAAATTATCATGTAAAGTTTCGTTTTAATTTACCTAGGTATATCTATATAACGATGATTTAAAAAAATGTTAACGTCATGTCCATGACTGTTTATAGCGTGTTGGTATACATATGATAATTAGACTGACACTTATTGATTCAAATAACGATAAATATGTGATGTTAGTTATAATTTGTATATATTTTCTAGAACCACACATGTTAAACATGTTAAACATATGACTTGTATATATGATTTGCAGGTATAGGTATATATGTATTAAAACATAAACCTTACATGAACTGTAAGTGCTCTCCTTCCTTCTGTTTGTTTCAAATGTATGTCTCTTTTCAACAGTGGTGCCTCAGAATAATCACCAGATACAACATTGGACTTCAAGCTTACTTCAACCGGAGACAATGACGTATCATCAGCCTTTTTTATATAGCTTGGAGGATGCTCATTTCCCCCTAAAAATGACATGTCAACTGAAACTCACGATTTGTCAGATATAAAGATACAGGCATACTAAAACATTTAAGTTGAACATAAAAATGAAAACAAGTGCCATAAATATAACGTTTAAGAATCCAATAGAATTTTTCTCTATCAAGTTACATTTTATTTTATTCTAATCATTTAAGCTTTTAAGAAAGTACTCGTACAACAATTTTTATGATTTATTGATTTATTGATTTAATCAGATTATATTTCAAACACTACATGCAATAGAAACAGATTCAGCAGTATCGTCTTTTGCTACATAATAAATATCTTAAAAAAGCAAACATGTTTGTACCTTTTCCCACCTTATAATGAACATTTTTTAAAAAGTTAGGTTACCATGCCCGATGAATGTTTAAAACTTCTTAATAAAGGTAAATATTTGTCACTTTCTGGTCAGTGAAGAGGAACATAAAAATAAAAGAAATGAGCTTTAACACTTTTAAGAATAGAAACAGCAAATTTTAGAGACAATACGTAATAGCATCATAGCGATTAACCAGATTAATTTAAATGTATAAATGAAGTAAACCTAATATTCTGATGTATATGTTGTTTCCTTAAAAAGCTTCTATGTCACTTCTTTCTTTTAAATCAAACAGGTTTTTTTTTATTATTTTCCTTTGATCAATCGTATAAGAAAGGCTTATTCAATATATTGGTTGAAACATGTGTCATTCACCAAGTAATGATCACAATGCCTGGAATCCATAGGGTTAACATTAGAATCAGAAAGATCATACTTAAAACAGTCAAATGAAACTCACGATATGTCAGATATAAAGATCAGGCATACTAAAACATTTAAGTTGAACATACAAATGAAAACAAGTGCCATAAAATAACGTTTAAGAATGAAATGGAATTTTTCTCTAGTAATTTATATATCAAACACAGTTGTAGGTTTTCACAGAAAGTAAAACGAACCGATAGCAGGTTCCATGATATAATTTTCTTTTGTCTGTGTATCAAATAGAGTTTGTTTTTGCAATTATTATGACGGTGTTTAAAAAGGAAATTACAAAAAATCCAAAAAAGAATTGTTGCTTTGATTAGTTGGCGATTTTCGTTTAAGGTGTAATACCACCAAATCATGGTACGTCACATCCGGTTGTATACGAAAATAGGTCGTATAAAGGGGATAAATTTGATTGGTTAACTTCAAATGTTCGTTATTTTCTTATATGCAATGAAATGTTATGTGAAATTTTGTCTATAGTACTGGACAGAATAAAACTTTACTCATGCGAAGTATTTCTTTATTTGAAACAAAGATAAGTTCCGCACATTTTTTTGAAAAGTAGAACTTTAACAAAGACTAATAGGGGAAAAGCAATGCTGGTATAATACCTAATATAAAGGTGTAATACCACCAAAGCATGGTACATCACATCCGGTTGTATACGAAAAAAGGTCGAAAAAAAATATTCCCTTAAATTTGACAGTTGTAGGTAATTAATTCTACATTTTTTGCAATAAACCATTTCTGTGTCATAAACATATGTCTCGGGTATTTCAAAGCACCATATTTTTTATATTTGGGGTTTCTAAAGAATATTTTTTTTATTTTGAGGTTACATGGTGACTAAACCTTGTACACAGATAAAATAAGGGGAGACATTTGATTGGTTTACTTTCAGTGATCGTTATTTTCTTATATCCAATGAAATGTTATGTGCATTGTTTTCTATAGTACTGGACATAATAAAACTTTACTCATGCCAAGAATCTCTTTAATTGAAACAAAGAGAAGTTCTGCACATTTTTTTGAAAAGTGCAAATTTAACAAAGACTAATAGGGGAAACTCAATGGTGGTATTATACCTAATAACTGCCACACCGATAATCAATTTAAGTTTAGATCGTTTTACTTAACTGTTGGTCCTTCCTGTCAACATCTATTGTTAAAATGCACTTATGATGCAACAAAATCCGTACCGATCATGTTGTGGTTGGATTTACTTTTATACTCAACCACAATCAAATCTTATTTTCTAGTCGTTCGTAAAAAGGTTGTTTGGCAATTGATGTTCGAGTCTAATTGTTTTGTACATTATAGGTGGTAAACAAACTCATCATAGGTACCAGGACTAAATTATATATACATGATATATACGCCAGACGCGCGTTTCATCTACAAAAGACTCGTCAGTGACGCTCGAATTCAAAAAAGTTAAAAAAAAAAAGCCAAATAAAGTACGAAGCTGATTAGCATTGAGATTCAAAATTCCGAAAAGTGTTGCCAAATACAGCTAAGGTAATCTATGCCTGAGATAGAAAAGCCTTAGTATTTCAAAAAATTCAGACAGTAATAAGGAATAACGCAGTGAATGTAAAAATGCCTATGGTATAAACACACATACATGTATGATAAAATGAAAATAACATATATACCTTCTCAGGTCCACAATTTGGATCACACACAAATACACATTGAAGTCATTATTTCTAAAAACTTTGTAAGATATACACAGAGTTATACCTGGATCTTTCATCCATTCAAGAAGGCTGTTTCTGAATTGACGAACATGCAAAGGTTTCTTAGCCATTCCAATCTTTTCCATTACTTCTTTGAATTTGTCATCTTCTGCATTAGATAGCATAAGGACATCACATTCACCTAAACAAAACGAGTGTGGTTAAATCTTTCGTGCATGCAATGCTATCTCCAAACTTCTATGAATCACATTACTCGTCAATTATAACGGTCAACATACTGTAAACCCAGCGGGAATATACACTCTTTTCAAAGTTATCTTCGTATAAAATTGCTCCTTCCCGAGATCTTAGTTTATACGATATGGACACTTATAGAATGCATTTGCTTGTTTTAAGGCTCTTATTTGAGACAATTTCTTTTCTCACAAAATTATAAATATAACCGAATTAACCATTATGTTTATTTATAAAACATGCCAAGCTATGATGAACACTATTATACAATAGTCATGGATAAAATACTCAAAATATGTCGTACTGAGCACCATGTAGTGGCCTATGATGTAAATGAAATTTGTCGGTATCCTCTGAATAGACTAATCACTAATCATAATTATATCGAAATTATCAGGCACTCGTCATTTTGCTCGTCTTATCAACCATTAATTAATATGCTTAACCTGTCTCAGGTAATAATATGCCGTGACGCGGCAGCAATAAAAAGCGTTTAGTTGTAAAAGTAGCTCGGACTGTAATTTATTAGGAAAAAGACGGTTAACAAATTAAAAGGTTTTGCTGATGTCGAAATACAAAATGTTTTTTTTTTTTTTTATTAAAATGGGGAAACCATGGAAAATTGACCTAACAGATAAGACATATCGTTTACTGATGATATACGTAGATCAGAGGTCGAACCTTGACGGATTTTTTTATGACGAATTAGGACATGTCTTTTTTATCGAGATTTAGAACAGTGTAATCATTTTTTTATGCCAGAAAGACAAAAAAAAAAAAAGAAAAAAAAAGAAAGATTTTACTAGACAGTGTTGAATCTTTCTTTCGTTACGGTAGCATGAAGTTTAAGAAAATAAAGAGAAAAAAGGAAAACTTATTTTATATAAATACTTTGGTTTGGTATGAAACCAGTTGTGTGCATTTTCTATTATTATAGTAATGGATTACATGATCGTTGATTTCACAACATTCAGTGCAAATATTGGATGCATATTCAGAACTATTAGGAACTAATAAGAATAATGTAAACATCTATCACCTTGTTTTACAAACACGTTTATAACCATTCCAACCACATGTCTAAGGAATTACACCTTGTATGATTAAAGAAAAATACAACATAAAACTGTATCACATAACATTTTTTAAACAAAATTGGCCTAATTTTTAATTTTCAGCATACAATACATAGTTCTGTCTTGTGAATTTCTCAATTGTTATCAGTATTAAGATAACTATATTAGGTGTTTATATTCTTTGCGAGGTCTACATGTCATTATATAGGGTTCAACTAAACCCAATTACTAGTACCGTTTATTGATCAATGATCGAGGTCATATTTTCGTGGTCAAGTCCGTATCTCAGAACGTATAAGTAACCGATCAGCTATATTAGTATGTAAAATGATTATGCATTGTACATGTCCGACTGACAAATTTCATTTGATCTTGATCCATTGGCATGGTTCATTAGTCAATGTTAATTAATTGACGTTTGTCAGATTAAAGCAAGCTGTCAATTATGGTTGGTATATAGAATGATTGTAGGTTGTACATGTCTGTCTGGCAGGGTTTATGTGACCATATGTGGTTTGATATTTAAGTACGTCCAGATAGATATAATCTTACGGTCATTTTGATTTTATAGCATTATAAAGAACTTATAATTATAACAAAAGTGCATCCACTCAAATGTGTCGCCTGCTTAACTTATCATAATTGCGCATGTATTTATGCTGAAATTGTTCAATATGTCGGTTTCATTACAGGTATTGAAAACACAATACCGTATCAATGATCAATCTTAACTAGATCTTGGCCAGACAAATATATTTACCTTTAAATCTTTCCATACAACAAATATAATGAGCCTATAGCTGAAATCTGAAAGTTAGACCATATGTGTTTACATAATCGTCCTTTTTGTTTCTGGAAGATGGTTATCTTATTGTTATCACATATTATCTCCCAACTTTTCCCAATATATTCTACATTTTGAATACACATATTTATTCAGTTTACTGTACCTTGTCTGATGAAGCTGTCATAATACTGAAGAAGGTTTGTCCTCTTCAGAACACAATACAGCTGCCATTCGGACAGATTTTGTGGTTGGTTTGTTGACCTTCCGATCAATAAGTCAACTGAATAACAGAAATCATGTACGATTTGATAAATATATGCACACTTAAGATATAGGTCTATAGATCGATAAAAAAAATATTGTTTATAATAAATAAATGAAAAATATATGTAAGATCTTTTTCTATTTTTCTAGCATATGATATCAAGGCGAATGATTTTTAAAACAGTTCTTTTACAGACAAAAAAAAAATAATGATTCATGCGAGTACAGATGATCCTGGAGATCATGCCTGTTAATATCAAATCTTCACGGGAAAATAAATCATGATGATTTGTGATGTGCTTGTGCCATTCATTAATACCAAATTGTATGAACTAAAATTAAGTTATAACAGATAGGGGTCGACTGACATAATGTGTAGTGTTTGTTGATGGGAAATAAACATAAACTTTGTATCATATTGAAACAGATACAATGAAGTTAGAATAATTTTATTTATAATATGCCATAGAGTGAATAATGAAAATAACCACACACATCTATCTTAATATTATTGTTTCTAATTAATGGGATAATCTTAGTCATAGCAAAAAGTGATCAATATGTTAAATTTGGTTATTGAAAACAATGAGGAACTTTGTTTGATATCGAGCATGTATTGCAACAGACACAATGTAGTTAATATTCTTTTGTTATTAATATATCATTAAGTGAATTTTGAATACAATTAGATGCATATAGCTAAACTGGATGGCTGAATTCACTGTTGAAACTATTATACCAAAAATATATGATGCTACTCAACCTATAAAAAAATTACTAATTTTTCATAATGTTCATAAGATGTGTCATACTCGGATACTATTCTTCGGGTATACCAGTAATGTGGTGGCTTTTAAATCAACCAATTTAAAAATTGTAAAAAATAAATCATTCCGTTGCATTTAATGTAATACAATCTTCCAATTCTATTTTAAATCTTGTCAAACAGGTTTTATAATTGATGTCTATTGAAATGATTTACAATTAAAGGACAGATATATTAGTAGATAATGGTAACTGTATTCATCTTTTTTAAGCAATTTGAATACAAATTTCATATTTAACATGTCATTATTAACAATAAAACATATTTTGTCAAAAGACATTTTGTAACTTTAATGTGTTTATAATTGAATAACACATGTCGTCATCACACCAGCGTATACTTTGACGTTAGGATAAGGTATACTGCAAGAGTGTAATGGAAATAGGACATGATTGTTATTGAAAGATAAATGTACAATAATATGACCGGAATTATAAACTTTATTTTTCTATATGGGTTTGCAACAATTAAGAGTTAGCATTATCTAGATATGAATCTGTTATTTCCTCAGTGGACAATATCTGGGGAAAATTGGTTCTCCTCAGTGTTAAATGTCACTCTTGTTAGCTTTGACTAAAATATACTTGTTTGTAGAATTTGACTTTTCGTGGAAAACCGACGAATTCCGAATATTTAAGAACTTAATGTTTTTTTTGTTGATAAAACTGATATAATGTTAAAAAATGGAAAAAAGTGTACGAAGACCACGAACGCTGCCCCCCCCCCCCTTTTTGTGGTTTTCTAATTGTTGAATTGCTTCTATCAACTTTATCTAAACTTTGGATATATATTTGTCTAATTCGGAATAACACATTGTCTCCTTATATTTATATCATTAATCAATTGTTTTAAATACCAAGTAAACATAAGAAATACAATTACTAAATGATCAACAAACAAACAATTATCACTTAAACGATTGTATAAAAAGCAGACAATGAAGGACTGATAAGGAAGCATACCTGTATACAAGTAACATACTTCCTATTCCCTACATACTAGATATAGGAAGGTGTGGTGTTAGTGCCAATGAGACAACTCTCCATCCAAATAACAATTTATAAAAGTAAACTATTATAGGTCAGTGTACGGCCTTCAACGTGGAGCCTTGGCTCACACCGAACAACAAGCTATCAAGGGCCCCAAAATTACTAGTAAATTATCAACTAGTTTTATTATAATTATGAACACCTTTATAAAGTATTATTCATAAAATACTACTCACTGTATAACGAAAAATGTTTTACCTATTCTTATTTCTCATAAAATACTCGTCACATCCGGAAAATGTTCGTCATTTATACAAGCATTATATTAGTTTGACAAATCAAACAATGAACATTGTAAAAATATAATCGATCCATTACATTTAAAGTTAAATAATCTTCTGTTGAGATTTTTAAACTTGTCAAACAAGTTTTATATTACAATCTTCCATTTGTGTTTTAAAACTTGTCAGAAGAGTTTTATCAAGGTTGTCTAATGCTATGTTTTCAATTATTTTACCGACTTATTTGCAAGGTTATATTCTTTGTAAAGCAATTTAAATTTAAACTTGAAACTAAACACGTTGACCGGTTTCTAACTACAAAACATACCTTGCAATGCTTTTTTCTACAATTGATTTTTCAATTAAATAACGAATGAGTATTTTCCGGCTTTTTTGCTGCGGTTGTGTGACAGTTAATGACTTTAACTTAAACGTATGCAATATTCAGATCATAAACTGTTTAGTTAGTTTATATTTTTGTAAAAAGTGATATGTTACCTGGTTACTATACTTTGTTTAGATTAAAACGTGTTCAGTGTCTTTCGTCCTGATTGTTAAACGCCACTTGTATAAATTAGCCTTGGCTTTATCTGATCGGTCAGTTTTCTTTTGATAGAGGAAGCCGAACTCCTCGGGGATAACTGTAAAATTTCGAGTGAATTAGTGCTTTCAGGATTTAACACATATGATATAACATTATATAATATGACACTTCTTGTTTTTAAATAGTCCTGTTATTCTAATCTGAAGTATATTTTCCTGAGTGTTAATTCTTTTCTATTTTTACCTTTTGTATTTCTATTTACTATGGAAACAATGAGAATATTTTATGTGCTCGACAAACCTTGCATGAAGCAAACTTAGTAAGAACCTAGAAACAACATATTTTCCTTTTTTAAAACTATAGTGGGGCATAATACCAAAACGATGAGTTAATCACTGCAAAAAATCTGAACCCTGTCTGCGAGATTTTGTTCTTAGCTTTTTAATGACTTTCATAAAATTCAGATGAGGTAACACGTACATGTAAATACATAACTACTATTCAGGACAAATGATGAATTTAACAAGAATAGTGTTTACCATTTATAAAAAACCTTGCTGAACATTTCTCAAAGTGATTTTCAATTTCAGAATGTCACCTTTATATCATAATATTAAGTTCATCATGCACATAGTGTATAATCAACACATTTTGACTTTGGTTGTTTCCGAGTTTTAACGAAAGTGCATCTGACAACCCCACACCCTCCGGCCAAAAAAAAAATACATAAAAAGAAACGACAGAAAACCCAAACAACAAAATACATCAACCATCTTAGTATAATAAATAATTCTAGTCTTTACTTTCTAAAAATGTGTGTTCTATATAATTTAAAAAATATGAAAAAATCAATACATTTCAATTGTAATGCTAAAGTCATGTCTTAATTCATTTATTATGTGTGTATGTATCAAGAAGAAACCTTTCTACTTAAGTATATCGATTTTATCATCCACTAAATAAAGAAATGCGCAAACAGAATATTTACGTTCGGGAAGGAAGGTGATGGTTTGAGTTAGAATTCACAATTATCGTTACGTTGATTTCTTTACATGTTTTTAATTAAAGGGATAATCGAAGTCATAACATAGTCAAGTAATGATCGACTGTATCGATATGTTAAATTTGGTGATTTGAAAAAAATGTAGAACTTTGTTTCATATTGAGCATGTATTGAAACAGACACAATGTATTACTCGATTTATTTCACTCGACTGGGCGGAGTTTAACCGGTTTGTTATGGTTTCACTCGACTGAGTGGAGTTTAACCGGTTCATATGTATAGATAGGTGTCTTAGGATAAACTCATGAATGAAGTGTCCAGTCATTGTTTGTAGATTCCTTTGTTGACACTGATAAGGGATTAGAAATCAGTAATAATTATAACGGCAATCATCCTTATCACACACGTCTTCAAATAGACTGTCCTTAGGCAAATTAAAACGTATTGTTCGCCCGATCAGTTGAAATAACATGGATAATACATGTAGTTAGCTTTTAACCTACCATAATAGAATTTCGAATACCATCACATGTATCTAGCTAAACTTGATGATTGTATTTACTGTTGAAACTGTTATAAAATAGATAAAAAGCTACTCACCCTATTAAAACAAATGAATTACTTATTTTTCATAATGTCCATAAGATGTATCATATCCGGAAAATATTCTTCGGGTATACTAGTGATAGGGTGACTTTTAAATCAAACAATTGAAACACGTTAAAAAATAAATTGCTCCGTTGCATTTCATGTAATACAATCTTCCAATTCTATTTTTAAACTTGTCAAACAGGTTTTATAAAGGATGTCTATTGAAAGGATATAAAATTACGAGACAGATATATTTACAAATAATGGTAACCATAATCATCTTTTTAAAGCAATTTGAATACAAACTTCATACTAAACAGGTCGTTTTTAACAATAAAACCTATTTTGTCAAAAGACTTTTTTTTAACTTCAATATATTTTCAATTGAATAACGTCAGTGTATACTTAAACGTTAAAATAGGGTCTAATTAAAGAACAATGTCATATAAATTAGACATGATTATTATTGAGAGAAATATACGATTATATGACCGGAATTATAAACTCTATTTTACTAAATGCCTTTGCAACAATTAAGCGTTTACAATATAAAGATCAAATCTGTTTTGTCCTCAGTGGTAAACGCCACTCTAGTTAGCCTTAATCATATTATATTTGTTTGTATAATTTAGTTTTTTCGTGAAAAACTGACAAATTCCGAATATTCAATGACTTAATGTTTTTTTTAGCATAAAACAGATATAATGTGAAGAAATAAAGGACGAATGTGTCAGAACTCACGAACGCCCCCCCCCTTTTTTTACGACGTTTTCTAATCGTTGACTTTAATCGCTTAAATCAACTTTATTTGAACTTTGCGTATACGGAATCACACCTTCTCTGCTTATATTTATATCAGTTATCAACTGTTTTAAATACCAAGTAAACATAAGAAACACAATTATTAAATGATCAACAAACAAACAAACAACTTTCACTTAAAAGATTGTTTAAGACGCAGACAATGAAGGGCTGATAGGGAAGTATACCTGTATTCTTGTAACATAGTTCCTACTCCTTACTTATAGTATACATTATTGTACAAAAAGTATGTCTTTACATGAAAAAAATGTTATTGAATGTTTTCAGAATGTTTTCATATTTCACAATCACATCATGATACTTGAATAGCATTTTAACCATTTTATGGTTTTCTGATTGTTGAAAGCCGTACCGTTGCCTTCCATTGCTTCAATCAACTTTATTCAAACGTTGGGTATATTGTTGTCTAATTCAGAATCACACCTTGTATCCTTATATTTGTATCAGTAATCAATTGTTTTTAAAAATACCAAGTAAACATGAGAAATACAATTATTAAATGATCAACAAACAAACATACAACTACCACAATGGTCAAAGATTCATCGTATGGATCCACCAATTGGTGATGGTGTCCATAAAATGTACGGAGTGTCAATTTTAATCTGTCCTCCTCATAACTTTGTTGGAGCATTTCTGCACACTCCTGTATATGAAGTCCGTATAGTGTGAACAAGCACGAGAATAACGTATCAATTGTGATATGTAAACACCATACGAAGGGGCAGAGGGTATGTTACTGCTGAAGAATGGGAAATTGGTAATTGGGAAGTTGAAATCGTCCCGTTTATCATAGATTTTCGTGTGAAGTCGTCCATCTGCGTCAATATTAAGGAAAAGATCAAGGTATGAAGCAGTCCTTCTAGTTTCAGTAGTATCCTTAATTTCAAATTCACTGGGATATATGAGATGTAAGTATTGGCTGAAATATGGGTTATTCAATGATAGAACTTCATCAAGATATCGGAAAGTAAAATTAAAGAATTTCGCAAGGTGCTTTTTCTTTTTGTCTTTTAGAAGGTTCTGAATGAATTCTGTAAATCAATTCATTCGAAGGTTAATGCTTATCCTCATCTCTGCTAAGAAGTCGGCCTACACGGAAGTTAACGAGGACATATGTATGTACTCTGTACGTGTTTATACCACTACAATGTATTATACGGAAGTCGTGATATATAATTAGAAAAAAAGATGACTTCACCACGTTCACTGAGGAATAGAAAGCTTCTTAATTTCCATCAACTTGGAGTTTTATTTTAATATTGGTGTTTTTTTTAATATTAATTGCTACATTGTGTGTATGTGTATCATTGAGAATAAAAACTGCAATGTTAAATGTGTACTGGGTTTCTTACTTAGTTATAAGTCTATCATACTAACAGGATAAAATAATGTTTCAATACACATAGATACTTTTGAACACCGCAATAAAGCAGCTGTTATTAAAAACAGGCCGTGTACAGTATATTGATTTGGGCTTTACTATCTGCAATGTTGCTCTAGGTTGTGATTCATGAACGTATTCTTAACTTCAAATGATGATGTCATGCTTCTTTGTAGTTAGACAGGCGAAATAATTATTAACAAGATCAATTGTCCCGGGAAAATTATCTAATACAATGTTTAATTTTATACTAAAATATTAACATACAATATATCAACGAGAATATTGAAGAATTATCCCAAAATATTGATAGCGAATGGCATGTACGTTGACAATGAAGCCCTTTAGTTGAGTCTGTGTTCTTTAAATCAACAAGTTCTTTTATAGAAAGTTGTAAACGTTCCAATAATCATAGTCAAACATTAAAATATTACATTATTGGTTAGTGATTCAGAATTGTTTTCTTTCTTTAAGTGTTTGTATTAATAATTGGGACAATTGTTTTAAACCATTTATGTTATTTTGAATTATATATTAAAATACAGTCTAGTATTGTCATATGATGATGATACAGACTACCTATTTTTTTAATACTAAAAATATTTTACTTCAAAAACATATGCATGACAAAGACTCCTGGAAAATAATATTTATTTATTCTAGGGTAAAGGTCTATCTTCCTAAAATTTTCCGAGGAAGTGTTCTTTAACAAAAATAAGCACGAACGATGACTTTATTGCATTTACAATACATGTAAGTGCATTGACAAAATGCATAAGCTAGGGGTGATGGTTTTTATCCCCTTCATGCAATCTTTTGCTTTTTGTTTGCATTTCTATAACTGCTATTCCTGTTAGATTACTCAATAAAGATAAGATATAATTGTAAACTTATTTTAAAAGGGTCATGCATAATATGTGTGAAGTTGTCATTACCTTCTGATCAACGCATATTAACTCAGTGGACTTCATATACTCATTTTCATCTCTGCTAAGATGTCGGCCAACCAGGAAGTTAACGAGGACATATTTATGAACTATTTATGTTTATACCACTATAATGTATTATAAGGAAGTAGTTATATATTTTAAAAAAGATGACTTCACTGAGGAATAAAACACTTATTAGTTTTCATCAGATATGAGTATTTTTTTTTAATATTGATGTTTTTGTTATATATATCAATTCATTGACAATAAAAACTGAAATGTAAAACTGGGTTTCCGTATCAGTCGAAAGCCTATAATAATAACAGGATAAACTAATGTTTTAATAAACATGGATACACTTGAACAATGTTATATACCTGTCGTTATTGAAAACAAGGGTTACAGAGCACATTTATATATGGTGCTTTATCAGTTAACTCTGTTGTTGTAGTTTGAGGGTTAGTTACTTGGTTTCTAATGTGTTAATATTGCAGAAAAAGAATGAAAACTCTCGTAGATAAAAATAGCATAGCTATGTAATATTGTCTTCGGTTGTGATTCATGAACGTATTCTTAATCTCAAACGAATAATTTAGTTAACATGGTTAACACTATGCTTGCCTGTTTGTAGTTAACCAGATATAATAGCTGTTTGCCTAAGGTTAAACAAAATCAACTGGTAATAAAAAATTATCAAATACATTGTTTAATTTCATACTTAAAAATTTACATACAATATAGCAACTGGAATATTAAATAAGTATCAAAAAGTAATGATTGCAAATGTTATTTACATAAGAAATTTGTAAACTCTTCTATAATCAGAATCGAACATTGAATTGTTGTAGTAATTTTGTTAGTGATATTTTTTTTTCTTTCTTCGAAGGGTTGTATTATTAGTTATGACACTTGTTTTCAAAAGAATCGTGTTATTTTTTTATTATATGATAAAATACAGTCTAGCATTGTCACATGATGATGATACAGAGTACATATTTTGATACTACAAACATTTTACATCATACACATATATATGACGCGAGCTACTTGAAAATGACATTTATATATTCTAACGTGAAAGTCGACCTTCCTAGAATTTTACGAGGAAGTGTTCTTTAATTTGACGATTATATTTGTATTTTAGTCCGGAAACTTGATAGATGTTTTGATGATACTACAAATCCAACAAATTCAATGATTGAAATTTACTATTTGTTATCAATTTCAATTATTTTTTATGGACAATTTTAATTACTTTTCCAAGTTAATTTTATTTTTACACAACTGTTATATATAAGTCCGTAATTTAACAAAAACAACACGTCCATCTCCTTTGATAGTTTTAAATTTTCGAACCGAAGTGTGTCTTCTTTATTTATTAGATACAAATGTAAAAACTATAAAGGTTTATATTTTCACCCAGAGGTAATATAAAAAATGGCTGGTTCATATCTCAAAGACTTTTACAATGAAAGAAAACAAACAAGTGGGGTTAAAACAGTCAGTACAGCAAGTCGTATCTACTTTGCATTTGTTTTTAAATTGCGCTCCAGTTCTTCGAGTAATTGCCCCAAAATGGTGATTTTTAATGATTACGAAGAACTTTTTGGAAAACTAGAAAACCCTTTATCATGTTTTATGAGTTGATTCACATGAAATGCAAGTTTTACTAGTCATACATGTTTTCAAAATATAATAGTTTTAAACGAAAAAAATATCACAACAAGATGTACCTACCCTGAAAATTGAAAAAAAAAAACAAAAACCGGGTTTAAAATATGAAATATATTTATTTTTTTTAATTTTTCAGTCTGTACCTACAGAAGCTAAAGCACGTGTAGAAGTTCGTTTTAAAGTGTAAAATGCTAAAACGATCAGCTCTTTAACATGTTTCTACACCGATAATGGGACAAAAGAATTGTAATGTGTGTTTTTAGTTATCCTCTCCTGAAACACGCACTTGTCTATTTTTCATTCTAATGCAACAACGTGTGTAACGTTCATTTTGATTAGATAACGTCATTTATTTGCATGGCATCAATTGACAATTGATGTTATGGGACGTACGCGCAAGCGCAGACGGCATATGACAAATTTTAAAGACATGTTTTAATGTTGTTTTCTGTCAGTTTCATTAGAATGGAGATAACAATATTGTATTTTATGCTCCGACGGCATCAATTGGGGATTTGATGGTCGCAAATACCCGTTTACTGTCTCCGCTAATGCGTCGCCAGTAAACTTAATTTGCGACGATCAAATCCCCAATTGATGCCGTCGGAGCTTAAAATACAATACAGTTATCTTCTAATTGTTGTGTGGCTGTAATCTCTTCAATTTAAAAAAAAAACAAAAAAAAAAACAAAACAAGCATCATGACAAAGAATTATAATAGATCCCACATAGATTATTAATACTTCAGAATATTGGACAACCTGACCAATCCATCTTGAGCTGTTGCTCCCAAAATGCAGATGTTTCCTTATTTTGTTTTTTCTTATCTAACAAAACGCAAGAGTTATATAAGACTTGTATATCAAAACAATGGTGGGAATCCCAAGGTTAGAAACGATACAATCACAGTAGAAAACTGGTTATGAATGTTAGTCTAATAAACAGCTGCGCCATGAGCGCATGATACGCCCGACGTCTTGTGTGGAAGTTTAATGCAATAATCATATATAGTTTCTGAGAAGGTTTTAAGCAATAACCATATATTGTTTTTGAGACACGGCGGGACATGTGAAACCCCCAACCCTGTTTTTTTTTTACAAAAAACTAAATATCACTACAATAAACTTTTGAATCAAAACCAAAAAGTATACAGATCTTAGATTAATATAACAAAAAAGTGTGTAAAGTTTTAAGCCATAATCATAAATTATTTTTGAGATACGGCGCGACATGTAAAAAAATCCTCCCCTGTTTAACAAAATACTCAATAACTCCAAAATAAAGTTTTGAATCATCAACAAAAAGTATACAGATCTTAAGATTAATATAACAAAGAAGTGTGTAAAGTTTTAAGCAATAATCATAAATTGTTTTTGAGATACGGCACAACATGTAAAAAAAAAACCCTCCCCCTTTTTTACAAAATACTCAATAACTCAAAAATGAAATTTTGAATCATCACCTAAAAGTATACAGATCTTTAGATTAATATAACAAAGACATGTGTAAAGTTTTAAGCAATAATCATAAATCGTTAATGAGATATGGTGCGACATGTAAAAAAACCCTCCCCCTTTTTTACAAAATACTCATTAACTCAAATATAAAATTTTGAATCATCACCAAAAAGTATACAGATATTAAGATTAATATAACTAAAAAGTGTTTAAAGTTTTACGCCATAATCAAGAATCGTTTTTGAGATACGGTGCGACATGTGAAAAAAGACACATCCCTGTTTTAGTTACAAAGTGCCGTAACTTAAAAAGTTTAAATCTTATTTTCACCAAAAAGTATACAGATCATTTGACCATCATAAGAAACAACTATGTTAAGTTTCATGAAATTTGGATAAGTCGTTCTCAAGTTACGGTGCGACATGTTTACGCCGGACAGACAGACGGACAGACGGAAAAACGGACAGACGGACGGACAGACAGACGGACGGACACCGGACATTTGTATACCATAATACGTCCCGTCAAAATTTTGACGGGCGTATAAAAAGACTGGAAATGACTTAAACATAAACAATTGTGTCGTTTTCAGCCTTCTGGTATCCCCAAAATTATCCATAGCGGTAAATTCATCACTGATCAGAAATTTGAATGTAGTTCATTTAGATATGTTCAGTCAGTGTTTATACTTTTAAGTAGTTAATAATTGTGGTATACAAAATTCTTTGAAAAGCTACTAAAAACAAAACTGATAACTATAAGCATGTAAAAATGTCCTATTGTAATGTTTATTTGTGTATTTTTGTGTCCTAAATGTTCTTTTATTTATTTGTTCTGTAGACCGTCATGAAATGTTGTCATTTTAGTGTTATATTTAACATTACCAGTAAACGCGAGATTTGTCTAGCAGCAAAACCAGGTTTAACCCACAATATTTTTTCCTAAAAAGTCTTGCAACAAGTCAGGAAAATGGCAGTTCTTATCGTATAGTGTGTTTATGTGTGTGTTATATTGTTTTGGATTTTTGTTATGCACTTCAGTGTTTTTGTTGTTTCGTTGTTTTACTTTTAAGGGTTATGAGTTTATATTAGTTTTAGTTTGTAAACCGGAATTGTTTTCTTTCAATCGATAAATGATTTTTGATCAGCAATATACTACTGTTGCCTATCTTTATTTATCGATATTTATAAGTGTTGTTGAGTGGTAGTGAAAATAAGTCAATATACTTATATTAATAGGTTCATATGTCAAAAATAAGAGTAAAACAGTCAAAAATGAGTTATTATTTTAATCATTATAAAATAAAACAAGAAACTTAACGTCAGTAGCATTGCTATTTAATATCTATAATAATTGAATATTGATTAAATAACCCGTCTTTTTGTAAAGCTAATAACATTTCTCACTCCAAGTAAAACTAATTACTATCACATAATTGCCCACCTACACAAAGTTCAAATACGAAAAACTTGTGTCTAATTACAGATAATTGTTTAACATGCCATCTGGTAAGCTTACCTCTCCCTGTTAGTAAAATTATATTTGAAAATATAAAAATGGTGTTACATCTGTTAACTGATTAAGCAAAGTGTTGTTATCATCTTGAATTGAATTTCAAGTTATAACTGTATATGAATACTATGCCTTTTCAACTCGTATACTGATAAAAAATTAGAAAAATATCTGTGATGTACGAACAATCTATATGAAAAGTGACTGAATGGGCATATTTCAAATTGTATTTGTTGATTTTAAATTGTATGTAATAATGTTCAAAAGTATAACAATACAAATACACTCAATCTCAAATTCCTTAATATTGTGCATTTTTCTTATCAGATGTTTTCGTTTTTTATAATCCCCTCTGGAAATAAACTGATAAATTTTTATAAGTCTGACGTAAATGTATACAGAAAGAGACTACTTTTTGTTCAGACTTTCTCTTAATATAATAAACATTGAATAAAGAACTTGTTTCAATTGAGATGAAGGGAAAGAGTTATACACATGCCATAGTGTTTCTGGTGGTAAGTGATCTTATTGGAAAACATACCCAATCTTCTCATTTAAGAACTCTTAGTTACAGAGGAATACATAAACTACATGTATACATGTTATGATTAAATGAACGATAACAGTTTCTTAGTTGATTTGTGGTTAAAAATGTATTTGTAACACTTTAAAACAACCAAATGTGTAGTTTTTATCATCATATATAATTGAATGTTTGTGCTGAAGCGGGAAATGCATATTCTAAACTCATCATAGATACCAGGATTGCAATTGAGTAATTTAGTGTCATTTAACTAGAATTCGCTCTTTCTACTACAAATTCAGGTTATACGTTATAATATTATTGAAGATTCAAACAATTATGTGAAACTGTTTACTTAAAAAATACGGGGGATCAGCCTGAATAATTTAATAAAATCAACCTTCAAATATTTTCCATCCATTCAAGTTCGATACATGTAAATCCGGAATCATTCGAATCACAATCTTATCAAAATTTGAGATGACACTATTTTGAATGTCTTAATCTTACTCATGTGACAATGTGTGAGTATAAATCAATGTGTACATGAATACAGAAGTTTATTTTATATATTATAATAGTGTTGCATATTTCAGTTTTTGAATAAAAAAACAATTTGATAAAACTGCAAGTTGCAAAGTGCACGGGCATGGCGCAATGTTATCAATGTTCAATATAATTTCTTATATGAAACTTAACGTAGCAACACTTTTGCCATGGACCTTTAACTGTTAATTAGAACTTGAAATTATACAAAAAAAAAAGAGTTCATATTATACTGTATAGTTCGTTTTGCCAGCTATGTCAATTCCATTGCTCTCTTAAGCTTACAACATGTATAAATGATCACCGGACAATTCGTTGACAGTTAAACACAGTGAAGACAGGAGGACAGTGTGTTCTATGTTTTATTTCATATTTTCATCACTTAACTTTGTCGAAATAGTAAACTATGGAATAATACGTCGTTATAGAAATAAATCGTTTAAGGCAAAAAAAATTATATATTTTCCAAATAAAATCATTATATCTTACTCGTGACCGAAAAAAAACCCCAGATAATTTGTGCATGCTTTACGCAAAAATACTGAAATAGATAAGTGTAATTGGTCATTTTAGTTAAATGATGTCCACCGTTATTACAAACAAACCTACCCTTTTTAAAGCAATTATATTTGAAGGTTAAAATAATTGAAATTTGTTGATTCAGTAAACAGTAAGAATATTTCAACTATCGCCATACTTTATATTTTCAAGTGTGAAACAAACACTGAGTAAAACACTAGAGTCATTGTTTTATTATATCTAAGCTCTAAAAACTTGAGGTGTTTTTATAACTAATATTTACAGTATCAATTGTCGCTTAAGTAATGCTACATGTAGTAGAAAATAATACGATCTATCTGAAAAACCCTATAATAAGGCGCAAGAACAAATGTTTTGTTTATGTATAGTAATTGCTTTGTTAAATTATAAACCTGTTACCTGTTGATAGTTATTCGTGTGTTTCTCTGTCCTATATGTTCTTTCATTTATTTGTATTTGTAGTCCTGTCATATTATATTGTCATTTAAATGTTATATTTTACATTGCCATAACAGTGGAAGGTTTGGCTAGCCATAAAACCAGATTCAACCAACCATTGATTTCTTAAAATGTCCTGTACCAGGTCAGGAAAATGGCCATTGCTATATTATAGTTCGTTTCTCTATGTGTTAAATGTTAGTGTTGAGTTCATGTTGTGTCGTAGTTCTTCTCTTATATTTGATGTGTTTACCTCAATTTTAGTTTGTAACCCAGATTATTTTTCTCCTCAACGATAAATGAATTTCGAACAGCGGTAAATGACTGTTGCCCTTATTTATACGATTGCGCACTGACAACAAACCCTTTTCGATTAATTAGTACCCAACGATTACGATCATACCAACATGCAACTCATACAATACATCTAGAATTATAACATTTTTGTGTTTATTGATTCTTGGATACAATAAAGATAGCTGACTGTTTTTTTTCAAGTGAGGATTTAAGGGGGTCTAAATCATTTTTTTTAAACATAGGATTTCACTATTTTTTTCTATAAATAAATTTTATCCAATACTTAATAGAAAAATTAAATAAAAATATAGGGCCACCGTACATTTAAGCTCACAATATGCCTTTGAAAGAAACATGCATTTTTGTTAAGGTACTTTTTTCTGTTGAACTAATAGGAGAAAAAAGGTAATCGAAATAAAAAAGATATTAAATAATAAACTAAAATACAGAAATTACTTAGATTTTACAATAGTTTAGTTTAGGTACAGTTAATTTGAAAACAATGATAAAAAATATAGGTCACCGATGAGTTTAAAAAGTTCTTTCAATTTTTATGCCAAAAATAAAATGGCATTTTTCACCAAAGGGAGATAGTTTGGAGCTTTTACAATGAGATCGACATTTTAAAAGCCATCTTGGGCCAAAACGAATTGATTTTATTGCTTAATTTTTGTACTATATTGTAAAGTACCGACTACTAGTGCAAGTAATACAATTTGTAATTACAAAACAATTTTTTAAAATTTTGCTGACTTTTTGTACCCTCGAGCCTCCTAAAGGGACAGATATCAGTTTAGGGTGTCGTTTTTATTTATTTTGACGTTTCATGGATTGTTTTTCTTTTTAGAATCTTGTCCTCAAAATAGATAATTAAATCCGAACGTTTGAAATTTTGTTTACACAGTTGATCATATACTTATAGTTTCCAAGTTAAAATCCACTTTTTTTACGTTTATGTTTAAGCGTTTCACTCTGAAATATCAAAACATACAAGTTTTTATCTTGTTTCTTTTTTAGAAAGGCTGTTTTATTATAGTAAAATAGTTGCAATATTGCAAACGAGTCATCTACGCATATTAATATTCTGTAGGTGATGAGTTCTACAAAAGATAGGCTAAAACGGATAGGATTTTTGTCAATTGTCAAATTAAAGGACATGTTTCATGTTAACGATGTTGGAAATTCAAATTGTTCAGAATAAATATTTGTTGTTTTATTAAATGAAAACGAGTTAGCTATATTACGCTGTGTTTTGATAAAACATATTTGGCCGAGTTATTGGTTGCGACAAAATCACAGACGAAAGGATCCCAATCACTATCAACAAAAGTGATACTATTGATATTCAATTGCAGTTTAGTTGAAACATCTTTATTCCTAGTGGATTGGGAAACAAGTTATTGCAACATATGCTAACCCCTTTCAACTTTGCCGGTGCGAGTGCTGCCCTGTAGCAACATTAACCTGATTGTTTTCTAAATCTACAAGGGTGTCATTAAAGTGCAAGAGATATGGCTCTCTCTCTCTTAACACGGGTCAGCAATTTATCGTCCCCTTCCGCCGGACTATCATCGTTTTCTCAAGACCATAATTGCAAATGGTGTCAAGGGAGAGCCAAAAGTGCAGTCCATGAATTCGAAGTTTACACCCGAAAACGGGAATCGAAGCAGAAACACTCGTGTTAGTAGTCTGATGCTCTTACCACTACACCACGGATCTCTTATTGCAGTTTAATCAGTAACAATATGCATTGGTTAATGTTATCCCTAGTCTTTGATTCCAGCATCGTTATATAGAACACCACACATATGTAATCAGCGATAAGCCACTCCACAAGATCACCATTACTTTTTGGTCGGGTTCGTGTTGCTCAGTCTAACGTTTTCTATCTTACCTTTTTGTGAATTATTGTGTTTCAGTGGGTATTATTTTAGCCATGCCGTTGTCAGTTTATTTTTAAACTTTTCAGTTTGAATGTCCCTTTTGTATCATTCATCTATCCCTTTCGAAGTCATATAATTCAAAATAATCAGTTAGCCACACCAACAAAGAAATTTAATGGTATTATATATAAAATTGAAAACAGAAAAGAACGACTGGCTATTAATTCATTGGGGATTCCAAAAAAAATTATTTATACGTAAAGGTAGTTAACTTAAGACATGAACCCCTGGTACTTGGGCTAGGAATACTCTCAATATAAAAATCAGAAGATTTGGCTTGCTTGTTTGTGGGACATTATACGCTTTAAGTCACGGTAATGTCTAATTTGTAAATTAATTTGGATGTGAGCTACTTCTGTACGTGTCTTCCCCTTATCTCATTAAACAGTTTGATATACATGTATCTTCAAGTGACTTTTTTTGTCTTGACAATGTGACAGTTAAGTAAATACAAATCAATATGCGTTTAACAATCTTTATTCTTGTTGTTTATATTATATGAATGAAACATTCTTTTCTCCTCAGCCTGCAGTTACAACACTGAAAAAATACATGATATATGAACATACAATGATCTACACAATTTCAGAGAGGCAATCACGTGCTTTAAACGTATATGTCTATCTAAATATCTTTCCCCGTAAAAAGTGAGGATTTAAAAAGTTGTGGAGTAAGTTTTTTCCATTCTACGGTGGCCGGTTGAGGCCATTTTGCATTTTCGCGTTTTCGCGTTTTCGTACTTCATATTCTAAAGGGCGAAATATTGATATTTTTTCGACCAACTTTCGTATACAAACGCATGTGACGAACCATGATTTAGTTAAATATTAACAACATTTGTTAAGAGACATTTCCATTTCATTTTACGTTAGGGTCTTACCTGGTGTTGTTGTAATATCAACGTCATCTGAAATACAATAATTCCTGATTCATTGATATAATGCTGATTAAAGAGAAAATTAATAAACAGTGCATTACATGTTTGTTTGTCACATGCGCGGACCTTTTCTTGTATATGCATTGACATCGCATTGTGGTATATAAACACTATATGTACATTAATGCAAACTATATTTGTACGAGCCTTAGAAAAATGAAGAAACCCTGTTTTGTAGTATCAGGTATCAGGGTACTCTCTTAAATGACAGAACTTGTACTCGTTGTATGTCTGGAGATGTGGAGGATGAATATCATTTTTCTATTCCAATGTGTTAAGGTTAATGATGACCGCAATCATCTATTTCAAGAGATAACTTAAAGTTGCCCCAACTTTTTAACTCTTAACGCAAGAGATAAACTGATATGGCTTATAAGCACAGAAGATAAGTATAATCTCATTGCTGCATGTACATTTTATTTCGAAAAATTGTTAATTATGTGACTTTCTTGTCTGCTTCAGACACAAGGAGGACTGTGTAAATACCACAGCCCATTGAGTACCGCCCCTTGGTGTCTGATAACACGTTTAGCTGATTTAACTTAAGGAAATTTTAAAATATTTCTTTCAACAAACTCAGTAAACATTGTAAAGACTCAAATATACGGAGAATTAGTTTCACATTCTCAGAAATATAGGTCTGTTAAATTTTACTGAGTAAGTTATACACCAATATGGAGTTTTAGAATATCCCTAGAAAATAACATCAACTAAAAGAAGTGAGATATGCAAAAGGGACTATTAAAGACAAAAGTGAAAGAAGAAACTGAAAACACTCTTATGGCAAAACACTTAAAAAGACAAAAAGCGAAATAACAGTAAACAAGTCACAACATTACAATTGAAGACGGACTTAAACGAATTCCTACCGCTCGTTACTAAATGTAATCAAACAGGCCTTAAATCGATTATTTATGTTCACACTGTTACACAAATATTCAACCATGGTCAACCAACCCGTGATGACGTCCGTAAAAGTTTCGAAGGGATGATTTGAACTTCATAACATGAAACTGGTTAAATTGGTGGCTTCCAAAAATGATATTGATCATACATAAACCGAAAATATGGACGTGACTGCTGATACAGATGTACAACACATTCAAAAGATTACATCTAATAGTGCTAAAAAATGTAAACAGTGACTTCTACTTCAATTGTATATACTTAATAATTTTAACAAGTTTTGTTTTTCCATTTTAAACCTCATTTCCAACTTGTGAAGTAACAGTCAATAAAGAGAGAAACAAAATATCATTAAAATATCATTAAAATATATTTATTTTACCTACCACATAACGGAATACTGCAGTGTTCCCAGAAAACATCAGGGTCAGATGTAAAACACCAAGGTCCTTTTGGGTCAGCATCGGGATTTCGGCAGAGGTTATGTTGATGTTTTTGCACTTCGCTATTAACAGCTATTCCTTCCCAACTCCTGCAATTTATTCCAGTGCGTGTTGTACTTACAGTTCCCTTATAATCCAAACCCTCTTTATTTTGCAGGCATTCATTTGCTTTATTGGAACAAAAATAAAATCATCAGTATCTTTCTTACTATGAAAACAATTGGGATTTATTTGATTAATTTGATTTTTGGTGTCTTTTAGGCACCGCATTTCGGCTATTTCGTGGCTTCCTATTTGTTTTGTGGAGGAAGACGGAATACACGAAAAAAACACCCACCATTGATAAAAAGACTGACAGTCTGAGTCAATTAAGATTGGATCGTAGTTCATCCGCACGCGAGGGGGTTCGAACTCGCAACCTCAGTGTTGACTGGCTAGTGATTACAGTAGTTACTACTTAGACCACTCTGCCACCGATGCCCCTTAAAATTGGAATCGTTTGAAGTTGACCATCTGGAACTTATTTAAACAGTCAATTAAAATGAACTACGGATACACAACTAAATAAAGTTCAGCGCAAAAACAGAAACAATACGTTGTTTTTTTTCTAGAATAATAAAGTTAATCCGCTTCTTCCAGGATCAATGATGGTTGCATTTGTATGTAAAAGATCACCAATCTATTACAGGCATGTCTTTTTTTAGGCCAGGTGTAGCTAAACTTATCTAAAACGCGTCATGAACGACAATGTTTGTTTATGTTATTTTATTATATTACGTAGATGAATTTTTTATAGCGGTATGTATAGGAACGTTTGTTATTAAAAAAAAGTAAGATGAATTTTTAAACGATAATGAAAATGAAATTTCTGAGACTTATATACTTGGAAATGAACTCATTACGGTATTTTTACAAGTGTACACAAATGTTCAAAAAGTTAAACCCAGGGGTTAAGTTTCTCATGTTTCTTTTGAACCTTGTAATTGTAAGATTTTAATACAATGCCTTGTTTTTAAACCGCTTTGGGTCAAATAATACCTGTTACATGAACTGCCAAAACACCAAAGAAACCATATTTCACAGGAGAGTATATAGCCAGTCAAAAACGTCATTGTGTTCTACAAAACACAATGAAATCAGTTGTTGTTTCTAAATAAATACACGAACATCAGAGTATACAAAATAAAGATCATTGAAATGTTATATGGTAATATTTAATACTGAGTTTTGTAGGCGAAAATGCATCTTCTGAATTCAAAATACATTTTACTTCTACGTTTCTTAAATGAACTCAACATAAAAATTAAAAAAATGAATGGATAAAGACAGAACAGGTGCTTTAAAAAAACACACCCGGACCTAAACTTTTCAGAAGTTACTTAAAAGGAAACGAGGTGCGCTCTAATTGAACAACAAACCATCTATTTCATTTTAACAAAATAATTAAGTATTTTTCAACAGGTTTTGAAATTATATTTGTTTTCGATAATATCACTATTTAAACAATTGTTGAAATGGGCAAAAGATACGGAAAATACCTATTATTTCCTTGTAGTCAGTTTTCAAATACTTCCATAAAAAGATAATTTTGAATATACCTTTTCGTCAGGTTTTGAAATTACATTTGTTTCGATATTAAAACTATTGAAATAATTGTTTAAAGAGCCAAACAAAGATACGGAAAATCTTAATTATAGAACCACAGAAACATGCTAAATTTGAAGCAGATATAATACAATTAAAAATCTATTGCTTACCTCTGAAAGAGTGTTCGCCTCTTGGAAAGATATAACAGGGCAATGTTTTATATACTGAATAAGCAATTCATAATAAGTGTAACCTTCAACTATAATTGTGTTAAACGTGTTAAACGTGACATGTTTGTCACAAAGGTCAAAATGATTTACAAATTGACCAAGTTCATAATAATTATAATTATCTATTTAAATATTTATGAAAATACTTTGAAAGACAAAATTATGTTACAGATAATTCATATTTTAATGCTTTTCTTTTCACCAAGGGGTGTCATCATTGATCGGATGAGAGTGTTCTATGACAAGAACAAACTTGAAAATATGCATAATCTAACTTATATACCATAAACAAAGATTTGCGAAATTTAGCATTCTATTTCACCGACCAAACCCAAGTGGGACATTCTTTCGTAATGCGTTCATGTCTTAGTAGAGATTTCCAATAAAATGACTTTACTCGACATAACCGACCTAACTAAACGTATTTCGTTCTACTGCATTGAAGCATGACGGAGTGGAGCATACACTGCATGCATGTTTTGCTCTTTGAACACGCATTGTTTGCTGGAATATACCGTCAGTAAAATTCAACCCCAACTAATTTTTTTACTCTTTAAATATTTTGTCATTAAGGTAGTTCGGGGGTTTAAATTTTCGCGCCGTCTGCGCATAAAGTTGCGCATTGATATCGTAAGTGATGTACATTGTCGTAATTTTCCATAACAGTAAAATATGATCATTTTAATAATCTATTTTATTCAAATGCATTGAGAAAGAGTTGAATAACTTTTAAATGCAATTTTAAAACTTAATAAAATTTATTCTTACAATTGTCATTGTTGAAATAGTACTTCCGTTCTAAAAATAAATAAGAAGCATGTTTTTGACGAAGGAGAAAAAGGAAAAGAGAATAACTCACATTTATCGAACACGTGCACTGCTTTTCATGAATACTGTAATGCAGATCGAAATTATAGATAACGATCTTCATTTTGGTAGCTTATGAAGCAGTTTCACCCTTGTCTTACACTAGAAAAGGTCCGACAAACATGCGAAAGATGATGTAAACAAATCATGAAAAGGGGGAAATTTATACTGACAAGTAAGTACTAATGAATTGAATATACGATTCACGACCACTGAAAAATAACCTTTAAGCGTAAATAAATTTAAAAACAATATCCGTGTCGAACAACAAAACAATGACCCCCCCCCTTTTCAGGCTGAAAATTAATTATGAATGTAACTAAAGGCATAGCTCATGGTACTTTTATCATGTAATAGATTTGAAAATTTGTGGACCAGAGAAATATGTCATCTGCATAGGGTTCAGACCATTTAGGTTTCTGGGAGAAAAGGTCATGATTCATGAAAGTAGGGGGTTTATATAATTACATGTATATGCAAACAGAATTTTCTTGTTGTAAACATGGAGTATTCGAATGTGAATGCAGTTGATTTTGCTAGGATTCCAGTTATAACATTTTTGGTTAAGCATGCACACTTAAAATTTAGACATGTTAGAACAAAACCAATCTATATAAAAAAAGATGTGGTATGCTTGCCAATGAGACAACTTCAATGGAATCCGGGTCCAAAAGAGACCAAAATGGCACAGACATAAACAGCTATAGGTCACCGTACGGCCTTCAACAATGAGCAAAGCCTATACCGCATATATAGTCAGCAATGAAAGGCCCAGATATGACAATGTACATGATGTACAACAATTTAAACAAGAAAACAAACGGCCTTATTTGTTTAAAAAAAATGAATGAAAAACAAATATGTAACACATAAACAAATGACAACCACTGAATTATAGGCTCCTGACTTGGGACAGACACATACATAAATAATGTGGTGGGGTTAAACAAGTTAGCGGGATCTAGACTGTATAAATTTTAACAACTTCATTGTTATATGTATGTCTATTTTTTTTTATATTTACAAATGTATTCTGAACATTTCATGCATTATTCTCTATTCTTTAAATCTTTTCCATACCCTCCTATAATATATTTGATCCTACAGAATCTTTATGAGAGAAAACAAAACTTTTACTACCTAAACAGGAAAAGCGGTCTTGTCATAAAATTATATTTTTCTAAATTTAAAAGCTTGTTAGGTCTCTACACAGTTATTTCGCAGTGCATTTCTTTAATATGTTAAAGACATTAAATGCAAACTTTTAAAAATTACACCTGCACTAAGTGGGTGTCATATTCTCTTGATGGCTTCAGACATTTTTTAACATTTTTTAGCTGGTCCATTCATGACCAAAAGTTACAGTATAATTTCAACTCTTTAAATACTTCCTCTTTATTCTATTATTTAAAGGCATATTTTTTTAAAGGTGTATGAAAAAAAATTCAAGGTATGAAATCAAATTTATAAAAATGATTATATAATTGATTTTCATGTGGAACGCATTGTAATGTTCACGCAAGATATAAAAAAGAAGATGTGGTATGATTGCCAACAAGACAACTATCCACAAAAGACCAAAATGACACAAACATTAACAACTATAGGTCACCGAACGGCCTTCACCAATGAGCAAAGCCCATACCGCATAGTCAACTATAAAAGGCCCAGGTAAGACAATGTAAAACAATTCAAACGAGAAAACTAAAGTCTTTATTTTGTAAATAAAGATAAAATCAAACGATAATAAATTAACTATGTTCCTATCTAATAGGATAGTAGGAACTAACTGATCTTAACCAACTTTGTGTGACCAGAACTTACTAAATTAAAAGCCTACAGACCAAGTTTCATGGCAATTATAAGATATATGTTATAGACAAAATGTTTTTAAAGACTAATTTGATGTACATGTATCAGACATGTAGAATGTATAATAATTATTCAAAAGTCAAAATTATAAAAATGTATGAGTATGTGCCTTTTAGCATGTTTAGTAGGTTTTTCAATGTAAAAGGGGGAGGGCTTGTATGAAGAGGTGATATTTTCCTGCAATTTAAAACCTCGTGAATGTTTTTGTTGTATAAATAATCCCAGTGGCAGATCCAGATTTTTTCATAAGTGGGGCTCACTGACTGCCTAAGAGGGGACCCGCTCAGGTCATGCTCCAGTGATTCCCTATATTATTAACCAAATTTTTCCCAGGGCTGCCTCTGAATCCTTCGATATGTTTAAAATGTACTTTAAATAGAAAGGAAATTACAAATGGCATAGTATATTACATGTAATAATTTAATAGTACGTTATGTATTAAAAAGTCTAAGACCAAAAACACTTGAAATAATTCAGGGTCAATTTAGGCCCCCAGCACATACATTGTATTTACATTTTAAAATGCATACTACTGCTGTAGTTATTAAAATTTGCTTTTTTGGGGGCTGATTTTTATTGCATGTAATTTTATCAAGAGGCATACATGTATATTTGAACCACTTACTTTTCTTTTCTATCCTACAGTAGAAAAGAAAAATAACATGTTAAATACAGCAGTTACAAAAAATATTGTAAAATGCGAATATACTGAAATCTTTAATTTTATGACAGACTTAATGTACATACAAATCTCATCACATTTTTCTTACTCCATAAAGTTTGTAAGACAAGGGTCCCGACTATTCATACAACTCATTCTGCAAATTTATCGCTAGATTTAGAGTTCAAAAATAAATAATACAAATTGATAAAACCCCTATGTTGTACCAATTTACACCACTGTCCCAGGTTAAGGGGAAGGGTTGTCACCTTCAAACATTAACCCCACAACATTATGTATGTGCCTGTCCCAAGTCATGAACCTGTAATTCAGATAGTGGTTGTCTTTTGTTGTGTCACATATTTTTTTTTGTTCATCATTTTGTACATCAATATGCCTTCAGTTTCCTCATTTGACTTGTTTTTCATTAGTATAATTGAAGGGCTATGCAATAACCACTTTTGATCTGTAGCTGTTAACTTCTGTGTCTTTTGGTCTATTGCGGAGAGTTGCCTCATTAACAATCAATTATCATACCACATCTTCCTTTTATATTAAAACACAAATATTGACACATAAAAACCTTTCAGATAGAAAGTCAGAATGAGACTTATGGATAAAAATTTAGCAGACTGTCAGCTCACACTTTTCATATGTTGTCACAAATATGGTTTATTAAGCACAATAATAACCAGATGCTTCGCAGGACGCAGCTTTATACAACCGCAGAGGTAAACCCCTCGTTGCACAATGAACAACTTCTGTCATTTATTTTGCTAAAAAAATCTCTTGGATGGCGGATGACCCGCAAATTTTATTTCAATTTAATAAAATAGAGACATCAAGCTTTACAGTATGAAATAATGAGCAACTTCTGTCATTTATTTTGCTCTGAAAATTCAGTCAAAGATATTTTATGCCTGTTTTCCCTATATTTAGCCTATTTGCACTAATTTTAAGAGGTAAAACAATCTCTTGGATGGCCGGTGACCCCCACATTTTATTTCAATTTTATAAAATAGAGACATCAAGCTTTACAGTATGAAAAAATGAGCAACTTCTGTCATTTATTTTGCTCTGAAAATTCAATCAAAGATATTTTATGCCTGTTTTCCCGATATTTAGCCTATTTGCACCCATTTTCATAGGTCAAAAAATCTCTTGGATGGCCGGTGACCCCTAAATTTTATTTCAATTTTATAAAATAGAGACATCAAGCTTTACAGTATAAAAAAATGAGCAACTTCTGTCATTTATTTTACTCTGAAAATTCAATCAAAGATATTTTATGCCTGTTTTCTCTATATTTAGCCTATTTGCACCCATTTTCATAGGTCAAAAAATCTCTTGGATGGCCGGTGACCCCTAAATTTTATTTCAATTTTATAAAATAGAGACATCAAGCTTTACAGTATGAAAAAATGAGCAACTTCTGTAATTTATTTTACTCTGAAAATTCAATCAAAGATATTTTATGCCTGTTTTCCCTATATTTAGCCTATTTGCACCCATTTTCATAGGTCAACAAATCTCTTGGATGGCCGGTGACCCCTAAATTTTATTTCAATTTTATAAAATAGAGACATCAAGCTTTACAGTATGAAAAAATGACCAACTTCTGTCGGTGACCCCCAATTTTTTTTGCATTTTTTCATTTACAATACTTCAAAGTTAAATTTCACAAAGTATAAGAAAATTCTGTCATTTTTTTTCTATACCCCTGAACTACCTTAAACTTTGAATGATTTTATTGACACAAATAATATAATGGAACAAGTAAATTAGCAACTTGTAATCAAACACACCCATCATTTCTTGTCATTTCACTTGACCCATATTTTAGTTCTTCTCAATTATGAATTTTAAAAACTACCAAGACGAAAGTTAGTATGCAAATATTAAAATAGCAAATTTCGAAGCGAGAAGGTTGCCTTTTTATTGTTTTAAAAAGATTTAACGTTTTAAGTAGATTCCAACACACCCGAATGTAAAAGGTGTACTCGACTTTTAAAACAAAATAATATTTTTCTATAATTTAATTGAAGATAATTTGATGTGGGAAGTACTTTTTCGTCTTTACCTATACCAAATTATGAGGCGAGGTTTTTGTTTAAGTATACATAAACTTGCATCCGAGGATACAGGGGTAGAGGGCGTACTCCACCTTTTCGATCGCACAATAAGTTTTAAAATCCATATCATTTTTAGCGTATAATTGTCCAAATTGGTTTTTGCATCGCTCCGTTCGTCAGTATAAATTCAATTATAGAAAACTACACCCTCTTTTAAATATCTTGGATCCGGTCATGATCACAAATTGTATTGCACGAAAAAAAACTTAAATGATTGTCGTTTGACTTTGATAAATACTTTTTAAAAACAACAATGTCTGAACATTAGGCATCTCGCATGTGATTTAAAAGTTTAAGACTACATACTGAATTAAATTTTTTCCCGTGATTTAGTAGCTCACTGAACACAGACATGTGATACTGACGTGTAATCTAATGGACACATGGGCACTACATAAAATCTGCTAAACAGTTATGACCACTAATGGTCCTACAGATACTCTGTACTTTTGACATGACAAAAGGTCTCGCTTTTCTAGACTGTCTATGAATGTTTTATTCTTAATTTGTGATGTACAAAAAAAACAAGGTGTAGTATGATCGCCAATGAGACAACTCTTCACAAGAGACCAAATGACACAGAAATTTTAACAACTATAGTCCAACGAAGGGCTTTCAACAATGAGAAAAGTCCATACAGCTTAGTCAGCTATAAGAGGCCACAAAATGACAAATGTAAAACAACTAAAACTAACAGCCAAATTAATGTTAAAAAAATCAACGAAAACTAAACAACAAACGATAAGCACTGAATTAAAGGTTCCTGACTTGGGACAGTCACATCCGTACTAGGAAAATGGTGTAACAGTACGACATAGTTGATCAATATTATAAACGGGATAATTATTCTTTATTTATTAGTTGTAGTTGTTTTTAAAATAGTGTTCAGCAGCTGTGGATACTATCATTTCGGTACATGAGCTGATTTGGAAATGCTAGAAATGGCTAGCTGTTTTTATGCTTCCATTCAGTCTTACGAGTCAATCCCTTTCTATCTGTTTTAATTGTGACATGATCATTTGATAAACGATCTCCATTGACTTTAACTTGGATATTTATGAAAACTATGTATCATAGAGATGCATGCGTAAAATAAGTTCTCGACATAATCTGGCTAAAATATCAGATACGAATTAAGCCTCACGTTATACGTACGACGAAGAAGCCTACAGCTATATATAATACATGTACTTACGACGAAGATTAAGCCTCAAGCTATAGTACTTATGATGATGATGATACTGATGTATGTCTTATATCCAGCGACAAATATTACATATATATTGAGGATGATGAAAATTAATTATAATGATAAATCCATATACCTTTTGAAACATGCCCGACAATTAAGAGTCGCATTTTCATATGCTAGGTAACAAGAGAGCGTAACCACTATAAAGACACACTAGTCTTTTTACGAGTAAACCAATACCTGCTCTTGCTCGTGAATGAATCATGCTTGGTGGAGAAGCCGAAAAATAGTCTTAAAGTCATTCGATCAGGGGGTCCAACAAAATAATTGAATTTGTATTCGAGGCTAGCCTGCTACCAGTCAATCCCATATATAAAAGTATATAATTATCAATATAGAATGTTTTTTTCTTCAGTCGTGTAACACCTTCACTGGTGATCCTGTCATTGGATCTGTCGCATAGTTGTCACTTTTATATATATATACCTCCAAAGAGGGACAAAAATTGAAACTTAAGATTTTCGCTAACTCAATCAATATATGCGATAGCTTTAAAATCTACTTCTAATCGGATGAATACGAGTAAAAAGAAAATTCCCGTAAAGACTGAAGTGACATTATAGTTGTCTCAAAAATGTAACAACTATGGAAATAGACATTCTCATCCACTTTTAATCAGAAATACTTGGTCTGGGTACAGGATATTTTTAGCCAATTACTATGTACTATGATAAGTTGATAGTTTACTATCCACAGTGGTCAATACAGATTATTAGTCATCACTTGCTAATCAAGTACAACTTCCAAATTACAATCTGTATAACAAATTGGTGTACACATTTATTTACACACATTATTATCAACTACAATTTTCTTTTTTTAATGTTCGTTGACTTTCATTTGAAAGAAAAGTATATGTCAACTATTAAAATTAAAAGAAGTACATGACCTGTATTAATGTTTTTTTTTAAATATTCACTTCCCGTTGACGTACGTTTTTCCTGTTGATTTCTTTTTAGAAGATTGTAAATTGAGGCAGAAGAAGATAACGTTTAAATTAAAATGATACTTAATAAAGTATGATGCAATCCCAGTTATCAAATTTAACAGAGACATGTTCTGATTAACATTTTGAGTTCATTTTTTTCTGAAATTACGACAACATCTATATAAATTAATACCCACGGAAATTAAATATTATAAAACATTAAAAATCGGAAAGAAGAATCTATCTGATAACGACAAACAAAATCAATACAAATATCAAATAATAAAACGTTCATTAAATTTTGCAAAGATAAGTATGTCTGAAAATCAAAGTCATTGTCAAAACCATGAAAGACAACTCAAATGAATCGTATGATAGGTAAAGATACGTATATATACGTGGTCTTATGACAGTGAAGTTTAGGCGGGAATCTCAATAATCACGTGATATATAAAAATCATGATTTCTTTCGTTTTTCATCATCTTAGAAATATTTGATATTGATAAAATTTATTATGAATGGATTTCATAGTTTAGGAATGCTTAGTTAAAACTTGAGTAACGCATTTAACAAAATTAATTGGTTAGCAATAACCGGTCCCGTTACGTGCGTACGTCGAGTTAGGTACGTATGTCATTTTATTGGAAATCTCTAGTATTACACTCGCCTGCTCATTTAGAATGTGAAATAAAACTTACTAATTAATTAAGATATAAATCTAAGAAATTAGTATCCATACACAATAAAGTGAAGTAAGACACAAATGAAATATTACTATTTGATAACGGTGTATGAAAAATACAAGACACTTTGTTAGTAATTTAGTGTACCAACTTAGTTTATGAAAAGAAAGGGGTGTTATGTTGTCGGTTTTTGTTTCTATTTGTAATGGCATTTCTATCGTGGAAAAGTAATTATTTTTTTAAACAATTTTAATTCAATCGAATGAAATATCAAGGATGAATTTCTTTTGAATAGCAAAACGTAAATCTTCCATCTTTGCTCTTGTGCTTCGTACTTTTTATGTTTCTTAAGTAAACATGACGTGGCTCTGTACTTTTTAACATCCTATCATTATTTTATTGTTCTATTATGATGACATTATGTTATTGTTTTATTGTATCGTTTATAAATCTTCCCGTGTGACGTTTGTATGTTGACGTCAAGCACCCAACTCTTCACTGATGTGAACCTTGCTATTTAGGCATAGAACTCTAAATATCTGGGTGGATTTAAAATACATATATAAGTAAGCAATGAATGTTGTTGTTACATTTAATATGCTTTTTTGTGCTTTCATGTTCAATATTTGTTTGTGATTGTTTTTATTGAGCTGATGACACGGTGATAACTGATATATCCCTATTTCGACAGTTTTACCTATTATGTCTGTTTTATTCTAATATAAAATAACTTCCAAATCAGTTCTATCACAAGTTATCATTCGCTAACTTTGCATTTGACAACTCTGATCGAACCAGACCTGATCTCTAGTTAACTTTTGGCTGGTCTGCTCATCCCTAAGTTAATTTGTAAGTGAAACCGCTCTTTGTCAATTTTGTTTCAATAATGTCTTTGTTTCTTGGTATAGAAATATAAAAATAATATCATAATATTGTTTCAGCGAAATATACAATACAGATTTGATACATTTACTTGTAAATAAAGTACGCATATAGCTTTGCTAGTTACACAGTATTGTCTGCAATGCTATTATTAGGTTCTAATAGGTTTTGAAAGGTAGTGTTAATCTTATAAACTTGATTTAAGATTAAATCGATAAACAATGCCAAACACAAATAATACTTACTAGACCATATATAAAAATCTTGATAATTTGAAAGCAATATTGGCGTACGGTTACTGATATACTATTTTTATGATTCGTTTTCTGCAGCAATCTACACACACAGACTGAGTGTCCTTTTTCTGTCAAATACTATGTAATTAAATCATTAACAAAAATCAGTAGTTTGAACATCTCAGACTGGTGAATGTAACAAAATTGTTTGACTGTATCAGGAACAATGATATTTTTAGTAGTTTTGTTACTTAAAGCTGACTCGTACAACGCATTTGTTGGAACACATCAACCAAACTGAGCATAATCAAAAACAAAAACGGGAATTGAAACGTCGAATGTGTCTATATACATGACATATTTATTTATATAGCTGCCTATACAAATAAGCAATATTTGTATAGTAGGAAAGATTGTATTATACAAATAAAAGCATAGTTGAAATACAAGACTACAACTTTTTTTCCCCATCAATTTAGAATCCAAGCATGTCCTCTTTTTATTAAAACGATTGTCTCGCGACAAAATGTCAGTAGTTTTGCTATTTCAGTCTGAATTTAAAAAAATCATTAAAAATTATTTTAACGCATGAACTAAAACTGACCACATTTGTACTTTATTATGTGCACCTATGTAGCCGCATATTATATCAATAATATGTTGATGTTATAATAGATTGTATTATTCAAATGACAACAATATTGGAACACAATGGCTACAAAAATTTGTCCACAACAATAAATACTTCAAGTATGTCCTCTTTTTGTTAGTAAAATTGTCTCACATCAAAATTACAGTAATTTTGATAACTCGGGCATAGTTGATAAGTTATATTTTTATTTCAGGATTGCTTGTAAAATAATGACATCACTATTAGAACACAATGACTACACAATGTTGTCCTTATGACCTCTTTTTATTCTGTATATTGATATGTAACATAATTTCACTTGTTTGGATACCTTAGGCTACATCTTATAGTAAAGGAAATTGACCGCATCAATCAAAACTGACCATATTTGAACCGGAATACATCTATTTATATGGCCGCATTATACATGAAATTGTGTATATGTCAGGATGAATTATATAATACAAATTAATATATAAAAAGAAGATGTGGTATGATTGCCAATGAGACAACTGTCCACAAGAGACCAAATTGACACAGACATTAACAAATATAGGTCACCGTACGGCTTCAACAATGAGCAAAGCCCATACCGCATAGTCAATATTGAAAAACAATTGAATATAAGATCTTGTCCGCATCAAGTGCAAGCGTTTTATCTCTGTAATCGTAGTATTCAACTGTCATTGCACTTAGTAGAAGTTCATGATAGCTTCTGTATTAAAACTATTCAATCGTATCACAAAATGCAAAGTTCACTGATTTCATTTTTTTTAATAATGAAAAGTATGAAATGTTCTCTTCTATGAAAAAATGTACTGTTAGTATAGTAAGCCTGTTGATTGATAATTTTGGTAGCAACACATCAAATGGCAAATATTTTATTCATGTTGACCAAGATTATATTTTTTGGAGTTCCCATACATCATTTATAATCCGTCAGGACAAATCTGACGATATTGACGAGATTGTTCATAACTATAAAACGCTTTATCTACAATAACACTGTAAAATATTCTTTTCGAAAATAGAATCGTTAATCCAAGGCAAACAAGGTTAAGAAAGAAAAAAAGAATTCCTCTTTTTCATTCTCATTTTGATCCCTAAAGTGCAAACGAGTGTTCCAAATAAACTAAGATACGCCGTAAGACGACACATATTGTATACCTCTGGTGCGAAATACGAAATTGATAACTTGTTGTTCATGTTCGTTCAAGGTTATTTTCTAAAGTCGTCAACCTAGACCAACATGGAGGAAAAGATCAAGATATCATGAAAAATGTATTTAATATTGTTTGTTCAACGTCCATGGCAACACGTAAATGCACGATCAGAATATAAACTATATAAAGATATGAAGGACACTTTTTGTTTACGGTAGTATCCTGAATTTTAAATTCAGTGGAATCCACATCCACGTTAACATTTGTTGAAATGTGAGTCTGGCGTACTAAATTATAATCCTGGTACCTTTGATAACTATTGAGCACAGAACATCATCGTCAATTCTTCTTAGAAAAAACTAAACCATTTTGTTAGATAAGTATTCTATGTCTGTTTGATATTGTTATTTTTTCATTCTGAATCATCTAATTAGAAAAAAACAATCCTTGAAGCACAACAAGTTCCCTTTTGACAATCTACCGTTTGATGATATACTCATTTCATAGAACAAACAAAATCGCAAACGAAGCCTCACTGTGGCTTTGTTATGTGTAATAGCAATAACCGCACTGTTCGGTTGCTTTTTGTGAGATATAATATAGTATCTAAATTTTCAGGCGAAAAGGTATGCAATTTTTAGATGTATTATATTTAAATACCAAGGGTGCCTTTACCTCCCAGATGTTTTTAGCCACTGTCGTACTTTTGTGATCTTTATTTTTCTTTAGAAAAACCAACATTACAAATTTAAATGTGTATCAGTGATTTATATTTCATTGAACTTTAGTCAAAGGACAGACATTGGTGAAGATTATTCCCACTTATTTACAGGTGGTGCTGTGATAGATCAGGTCCAACAACATCTGTGTGTATGATAAGGAAGCCAGTATGCATTAATTGGCACATGATAAACAATATCTTATATGTATGCTGATAATTAAGCCTTAATTAGAATAAATTATTTCGTATAATTTGTATCTTATTTAATATATTAATGATAAATGTTTCAAATTTTTAATACTTTTTTTTTAACAAAAAAAAAGAACTTCAGGATTGCACGTGTATTATCCTGCAGCAGACGAAAAATAAGAAAATAAAAATAAAAAAAAAAAAACACTTACCATTAAAGACATAAATTTAATGCACGTATTTCTGTCTTTATTAAAATTAAAAAAAAAAAAATGGAAGGTAAAAGAGTTGTTAGATACATGAATGTATTATGAATATATAATAATAATCAAATTTTTACACAAATATATAAATATAGTATGATTTTTCGATTTGTGTTATTCTTCAAATGAATTTCATTAAATAAACTGGAAGAAATTTTAATACCTATACATATGACCAACAGCTCAGCAATTGACCAACAATATATTTCTGAAGTACCTGCGTCTGAGAACCAAAAATGACTAATTTATTGCAAAAGTAAAGTGTCATACCAAAATGAAAAGAGCTAGAAATCACCTTCATAGTGTTTTCATATATAAAGATCGCATAGAGTATCAGTTTGACTGTATTGTAGGTTACCTAAATACCTAACAGCTCATTGTAAACATGTTTGTGTAGTTTACTTTGGCATGAAAGTTTTTCTCTTTCAAGAACAGCTGAGTCAGTAAGAAGGCAAAACAACATTAAATGTGGAACTTTTGTGTCGTAGTCACCGTGGCTCCTTTTTCTTGCTTCTTCATCCGGCGGATTTACAGAAATAAACAGTATTTTAAAGAATTTAAAAATTCATTGCTGAAATGAAAGAAATTCTTTTTAAGAAAAATTGTTTACACTGGAAATTAATTTCATTGAATATTTCACTCCATGCCTCGTTCCGAGGATATTTCTTTCGAATTGAATTAGAATTGAATGCGAATCGAATTAGCTAACTGCGTTCAAACACTCTTCTTTTTTTTAATTCGAATTGATTCGAATTGGCTAATTCGAATTATCCAATTCGCATTAGAAATACGCTTTTGTTAATACGAATTAAAAGTTAACGTCGTAAGGACAGTAAATTAAACTTAACGTGCATTGCAATTCAAATTAGAATTGAAGTTAGGACGTAAAACGTTTCAAATGCGAATTAAACTAATTTAAATTAGTTAATGCGAATCGAATTCGAATTTTTTTGTAAACTCAGCTTTAGTTTCATTTGTCAAAACTTGTAACTGATGTATGAACACTCTGCAAAAAATAAAGATCCAAGCAAACTACACTGTTTCTGCTAGCTGTTCATTCTTTTAGTCCGATAGTACATGTATATGCATCAGCATTATGTTTTCGTTATTTAACGTTTTTATGCAGATAATTTCATATTTTTTAATGCACTTTGATAGTAAAAATGAAAAATAATAAATAGAAAAATAAGTTTAAAAAAATTAAGAATATAGAAGAAAAAAATAGTTCTCCAAAGTCATATTTTACATGTTATAGGCTCGGGTTATATGACTTTCAATTATATGTGCTTTTCATGTTTTTATCATTTTTGTTGAAATTGTCCATTTCTTATATTAAATCCCCATCCCTTGGAAACATATGTCCACCACTATATTTAAAGACACATCCAGGTACACAACATCAGTAAAAAGACATTTAGTAATAAAACGTCTTATTATAATGTGTAAACAAATATACACACTGTAATTCTCAATATGATATAGATAAGAGATGCTGTGTGTGTTGGACCTGATCTACAACACTGCCACCTGTGTTATCATAAAGGGGAAATAATTGACCAATGTTCCTCATTAGTAATCATCGTGTATGTTGATGTACAAGGTTGTTGTCAGTGAACGTCTTGTCCCTCAATTGTTTTTAAACCGATTATAGGAAGATCACCAAGACCTTTTTGACAAATATTTCATACAAACTTCACAAATAGTACAGCATTTTCTTTTAGTGCGATTAACGGTTCTGACGCTGTTAATCACCTTAATGATGTGCTAATCATTTTGAATTGTTCGTTTTTGTGTTAGATATTTTAACTTTAATTGTTTGGTCAATTGTTCATGTTTTTGATGTATACTTTGTGAGTGGCTTTGTAGTTATACATCCCGGTATTGTGTTATGGTTTAGTGTTTTGTTTTGTATTCTTGTCCTTTATTTTTGATCTATATGTACTTTATATTGAGTATCTATTTGCAATTTTGTGTTTCTTTCCTTCAATAGTTTTTATTTAATTATTATAATCACACAGTGTGGACTGCTTCACCAGCATTTCAACATGTCTATCTATTTTGTCCGCTTGTTTGGATCACATATTTTTTGTCAATTTAATGAACGTTTATACGAATGCCATTAAAGGTTGTTTTTACCCTTTTTTCATCAAAACAGCCCGGTTACAAATCAGGATTATGACAATTGTCAACTATTAGTTTGATGGGTTCGATCTTTTGATTTTGACCATTGATTAGGGTATTTTTGTTTTGAATTGTCCTCGGAGTATTTTCAGATTTTCAATGTTTTCTAAAGGTAATGTACACGCTGGCAGAAAGAGGTAAATTGTTTAAACATATTACCATGGCTGTTATATGTTGTCGTTGATTCAAAACAGCTATTTGTTCAGCAGAACAAAATATGGGCCTATTTTGATTGACAATCATGTGTTTATTGAACCTTCAAAATTATATGTTTATTCATCTTCAGAACCAGAACAAATAAGATGATATGGAACTCTTTTTTAGCAATGGCGTCGTCGAAATTGATAGTGTTATATATAATGTTGAAAACAGAAAAAACGACCAAGGTTATTTATTCATTGAGAATATTAAAAATATATTTTTACAGTTACATGTAGTTTTCAGACATGAACTCCTGGCACCTAAGCTAGAAATACTCTCAATATAAAATAAGAAGATTTGGTTTGTTTGTTGGTGATACATTATACGCTGTAAGTCACGTGGTAATATCTAATTGTTTGTGTGGTGAGACATTATCCGCTGTAAGTCACGGTAATATCTAATTGTTTGTTGGTGAGACATTATACGCTGTAAGTCACGGTAATATCTAATTGTTTGTTGGTGAGACATTATACGTTGTAAGTCACGGTAATATCTAATTGTTTGTTAGTGAGACATTATAAGCTGTTAGTCACGGTAATATCTAATTTTTAAATTGACTTAGATGTAAACTATGAGTGTGCATGTCTTCTCATTATCCTATACAACCAGTCTGATAATGCTTTAAGCGACTGTTTTGTCTTAACAATGTGACAGTTTAGTAATTACAACTCAATTAGCGTTTAACAATCTTTATTTATGTAAAGTGTTATATCCGTTAAGTAGTCTTTTCTCCGCAGCCTGCAGTTGCAACACTGAAAATATGCATGGTATATGAGTATACTATGATCTATACAAGCAGTGGCTTACAACGTAAACATTTTTTTAATATATTTCCTTGCAAAAAGTTGGATTAAAGTTGTGGTCTGAATTTTCTTATTTTTCCATCCTCTTTCCCTTTAAAAAAACAACAACCCGTAATACGGAATGCATTTAATCATGCTGTGAAATAAAGCACCTTTCACCACGATAATATGCATGTGCTTCAATAAATATTTTCCATGTGGTTTTATGTAATCTTTGCTTACCGGTTGAGTAATTAAGTCTGAAGCTGGTAGAGATGGCTTTGATAATTCAGAACATACTCTGTTCTTCTGACTTTTATAATGTGTTAAGTTTGAAAGAGACTGTGGTATGAAATCATAACTAAAACATACTGTATTTATAAATGTGTTTGTTTCTATCAAACAGTGCCACAGAGGTAAATAATTTAATTACCTCTTTTCACAAACAAAGAAGTTCCGTGCAGCACATGCCCTATCGTTCCAATGAAGTTTACCATCTCTGTACAAGTGAGTGGCAAGGCAGTCCTCATGATAGTAACCATTCGGTTCCTTTGGTCCCCAGTCTGTATAATCAAGGTAGTTGGCGTTATTGTTCCAAGTAAATTGTCCATCGCGTTTTAAATCTCTTGCACCTAGCCACACCTCTACTCCTGAAATAGATTAAAATAAAAGTCAACTTTACTTATCCTTAACCTGACAAACTAATTTGCATGAAAAAGACATATAATATGAATGCCAATGATATATTTTCCTTCCAAGTCACAATGTGTAAAAGGTGAACAATTGTATAGATTAGACAGTTGCGTTTCTTGTTTGAATTGTTTTACAATAGTCATTTTAGTTTGCTGTTTATTATAAGACAGCGGTATCAGCTCCGCTTAGATCACAATAGTTATAAAGCTTAACAATTACAAAGTGCAAAGCGCCACTGATGAGTCTTATGAAGACAAACCTTCCTTTGATTACTAATGATAGGTGAAATAACAGCTTTTAACGCAGAGCTCATACTGTGTGCTCGTAACACGGAACAGCAGACTATGAAGGATCCCACAATGACTACTGTAAAATAGTTCAAGCGGGAAAAGCAACGGTCTTATTTGGTTTGAAAAATGAAACAGGAAACACTTATGAAACACATACACAAAAACATACAACAAACAACATTCACTGAACAGGCTTATGGCTATCACATATCAGCAATTTTATTTCATTTTCAGTGTTAGTTTGATCAACTACTTTCAATTGCTGTTTATTAGCAACTTGTGTCCCTGAAGTTTCTTACTTGTTACTAACTATTATCTGCTGTAGGCTTTGGAAGAAGATCCATCAGGAAGTCATTTTCAGTGTTAGTTTGGTAAAATACTTTTAATTGCTGTTTCTTGGCAACTTGTGTCCCTGAAGTTACTTACTTGTTACTTACTATTATCTGATGTAGGCTTTGGAAGAAAATCCATCAGGAAGTCATTTTCAGTGTTAGTTTGGTAAAATACTTTTAATTGCTGTTTCTTGGCAACTTGTGTCCCTGAGGTTTCTGACTTGTTACTTACTATTATCTGCTGTAGGCTTTGGAAGAAGATTCATCAGGAAGTCATTTTCCTCAGGCGTTGTAATTTCAGCCAAATAAGCACCAAGGTTGCTTTTACAGAAGTCCTGGAAAATCCTTGTATATCAATAAATATCTTAAATCTATTCACATTTGACTCAGTAGTTATATCATGTGCCTAACGATTTCTAAGCGAGATTGATCATATTTATTGCTACCTGTATCATTAGAAATGATAGGAAACTACTTTTGACGGCCTCAGATAAAGTTTACCTAACATGAATTTGTCTTTTTTATATTCAGATTTCACAAGCTAGATCACTTCTCGTGAACACTATTTTGTTTTTACTTTGGTAATTATATAAATTATTTATGCTATATTCGCAAATTTGTTAAAACAATAACTAAAACATAATATTTGAATAATAATAATAAATTAAAATATATCGTGTTGGTATTTCAATAAGAAATCGAAAAGAGGCCATGAAAAAATAAGAAAAGCAAAAAATTTCAAAGCATAACAAAATATTACAAGTATAAATGATTTACAAAAGAAGATAAATACAAAATACAAATTGAGCAAAACGAACTTTAACTCAAGTGTACCTTAGCATCAACCCAGGATTTTTCTGTGTACTGGATTGAATAATAGGAATCCTCAAATCCTTGCCAACCATATTTCCAGTTTTCTTTGCCTGAAATATTTTAAGAAATAACACAAACATATTGAATAAAATACAACGTCAAACAATTGATTACATGTACAATGTGTCATGAATTAAATATTATTTGTAAGTTGATAAATTTAAATATAGCATTATAGATATTTGTTTAGAGACCAACTGAATGACTATACTGCATGAATATAGTACATGAAGCTGGATAAATAACCAAATGTGAAAGTTTGAAATAAAATATACTTAATTTAGTGATATTTTATGTTAACAATATACCCGATTCAACAGAATACTATAGATTAAAAGATTTATAGTCAGGCATATGTTGAGTTACAATTTATGACAAAAATAAGCAAAGACCCATCGAAACAACATCTGATAAACAAATTTAATAATACTTTTAGATATTTGGATGATATTTTGGCTCTCAATAATGACGACTTCAGTATGTATATTAATGAAATTTATCCTGTTGAACTTACTTTAAATAAAGCTAATACTAACAATGACCACTGCCCTTTTCTCGATCTTGATATCTATATCACTAATGGAAAGCTGAATACTAAAATTTATGATAAAAGGGATGATTTTTCATTTCCTATCGTTAATTATCCGTTTTTAGATGGTGACGTTCCCTTGTTCATATATCTCAACTTGTACGATTCGCTCGTGTATGTAACAATGTTTTAGATTTTAACGAGAGAAATTTATGTATTACTGAAAAATTATAACACCAGGGATTTCGATATCACAAACTAGTCAAAACATTTACTAAATTTTATCATCGGTATAAAGACATAATTCGTAAATATAGCTCAACATGCAGACTCCCAATACGTTCAGGTATTTCACATCCAATTTTTTATGGAAATATTCTTTATAAAGCACAAAGGTGTCAGTATTCACCTCAGAAACTTACAAAACCTTTGAATAGACTTATTAAGAAGGGATATAATTACGATACTGTTGTCAAGTCATTAAAGATTGCATATTTTGGCGTTAATATTGAGTCACTGATAAGGTCTTTGCATCGGAACTAAACACATTTATTCTAAAAACAGTTGTTGGCATGACACGGGTTATGTTCTTCTCATATATGTTATGATGGTATGATACTAAACCTCTAACGGGAAGGATTGTGCCTGATGTTCATATGATGAAATCATAATCTTTCAGTCAGTTTACTTGAAGTCTGGAGCTGGCATGTCAGTTAACTGCTAGTAGTCTGTTGTTATTTATTTCTTATTATCAATTTGTTTATTTTCTTTGGTTACATCTTCTGACATCAGACTCGGACTTCTCTTGAACTGAATTTTAATTTGCGTATTGTTATGCGTTTACTTTTCTACATTGGTTAGAGGTATAGGGGGAGGGTTGAGATCTCACAAACATGTTTTACCCCGCCGCATTTTTGCGCCTGTCCCAAGTCAGGAGCCTCTGGCTTTGTTAGTCTTGTATTATTTTAATTTTAGTTTCTTGTGTACAATTTGGAAATTAGTATGGCGTTCATTATCACTGGACTAGTATATATTTGTTTAGGGGCCATCTGAAGGACGCCTCCGGGTGCGGGAATTACTCGCTACATTGAAGACCTGTTGGTGACCCTCTGCTGTTGTTTTTTATTTGGTCGGGTTGTTGTCTCTTTGACACATTCCCCATTTCCATTCTCAATTTTATTTTCACATAGAAATCCATGAGACCATATCGGCATTTTATTCCTTACCTCGACCTAATGGCAACAAGTTGATATTGTTACTGAAGCAACACGACTGGTGCCACATGTGAACTAGGATGTGCTTACTCTTCCGGAGCACATAAGATCAACCACAGCTTTTGGTTTGTTTCATGTGGGTAAGTCTTTAGTTTACTGTGTTGTGTCTTGTGTACTATTATGTGTTTGTTTGTCTTTTTCTTTTTTAGCCATGGCGTTGTCAGTTTATTTTTTATCTATGAGTTTGACTGTATCTGATATATTTCGTCCCCTTTCTTTGACGACCCTGTGTGGTATTATTCAGTTTAATTTCAAATATAGTGTAATACAATTTGACTTTTATTGTTTTGTCAAAGATATCTTATAATGAAATTTCACTTTAACGACAATATGCAATAATGTAATAGTATGGAATATAATTTTAGATTATATGATACCTATGAATTTTTTTTGTAAACCAATACTCAGTAAATAGTTAATACGGCGTAGTTGTTCAGAATTATACACCTTCAATCCATATTGATTGGTAAAATTTATCTTTACATTTCAAATAGCAATGCAAGATACGGTGTGGCATTACACGTGTATATCAACTAAAGCGTAATGATGTCAACTTACTTGGATTGTCTGCTCCTTCTGCAATAAATGTATATAGTCACGTATTATTTATTTTAATTGACCTAAATAACCTGATATCATTAAAATACATTTGATTTAACATCTTTAAACTATGTAGATTGATAAAAACTTACATCTTTCAATTTAACTCAAAATGTATAAACATTTCAAAATGATTAACAAATAATTATTTCACACATTAACTGAACAACATGCTTTGAAACAAATCCAAAGACAATGCACAAATATATATTATTTGATCCAGTTCTAGTACGGAACTAACCACTGATATAATAAACTGATCAAGGAAATCTTGCATTTTAGTGGATATCTGATTTCTTGGTTCTGTCTATGATTGTAAATCAACTAATATACATTTATGAATCGATGAACATGCATTACAATTTGCGTGTTACCTGTACGAACGAAAACAACGAAAAATTGTACCCCACGAAAAAAAAATGATTTCACAGTAAGGGAAAATACTGAAAGCCTGTACGTATTGTTTTTGTTTTATGACAGGTAGTGTTTTATGTTGACGTCATGTCTCAAAACAATTGGTGAAAAAGTAGAACCGGGATTTACCTCAAAATGTCTTAACATGTCACATTGATTAACCAAGAATTACTTCATACATTAATTGAACAACATGCTTCGAAACAAAACCAAAAACATTGAAAATTATATATCATTTGATCCAGTTCTAGTACGGCATAAACCATTGCTGTATATAATATTTAAAAACAGGTAAAGAACGAGGAAGATGTCAATTAAATACACACCACAATAAGGTACATCACAATATTCCCATCTTGTTCCTGGGTCTGTTGTATAACACCATGGACCATACAATTCAGTGTCTGGATTCCGGCAGTAATCTTCATCGTCAGCTAATTTAACCGTGAATGGATGCTTGTTGGGAACTAACGATTTCCAGGCTTGGCATTTTTGTCCAAATCTTGTTTTATTGATTTTACCATTATAATTCTTTCCCTGCTGATTCATTCGACAATTTTGTTCTAAAATAACACAATAAAAATACAATTGGTTAACTCAGAGTTGATTTAGTCATGATACACTTTGGTTGTTCGCTTACAAAGCAAACTATGTGAAGTTATGATCAGTATGTTTGGCCTTAGCTTTTAGATCATGTCAATATTGAGGAGATATTGATTCACACGTTAAATTATTGCTAACTTATAATTTTACCTTTTTCATTACCTAATTCGGTTAAAGTTTTATGCTATACAGTACATTTCTTCGCTATTGAAGTTGTCTATTCACATTGTATGTGTTGAATATATTACCATTATATGAAATGAATCAGTTTGCATAACACGTCTTAGATATTTGCTTTCATTTCGAAATATGTATCGCAATTAAAAGAATATGAATACAATAACACAATAATGCTACTGGTTGAATTCTTTTAGAATAAGTGAATATTTGTATAGAAAGAACATTCGGTCGACAAAACACTTCAGCAATTTGACTAACATTATTTTAGAATAAGTGAACATTTGTATAGAAAGAACATACGGTCGACAAAACACTTCAGTAATTTGACTAACATTATTTTAGAATAAGTGAACATTTGTATAGGAAGAACATACGGTCGACAAAACACTTCAGCAATTTGACTAACATTATTTTAGAATAAGTGAACATTTGTATAGAAAGAACATACGATCGACAAAACACTTCAGCAATTTGACTAACATTATTTTAGAATAAGTGAACATTTGTATAGAAAGAACATACGGTCGACAAAACACTTCAGCAATTTGACTAACAATATTTTAGAATAAGTGAACATTTGTATAGAAAGAACATATGGTCGACAAAACACTTCAGCAATTGGACTAACATTATTTTAGAATAAGTGAACATTTGTATAGAAAGAACATACGGTCGACAAAACACTTCAGCAATTTGACTAACAATATTTTGGAATAAGTGAACATTTGTATAGAAAGAACATACGGTCGACAAAACACTTCAGTAATTTGACTAACAATATTTTAGAATAAGTGAACATTTGTATAGAAAGAACATATGGTTGACAAACACTTCAGCAATTGGACAAAACATAATTTAATTTCTAATAATGTAAATAAAGTAATTTATAGTTAGACATTGGCATAGAACAAAAATATAAAAAAAACAACTGTGAAAAGCACATCCATGAAGATATATCTGTAAAATTTGATTTAAAGGCTTACCTGGTTTTGGTGAGATAGTAATACCATCTAAAAAGTAAAAATACTAGTTGTCATTATAACTGTTGAATTCAAATATTCAAAAAAGTTTGCGAAATACATTAATGTTAAGAAACACCAATATCTTTCAAGCTCAATGCATCGAAGGATATACTGCCGACTTGTTATGAAAAACAGTGTTTTATTCAACGGAAAACATACCTGTTTAAAGATATCTTAGTTCAATTGTATGTGTTGAAAGCTCTTTCAGAAGGGTGACCGAACAAGTGTTTGAAAGTGAAGCATATATTAGATATTTAACGTTAGGAATACTTATCAAGAATCAGTCATTTCAAATTATATCAAATTACTTTTGAGCAACGTTACCCTTTTAAAAATTTGTTATGACATGCAAATATGGATTTTGTTCTAAAAAAAACGTTATAATTGATATCAAGCGTAAATCTCTTGTACATATTGATGATTCCTTGCCCGGATACGGCTTTACTTTTAGTATTTTTGGTAATTATACCTTTTCGTTAAGTAAAAGTCTGAAGTATTACTGAAGTGGCAATATAGCAGAAGAGAAACATAGTTAAGGGATATTCATCACAACTTAGGCATAGACAACACAATGGCAAATAAAAAATAAAAAAAGGGAAACACCAAGAAAATACAAATTTGAATACTATAAACACTACAAAAACTAAATAAAGATTAAGAAGCACGAAGCACTATAAAGCACTGCATTGGAATTCTAAGGTTGTTTTGGGAAAATTGTTTGCAGAATGCACATATACAATAAATCATATATTTTTTTTTAATTTCTGAATGATTTGTGAAAGACATTACCAATCTTGGTTGTCATAAAGTTATGAGCTGTGGATTCATTATTATTCATTGGATAACAATTTTCGTAGTTTTCGTAGGTACAAATAAACCACGGATTCAAATGTTCCACGAATATCATATTTTCAGTAGGCTTTGTATACAGAGATGGGCAAAACCACAAAATCAAATATCCACGAATATGAAAGTTTTCTGCAATTCACAAAAATTGATACACACGAATACAAATGAATCTACAGTATCAGATATTGAAATTTCAGAGACTGCTAATACTAAAACTGTTTATTCATTTCGGGTTTGAAATATACAAAAACAAAACGGCTATTAGAAAATAATAGAATTATAGTAAGAATTTCATGTCAATATTAGTCAGTTTTAATAAAAAGTAAAATCACAAAAATACTGAACTCAGAGGAAACCCAATCAAAATGTCCGTAATCACATGGCAACATCAAAATGACAAAACACATAAAAAACGAATAGACAAGAACCCTCATATTTCTGACTTGGTACAGGCGTTTTCAAATGTAGAAAATGTTGTATTAAACCTGGTGAAATAGGTCAATTCTCATTGCAAGGAAATAAAAAAATGATATGATATTTTATGAACTTTTCATCTAATCAAATGTAAATAAGATATCACCTTACAGCGCCTTTTTATACTTTAACAGATAAACACATCATATTTGTTTAAAAAAAAAGACAATTACAACCTATTTTCTAAACATGGATTTTAAGTTAATTCTCTATGTGACGTTAAAAAAAAAGGACAAGCTTTCAAATGGAATTTAGCTATTTAACATCCTAGAATTTTTTGGCAATGTGTATCTGTTTCACCTAATGAATGCTATTTTTTTACTGTGTATCGTGATTTGTAAACAACCTTGTAAATGTGCTTGTCATTGCTCTTTTTTTAATGATTTGTGTAATAATTATATTTGAACAATAAAACATTGAAAAAATGACAAGTAAATCAACGATCAATAAAACAAGAAAACAAATATTTAGCATGAAACATACCACAAAATGGAACAGTGCAATATTCCCATCTGGTTTCAGAGTCAGTTGTATAACACCAAGGTCCTAGTGGTTCATTATCAGGGTTTCGACAATAATTCTGTTGGTCTGCTAATTTATATGTGAAATCGTGTGAATGGGGATACCTTCTTGACCAATATTGGCAGGTTCGGCCAGTGTCTGTTGTACTCACGGTTCCAGTATAATTCACACCTAGCTGATTATCTTTACAGTCTTTTGCTTTATATGTAAGAAAGTACAATCAGAATTCAATCACTGATTAATAAAGGTTTCTCAAAGGCACAAAACAGGATTAATGATTAGACCTCAATAGCACAAAACAGGATTTATAATTATGATGCAATGGCGGATGAAGGAGTGTGGTGTACCCGATTGCTCGCAAGACAAATTATCGAGTCTATTCATCTTGATCACACCTGGCGTATATGCAAACATCTATGACACAGACATAGTTGTGACAGCCGATCATTAATAAATAAAAACAGTTGTGAAAATTGAAGTTTAATTTAGGGTATCATACTTCAACAATTGTACAATTGACGAGCAAATGTGTGTAATTGTGCTTTCCGTCAGTAACGTATCCCACTTAAGTGTATTTTAAACTATGATTATTTTTATCCGATCAATTATAACGAATTTCATATGCGAAATGCTTACATTGTTTAAGAAACATTAAACCATAAAACCAGTTTAACCGATAACACATATACTATCAGTTTGCTCTGTTTTACTAATTCTAATGACGTCATTTTTTCGTCATTTTTCAGTTTCAAATAGGACGTCACTTGGCGTAGAGGTTTATACGTATTCGGATGTGTCTACTTTTGTGTTTCAAATGTCTGGTTATGTAAATGTATTTCAGTTGTTTCCTGTAATTAGTTAATACTTCAGCTTTATCATGTACATCTTTTGAATATTCATTTTATTAAATTTACTGTTTGCAAAAGTATAAATTACTCTAAATTATAGGGATTTTCTGGTAACTTAACGGAAAACCCTTGCCGTTTTTGGCACAACCTTTTTGATCTTTTGGTCCTCGATGCTGTTCAACTTTGTACTCGTTTCGGCTTTCAAACTTTTGTATCTGTGCGTCACACATAGGTCTTGTGTGGACAAAATACACTTCTGGCGTATTAAAATTTTGAACTTGTTGCCTTTTGTTGGCTGTTGTTCGTGTGATTCTTTGTCTATTGTGTTCTCCAATTTATTTATATTGTAGTCCTGTGTTGTCATTTTGATGTTATATTTCACATGGCCATAAAAGTGCGAGGTTTGGCATGCCACAAAACCAGGTTTAACCCACCATTTTATCCTTTAAAAATGCCCTGTACCAAGTCAGGAATATGGTCATTGTTATATTATAGTTCGTTTCTGTGTGTATTACATTATAACGTTGTGTCGTTTGTTTTCTCTTATTTTTGAGTGTAAATTCACATTGCGATAAGACGTGTCACGGTACTTGTCTATCCCAAATTCATGTATTTGGTTTTGATGTTATATATATATGTTATATTTGTTTTTCTCGTGGGATTTTGTCTATATGTGTTACATTTTAGTGTTATGTCGTTGTTCTCCTCTTATATTTAATGCGTTTCCCTCGGTTTTAGTTTGTTATCCCGATTTTGTTTTTTGTCCATGGATTTATGAGTTTTGAACAGCGGTATACTACTGTTGCCTTTATTTATAGTTGAAAAAATTAAATCAAACTCAACCAATGTGCGTTCATTTTGATATTGAAATAATATAAATTAGTTGATATTAAGCAACAATAATTTCCTACTCGTTACGAACATAATATTGGCAATTCCAGGCTTCACACGTTCATGTTGCCTCGATATAACTAAAAACTTTACAAAAAGGAAGACAAGGGTAAAACCAAAAGGTTTACAAATTTTAAGAAAATTTGTTAAAAGTCATAACATTTTCATTTTCTTTCTTGACGATCTTACCTGGTTTTGTCGTAATGTCAACGTCATCTGAAAAACAATAATTCCTGGTTAATAGAGATATTAAAAATTGAATAATACATTATATATTTCTTTGTGTCATGCACGAACTATTTCTTGTATATGCATTGGCTTTTCATTGTGGTATAAATGCTATATATGTACATTAATGAAAATCATAAAATATGCTAAGAAACAGGACGAAACCCATGTGTAGTAGTGAGAGTTCAAATGACACTTTAGGTTTATTTATTTCAAACGTAAAAGTTGTCTTTTGACTTTGCAAAGTTATCAAATTATTTAGAATAAAAACGAGAGTTCACAAAACATAAACTTAAAAAAATAGGCATTAAACGACAGTTTCTTGGCTCCAAGGTTTCAATAACAGATAAAAGTATTAATTTTGAAGTTTAATTATGTTTACATGTAGCTAAATTATTATGACATCTTCCACGATTATTTAATTATGTTGTTTTGACTCCTTACTTCTATGTCATAACGCTGAAGTCATTTCATGATTTTGATTGATGGCTACACATGCTAACTTTTAATACGTTTGTCATGTTTGTTACTGCAAAAGATTTCCTAAATCTTCCACAAAAATAATAAAATATGTCATCATTTTATATGATGAGGACGACAATCTAATGCATTTTTCAATACGTTCAGCTGATTTCACATTATAAGATTTAAATGAGTTTTGCAACAATCTCGGTAAAAATTTGAAAGACTCGAAATAACCGGATAGTAAGTTTCATATTATCCAAAATTCAGGTCTGTCAAATTTTACTGAGTCAATTATACTCCAATATGGAGCTTTAGAATATTCCTAGAAAATAACACAAAATTGAAGTAGCGAGATAGGCAAAAAGGACTTTTAAAGACAAAAATTCAAAAAGAAACTGATAATTTAATAAAACAAAAAGTGAAACAACAATAAACACATCACAATGCTAAAATTGAAAACCGACAAACACGAATTCCTACCGCCCTTTACCACATTTAATAAAACAGGCCTCAAATGGATTATTTATAATTACAACTGTGAAACAAATATTTAGCAATGGTCAACCAACTCGTGATGACGCCCGTAAAAGTTTCGAATGAATGATTTGAATTTAATAAATTGGAACTAGTTTAATACGAGTCTTTTAAACAATGATATTAACCTTACATAAACCCAAATAAGCACGTGACTGTGTAAAATAAAGATGTACAACACATTGCAAATAATCTGTTAGGCTAAGTGTAAAAAAAAATAAACAATAAATTCTGCTATAATGTTGTATACTTACTAATTTTAACATAGTGTTATCATTTCAAACCTCATTTTAAATCACAACTTGTAAAGTAGCAGCCAAGAAAGAGAGAGAAAAACGGAAAATAAGCAAACACAATAAACGTAAGTAACTTAACACATAACGAAACACCGCAATATTCAAATAATACATCAGAGTCAGATGTAAATATGCAACCTACCACATAACGGAATACTGCACTCTTCCCATAATACATCAGGGTCAGTTGTAAAACACCAAGGTCCTATTGGGTCTTCATCTGGATTTCGGCAATAGTTATGTTGATCTGTTTGTGGTTCGTTATTATTTATATTATTCCTGCAATTTAGTCCAGTGCGTGTTGTATTTACGGTTCCGTTATAAGCCAAACCCATTTTATCTTGCAGACATTCTTTTGCTTTATTGGAACAACAATAAAATCATTAGTTCTCAAATAACTATTTCTAAAGTGTTACAATTTTAGGTTTACAAATAGGAACATATCTCGACATATAGTCAATACAAATAAACTACGGATACATAACTAGATGATAGAAGGTTAGCGCAATGACAGTATAATGACTGTTCTTTCTCTAGCATATTGAGGTAAATCTCCTTCCTTGATGATCGCGTGCATACTTTTTGGTAAGGTTATCAATCCATAATAGGTCTATATCATGTCGCGTATTTTTTAAGCCAGTTTTACCTAAGCTAACACATACACGCATCAATTTTGCTCTGAATTCTATATAAGACATGACTTATATGTATTCGTGTATTGTAACATATTAAAACGCTTGTTATATATATATATAAAAAAAACTAAAGAAAATAAAGATGCTTTTTATCATTTCTTTTGGGGGGACTTAATCATGTTAGTTGCTTGGATATGAAATCATCAGGATATTGTTGCAAATATTCACACATATTGCCCTATAGTAATACCCAGTTTTTTTGTTATTAAAAGTGTTCAATTTAACACCGAACCGTCGATATGTCAACATAGATGCGAACCGTCGATATGTCAACATAGATGCGTTATATTTTCTTTTGGTAAATTTCTTTCGATCTTTTTTGTTACAAACATTTAAAATCATGCCGTTTTTTATAAACCGTTTTAAATATGTTCATACCTGCTATATGTAATGCATAAACAAAAACAACCCAGATACCACAGAACAGTACATATCCATTCGAACACGTCATCTTGTTCTAAAAAACACAGTGACACCAGTTGTTCTTGTTCCTAAATCTACACACTTCAGGGTAAATAAAGATAAACAACATTGGTTTAATAATGTTCAGTGCATAATATTTACGATTTTTCAATTTTCATCTTACATATAAAAAAGAAGATGTGGTATTATTACCAATGAGACAACTATCCACAAAAGACCAAAAACGTCGAAACATGTATGGTAAATGCAAACTAGTTTTCCTATAAAATAGTAGCCTATATCTTTATTTGCAGATCTCGCCCAAATTCAATTAACTATAGTTTTACCTGTTTCTCTGTTTGTAAAGAAATAAATTATAATCATCAAATATATTTACAACTTGTCGGACAAATATCTTTATTATAATCAACAAATATCTCACACTTGACAAACATACAAGTCATTCAAAAAGAAGAGTATTTGGTGTGCATTCAATATCGATGCAATATTTACGCAAAACAATGTATGATAAGGTGGTGGACATGTGTTCAACTGTTTTTCCTCATTAGTTAATGTTAAATTAAAACATGTTATCCACAAAGAAATTTAATTACGATATCATGAAAACTCATGAGTTCATTTCAGGCATTATCGTCATCGATATCTCCAGGGAGGACACATGATTTAATGAGATCACAGCAAAACAGCAAAGAATGTCAATAAAAATTTTACGAGACAGATGTTATTATAGTGTACCAACTTTGACCAGTTGTGTAACAAACCCTTACAACTTGGCTATTGAAAATGTATTTGATCAATCCATCAGTCATGAAAGAATGACACTTAAATTTAGTTAAGACCTATATCAGTAGATTTTCGTTTGTGTTTTCGAATTAATATCTTCATTAAATGAATATGTTATTTTAAATCAGTTAGGATTGTGGTATCACGATCTTTACTCTCTTAATAAGATTTGATTTACAATTCAAATCATATTTTTACAATGATTTATTCATATGCCATACATCAAACTAAGTATATAACACTTTATTTTTTTATCAATACAGATGTTTCACCATTGTTAACAGTTTCAGCAGAAAACAAAATGCGACAGACATTTTATACTACGATTGTAGTGACTGGAAATTAACTACTTTAAGCTTTCCATAAGTTTTCAAATGATGATACGTTTGTTGTTACTTTGATATTGAGTGTAGTACACGAAAACGCATCATTCGAACTCCAAGTTTATTATACGTTTACATTTTTAAAATACATTTAAAAGAAAAAAAAAACACAAGTTGAAGTATATAGAAAAAAATGTGCTACAAAACGACTTAGTCACTCATAAACTTCTCATTTATAAATTTAAAAGAAACGATGAGGATCATATTGAAATAATCAACAATCGTTTTCATTTGAACACATTGATAAACATTTCTACCTTGCTCTATCAAAACAGTATTTTATTATTGTATAAGCCGCGTTGCTTGCACATTTATCAGGTCCTTGTTGTCAGTTTTTTAAACATCCCATTAATATATAGTTTTTGTGATTTTTATTAGTTTTTCAAAATTATATATTTTTTCGCTACTAACAGCATTAAAAGCAAAAAAATGTTGAAATGGCCAAAAATATACCGTAAATGTAAATTATAAATCACTTTATTCAGATAGATGTGTAATACAATATTTTTTTTTAATGCTAACTAACGTTCTGAATTTAAGGTAGATGTATAATACAATTAAAAATTTTAATGCTTACCTCTCAAAGCGTGTTTGTCACTTGAACAAACTATAGATGGTAATGTTTTATATAGTCTAACTGTTTCTGAATCATCATATTATAATACGTATAACCTTCAACTATAATTGTGTTAAAAGAGACATGTTTGTCACACCGGTTAAAATAATTTAGGAAAATCACCAAGGTTATAATAATTATAATTATATATTTAAATACAGGAATACCCAATTGACATAACCTTGTATACCTTTATTTATTAGTCAATTTATCTTGCTCATATATAAATGCAGAATATTCATACTTCAAGAAATTCGAATATCGAAAAATATTCGAAGATCGACTGAATAACGCATGATATCAAAAAATTTGACTTTTGATAGATGATATTTTCATAATGTACTACTCAGACAAATTCTTACCTCCATGACAAATATGTTGTTGTCCCCGCAGATAAAGCCCCAAACAACATCGTTTTTGTATGTAAAACTCATTACATTAACTGATTGATAAACGAATTAGGTATCGAAAATTCACTTGGAAACTCAACATATACCCTCACGACACTTACCAAAGAGGAAATCCTGGATAATCATAGGTCTGTTCTGTGTTCCTTTGGAATTTCAACCAAAGATGAAGAACTGGATCTTCCATCACTGTATTGGATACCTAAACTACATAAGTGTCCTTACAAACAACGGTATATTGCTGGGTCTTCCAAGTGCTCCAAGAAACCTCTTTCTAAATTATTAACATCTATTTTAGAGGGAGCGTGAATCAGATGTGGATACTTAAAAATTCCAAAGATCTTTTAGAGTACATATAATCTAACTCTCTTTCATCTTGTAACAGTATTAAAACATTTGACTTTTCTACTCTCCACATTTCAAACTAAGAGACAAATTGAAAGAGTTAGTATTGCTTTGCTTCATAAAAAAGAATGGTCAACGTAGATACAAGTATCTTGTCTTAGGGAGGGATACATCCTTCTTTGTGAAGGATCACTCTGATTCAAACAAAACTTTTCTGAAACTGATATTATCAAGATGTTTGATTTCTTGATTGAAAAATATTTGTTACGTTCGGAGGACGTTTTTTTCAACAGACTGTCAGTATTCCAATGGGAACAAATTGTGCCCTCTACTTGCCGACTTGTTTCTTTATTATTATGAGGCTGACTTCATACAGGAACTTCTTAGGAAGAAAGATAAGAAGTTAGCAATATCCTTTAACTCTACTTTCCGCTATATAGATGTGGAACACATCTATCCCATCGAGTTAGAGATAAAGGATACTACAGATACAGTTAAGTCGGCATCATATCTTGACTTACATCTAGAAATTGACAATGAGGGTAGGTTTAAAACAAAACTTGACGACAAAAGAGATGATTTCAGCATTCCAATTGTGAACTTTCCATTTCTAAGTCGCAACATTCCTGCAGCACCTGCATACGGAGTATATACCTCCCAATTGATACGATATTCCTATCATGATTTTCTTGATAGAGGGTTGCTGCTCACAGGAAAGCTATTAAACCAAGAGTTCCAAATGGTGCAGTTGAAATCATCCTTCGTTAATTTTACGGACGCCATCACGAGTTGGTTGACCGTTATGGAATAACCGTTTCACAAATGTGTCGGATATGTTCCCCTTCCCTTTCATGAATGTGACATACCGAATTATACTATTTCCCGGATTTGTTATCACATAAGCAACACGACGGGTACCAAATGTGGAGCAGGATCTGCTCAACCTTCCGCAGCACCCGAGATCACTCCTAGTTTTTTGGTGGGATTCGTGTTGTTTATTCTTTAGTTTTCTATGTTGTGTCATGTGTGCTTTTTTTAGTTTGTCTTTTTCATTTTTAGCCATGGCGTTGTCAGTTTGTTTTAGATTTATGAGTTTGACTGTGCCTTTGGTATCTTTCGTCCCTCTTTTACAGATGTTTATTTGCAATGATACATATAATAAAAAATGTCAACACGGATATGGGGCGGGTTTTGTCAACGATAATATGATTATTTGAAAGACAGCAACGAAATTTGCACATTTGTTTTAACCAAATGTAAAACAAGCAACATTATTTTGATTGGAAATATAAATTACCATATTTATATACACATTAGTTTATACCCAAACCAGTTATAGAATTCATTTTAAAATGTTGTCCTATGTGTCGACTCCAATGCATTCGTATCGGGGTTATACGGGATGGACTGTATCAAACAATGTTTTATGTGACAGAAGATCAAGTATGAGGCCCGGTGACTTGGTGATATTGATTTGATAGATATGACAGACCATACATTTATTAAAACATATTTTATTTAGTTGATGCAATCCTTCGAATTATAGCATACCATATGAAATACTTTTTTATGTGGTACAATTTTCAAATTGACAACTTTCCTCTAGAGACAAAATAACGTTTTTATAACCTTGCCTTTTTCAATTTCTATTTAATAGTTTATGTAATATTTATATCAAAGACAGTTTTCAAAACAAAATACATATGGTATATGTCGGGGTTATTTAAAGTCGGAATTATTAGAATGGACCTATTTATATCCACAAATGTTATACACACATAAATGGCTTCAGATCTGACAAGAAAAACATAATATATCAGAACCGAATTTGAAGTTGTATCATCAGACAATATATCATACTCTTTTGTTTTTAAAAAAAACCCCACAATATTAAAATTGAAATGTGGCTACCCAGTCACTATTTACATATTTATTCAGAACAAAACAGATGTTTTTCTTACATTCCTACAGTTTACATTTCTGCATTTAATTGCCGGGGTTTTCATATACAGTAACTGTTATAATTTTATCATGAACCTCGCTATGAAAGATGATAAAAACCTTTTGTTAAATCAGTTGACATTTATCACATCAGATTTATATTTCAATAGTAATTTGTTAATGACGGTTAATTTACCACGTGAGATTTAAACCAATTTCTGTAATTGGACAAACTGTTAAAATACCACGAGTATTTGAATTTTGCGATAACGGGCAGATATGAGACATTTATTAAAATTGTTAATTTGGGATAACTGGATTTAAAAATTGAGTTATTCAATGACTATATAGAAATATAAACACTATTACATGTCCATAGTGAACATGACCTCTATTTTGTAAATAAAAACACATTATACAACAGTACTCGATGATCTGTTTTTTTTTCATACATTAAGCCATTTCTAGTATACTTCTGTACAATGGTAATTAATCGATTTAATGAAACATACCCGGGTCACAAAGAGGGAAACACATCAACTAGAAAACAGAAACTAAAACATCAACAAACGACGAAATAAATAGAAACGGACTATGCGATAACAACTGCAATATTCCTGACTTTGTACAGAACATTGTAAGAATGCAACAATATAAAATAACGTATTGTGCCCTATTTTTGGCGTCAAACTTATCATTATACATCTTTGTTTTCCTTTTATACTTCAGTATGTTATAAATTTTGTCAACAGTAAGACTTAGAGGTGAATATGTGAGTGTTTTCTTTACTATTGAAATAAAAAATAATCACATTTTGAATTGCCATACAGACACCAAAGAACTAGTCCCAAGTCAGTTTGAACTTTGATTGCATTACTTCCGATTTATAGTGATTAAAAATATATCAAGTGATCGTTTCGTTATAGTTCATCTTCAACACATTTTGAAGTTTCATATGTTGATATCTGTATATTTAGAATAAGTCTTCATAATAATGTAACCAAATTTCTAATATAAAGAATACAATTAACTTTACTTCGGCTTATGTTGACTACTGTATTATTTGTTTCTAAAGAAAATAAATCAATAGCATGCTTAAATCACATTAAACTTTTTGAACAAGCTTAGTATTTATTAAATATGAACCAGAAAAGTTTCATCTTAAGACATGTAATACAGACTATAAACACAATTTAATCTTTATCTTCTTCATTGTAATCATTATATAACCAATAGGTCATCAGGATTTCAAGATGTTTTAAAAAGTAATTGATTAAATTAAATAACATGTGATCCCATTTTTCACTTATTAATGATTACAATGATTACGAGCAATACACGACTGTATAGTAATGCAATATGTGTATTCGATTGAAGCTGGAATAGCGTGTAGATATACTCCGTTAACAAAAATCAATGTATATCAGAAAGTATAATGATGATCAAAATATAAAAAGAAGAATATTATTTGCAGTTGGAAATATGTTTGTCAACGTTATTTCTTTTTTCTGTCATGTGACTACTAGTGGTAAGTCCATTTAATATATAATTTAATAAAATACATATAAAAAGGAGGGTTTACTATATAATATAATTGATATTGTTGTTCAGCAATGATTGATGCTGACCATGTTAACATTGCAAATACATTTTAGTCGTACATGGACTTTTGAGTAGTTTTCACAAAGAAAGCAAAACAAACATCAACAATTAAGCTGCTTCTATCCTCAGTTATAATGACTGTTTCACCAATAAACTGACTTGTTTAACATTTGCTGTTGTTATAGGGTTTAATTATTGATTTTTTTTTGGTCCTTCTAGTAGTGACATACATTCCTCTTCTCATCGTTTTTTTGGTGTAAATGCATCCAATATTTTATGTATACTACATTCCAAGAAAACATGTTCCTTATTTCAAGATCATTATTTAGTTTCAAGGTCTATCTTTACGAAAAAATTTTAAATATTTACCTATCAATTTGGATAACATAAACAATATGGTCACATACACGAAGTTTACTGAAACACTTTCTTCTTGCAAATAAAGATCGAACTCAACGACTCTGATATCAGTCAAATACTACCATATGCATTGTTTGAAAAGAGTTTGATCAGCCATGTTCTACATTAATAAATGCCTTTGACAATAACAAAGTAAAGATTAGGTTAATTATTTTCTATTCGTAGGATGTTTTTGAGCGTTTGATTTTGCCATTTTATAGTTGTTCTATTTTTCAAATTGAACATTGTTGTAAAATATGAAATATCTAAATAGTTTTAATTATTAGAATAAAGATGTTAGATAGCAATATATAATAATGTGCCAGTTATTCTATGAATACTATTTAACAAAAAAAAATAATAAGATAAAAATAATTAAACAAACCCTACGGTAAAATCAAAACTAAAAGTTCTTACAACAATGTCCAATTAAAAAAAAAATAAAAAAATAGAACAACTAGAAAGCTGGCGCTTAATGTTTTGTTTTGACCAGATTCAACGTAACACTATTTAGATATCACTTTCAACACTTTGACCTTTTTGACTGTTAAAGCAAATACATGGTACATTTCATCTCTAGCAATGTTTAAATATGAGTATATTCTTGTACCTTTTATATAATTTACAAGAAGATTACGTATGTTTCTTTATGAAAACATCTTTAGGCTATTACCTTATAAAACATGATATTCTTCTCTTATGGACTATAAATTATGTTCTATGAATTCAAATCTATCAAATAAAGTAATGGAAAATGTATACGACACTAGAAAAGCGATATCAATAAGTCTTGAAATGTTACAGTTTAAAGCTTATGTCAAAACCAAATTTAAGAATGACTTTATTCCATTCAATTTCAATATTTTCTAACTTTTGATTCAGATGACCATAGTGTGTTAATATCTTCATTGCTTTTATAGCATATACCTTACAGTGTTTATTCTTTGAAATGAAAAAAAAAATGGAGCATTACAAATCATTACTTAACTTAAACGTGAAGTCATGTAAAATATAAAGTTCTATTGATTTATTTTTTATCAAAGCATAATTTTAGTGTCGTCTTTATTCATCTTAAATAATTTCAATACATTCAAATCAGATTATCCGTGTTTGTTGTTATTTCCATTATTCATACTATGCTTTTAATATTTTTTATTTATTTTTATCCCAGCAAATATACTTTGGTTTATATTACAACTCATTCAAAATACAAGAAAGTCAGGAATGAATTACATTCATTAAAGGAATGAACAATATACTTATATCTTAACTATTACACAAGCAAATCATTCACAACAAATTCACGTGAATTTAAATTCATGTGAATCTCACGTGAATTTAAATTTATGTGAATCTCACGTGAATTTGAATTTATGTGAATCTCACGTGAATATCACCTCAAACGATTCACGTGAGCAAATTGTGCTTGTGTAGTGTTCAGAAAGTATTAATAGTTTAATATTTATGATGTAAAATGTAATATATTTAAAAATATCTGTTTATCATAATGATTGTATTAGTTAATACAACTCGGCGTTCAATGTTATACTTTTGTTAGTAGTTATTATCTTATTGCTATGTACATTTGTGCATAGTCGACTTTATGACTCTACACTCGGTCTCTACATGTTCTGTGTGCATATTGATGACTAAGTCTTTAATTCATTGTTTGTATTAGTTGTTACTGGCTTTGGAAGTGGATCGAAAGATACTGAAAAAGACAGTCAAAATCATAGATCGTAAAACAAATAGTAACCTGACAAAGCCTTGGCTTACACAATTGTATAACACGGAAAACAAAAGACTACGCAACACTAACCCTACCAAACCCTTGTGGTGATCTCAGATACTCCAGAAGGGTAAGCAGATTCTCTCCAGATGTGGCAACCATCGTATTGCTCATGTTATTACAAACCCGGTTAATAGTTGAATTCGGTAAGTCGCATTTGTGAAAAGGGAACGGGCTTGAAGTGACGATATGATCGCATCTCCGATATCATCTTTCAAACAGATATTCCATACAGGTCAACCAACGGCGTCCGTAAAATTTACGAAGGGATGCTTTCAAAATCATCAAATGGAACTCTTAGTTAAATAGCATCCCTGTGAGCAGTCCCTGTTGAACTGGCTGTCAGTAACTGCAAGAACTCTTAGATCTGTTCTACGTATCTGTTTGTTGTTTTAATCAACAAGTATCCGGATCTGTCTTGTTTTATTTAAGCTCGATTACTGTTTATAATCTTCTGATGAGTTCAGCTTTTTCATTGATTTTTCTATAGTTTACTGTTTTGTTGTACAGGAATTGTACAACACATTTTGGAATTAGCTCTTGCTGCGACTACATGCTCCGGCAGTGTAAAGCAAACAGCATTTAAAAAATCAAGTTGTGGTAATTTTACACAACTGGGTTAGTACGAGGGCCAACAAACATATTAAACCTCGCTACATTCTGCATTTGACTGTATATAGTCATGAGTGTGTTATTCAATGATTGTCGTTTGCTTTAGTTCTGTGTCAAATATATGTTTTTCGTTCATTATTTTGTACTGCTATTAGGCCATTTGTTTCGTTAATTGACAGTTGTTTCAAATAGTTATTGGAAACATTGTATCTGAAGTTAAATTATTCTTATAAATAAAAAATACTAGCGGACTAATTTTTCTGAACAATAATTCTATTCCAAAAACTACTTACCCAGAAAGATTGTCCTGATCTTAAAAACTTCAGTGATTCTTGTTGCAGACGACCAGAGAGACGGAAGACATCAAATGGATAAAACTCATCAGTCGAAAAACCAAGTGACATACAACCTAGCAAAAAAAAAAAAAAAAAACAACAACAACAAAAAATTAATGACTGATTCTAGTATGACGTGCTTCTTTCGCTTTATGAATAAACCCATGCTTTTAATCCAATATTTTGTTTTTGCACATGCGTTTTTTGACTACTACAGAATAATGTTGTTTTTTTTTTTTAAATTGACATTCATTTAATATATTTTATTAACTTAAAACACATCCATACTCTTAAATGATGCGCATGTTCTGACTAATTCATTATGATTGTAATATGTTGCATTCCAAAATTGACATGTTTGACCTAGATACGACAACCGTTCATGCTGGCTGTTCAAAAACTCCTCCCGCTGAAAAATCACATTGCCAGCTGTTTGCTTCTTTACCAAAAAAAAAAGAAGGTTCATGGAAGAGCCTACAAAATTGCTTTACCCTTATACACATCGGACATAGAAATTACCTTAATTGTCCTAATCAGATTCGAAATAAATAATGCAATCTATACTGTATTGTAGTTTTAACATGGGTAATTATATTTGTGTAATTTTAGCCCTCACTATCGCTAGGCCAAGAATAATCACGAATATAATGCGTACCCATGTTAAAATTACAATAAAGTATAGCTTGCATCAATTATTTTCTTAAGCAACACAAACCTAGAAATCACACCGGGTTGATCTATGATGTCTTTAATGGTCCGAACGGCTACGGATCTTGCACAATTTACAAAACCCGTTGTGTCGCTCAGTCTAATACGATGGGTCACATTAGAAGGACGGGATGGTGGTTATGACAATTAAAACATATCATTCATAATTTGTGAAACAGCTATTCCATTAAAGTTATTAAACAAGCATATTGAAGAAATGATTTCCTTTATAACACCAACTTGTTACTTTTTTTGTTATTGAATGCTACATTCTTCATATGCGTTATTCTCTAATTAACACCCGTACTTGTTGGATTTGCAAGAATTGATTTGACGAGGTTCATAATACGTAATTAGTTTGTGATCGTCTTTATATGAAATTGATAAAGGCTTCAGATACATTAGTATAACATATAAATATCATAGACTTATATTAATTGATTGGCGACTTATACATACATACATTTGTGTATTATACATGTTATAGTAAAAATTTACACAAAATTAATTGTTGTGCATCAGTAATACGTAAAGTCAATATGGAAAACGTATCATACTTCTCGTAAATAATTCTGTTTTTTATTCGTTTAATAATAGTTTTTTGGAAATACCACCATTATACAGAAATAGATATTAAAACGTATGTTGAGGTACAAGTCTGTGATAGGAATGGTAGAGTACACACGCATGGTGATAACATAAACTTTCCAGATTGTGGGGGCTGCCATTGTTGCAGCGAAAATCGGTAAATGTGTATATGGTTATCATACATATTTAGATTTAAAAAATAGCACACATGGTCGTATTTATAAATTTAATGAAAGTCATCGAGATAAAACACAATTACCCCTCCCTGACTAAGTTTTTGTCGAAAATTGATTCATCATGTCACTTTTTTTCACATGGGTATCTTGGGAAATAGTTGACCACTAGTGCTTTATTAAAACACACATGTTATTGCTATCAATGTCAAATTTATGATATGCTTCAATGCACTTATATAAAACCTGCCAAATGATATTTTTTAAACTTGAATACAGTAAGTGTACAGGCTTAAAAAATGAATATACGGTTAGGCAAAGTGAAACTACATAAATTGAAAATGTTTTGTTTCATTTTTGTACAAACATAAACGAACCGACAAGATATGATTGATAGTTTCTCAATTGTCATTTATCAAGATTCAATGGATATGATTCATAACATAATGTGCTGGAAATTGCTAAATTGCTGTTTACACGAAACAAATAGTATTAGGAGGAACAATACTTTTCAAGAGATTAATTATATAATTATCTATTCCTTTTGGTATGTGACTGTATTGTTTCATTTCTTAATTTCTAATTACAAATTTACCGACTAATTATTTACTGAAATTCTTTATTTTTAATGAAAGCCTTGCGAAATTTAGAAAATATGTTTTATGAAATAGGTCGAGTCATACCAGGAACTGACATTGTATTAAGTACAGCTCTTTATAAGAACCAGGCAGAGTGCCATATACATGTGATATATGGGGGTTCCAGATTTTATCTATAATTGGACTAATAGAAGCAATAAATAAATAAAGCTCAAAAAATAATTTTGAGTGTGAAAATATGAGTGGTTTCCATGGTAACGGACACACTATTTTTAGGTTGTTAAGCATTGTAAAATCATTAAAAAATCAGCTAAATCACCACATTTTAGAGCCTGATTATGAATAGAATCATGCATTTTTCATTAATGTTCATATGTAACATTAATACAACTTGGTTTAAGCTTCATTTTAGTGAAGATTGCATGTCAACCAAGTTTGTATATTTTTTGAAAAATTTTGCGAAAAAATGCATATTTTCAACATTTCTGAAATTGGGATTTTTTCGAAATTATCAAATTTTCTCAAGTGTTTTTAAAAAAAGTGCAAATGTGTACAGAATAGTTAGCACTGTAGTAATGAAGTTTGGATACTACTTTACCAAATTAAATAGAAAAATGCGTGGGATTTTTTTTAGTTTTATCACCATAGCAACCGATTTTTTCCTTGGAAACAGAGTTTTTATTTGCAGAATATTGCAGTTTTAGAGCTTAAATGTCCTGAATTGTTTTATAACCAATAAGAAAATACATAAAAGCCAACTCAAACTTTAAATTACTATCGTCAAGTGTTGTTGACTTCAATTGTTACCACGGAAACACATATTATCCATAGCAACATCCACTTAAAAACTGCAAAAATAGAAATTTATGTAAAAAATTACATAAATAGAGGGTGTTTGTTTTCAAATTGGAATATGGCTTCATTCTTTGCTTCACTCACAGTCTTGTCTGGCTTTTTTTCCTTCAGATTGTTCAATAAATGTAATATATAATGTAACATTGGGGTTGGAGGGGGGAGGGGGTAGGGGGGTATGTTGATTTTTTAAAATGTTGCATACACGTAGATACTTAAAAAGATAATTGCATTTGGTCGGACTTTGTTCCGAGTTCATCATCTGATTATCAATTTTTGGAAGTTAGCAGATGATGAACTTCATGGGTTTACAATAACTGGGCCAACCTGGCTTATGGCAAGGCAAGATAGATATGGCCCTAACAATTGTAAGAAAATTCGTAATTTCTTATGGCACACACCCGTCTAAGATGTTATTCAAGCATAAATCACAAAATTGACCTGTAATATTAAAAAACCAATAATAGAATCATTTGGTCAAAGCATTTCTAAACTGAAACTTAAGTGTGATGGACGGACGGATAGACGGACAGGCAAATTGAACACATTTTAAGTTGGTGGTGACTTAAAACAAATAATAATAGTCAATTGTTGATCGCTAATATCATTAGTCCAGCTGTATAATGGAATCCTCTTTAAATATACATGTAGCTATTAACATATCATTAATAACTCCTTTGTTGTACTACTATCCCGCAATTAAAATTCAGGATCTCCGAGATAGACAAATAGACTACATCTGCTAAGTTGGAATTGTGCTAATCCCGGTAAAATAATAATGCTATTACCGGCAAGATTATCATATCAAAATTATCAAGCAAAATAATTGTATCAATTATGAATTATTCCTTACTATGCGTCGTTCTACATACATCTCATAAGTTCAAGATTCCGATAACATTATATCTTGTTTTGTGTGTGTGTGTGTGCGTATGTCAGTCGTGTCAACTGGGGACACACACGTGTAGGAAACCCTTCAATTGGGGACACATATCAAACGGGGACGTTCCCAATTGTCAAAGTGCTGTAAATCGATTTTTTTTGCGTCCTTTTCTATCAGAAACAAATTTTCTTCCAAAAACAATTTTATAAACATTTGTCCTCAATTCAACTATTTCAAGCGGACATCGTTTGTGTGACGGCTTACATGTTGGAAACTCGCAAAGCGCGGACGTGATACACTCGGTCCCCGTTTGCACCATCTTATTCATATCATGTGACCAAGCACAAAATGGCGACCGATTAACTAGCAGCGAGGTAAAGTTTATTTGTGTTGCACTATTTCATGTATTATGATGGGCGGATCAAGGATTTTAGATTAGGGGAGGGGGGACGCAAAGTAATTTTTTTTTAGGTACAATTATCGAAACATTGGAATATTCTTTTAGAGAGGGTGCTATGTAGAATTATATATCTTGCCTGCCAAGCGTGGCGAGAAATATTTTGTGGTATAAAATTAACACAGGCACAATGTCTCAGAAAAAAATCCTATATTAAGGTATATATAGGGGGGGCGGAAATTTTGAGACAAGTGCCTTTGTAAATTAACGAGAAATAAAAGTTTCAAGCTAAAACCGCATAGATCCACCCCTGTCAATCTACAATCACCATAATTTATAACAAGAAATCTGTGAGCTTCTATTCAATGACTCACAGGAGTGGCTCACCTGACCAATATTAGATTTTGACAAATATTTCTTCTTTTGCAAGCGATTTTTAATTTTTTTTTCATAAAAAAAAAAAATATTATTGTTTTTTGTTGTTTTCTGAGGTCGTGCCAAACTTTTTATATACATTTTTTACTGCAAACCTAACCACTTAAATCAGAATGAGATGCTTTCAAAGATATTTTTATTTTAATGGGATCCTTTGTAATATGGAAATATGGGTTGGGGCCTTGACCTGTCAACGTATAGTTGTATATATATTATGATACAAACTAATAAACTAACCTTTTGTTTGAACCAGTATTTCTATCTTTCATTAACATGATTAAGAAAGAATCTTACCTGAACTGTTTTCTTGGCCATACAATGATGAAATAACCAACCCAACCGCGGGTAGGGCCTTTCGCCTAATTCATTTTACTTTGTGGGAAAGTGAGGTACATATGTTGGGATGTTTTTGAACTTCGATTATCAAAGATTAGAAAGTGTTTATAAAATCAGCAACTACACCATGTACACCATGTACATTGTCACAATTGTTTTACTTTAACTTACAAAAGCCTATGATTTTTGTCATCAAACTCAGTACCGCGTTCGACACCTTTCTTTGAAGTATAATATATTTATAGAACTTATAAATAAATCATAGGTCAGTTTGTTAGTAATCATGTTGATTCTGTTAAACTTACTGTTTTATATAATTCTTTGAATGTTAACAGATGTAATGCGACGACATTAATTTTTCGTCATCTGTTTAGATACTTTATTGAGCTGAGGACAACCAATGCTTTGCAAATTTTATAGGGGGCGCACGCCCGCCAAGCGCCCGCAAAGCCCTCGCCTTAATCTGCCCCTGATTATCCATCTATGATGTCTTTTCTTTTCGACGATTTACACGTTACGTAAAATGCCTCATATGGAGAACAGGTCCAGGAACAGATTCATACCGTCAGTTTCCATTTAACGTAATAATTCTAATCTTTAATACTTTTATATAACATGGTAAATCAGAACTATCAGTAGATTTATCTACAGTCATGACAGTGATTTATATAGTGTGAAGGGGAAGGGACCAAGGACCTTGACAATTAGGAACAAAAGATCGTAAATGTTGGCTTTGCGGAAAATATATTATGTATACAAGTTGATGCCGGGGTAAAAATTTGCGTTGCAGCTCATTAGCCATTTGCAAATAATTTCTAAGCCCTCATGTTAAAATCATGTTTTCGGGACAAATAAGTGTCCTTGGGATATTATTCAATTTTAAAATACTCTGGGAAATTATGGTACCCTTTGCTTTTCAAAGTGCTGTACGGTTAATAGATTTTTTTTGGGGGTCCTCTTCTATCAGAGACAAATTTCTTATAAAAACAATAATTTAAATAATTGTCCTCAGTTTAACTATTTCAACCGGACATAGTTTGTGTAACGGCTTCCATGTTTGAAACAAGCAAACCGTAGACAAGTCACACTCAGTCCGCATTTGCACCATCTTATACATATCACTTGACTGAACCATACATGTAATGGCGACCTGTCTGCATGAAAATAGTGGTGAGGAAAACTTAGTTTATCAGTAGTCCTTTTGGGTCTCATTGGGGGGTTCTGATCCTGGATCCCACTTACTGTTTTGACAGATTCCTGTATCCTGCTTACACTATGTACTTAAGCAATTCTCATTTTTGTCGAGCCTGCAACTTTTGTTTTGCTCGACATAGGGATAGTGATCCAGCGGCGGAGGCGGTGTTAGCTAACTTCTTAAAAGCTTTATATTTTAGAAGGTGGAAGATCTGGATGCTTCATACTTTGTATATAGATGCCTTATGTTACGAAGTTTCTGTCAGTCACATGTCCAATGTCCTTAACCTCATTTTCATGGTTCAGTGACCACTTGAAAAAAAAGTTCAAGTTGAATTCTCTCTTATTATAAGTAATAGGATATATATAACTATATTTTATATGTGCGTACCTTGCAAGGTCCTCATGTCTGGCAAACAGTTTTCATTTGACCTCGACCTCATTTCATGGATCAGTGAACAAGGTTAAGTTTTGGTGGTCAAGTCCATATCTCAGATACTATAAGCAATAGGGCTAGTATATTCGGTGTATGGAAGGACTGTAAGGTGTACATGTCCAACTGGCAGGTGTCATCTGACCTTGACCTCATTTTCATGGTTCAGTGGTTATAGTTAAATTTTTGTGTTTTGGTCTGTTTTTCTCATACTATATGCAATAGGTCTACTAAATTTGTTGTATGGAATGATTGTAAGGTGTACATGTCTAGCGGGCAGATGTCATGTGACCTTGACCTCATTTTCATGGTTCAGTGGTCAATGTTAAGTTTTTGAGTTTTGGTCTTTTTATCTAATACTATATGCTATAGGTCAACTATATTTGGTGTATGGAAATATTTTATGATCTTTATGTCAGTCGTGCAGGTTTAATTTGACCGTGACCTCATTTTCACGGTTCATTGCACTGTGTTAAGTTTTTGTGTTTTGGTCTATTTTTCTTAAACTATAAGTAACAGGTCAACTATATATGTTGTATAGAAGCATTGCGAGCTGTACATGTCTGTCTGGCATGGTTCATCTGACCTTGACCTCATTTTCAAGGTTCATTGGTCTTTGTTTAGTTATCTTGGTTAATGTTAAGTTTATGTGACAGTTGTTATAAAGCTTAACTTTATACTTAGGACTATCAACATAATATCAATGATTAGTATAGAAGGCGAGACATTTCAGCGTGTGCACTCTTGTTTGTCATTTCCCCGGGTCCCGCTAGACTCCATTTCCCGTTTAAACAACACAATAATTCGACTTTCACGTGTCACGCTTACAAAAAATCAGCAATACCGTGTCACGCTTCGACCCCAATGAGACCCACGTTGAAGACTTTGACCTACCATGGTTTTTCTTTAACAAATTGTGACTTGGAGAGTTGTCTCATTGGCACTCAAACCACATCTTATATCTGTATAAATATAGGGGATCTCCATGACCTGTTTTAAGATGGGGCACCACCATTGTTAAATTATCATCTGCCACCGTCCAAAGATCACCGCCATCATTAAATTATCTTCCGCCATCCTCAAACAATGTAAAAAAAAACTGCCGTTGTACATTTATAGAAAAAATGTTTTTGTTTCTCTAGCGACCCCCATTTTCTTGGTTAGCAACCTATAATCAATTAACCCTTAAGCTTTTTGTATTACAATCCAAAGGGTTTTCCTGATTACAAATTTAAAGCCCTAAGGGATATATCCGGCTAAAAATTACTAATCACTTTAACAATTGATTGCATTATCATGATTATTAGGTAATGTCTGCAAATGCTAACGAAAATTTAAATAAAAAAGATAACGGTTAAATCCAGTATAATTATTTTAACAGAATGACAGAGAAAAAAGTGTTACAAGTGGAACATATGATTGACTTGCGCAATCAGCATCTCCCTTTTTTAAAAGAGTACAAAATAAGATGTTAAACTGAACATAATTTTATATATACCAAAAAGCATATTAGTACAGCAATTATTGATACACATGATACATGTAATATTTGATCACTCTTCAAGTTTAAAAATAAATACATCATCACTCACAAAACATGAATATTAACTGCAACTTGACAAATTGATAAAAATGACAATTAAGGAAACTAGTTGTTATTCTATAATGAAATATATATATAACATGTATAATAAGCAATGTGTATCAGCCTGTTCAGCATTCCTTACATGGAAATGAGGGAATGAAATATTTTCGATCATGCAACAGCGTAAATACAAGTTTTTTCATGGTGAAAGTTGCTCCAACATTAAATTTTCATCTAAAAATGTATAGGAGTCCCTGGATATAAATTTTAAAAAAATATAAAAAGTACTCAGAATATTGGCTTGTTTGCCCACTAACATGACTAAGCACCCTGTAGTTCCCTTTATAAAATCAAAGGCAATGCACTGGGTGTGGTGGTCTATATGATGTAGATGATATTTACCAGAACTTACAATCTCCGTACAGAATAAAAATTTACTTATAACGATGATAATTAAATTAAATTGACCGACCCATCTGCGGAGGAACTGATAATCTTGTAATAAACTAAGCATGCTAAGAAATATGGTTTCTGTTGACATGTTTGATAAAAATCGACAAAAAAATGAAAAAAGTTAAGTTGGTAACTGCTTAAAGGGAAATGATGTGAAACTGGCTTGACAGGTACATTGTATGTCATGTAAAATTGCTTTTTTTTATGGTTATCAGTTTTTCAAAAGTCAATTAAACCACATATTTACCGACACAAAAAACAGTAATTGTTTTATTTCATTTTCTGGGAGAAATGTATACATGTATTGGCAAGTATTTACCAAAACCAATTGTACATACTAGAATGTTTTTTTAACAAAATTATGCACGTAAAAGCACCTGACGTTTTGCAAGGTGAATATGCTTATTTATTCAAAATCCCATTCATATAGAAAAACTTACTAAAATTTTATCAATATGGAATAAGAGTTTATATTTAGGATAGTAGGTATCCATTAGCATGATTAGCATGATTAGGGATTAATGAGAATTAGTTGGTAACCATTATGGATTAACATGATTAATGAGAACTAACTATATATAGTACGTATCCATTTAATGATTAGGGTTTAATGAGAACTAGTAAGTACCCATTAGAGATTAATGAGAATTAGTAGCTATACATGTAGCTTATAGGTACCCATTAAATATTTATGATCATGAGTATTTAAGTGAATATTGTGAATGAGAATTGAATTGTCAAAAGATTTAAATGTGAATGGTAGAAATATAGATTCTACAACTGCAACAGGTGTTATGATATTTCTCCACTCGAGACAGTTAAATTTTAATATTTAAAGCACGAGGCTTGCCAAGCTTTTTAAATCAAGTTTAACAGTTGAAACAGGAGAAGTATCGTAATACACTAGTTATAGTGGTGGAATCTGTTTCTCTAATGATTTTTATCCTTTCTTTTGTTGTGTACTTTTCATTTGATGTCATCATGCACGGTCGCCTTTTTAGCTCACAAAGGGCCAAGTGAGCTTTTCCCATCACTTGGCGTCCGGCGTCGTCCGGCGTCGTCGTCGTGAACTTTTACAAAAATCTTCTCCTCTGAAACTACTGGGCCAAATTTAACCAAACCTGGCCACAATCATCATTGGAGTATCTAGTTTAAAAACGGTCACCTGTCAAAATAATCAAGATGGCCGGCATGGCTAAAAATAGAACATAGGGGTAAAATGTATATTTTGCCTTATAACTCTGAAACCAAAGCATTTAGAGCAAATTTGACTGGGGTTAAATTGTTTATTAGGTCAAGATCTATCTGCCCTGAAAATTTCAGATGAATTAGACAATGGGTTGTTGGGTTGCTGCCCCTAAATTGGTAATTTTAAGGAAATTTATCCGTTTTCGGTTATTATCTTGAAGATTATTATAGATAGAGATAAACTGTAAACAGCAATTATGTTCAGCAAAGTATAACGTAAGATCTACAAATAAGTCAACATGATGAAAATGGTCAGTTGACCCCTTAAGGAGTTATTGCCCTTAATAGTCATTTTGTACCAATTTTTCATAAATTTTTGTTATCTATTACAAAAATCTTCTCCTCTGAAACTGCTGGACCACATTTAACGAAACTTAGCCAAAATCATTATTAGGGTATCTAGTTTAAAAATTGTGTGCGGTGACCCGGCCAACCAACCAAGATAGCCGCCATGGCTGAAAATAGAACATGGGGGTAAAATGTAGATTTTGGCTTATAACTCTGAAACCAAAGCATTTAAAGCAAATCTTACAAGGGGTTAACTTGTTTATCTAGTAAATATCTATCTGCCCTAAAATTTTCGGATGAATTGGACAACTGGTTGTTGGGTTGCTGCCCCCCAATTTGTAATTTTTAAAGAAATTTAGTCGTTTTTGGTTATTATCTTGAATACTATTATAGATAGAGACAAATTGTAAACAGCAATAATGTTCAGCAAATTAAGATCTACAAATAAGGCAACATTACCAAAATGGTCAGTTGACCCCTTAAGGAGTTATTGCCCTTTATAGTCATTTTTTAACAATTTTCATTAATTTGGTAAATTTTGGTAAGTTTTTACGAAGTGTTTTCCTCTGTAACTAAAGGGCCAAGTTCATTACAGATAAAGAAAATTGTAAATAACAAGAATGATCAGTAAAGTTTGATCTTCAAACACATCACCATCACCAAAACACAATTTTTTGATGAATCCATCTGTTTCCTTTGTTTAATATGCACATAAACCAAGGTGAGCAACACGGGCTCTTGAGAGCCTCTAGTTTCATGAAGTCACAATAAGAAAATTCAGAACAAACCAAGAAAAGTTAACGTCACAATAAAATTTCGACCAATGATTTGCCGAGAACAGATTTTTCACTAGTAAGGAGAAATATTTTTCTCACAACGATCAAGAAATGTGAAAATACAATGAACATGATGAAGCATGTGTTCAAAATTAAACTTGGACATTTGAAGCCAAATTTATAAAACTGTTCAACTGTAATTTTCTGAAATTGATTTAATAGATATAGGAAGATGTGGTATGAGTGCCAATGAGACAACTCTCCTTCCACATAACAATTTAAAAAAGTAAACCATTATAGGTCTATGTACGGCCTTCAACACGGAGCCTTGGTTCACACCGAACAACAAGCTTAATAATCATGATAATACATTTTGTAGTTACTCAGCCTTCATCCTTAACATTTGAGTTCACAAGCCAGAAGATAATTTTTTGTTATAATCCTATGCCGAAGGACTTGTGGTTACGCATGAAGACTGGTTACTAGAACATTATAGATCCTTGACCTACATAATTACGCCTTATTTCAATAAAATTGCGAATGGAAATGGGGAATAGATCAAAGAGACAACAACCCGACCAAACAGTGCTCCCTCAACAGCCGAAGTCCACCAAAGGGTCTTTAACGCAGGGAGAAAATCTGGCACCCAGAGGTGGTCCTCAGCTGGCCCCTAAATAAAAGTGTGTACTAGTTCAGTGAAAATTGACATCATTAGGTTAGGGGGAAGGTTAGGATCCCACTAACATGTTTAACCCTGCCACATTGTTTATTTATGTGCCTGTCCCAAGTCAGGAGCCTGTAATTCAGTGGTTGTCGTTTGTTTATGTGTTACATATTTGTTTTTCATTCATTTTTATACGACCGCAAAATTTGAAAAATTTTTCGTCGTATATTGCTATCACGTTGGCGTCGTCGTCTGCATCGTCGTCCGAATACTTTTAGTTTTCGCACTCTAACTTTAGTAAAAGTGAATAGAAATCTATGAAATTTTAACACAAGGTTTATGACCACAAAAGGAAATTTGGGATTGATTTAAGGAGTTTTAGTCCCAACATTTTAGGAATTAGGGGCCAAAAAGGGCCCAAATAAGCATTTTCTTGGTTTTCGCACTATAACTTTAGTTTAAGTAAATAGAAATCTATGAAATTTTGACATAAGGTTTATGACCACAAAAGAAAGGTTGGGATTGATTTTGGGAGTTTTGGTTCCAACAGTTTAGGAATTAGGGGCCAAAAAAGGGCCCAAATAAGCATTATTCTTGGTTTTCGCACAATAACTTTAGTTTAAGTAAATAGAAATCAATGAAATTTAAACACAATGTTTATGACCACAAAAGGAAGGTTGGTATTGATTTTGGGAGTTTAGGTCCCAACAGTTTAGGAATTAGGGGCCAAAAAGGGACCCAAATAAGCATTTTTCTTGGTTTTCGCACCATAACTTTAGTATAAGTAAATAGAAATCTATGAAATTTAAACACAAGGTTTATGACCATAAAAGGAAGGTTGGTATTGATTTTGGGAGTTTTGGTCCCAACGGTTTAGGAATAAAGGGCCCAAAGGGTCCAGATTTAAACTTTGTTTGATTTTATCAAAAATTGAATAATTGGGGTTCTTTGATATGCCGAATCTAACTGTGTATGTAGATTCTTAATTTTTGGTCCCGTTTTCAAATTGGTCTACATTAAGGTCCAAAGGGTCCAAAATTAAACTTAGTTTGATTTTAACAAAAATTGAATCCTTGGGGTTCTTTGATATGCTGAATCTAAAAATGTACTTAGATTTTTTATTATTGGCCCAGTTTTCAAGTTGGTCTAAATCGGGGTCCAAAATTAAACTTTGTTTGATTTCATCAAAAATTGAATAATTGGGGTTCTTTGATATGCCAAATCTAACTGTGTATGTAGATTCTTAATTTTTGGTCCCGTTTTAAAATTGGTTTACATTAACGTCCAAAGGGTCCAAAATTAAACTAAGTTTGATTTTAACAAAAATTGAATTCTTGGGCCTCTTTGATATGCTGAATCTAAACATGTACTTAGATTTTTGATTATGGGCCCAGTTTTCAAGTTGGTCCAAATCAGGATCCAAAATTATTATATTAAGTATTGTGCAATAGCAAGAAATTTTCAATTGCACAGTATTCAGCAATAGCAAGAAATCTTCAATTGCACAGTATTGTGCAATAGCAAGAAATCTTCAATTGCACAGTATTGTGCAATAGCAAATATTTTCAATTGCACAGTATTGCACAATAGCATGAAATATCTAATTGCACAATATTGTGCAATAGCAAGAAATTCCAATTGGATTTCAATTGGAGTTATCTTTCTTTGTCCAGAGTAGTTGAATCAACTTAAATCATTGTTTTATACAATATACAATGTATATTCACTTTTACTACCAACTGATAGATTAAAACAATCTTTACCATTCATTGATAACAAGCACTTTTTTTACATTTTAATATTTTATGATGTATTTAAATGAGTAGTTATTGTTGCAAACTTCATTAGAAATTTGAATTGAGATCAGTTTTGAAATAAGGGAAAGGGGGATGTGAAAAAAAAATTGGAGGGTCAATTTTTTTCATTTCAGATTTCATAAATCATTTTAAATAAAAAGAAAATTTCTTCAAACATTTTTTTGAGAGGATTAATATTCAACAGCATAGTGAATTGCTCAAAGGCAAACATTTTTTTTTAAGTTCATTAGACCACATTCATTCTGTGTCAGAAACCTATGCTGTGTCAACTATTTAATCACAATCCAAATTTAGAGCTGAATCCAGCTTGAATGTTGTGTCCATACTTGCCCCAACCGTTCAGGGTTCAACTTCTGCGGTCGTATAAAGCTGCGCCCTGCAGAGCATCTGGTTTTAACATAGATAAGGCCGTTAGTTTTCTTGTTTGAATTGTTTTACATTGTCTTATCGGGGCCTTTTATAACTGACTATGCGGTATGGACTTTGCTCATTGTTGAAGGCCGTATGGTGACCTACATGTATACTAGTTGTTAATGTCTGTGTCATTTTGGTCTTTTGTGGATAGTTGTTTCATTGGTAATCATACCACATCTTCATTTTTATATATTTTTAGACATCTGCAAAGGACAGACAATTAAAAAAGTCTATAAAGGCACAAAAAAGTCCTCAGAGTTCAAGAAAAGATAGGATGACATTTTTACTTGTATACATTTGTAAGTTAAAAAACATTAAAATCTAAGGAACATAACTAAGCCTATTTTTGTTTACCTATACAAGTCAATAGAATACACTTGTTTATGTAACTTATATAAGTATATAATATTTACTTCTTCAAGTAAATAAAAAATACTTGTACAAGAAGGTACCCTGACTGATATACATGCCATTAAGCTTAAAACATAAATTTTATGTTTTAAAAAAAATATTTGTTGGTTTATTGTTTTGCTCTTGAAGCCATTTTGTGGTCATGTAAATGTATAGGACAACAGAGTTGGTGTACGTGGGTTCGATTCCCACCCTAGGCATTCATTTATATTGGCTGGTGCAAAGTGGGCAGTTGAGCTTAGTGGCCCTGCTCTGACTCTGTTGTTCCTATATCATGTATATCAAAATGTCAACTTGCCATGGGGAGGGCTTGCTTGCTTTCTTTATCCTTTATTTCAAAGTCTTAAACAACCAAACCCTGGTACATTGTATATTTTGAAATTTTTTACATTGTATATTGTGAAATTTGTGTTTTGGTTATTTAGATTTATACTCTGGTTGCATTACCCATGTTACCATAAGGGTCCATTGAACAGCAAAAGGTTAATGATTAGTAACAGACCGATTTTACTTTTTGCTTTGCTCTGCTCTGCTCTGCTAATTATGATGAAATTGTATTGGCTTTGGAATTTGAAAATTTCCTGAAATTAACAGTTATACGGACTTCTTTTAAAATGCCTTCAGATATTCAGCTGATATTTGTTATATATCAGTCTACTATGAGACGTTTAACAGATCAAGTAATTATGTTTCATTCTATTCTGCTGTTTTTGTTAAAACTATGGATTTTTAACCTAATGTTATGAAAATAAGACATTTCCAGAATTTCTTTCTATATATATATTCAAATAATGGGCTGGTTTAGGTATGAGAGATAGCTATAATGAGTTACATATGTAGTATTGTTCAGTTCCACTCTGGTGATTTTTCTCAGATACATGTACATGTATAGAGTTATTTTTTTTCCTTAAATTGAAATGCCTTTTCATCATGTTTCTGAAGTTGCCAGGTAAGAATTCTAGACAACTGGGAGCTCTTCATTGATAAAAATATCTGATGTTCAACATTAATTTCATGATCCCAACTTTTAGGATAAGGGGCTTCAAGTTTTATTAATCATTTTGCTAATGTCTGTACATCTGTACTTTACAATATTTTTACAACATATTTTCAATATAACTTTATGACATCAATCACAATTTCTGTTGGTAATTAATGGTATACTGATGATTGATAAAGGTCTCAAATTCTCCAGTCATGGGTGACAAAGATTTCATCATCATACCATGCACATGAGCATGCCATTACTTCTCTTATTCAGAATTTCCAAAAAATATTATCAACAAATATAGATAAAGATTAACAATTTCTCCACATTTCCACTAAAATGTTCTCATTTAGTAGGACTCTATCATGTGTGTCCCCACTTGATGGTACTTGGACAATCATATGTGTGTCCAATATTGAATTTGTTAGAAAATGTTGTATTATCACCTTTCAGCTCACCTGGCATAAAAGGTCATATGAGCTTGGCTGATGTTCAACATTTCTTTTATTTCAGGAGCTTTAAAGATTAGTTATGTCTGTTCATCTGTCCGTCCAAATACATTTTCAATATATCACATTATGCTGATAATCACTAATCTTGTTGGTAGTGATGGTGTGATGATTCACAAAAGTGTCAAATTATCCAGTCATTGGTGGAAAAGATATCATTATGCTACCTTAACTTTTCTTTCCTCAAATAACCAGAAAAAAAAATTGTCAACAAATATAAATGAAGAATCATGATTTCTCAAAATTTCCACTAAACAGCTCATCTGGCATTAATGTCATGCAAGCTTGTGACTCAACTTGGTGTCTGTGGTAATCCACTACTTCTCCGATCAGAATTACTAAAAAAACTATTATAAGAAAATAAAAATAAAGATTCAAGATTTCTCCAAATTTCCACTAAACATGTCCTCATTTAGTAGGACTCTATCATATGTGTGTCCCCACTTGATGGTACTTGGACAATCATATGTGTGTCCCATATTGAATTTGTTAGAAAATGTTGTATTATCACCTTTCAGCTCACCGGGCATAAAAGGTCATATGAGCTTGGCTGATGTTCAACATTTCTTTTATTTCAGGAGCTTTAAAGATTAGTTATGACTGTTCAGTTGTCCGTCCAAATACATTTTCAATATATCACATAATGCCGATGATCACTTATCTTGTTGGTAGTGATGGTGTGATGATTCACAAAAGTGTCAAATTATCCAGTCATTGGTGGAAAAGATATCATTATGCTACCTTAACTTTTCTTTCCTCAAATAACCAGAAAAAAACAAATTGTCAACAAATATAAATGAAGAATCATGATTTCTGAAAATTTCCACTAAACAGCTCATCTGGCATTAATGTCATGAAAGCTTGTGACTCAACTTGGTGTCTGTGGTAATCTACTACTTCTCCGATCAGAATTACTAAAAAACTATATAAGAAAATAAAAATAAAGATTCAAGATTTCTCCAAATTTCCACTAAACATGTCCTCATTTAGTAGGACTCTATCATATGTGTGTCCCCACTTGATGGTACTTGGACAATCATATGTGTGTCCCATATTGAATTTGTTAGAAAATGTTGTATTATCACCTTTCAGCTCACCTGGCATAAAAGGTCATATGAGCTTGACTGATGTTCAACATTTCTTTTATTTCAGGAGCTTTAAAGATAAAGTATGACTGTTCATCTGTCCGTCAAAATACATTTTCAATATATCACATTATGCTGTCAATCACTAATCTTGTTGGTAGTGATGGTCTGATGATTCACAAAAGTGTCAAATTATCCAGTCATTGGTGGAAAAGATATCATTATGCTACCTTACCTTTTCTTTCCTCAAATAACCAGAAAAAAACAAATTGGCAACAAATATAAATGAAGAATCATGATTTCTGAAAATTTCCACTAAACAGCTCATCTGGCATTAATGTCATGAAAGACTGTGACTCAACTTGGTGTCTGTGGTAATCCATTACTTCTCCGATTCAGAATTAACAAAAAACTATTATAAGAAAATAAAAATAAAGATTCAAGATTTCTCCAAATTTCCACTAAACATGTCCTCATTTAGTAGGACTCTATCATATGTGTGTCCCCACTTGATGGTACTTGGACAATCATATGTGTGTCCCATATTGAATTTGCTAGAAAATGTTGTATTATCACCTTTCAGCTCACCTGGTATAAAAGGTCATATGAGCTTGACTGATGTTCAACATTTCTTTTATTTCAGGAGCTTTAAAGATAAATTATGACTGTTCAGTTGTCCGTCCAAATACATTTTCAATATATCACATTATGCTGATAATCACTTATCTAGTTGGTAGTGATGGTGTGATGATTCACAAAAGTGTCAAATTATCCAGTCATTGGTGGAAAAGATATCATTATGCTACCTTACCTTTTCTTTCCTCAAATAACCAGAAAAAAACAAATTGGCAACAAATATAAATGAAGAATCATGATTTCTGAAAATTTCCACTAAACAGCTCATCTGGCATTAATGTCATGAAAGACTGTGACTCAACTTGGTGTCTGTGGTAATCCATTACTTCTCCGATTCAGAATTAACAAAAAACTATTATAAGAAAATAAAAATAAAGATTCAATATTTCTCCAAATTTCCACTAAACATGTCCTCATTTAGTAGGACTCTATCATATGTGTGTCCCCACTTGATGGTACTTGGACAATCATATGTGTGTCCCATATTGAATTTGCTAGAAAATGTTGTATTATCACCTTTCAGCTCACCTGGTATAAAAGGTCATATGAGCTTGACTGATGTTCAACATTTCTTTTATTTCAGGAGCTTTAAAGATAAATTATGACTGTTCAGTTGTCCGTCCAAATACATTTTCAATATATCACATTATGCTGATAATCACTTATCTAGTTGGTAGTGATGGTGTGATGATTCACAAAAGTGTCAAATTATCCAGTCATTGGTGGAAAAGATATCATTATGCTACCTTAACTTTTCTTTCCTCAAATAACCAGAAAAAAACAAATTGGAAAGAAATATAAATGAAGAATCATGATTTCTGAAAATTTCCACTAAACAGCTCATCTGGCATTAATGTCATGAAAGCTTGTGACTCAACTTGGTGTCTGTGGTAATCTACTACTTCTCCGATCAGAATTACTAAAAAAACTATATAAGAAAATAAAAATAAAGATTCAAGATTTCCCCAAATTTCCACTAAACATGTCCTCATTTAGTAGGACTCTATCATATGTGTGTCCCCACTTGATGGTACTTGGGCAATCATATGTGTGTCCCATATTGAATTTGTTAGAAAATGTTGTATTATCACCTTTCAGCTCACCTGGCATAAAAGGTCATATGAGCTTGACTGATGTTCAACATTTCTTTTATTTCAGGAGCTTTAAAGATAAATTATGACTGTTCATCTGTCCGTCCAAATACATTTTCAATATATCACATTATGCTGTCAATCACTAATCTTGTTGGTAGTGATGGTTCACAAAAATGTCAAATTATCCAGTCATTGGTGGAAAAGATATCATTATGCTACCTTAACTTTTCTTTCCTCAAATAACCAGAAAAAAAACAAATTGGCAACAAATATAAATGAAGAATCATGATTTCTCAAAATTTCCACTAAACAGCTCATCTGGCATTAATGTCATGAAAGCTTGTGACTCAACTTGGTGTCTGTGGTAATCTACTACTTCTCCGATCAGAATTACTAAAAAAACTATATAAGAAAATAAAAATAAAGATTCAAGATTTCTCCAAATTTCCACTAAACATGTCCTCATTTAGTAGGACTCTATCATATGTGTGTCCCCACTTGATGGTACTTGGACAATCATATGTGTGTCCTATATTGAATTTGTTAGAAAATGTTGTATTATCACCTTTCAGCTCACCTGGCATAAAAGGTCATATGAGCTTGACTGATGTTCAACATTTCTTTTATTTCAGGAGCTTTAAAGATAAATTATGACTGTTCATCTGTCCGTCCAAATACATTTTCAATATATCACATTATGCTGTCAATCACTAATCTTGTTGGTAGTGATGGTTCACAAAAGTGTCAAATTATCCAGTCATTGGTGGAAAAGATATCATTATGCTACCTTAACTTTTCTTTCCTCAAATAACAAGAAAAAAAAAAACAAATTGGCAACAAATATAAATGAAGAATCATGATTTCTCAAAATTTCCACTAAACAGCTCATCTGGCATTAATGTCATGCAAGCTTGTGACTCAACTTGGTGTCTGTGGTAATCCACTACTTCTCCGATCAGAATTAATAATAAAAACTATTATAAGAAAATAAAAATAAAGCTTCAAGATTTCTCCAAATTTCCACTAAACATGTCCTCATTTAGTAGGACTCTATCATATGTGTGTCCCCACTTGATGGTACTTGGACAATCATATGTGTGTCCCATATTGAATTTGTTAGAAAATGTTGTATTATTACCTTTCAGCTCACCTGGCATAAAAGGTCATATGAGCTTGACTGATGTTCAACATTTCTTTTATTTCAGGAGCTTTAAAGATTAGTTATGACTGTTCATCTGTCCGTCCAAATACATTTTCAATATATCACATTATGCTGTCAATCACTAATCTTGTTGGTAGTGATGGTTTGATGATTCACAAAAGTGTCAAATTATCCAGTCATTGGTGGAAAAGATATCATTATGCTACCTTAACTTTTCTTTCCTCAAATAACCAGAAAAAAACAAATTGTCAACAAATACGAATGAAGAATCATGATTTCTCAAATTTTCCACTAAACAGCTCATCTGGCATTAATGTCATGAAAGATTGTGACTCAACTTGGTGTCTGTGGTAATCCACTACTTCTCCGATTCAGAATTACCAAAAAACTATTATAAGAAAATAAAAATAAAGATTCAAGATTTCTCCAAATTTCCACTAAACATGTTCTCATTTAGTAGGACTCTATCATATGTGTGTCCCCACTTGATGGTACTTGGACAATCATATGTGTGTCCAATATTGAATTTGTTAGAAAATGTTGTATTATCACCTTTCAGATCACCTGGCATAAAAGGTCATATGAGCTTGACTGATGTTCAACATTTCTTTTATTTCAGGAGCTTTAAAGATTAGTTATGTCTGTTCATCTGTCCGTCCAAATACATTTTCAATATATCACATTATGCTGATAATCACTAATCTTGTTGGTAGTGATGGTTCACAAAAATGTCAAATTATCCAGTCATTGGTGGAAAAGATATCATTATGCTACCTTAACTTTTCTTTCCTTAAATAACCAGAAAAAAAAAACAAATTGTCAACAAATATAAATGAAGAATCATGATTTCTCAAATTTTCCACTAAACAGCTCATCTGGCATTAATGTCATGAAAGATTATGACTCAACTTGGTGTCTGTGGTAATCCATTACTTCTCCGATTCAGAATTACCAAAAAACTATTATAAGAAAATAAAAAAAAAAGATTCAAAATTTCTCCAAATTTCCACTAAACATGTCCTCATATAGTAGGACTCTATCATGTGTGTCCCCACTTAATGGTACTTGGACAATCATATGTGTGTCCCATATTGAATTTTTTTTAGAAAATGTTGTGTTATCACATTTCAGCTCACCTGGCATAAAGGGTCATATGAGCTTGACTGATGTTCAACATTTCTTTTATTTCAGGAACTTTAAAGATTAGTTATGTCTGTTCATTTGTCCGTCCAAATACATTTTCAATATATCACATTATGCTGATAATCACTAATCTTGTTGGTAGTGATGGTGTGATGGTTCACAAAAGTGTCAAATTATCCAGTCATTGGTGGAAAAGATATCATTATGCTACCTTAACTTTTCTTTCCTCAAATAACCAGAAAAAAACAAGTTGTCAACAAATACGAATGAAGAATCATGATTTCTCAAAATTTCCACTAAACAGCTCATCTGGCATTAATGTCATGAAAGATTGTGACTCAACTTGGTGTCTGTGGTAATCCACTACTTCTCCGATTCAGAATTACCAAAAAACTATTATAAGAAAATAAAAATAAAGATTCAAGATTTCTCCAAATTTCCACTAAACATGTCCTCATTTAGTAGGACTCTATCATATGTGTGTCCCCACTTGATGGTACTTGGACAATCATATGTGTGTCCAATATTAAATTTGTTAGAAAATGTTGTATTATCACCTTTCAGATCACCTGGCATAAAAGGTCATATGAGCTTGACTGATGTTCAACATTTCTTTTATTTTAGGAACTTTAAAGATTAGTTATGTCTGTTCATCTGTCCGTCCAAATACATTTTCAATATATCACATTATGCTGATAATCACTAATCTTGTTGGTAGTGATGGTTCACAAAAATGTCAAATTATCCAGCCATTGGTGGAAAAGATATCATTATGCTACCTTAACTTTTCTTTCCTTAAATAACCAGAAAAAAAACAAATTGTCAACAAATATAAATGAAGAATCATGATTTCTCAAAATTTCCACTAAACAGCTCATCTGGCATTAATGTCATGAAAGATTATGACTCAACTTGGTGTCTGTGGTAATCCATTACTTCTCCGATTCAGAATTACCAAAAAACTATTATAAGAAAATAAAAAAAAAGATTCAAAATTTCTCCAAATTTCCACTAAACATGTACTCATATAGTAGGACTCTATCATGTGTGTCCCCACTTGATGGTACTTGGACAATCATATGTGTGTCCCATATTGAATTTTTTTTAGAAAATGTTGTGTTATCACATTTCAGCTCACCTGGCATAAAAGGTCATATGAGCTTGACTGATGTTCAACATTTCTTTTATTTCAGGAGCTTTAAAGATTAGTTATGTCTGTTCATCTGTCCGTCCAAATACATTTTCAATATATCACATTATGCTGTCAATCACTAATCTTGTTGGTAGTGATGGTTCACAAAAATGTCAAATTATCCAGTCATTGGTGGAAAAGATATCATTATGCTACCTTAACTTTTCTTTCCTCAAATAACCAGAAAAACAAATTGTCAACAAATATAAATGAAGAATCATGATTTCTGAAAATTTCCACTAAACAGCTCATCTGGCATTAATGTCATGAAAGCTTGTGACTCAACTTGGTGTCTGTGGTAATCTACTACTTCTCCGATCAGAATTACTAAAAAAACTATTATCAGAAAATAAAAATAAAGATTGAAGATTTCTCTAAATTTCCACTAAACATGTCCTCATTTAGTAGGACTCTATCATATGTGTGTCCCCACTTGATGGTACTTGGACAATCATATGTGTGTCCAATATTGAATTTGTTAGAAAATGTTGTATTATCACCTTTCAGCTCACCGGGCATAAAAGGTCATATGAGCTTGGCTGATGTTCAACATTTCTTTTATTTCAGGAGCTTTAAAGATTAGTTATGACTGTTCATCTGTCCGTCCAAATACATTTTCAATATATCACATTATGCTGTCAATCACTAATCTTGTTGGTAGTGATGGTTCACAAAAATGTCAAATTATCCAGTCATTGGTGGAAAAGATATCATTATGCTACCTTAACTTTTCTTTCCTCAAATAACCAGAAAAAAAACAAATTGGCAACAAATATAAATGAAGAATCATGATTTCTCAAAATTTCCACTAAACAGCTCATCTGGCATTAATGTCATGCAAGCTTGTGACTCAACTTGGTGTCTGTGGTAATCCACTACTTCTCCGATCAGAATTAATAATAAAAACTATTATAAGAAAATAAAAATAAAGCTTCAAGATTTCTCCAAATTTCCACTAAACATGTCCTCATTTAGTAGGACTCTATCATATGTGTGTCCCCACTTGATGGTACTTGGACAATCATATGTGTGTCCCATATTGAATTTGTTAGAAAATGTTGTATTATTACCTTTCAGCTCACCTGGCATAAAAGGTCATATGAGCTTGACTGATGTTCAACATTTCTTTTATTTCAGGAGCTTTAAAGATTAGTTATGACTGTTCATCTGTCCGTCCAAATACATTTTCAATATATCACATTATGCTGTCAATCACTAATCTTGTTGGTAGTGATGGTCTGATGATTCACAAAAGTGTCAAATTATCCAGTCATTGGTGGAAAAGATATCATTATGCTACCTTAACTTTTCTTTCCTCAAATAACCAGAAAAAAAAAACAAATTGGCAACAAATATAAATGAAGAATCATGATTTCTCAAAATTTCCACTAAACAGCTCATCTGGCATTAATGTCATGAAAGCTTGTGACTCAACTTGGTGTCTGAGGTAATCCACTACTTCTCCGATTCAGAATTACCAAAAAACTATTATAAGAAAATAAAAATAAAGATTCAAGATTTCTCCAAATTTCCACTAAATATGTCCTCATTTAGTAGGACTCTATCATATGTGTGTCCCCACTTGATGGTACTTGGACAATCATATGTGTGTCCCATATTGAATTTGTTAGAAAATGTTGTATTATCACCTTTCAGCTCACCTGGCATAAAAGGTTATATGAGCTTGACTGATGTTCAACATTTTTTTTATTTCAGGAGCTTTAAAGATAAATTATGACTGTTCATCTGTCCATCCAAATACATTTTCAATATATCACATTATGCTGTCAATCACTAATCTTGTTGGTAGTGATGGTTCACAAAAATGTCAAATTATCCAGTCATTGGTGGAAAAGATATCATTATGCTACCTTAACTTTTCTTTCCTCAAATAACCAGAAAAAAAACAAATTGGCAACAAATATAAATGAAGAATCATGATTTCTCAAAATTTCCACTAAACAGCTCATCTGGCATTAATGTCATGAAAGCTTGTGACTCAACTTGGTGTCTGTGGTAATCTACTACTTCTCCGATCAGAATTACTAAAAAAACTATATAAGAAAATAAAAATAAAGATTCAAGATTTCTCCAAATTTCCACTAAACATGTCCTCATTTAGTAGGACTCTATCATATGTGTGTCCCCACTTGATGGTACTTGGACAATCATATGTGTGTCCTATATTGAATTTGTTAGAAAATGTTGTATTATCACCTTTCAGCTCACCTGGCATAAAAGGTCATATGAGCTTGACTGATGTTCAACATTTCTTTTATTTCAGGAGCTTTAAAGATAAATTATGACTGTTCATCTGTCCGTCCAAATACATTTTCAATATATCACATTATGCTGTCAATCACTAATCTTGTTGGTAGTGATGGTTCACAAAAGTGTCAAATTATCCAGTCATTGGTGGAAAAGATATCATTATGCTACCTTAACTTTTCTTTCCTCAAATAACAAGAAAAAAAAACAAATTGGCAACAAATATAAATGAAGAATCATGATTTCTCAAAATTTCCACTAAACAGCTCATCTGGCATTAATGTCATGCAAGCTTGTGACTCAACTTGGTGTCTGTGGTAATCCACTACTTCTCCGATCAGAATTAATAATAAAAACTATTATAAGAAAATAAAAATAAAGCTTCAAGATTTCTCCAAATTTCCACTAAACATGTCCTCATTTAGTAGGACTCTATCATATGTGTGTCCCCACTTGATGGTACTTGGACAATCATATGTGTGTCCCATATTGAATTTGTTAGAAAATGTTGTATTATTACCTTTCAGCTCACCTGGCATAAAAGGTCATATGAGCTTGACTGATGTTCAACATTTCTTTTATTTCAGGAGCTTTAAAGATTAGTTATGACTGTTCATTTGTCCGTCCAAATACATTTTCAATATATCACATTATGCTGTCAATCACTAATCTTGTTGGTAGTGATGGTGTGATGATTCACAAAAGTGTCAAATTATCCAGTTATTGGTGGAAAAGATATCATTATGCTACCTTAACTTTTCTTTCCTCAAATAACAAGAAAAAAACAAATTGTCAACAAATATAAATGAAGAATCATGATTTCTGAAAATTTCCACTAAACAGCTCATCTGGCATTAATGTCATGCAAGCTTGTGACTCAACTTGGTGTCTGTGGTAATCTACTACTTCTCCGATCAGAATTACTAAAAAAAACTATATAAGAAAATAAAAATAAAGATTCCAGATTTCTCCAAATTTTCACTAAACATGTCCTCATTTAGTAGGACTCTATCATATGTGTGTCCCCACTTGATGGTACTTGGACAATCATATGTGTGTACAATATTGAATTTGTTAGAAAATGTTGTATTATCACCTTTCAGCTCGCCTGGCATAAAAGGTCATATGAGCTTGACTGATGTTCAACATTTCTTTTATTTCAGGAGCTTGAAAGATTAGTTATGTCTGTTCATCTGTCCGTCCAAATACATTTTCAATATATCACATTATGCTGATAATCACTAATCTTGTTGGTAGTGATGGTTCACAAAAGTGTCAAATTATCCAGTCATCGGTGGAAAAGATATCATTATGCTACCTTAACTTTTCTTTCCTCAAATAACCAGAAAAAACAAATTGTCAACAAATATAAATGAAGAATCATGATTTCTCAAAATTTCCACTAAACAGCTCATCTTGCATTAATGTCATGAAAGCTTGTGGCTCAACTTGGTGTCTGTGGTAATCCACTACTTCTCCGATTCAGAATTACCAAAAAACTATAACAAAAAATAAAAATAAAGATTCAAGATTTCTCCAAATTTCCACTAAACATGTCCTCATTTAGTAGGACTCTATCATATGTGTGTCCCCACTTGATGGTACTTAGACAATCATATGTGTGTCCAATATTGAATTTGTTAGAAAATGTTGTATTATCACCTTTCAGCTCACCTGGCATAAAAGGTCATATGAGCTTGACTGATGTTCAACATTTCTTTTATTTCAGGAGCTTTAAAGATTAGTTATGTCTGTTCATCTGTCCGTCCAAATACATTTTCAATATATCACATTATGCTGTCAATCACTAATCTTGTTGGTAGTGATGGTCTGATGATTCACAAAAGTGTCAAATTATCCAGTCATTGGTGGAAAAGATATCATTATGCTACCTTAACTTTTCTTTCCTCAAATAACCAGAAAAAAATAAATTGGCAACAAATATAAATGAAGAATCATGATTTCTCAAAATTTCCACTAAACAGCTCATCTGGCATTAATGTCATGAAAGCTTGTGACTCAACTTGGTGTCTGTGGTAATCCATTACTTCTCCGATTCAGAATTACCGAAAAACTATTATAAGAAAATAAAAATAAAGATTCAAGATTTCTCCAAATTTCCACTAAACATGTCCTCATTTAGTAGAACTCTATCATATGTGTGTCCCCACTTGATGGTACTTGGACAATCATATGTGTGTCCAATATTGAATTTGTTAGAAAATGTTGTATTATCACCTTTCAGCTCACCTGGCATAAAAGGTCATATGAGCTTTACTGATGTTCAACATTTCTTTTATTTCAGGAGCTTTAAAGATTAGTTATGTCTGTTTATCTGTCCGTCCAAATACATTTTCAATATATCACATTATGCTGATAATCACTAATCTTGTTGGTAGTGATGGTTCACAAAAGTGTCAAATGATCCAGTCATTGGTGGAAAAGATATCATTATGCTACCTTAACTTTTCTTTCCTCAAATAACCAGAAAAAACAAATTGTCAACAAATATAAATGAAGAATCATGATTTCTCAAAATTTCCACTAAACAGCTCATCTGGCATTAATGTCATGAAAGCTTGTGGCTCAACTTGGTGTCTGTGGTAATCCACTACTTCTCCGATTCAGAATTACCAAAAAACTATTATAAAAAAATAAAAATAAAGATTCAAGATTTCTCCAAATTTCCACTAAACATGTCCTCATTTAGTAGGACTCTATCATATGTGTGTCCCCACTTGATGGTACTTAGACAATCATATGTGTGTCCAATATTGAATTTGTTAGAAAATGTTGTATTATCACCTTTCAGCTCACCTGGCATAAAAGGTCATATGAGCTTGACTGATGTTCAACATTTCTTTTATTTCAGGAGCTTTAAAGATTAGTTATGTCTGTTCATCTGTCCGTCCAAATACATTTTCAATATATCACATTATGCTGATAATCACTAATCTTGTTGGTAGTGATGGTGTGATGGTTCACAAAAGTGTCAAATTATCCAGTCATTGGTGGAAAAGATATCATTATGCTACCTTAACTTTTCTTTCCTCAAATAACCAGAAAAAAACAAATTGTCAACAAATATAAATGAAGAATCATGATTTCTCAAAATTTCCACTAAACAGCTCATCTTGCATTAATGTCATGAAAGCTTGTGGCTCAACTTGGTGTCTGTGGTAATCCACTACTTCTCCGATTCAGAATTACCAAAAAACTATAACAAAAAATAAAAATAAAGATTCAAGATTTCTCCAAATTTCCACTAAACATGTCCTCATTTAGTAGGACTCTATCATATGTGTGTCCCCACTTGATGGTACTTAGACAATCATATGTGTGTCCAATATTGAATTTGTTAGAAAATGTTGTATTATCACCTTTCAGCTCACCTGGCATAAAAGGTCATATGAGCTTGACTGATGTTCAACATTTCTTTTATTTCAGGAGCTTTAAAGATTAGTTATGTCTGTTCATCTGTCCGTCCAAATACATTTTCAATATATCACATTATGCTGTCAATCACTAATCTTGTTGGTAGTGATGGTCTGATGATTCACAAAAGTGTCAAATTATCCAGTCATTGGTGGAAAAGATATCATTATGCTACCTTAACTTTTCTTTCCTCAAATAACCAGAAAAAAATAAATTGGCAACAAATATAAATGAAGAATCATGATTTCTCAAAATTTCCACTAAACAGCTCATCTGGCATTAATGTCATGAAAGCTTGTGACTCAACTTGGTGTCTGTGGTAATCCATTACTTCTCCGATTCAGAATTACCGAAAAACTATTATAAGAAAATAAAAATAAAGATTCAAGATTTCTCCAAATTTCCACTAAACATGTCCTCATTTAGTAGAACTCTATCATATGTGTGTCCCCACTTGATGGTACTTGGACAATCATATGTGTGTCCAATATTGAATTTGTTAGAAAATGTTGTATTATCACCTTTCAGCTCACCTGGCATAAAAGGTCATATGAGCTTTACTGATGTTCAACATTTCTTTTATTTCAGGAGCTTTAAAGATTAGTTATGTCTGTTTATCTGTCCGTCCAAATACATTTTCAATATATCACATTATGCTGATAATCACTAATCTTGTTGGTAGTGATGGTTCACAAAAGTGTCAAATGATCCAGTCATTGGTGGAAAAGATATCATTATGCTACATTGTACCTTAACTTTTCTTTCCTCAAATAACCAGAAAAAACAAATTGTCAACAAATATAAATGAAGAATCATGATTTCTCAAAATTTCCACTAAACAGCTCATCTGGCATTAATGTCATGAAAGCTTGTGGCTCAACTTGGTGTCTGTGGTAATCCACTACTTCTCCGATTCAGAATTACCAAAAAACTATTATAAAAAAATAAAAATAAAGATTCAAGATTTCTCCAAATTTCCACTAAACATGTCCTCATTTAGTAGGACTCTATCATATGTGTGTCCCCACTTGATGGTACTTAGACAATCATATGTGTGTCCAATATTGAATTTGTTAGAAAATGTTGTATTATCACCTTTCAGCTCACCTGGCATAAAAGGTCATATGAGCTTGACTGATGTTCAACATTTCTTTTATTTCAGGAGCTTTAAAGATTAGTTATGTCTGTTCATCTGTCCGTCCAAATACATTTTCAATATATCACATTATGCTGATAATCACTAATCTTGTTGGTAGTGATGGTGTGATGGTTCACAAAAGTGTCAAATTATCCAGTCATTGGTGGAAAAGATATCATTATGCTACCTTAACTTTTCTTTCCTCAAATAACCAGAAAAAAACAAATTGTCAACAAATATAAATGAAGAATCATGATTTCTCAAAATTTCCACTAAACAGCTCATCTTGCATTAATGTCATGAAAGCTTGTGGCTCAACTTGGTGTCTGTGGTAATCCACTACTTCTCCGATTCAGAATTACCAAAAAACTATAACAAAAAATAAAAATAAAGATTCAAGATTTCTCCAAATTTCCACTAAACATGTCCTCATTTAGTAGGACTCTATCATATGTGTGTCCCCACTTGATGGTACTTAGACAATCATATGTGTGTCCAATATTGAATTTGTTAGAAAATGTTGTATTATCACCTTTCAGATCACCTGGCATAAAAGGTCATATGAGCTTGACTGATGTTCAACATTTCTTTTATTTTAGGAACTTTAAAGATTAGTTATGTCTGTTCATCTGTCCGTCCAAATATATTTTCAATATATCACATTATGCTGATAATCACTAATCTTGTTGGTAGTGATGGTTCACAAAAATGTCAAATTATCCAGTCATTGGTGGAAAAGATATCATTATGCTACCTTAACTTTTCTTTCCTTAAATAACCAGAAAAAAAAAACAAATTGTCAACAAATATAAATGAAGAATCATGATTTCTCAAAATTTCCACTAAACAGCTCATCTGGCATTAATGTCATGAAAGATTATGACTCAACTTGGTGTCTGTGGTAATCCATTACTTCTCCGATTCAGAATTACCAAAAAACTATTATAAGAAAATAAAAAAAAAAGATTCAAAATTTCTTCAAATTTCCACTAAACATGTCCTCATATAGTAGGACTCTATCATGTGTGTCCCCACTTGATGGTACTTGGACAATCATATGTGTGTCCCATATTGAATTTTTTTTAGAAAATGTTGTGTTATCACATTTCAGCTCACCTGGCATAAAGGGTCATATGAGCTTGACTGATGTTCAACATTTCTTTTATTTCAGGAACTTTAAAGATTAGTTATGTCTGTTCATTTGTCCGTCCAAATACATTTTCAATATATCACATTATGCTGATAATCACTAATCTTGTTGGTAGTGATGGTGTGATGGTTCACAAAAGTGTCAAATTATCCAGTCATTGGTGGAAAAGATATCATTATGCTACCTTAACTTTTCTTTCCTCAAATAACCAGAAAAAAACAAATTGTCAACAAATACGAATGAAGAATCATGATTTCTCAAAATTTCCACTAAACAGCTCATCTGGCATTAATGTCATGAAAGATTGTGACTCAACTTGGTGTCTGTGGTAATCCACTACTTCTCCGATTCAGAATTACCAAAAAACTATTATAAGAAAATAAAAATAAAGATTCAAGATTTCTCCAAATTTCCACTAAACATGTCCTCATTTAGTAGGACTCTATCATATGTGTGTCCCCACTTGATGGTACTTGGACAATCATATGTGTGTCCAATATTGAATTTGTTAGAAAATGTTGTATTATCACCTTTCAGATCACCTGGCATAAAAGGTCATATGAGCTTGACTGATGTTCAACATTTCTTTTATTTTAGGAACTTTAAAGATTAGTTATGTCTGTTCATCTGTCCGTCCAAATACATTTTCAATATATCACATTATGCTGATAAACACTAATCTTGTTGGTAGTGATGGTTCACAAAAATGTCAAATTATCCAGTCATTGGTGTAAAAGATATCATTATGCTACCTTAACTTTTCTTTCCTTAAATAACCAGAAAAAAAACAAATTGTCAACAAATATAAATGAAGAATCATGATTTCTCAAAATTTCCACTAAACAGCTCATCTGGCATTAATGTCATGAAAGATTATGACTCAACTTGGTGTCTGTGGTAATCCATTACTTCTCCGATTCAGAATTACCAAAAAACTATTATAAGAAAATAAAAAAAAAGATTCAAAATTTCTCCAAATTTCCACTAAACATGTACTCATATAGTTGGACTCTATCATGTGTGTCCCCACTTGATGGTACTTGGACAATCATATGTGTGTCCCATATTGAATTTTTTTTAGAAAATGTTGTGTTATCACATTTCAGCTCACCTGGCATAAAAGGTCATATGAGCTTGACTGATGTTCAACATTTCTTTTATTTCAGGAACTTTAAAGATTAGTTATGTCTGTTCATTTGTCCGTCCAAATACATTTTCAATATATCACATTATGCTGATAATCACTAATATTGTTGGTAGTGATGGTCTGATGATTCACAAAAGTGTCAAATTATCCAGTCATTGGTGGAAAAGATATCATTATGCTACCTTAACTTTTCTTTCTTCAAATAACTAGAAAAAAACAAATTGTCAACAAATATAAATGAAGAATCATGATTTCTGAAAATTTCCACTAAACAGCTCATCTGGCATTAATGTCATGCAAGCTTGTGACTCAATTTGGTGTCTGTGGTAATCTAATACTTCTCCGATCAGAATTACTAAAACAAACTATATAAGAAAATAAAAATAAAGATTCAAGATTTCTCCAAATTTCCACTAAACATGTCCTCATTTAGTAGGACTCTATCATATGTGTGTCCCCACTTGATGGTACTTGGACAATCATATGTGTGTCCCATATTAAATTTGTTAGAAAATGTTGTATTATCACCTTTCAGCTCACCTGGCATAAAAGGTCATATGAGCTTGACTGATGTTCAACATTTCTTTTATTTCAGGAGCTTTAAAGATAAGTTATGACTGTTCATCTGTCCGTCCAAATACATTTTCAATATATCACATTATGCTGATAATCACTAATATTGTTGGTAGTGATGGTGTGATGGTTCACAAAAGTGTCAAATTATCCAGTCATTGGTGGAAAAGATATCCTTATGCTACCTTAACTTTTCTTTCCTCAAATAACCAGAAAAAACAAATTGTCAACAAATATAAATGAAGAATCATGATTTCTCAAAATTTCCACTAAACAGCTCATCTGGCATTAATGTCATGAAAGCTTGTGACTCAACTTGGTGTCTGTGGTAATCTGCTACTTCTCCGATCAGAATTACTAAAAAAACTATTATAAGAAAATAAAAATAAAGATTGAAGATTTCTCCAAATTTCCACTAAACATGTCCTCATTTAGTAGGACTCTATCATATGTGTGTCCCCACTTGATGGTACTTGGACAATCATATGTGTGTCCAATATTGAATTTGTTAGAAAATGTTGTATTATCACCTTTCAGCTCACCGGGCATAAAAGGTCATATGAGCTTGGCTGATGTTCAACATTTCTTTTATTTCAGGAGCTTTAAAGATTAGTTATGACTGTTCATCTGTCCGTCCAAATACATTTTCAATATATCACATTATGCTGTCAATCACTAATCTTGTTGGTAGTGATGGTTCACAAAAATGTCAAATTATCCAGTCATTGGTGGAAAAGATATCATTATGCTACCTTAACTTTTCTTTCCTCAAATAACCAGAAAAAAAAACAAATTGGCAACAAATATAAATGAAGAATCATGATTTCTCAAAATTTCCACTAAACAGCTCATCTGGCATTAATGTCATGCAAGCTTGTGACTCAACTTGGTGTCTGTGGTAATCCACTACTTCTCCGATCAGAATTAATAATAAAAACTATTAGAAGAAAATAAAAATAAAGCTTCAAGATTTCTCCAAATTTCCACTAAACATGTCCTCATTTAGTAGGACTCTATCATATGTGTGTCCCCACTTGATGGTACTTGGACAATCATATGTGTGTCCCATATTGAATTTGTTAGAAAATGTTGTATTATTACCTTTCAGCTCAACTGGCATAAAAGGTCATATGAGCTTGACTGATGTTCAACATTTCTTTTATTTCAGGAGCTTTACAGATTAGTTATGACTGTTCATCTGTCCGTCCAAATACATTTTCAATATATCACATTATGCTGTCAATCTTTAATCTTGTTGGTAGTGATGGTCTGATGATTCACAAAAGTGTCAAATTATCCAGTCATTGGTGGAAAAGATATCATTATGCTACCTTAACTTTTCTTTCCTCAAATAACCAGAAAAAAAAACAAATTGGCAACAAATATAAATGAAGAATCATGATTTCTCAAAATTTCCACTAAACAGCTCATCTGGCATTAATGTCATGAAAGCTTGTGACTCAACTTGGTGTCTGAGGTAATCCACTACTTCTCCGATTCAGAATTACCAAAAAACTATTATAAGAAAATAAAAATAAAGATTCAAGATTTCTCCAAATTTCCACTAAATATGTCCTCATTTAGTAGGACTATATCATATGTGTGTCCCCACTTGATGGTACTTGGACAATCATATGTGTGTCCCATATTGAATTTGTTAGAAAATGTTGTATTATCACCTTTCAGCTCACCTGGCATAAAAGGTTATATGAGCTTGACTGATGTTCAACATTTCTTTTATTTCAGGAGCTTTAAAGATAAGTTATGACTGTTCAACTGTCCGTCCAAATACATTTTCAATATATCACATTATGCTCTCAATCACTAATTTTGTTGGTAGTGATGGTCTGATGATTCACAAAAGTGTCAAATTATCCAGTCATTGGTGGAAAAGATATCATTATGCTACCTTAACTTTTCTTTCTTCAAATAACTAGAAAAAAACAAATTGTCAACAAATATAAATGAAGAATCATGATTTCTGAAAATTTCCACTAAACAGCTCATCTGGCATTAATGTCATGAAAGATTGTGACTCAACTTGGTGTCTGTGGTAATCCATTTCTTCTCCGATTCAGAATTACCAAAAAACTAGTATAAAAAAATAAAAATAAAGATTCAAAATTTCTCCAAATTTCCACTAAACATGTCCTCATTTAGTAGGACTCTATCATGTGTGTCCCCACTTGATGGTACTTGGACAATCATATGTGTGTCCCATATTGAATTTTTTTAGAAAATGTTGTGTTATCACATTTCAGCTCACCTGGCATAAAAGGTCATATGAGCTTGGCTGATGTTCAACATTTCTTTTATTTCAGGAGCTTTAAAGATTAGTTATGTCTGTTCATTTGTCCGTCCAAATACATTTTCAATATATCACATTATGCTGTCAATCACTAATCTTGTTGGTAGTGATGGTCTGATGATTCACAAAAGTGTCAAATTATCCAGTCATTGGTGGAAAAGATATCATTATGCTACCTTAACTTTTCTTTCCTCAAATAACCAGAAAAAAACAAATTGTCAACAACTATAAATGAAGAATCATGATTTCTGAAAATTTCCACTAAACAGCTCATCTGGCATTAATGTCATACAAGCTTGTGACTCAACTTGGTGTCTGTGGTAATCTACTACTTCTCCGATCAGAATTACTAAAAAAAACTATATAAGAAAATAAAAATAAAGATTCAAGATTTCTCCAAATTTCCACTAAACATGTCCTCATTTAGTAGGACTCTATCATATGTGTGTCCCCACTTGATGGTACTTGGACAATCATATGTGTGTCCCATATTGAATTTGTTAGAAAATGTTGTATTATCACCTTTCAGCTCACCTGGCATAAAAGGTCATATGAGCTTGACTGATGTTCAACATTTCTTTTATTTCAGGAGCTTTAAAGATTAGTTATGTCTGTTCATCTGTCCGTCCAAATACATTTTCAATATATCACATTATGCTGATAATCACTAATCTTGTTGGTAGTGATGGTGTGATGATTCACAAAAGTGTCAAATTATTCAGTCATTGGTGGAAAAGATATCATTATGCTACCTTAACTTTTCTTTCCTCAAATAACCAGAAAAAACAAATTGTCAACAAATATAAATGAAGAATCATGATTTCTGAAAATTTCCACTAAACAGCTCATCTGGCATTAATGTCATGCAAGCTTGTGACTCAACTTGGTGTCTGTGGTAATCTACTACTTCTCCGATCAGAATTACTAAAAAAACTATATAAGAAAATAAAAATAAAGATTCAAGATTTCTCCAAATTTCCACTAAACATGTCCTCATTTAGTAGGACTCTATCATATGTGTGTCCCCACTTGATGGTACTTGGACAATCATATGTGTGTTCCATATTGAATTTTTTTAGAAAATGTTGTGTTATCACATTTCAGCTCACCTGGCATAAAAGTTCATATGAGCTTGGCTGATGTTTAACATTTCTTTTATTTCAGGAGCTTTAAAGATTAGTTATGTCTGTTCATCTGTCCGTCCAAATACATTTTCAATATATCACATTATGCTGATAATCACTAATCCCTAGATTGAATTTCTAAGCACCGGTCCTGTGTTTTACAAGAGATATGAACCCTAGATAACATTCCTATAACACAGGTCCCGTGTTTTACAAACGAAATGAACCCTAGATAACATACCTATAACAAAGGTCCTATCTTTTACAAGGGATAATAACCCTAGATAACATTCTTAGAACACAGGTCATGTGATTTACAAGAGATATGATCCCTAGATAACAGTCTTATAACACAGGTCAGGTGATTTACAAGGGATATGAACCCTAGATAGCATTTCTAATCACAGGTCCTGTGTTTTACAAGAGATATGAACCCTAGATAACATTCCTATAACACAGGTTTTGTGTTTAACAAGAGATATGAACCCTAGATAACATTCCTATAACACAGGTCCAGTGTTTTACAAGGGAGATGAACCCTAGAAAACATTCCTATAACACATGTCATGTGTTTTACAAGGGATATGAACCTTAGATAACATTCCTTTAACAGAGGTTCTGTGTTTCACAAGCGATATGAACCCTAGATAATGTTCCTATAACACAAGGCATGTGTTTTACAAGAGATATGAACCCTAGATAACATTCCTATAACACAGGTCCTGTGTTTTACAAGGGATATGAACCATAGAAAACACTCCTATAACAAAGGTTCTTTGTTTCATAAGAGATATGAACCCTAGATAACATTCCTATAACACTGGTTCTTTGTTTTACAAGGGATATGAACCCTAGAAAACATTCCTATAACACATGTTCTTTGTTTCACAAGGGAAATGAACCTTTTATAACATTCCTACAACACAGGTTATGTGTTTTTCAAGAAATGTGAACCCTAAATAACATTCCTATAACATAGGTCCCTATGTCTCACAAGGTATATGAACCCTGAATAACATTCCTATAACACAGGTCCTATGTTTTACGAGGGATATGAACCCTATATACCATTCCTAAAACACAGGTCCTTTGTTTTACAAGAGATATGAAGCCTAGATAACATTCCTATAACACAGGTTCTATGTTTTTCAAGGGATATGAACCCTAGATAACATTCCTATAACACAGGTAATGTGTTTTAAAAGGAATATGAACTATTATAGATAACATTCCTATACCATTGGTTCCGTGTGTTACAAGCGATATGAACCCTAGATAACATTCCTATAACACAGGTCCTGTGTTTAACAAGGGATTTGAACCCTAGAAAACATCACTATAACAGAGTTCTTTTTTTCATAAGCCATATCAACCCTTGATAACATTCCTATAACACAGCTCCTGTGTTGTACAAGCGAAATGAACCCTAGATAACATTCCTATTACACAGGTCCTGTGTTTAACAAGGGATATGAACCCTAGATAACGTTCCTATTACACATGTCATGTGTTTCACAAGAGATATGAACCATAGATAACATTCGCATAACACAGGTCCAGTGTTTTACAAGGGATATGAACCCTAGATAACATTCCTATAACACATGTCATGTGTTTTACAAGGGATATGAACCTTAGATAATATTCCTAGAACATAGGTTCTGTGTTTCACAAGCGATATGAACCCTAGATAAAGTTCTTATAACACAAGTCCTGTGTTTTACAAGGGATATGAACCCTAGAAAACATTCATATAACATAGGTTCTTTGTTTCATAAGGGGTATGGACCCTAGATAACATTCCTATAACACAGGTTCTTTGTTTCATAAGGGATGTGAACCCTATATAACATTCCTATAACACTGGTTCTTTGTTTTACAAAGGATATGAACCCTAGATAATTTTCCTATTACACAGGTTCTTTGTTTCATAAGGGATATATGAACCCTAAAAAACATTCCTATAAAACAGGTTCTTTGTTTCACAAGGCATATGAACCCTAGATAACATTCCTACAACACAGGTAATGTTTTTTTACAAGAAATTTGAACCCTAAATAACATTCCTAAAACACAGGTCCTTTGTTTTACAAGAGATCTGAACCCTAGATAACATTCCTATAACACAGGTCCTTTGTTTTACAAGAGATAGAAACCCTAGATAACATTCCTATAACATAGGTAATGTGTTTTACAAGAAATATGAACCCTAAAAAATATTCCTAAAACACAGGTCCTTTGTTTTACAAGAGATATCAACCCTAGATAACATTCCTACAACACAGGTCCTTTGTTTTACAAGGGATATGAACCCTAGATACCATTCCTAAAACACAGGTAATGTGTTTTACAAGAGATATGAACCCTAGATAGCATTCCTATAACACAGGTCCTTTGGTTTACAAGAGATATGAACCCTAGATAAGATTCCTATAACATAGGTAATGTCTTTTACAAGAAATAAGAACCCTAGATAACATACCTATTATAACACAGGTCCTTTGTTTTACAAGAGATATGAACACTAGATTACATTCCATTAACATAGGTAGTGTGTTTTACAAAAGATATGAATCCTAGATAACATTCCTATAACACAGGTCCTTTGTTTTACAAGAGATATGATCCCTGGATAACATTCCTATAACATAGGTAATGTGTTTTACAAGAGATATGAACCATAGATAACATTAGTATAACTCAGGTCCTTTGGTTTACAAGAGATATGAACCCTCGACAACATTCCTATAAAACATGTCCTGTGTTTTACAAGAGATATGAACCCTAGATAACATGTCTTTAGCACAAGTCCTATGTTTTACAAGAGATATGAACTGTAGATAACATTCCTAAAACACAGGTCCATAGGTATACAAGAGATATGAACCCTCGATAACATTCCTATAACACATGTCCTGTGTTTTACAAGAGATATGAACCCTAGATAACATGTCTATAAAACAGGTCCTATGTTTTACAAGAGATATGAACCCTAGATAACATTCCTTTAACACAGGTAATGTGTTTTAAAGGGAATATGAACTATAGATAACATTCCTATACTATTGGTCCCGTGTTTTACTTTACAAGCGATATGAACCCTAGATATCATTCCTATAACACAATAGCTGTCTTTTACAAGAGAAATGAACCCTAAAAAACATTCTTATAACCCAGGTCCTGTGTTGTATTAGGGATATGAACCTTAGATAACATTCATATTATACAGGTCCTGTGTTTTACAAGAGATATGAACCATAGATAACATTCCTATAACACAGGTGCTGTGTTTCACAACAGATATGAACCTTAGATAACATTCCTATAACACAGGTCACTTGCTTTACACGAGATATGAACCCTAGATAACTTTATAACATTGGTCATGAGTATTTCAAGAGGTATGAAGCCCAGATAACATTCCTATAACACAGGTCCCGTGTTTTACAAGCGATATGCACCCTAGATAACATTCCTATAACACAGGTCCTATATTTTACAAGCGATATAAACCCTAAATAACATCTCTACAACACAGATTCTTTGTTTTACAAGAGATATGAACCATAAATAACTTTCATATAACATTGGTCATGAGTTTTAAAAGGGATATGAACCCTAGATAACTTTCATATAACATTGGTCATGAGTTTTACACGAGATATGAACCCTAGATAACTTTCATATAACATTGGTCATGAGTTTTTCAAGAGATATGCACCCTAGATAACATTTCCATAACACAGATCCTTTGTTTTACAAGAGATATGAACCCTAGATAACTTTCATATAACATTGGTCATGAGTTTTTCAAGGGATATACACCCTAGATATCATTCATATAACATTGGTCATAAGTTTTTCAAGAGATATGAAGCCTAGATAACATTCATATAACATTGGTCATGAGTTTTTCAAGGGATATGCACCCTAGATAACTTTCATATAACATTGGTTATGAGTTTTTCAAGGGATATGCACCCTAGATAACATTCATATAACATTGGTCATAAGTTTTTCAAGAGATATGAAGCCTAGATAACATTCATATAACATTGGTCATGAGTTTTTCAAGGGATATGCACCCTAGATAACTTTCATATAACATTGGTCATGAGTTTTTCAAGGGATATGCACCCTAGATAACTTGCATATAACATTGGTCATGAGTTTTTCAAGGAATATGAAGACTAGAGACTTTCATATAACATTGGTCAATAGTTTTTCAAGGGAAATGAAGCCTAGCTAACATTCATATAACATTGGTCATGAGTTTTTCAAGGGATATGCACCCTAGATAACTCTCATATAACATTGGTCATGAGTTTTTCAATGAATATGAAGCCTAGCTAACATTCATATAACATTGGTCATGAGTTTTTCAAGGGATATGCACCCTAGATAACTCTCATATAACATTGGTCATGAGTTTTTCAATGAATATGAAGCCTAGATAACATTCATATAACATTGGTCATGAGTCGTGCAAGAGATATGAAGCCTAGATAACATTCATATAACATTGGTCATGAGTTTTTCAAGGGATATGCACCCTAGATAACTTTCATATAACATTGGTCATGATTTTTTCAAGGGATATGAAGCCTAGATAACATTCATATAACATTGGTCATGAGTTTTTCAAGGGATATGCACCCTAGATAACTTTCATATAACATTGGTCATGAGTTTTGCAAGGGATATAAAGCCAAAATAACATTCATATAACATTGGTCATGAGTTTTGCAAAGGATATGAAGCCTAGATAACTTTCATATATCATTGGTCATGAGTTTTTCAAGAGAATATGAAGCCTAGATAACATTCATATAACGTTGGTTGTGAGTTTTTCAAGGGATATGCACCCTAGATAACTTTCATATAACATTGGTCATGAGTTTTGCAAGGGATATGAAGCCTAGATAACATTCATATAACATTGGTCATGAGTTTTTCAAGGGATATGCACCCTAGATAAGATTTCCATAACACAGATCCTTTGTTTTACAAGAGATATGAACCCTAGATAACATTCATATAACATTGGTCCTGTGTTTTACACGAGATATGAACCCTAGATAACTTTCATATAACATTGGTCATGAGTTTTTCAAGGGATATGCACCCTAGATATCATTCATATAACATTGGTCATGAGTTTTTCAAGTCTTAGAGATATGAAGCCTAGATAACATTCATATAACATTGGTCATGAGTTTTTCAAGGGATATGCACCCTAGATAACTTTCATATCACATTGGTTTTGGGTTTTTCAAGGGATATGCACCCTAGATAACATTCATATAACATTGGTCATGAGTTTTTCAAGAGATAAGAAGCCTAGATAACATTCATATAACATTGGTCATGAGTTTTTCAAGAGATATGCACCCTAGATAACTTTCATATAACATTGGTTATGAGTTTTTCAAGGGATATGCACCCTAGATAACATTCATATAACATTGGTCATAAGTTTTTCAAGAGATATGAAGCCTAGATAACATTCATATAACATTGGTTATGAGTTTTTCAAGGGATATGCATCCTAGATAACTTTCATATAACATTGGTTATGAGTTTTTCAAGGGATATGCATCCTAGATAACTTTCATTTAACATTTGTCATGAGTTTTTCAAGGGATATGCAGCCTAGATAACTTTCATATAACATTGGTCATTAGTTTTTCAAGGGAAATGAAGCCTAGCTAACATTCATATAACATTGGTCATGAGTTTTTCAAGGGATATGCACCCTAAATAACTCTCATATAACATTGGTCATGAGTTTTTCAATGAATATGAAGCCTAGATAACATTCATATAACATTGGTCATGAGTTGTTCAAGGGATATGCACCCTAGATATCATTCATATAAGATTGGTCATGAGTTTTTCAAGGGATATGCACCCTAGATAACTTGCATATAACATTGGTCATGAGTTTTTCAAGGAATATGAAGACTAGAGACTTTCATATAACATTGGTCAATAGTTTTTCAAGGGAAATGAAGCCTAGCTAACATTCATATAACATTGGTCATGAGTTTTTCAAGGGATATGCACCCTAGATAACTCTCATATAACATTGGTCATGAGTTTTTCAATGAATATGAAGCCTAGCTAACATTCATATAACATTGGTCATGAGTTTTTCAAGGGATATGCACCCTAGATAACTCTCATATAACATTGGTCATGAGTTTTTCAATGAATATGAAGCCTAGATAACATTCATATAACATTGGTCATGAGTCGTGCAAGAGATATGAAGCCTAGATAACATTCATATAACATTGGTCATGAGTTTTTCAAGGGATATGCACCCTAGATAACTTTCATATAACATTGGTCATGATTTTTTCAAGGGATATGAAGCCTAGATAACATTCATATAACATTGGTCATGAGTTTTTCAAGGGATATGCACCCTAGATAACTTTCATATAACATTGGTCATGAGTTTTGCAAGGGATATAAAGCCAAAATAACATTCATATAACATTGGTCATGAGTTTTGCAAAGGATATGAAGCCTAGATAACTTTCATATATCATTGGTCATGAGTTTTTCAAGAGAATATGAAGGCTAGATAACATTCATATAACGTTGGTTGTGAGTTTTTCAAGGGATATGCACCCTAGATAACTTTCATATAACATTGGTCATGAGTTTTGCAAGGGATATGAAGCCTAGATAACATTCATATAACATTGGTCATGAGTTTTTCAAGGGATATGCACCCTAGATAAGATTTCCATAACACAGATCCTTTGTTTTACAAGAGATATGAACCCTAGATAACATTCATATAACATTGGTCCTGTGTTTTACACGAGATATGAACCCTAGATAACTTTCATATAACATTGGTCATGAGTTTTTCAAGGGATATGCACCCTAGATATCATTCATATAACATTGGTCATGAGTTTTTCAAGTCTTAGAGATATGAAGCCTAGATAACATTCATATAACATTGGTCATGAGTTTTTCAAGGGATATGCACCCTAGATAACTTTCATATCACATTGGTTTTGGGTTTTTCAAGGGATATGCACCCTAGATAACATTCATATAACATTGGTCATGAGTTTTTCAAGAGATAAGAAGCCTAGATAACATTCATATAACATTGGTCATGAGTTTTTCAAGAGATATGCACCCTAGATAACTTTCATATAACATTGGTTATGAGTTTTTCAAGGGATATGCACCCTAGATAACATTCATATAACATTGGTCATAAGTTTTTCAAGAGATATGAAGCCTAGATAACATTCATATAACATTGGTTATGAGTTTTTCAAGGGATATGCATCCTAGATAACTTTCATATAACATTGGTTATGAGTTTTTCAAGGGATATGCATCCTAGATAACTTTCATTTAACATTTGTCATGAGTTTTTCAAGGGATATGCAGCCTAGATAACTTTCATATAACATTGGTCATTAGTTTTTCAAGGGAAATGAAGCCTAGCTAACATTCATATAACATTGGTCATGAGTTTTTCAAGGGATATGCACCCTAAATAACTCTCATATAACATTGGTCATGAGTTTTTCAATGAATATGAAGCCTAGATAACATTCATATAACATTGGTCATGAGTTGTTCAAGGGATATGAAGCCTAGATAACATTCATATAACATTGGTCATGAATTTTGCAAGGAATATGCACCCTACATAACTTTCATATAACATTGGTCATGAGTTTTTCAAGGGATATGAAGCCTAGATAACATTCATATAACATTGGTCATGAGTTTTTCAAAGGATATGAAGCCTAGATAACTTTCATATATCATTGGTCATGAGTTTTTCAAGAGATATGAAGCCTAGATAACATTCATATAACGTTGGTTGTGAGTTTTTCAAGGGATATGCACCCTAGATAACTTTCATATAACATTGGTCATGAGTTTTGCAAGGGATATGAAGCCTAGATAACATTCATATAACATTGGTCATGAGTTTTTCAAGGGATATGCATCCTAGATAACATTTCCATCACACAGATCCTTTGTTTTACAAGAGATATGAACCCTAGATAACATTCATATAACATTGGTCCTGTGTTTTACACGAGATATGAACCCTAGATAACTTTCATATAACATTGGTCATGAGTTTTTCAAGGGATATGCACCCTAGATATCATTCATATAACATTGGTCATGAGTTTTGCAAGGGATATAAAGCCTAGATAACATTCATATAACATTGGTCATGAGTTTGCAAAGGATATGAAGCCTAGATAACTTTCATATATCATTGGTCATGAGTTTTTCAAGAGATATGAAGCCTAGATAACATTCATATAACGTTGGTTGTGAGTTTTTCAAGGGATATGCACCCTAGATAACTTTTATATAACATTGGTCATGAGTTTTGCAAGGGATATGAAGCCTAGATAATATTCATATAACATTGGTCATGAGTTTTTCAAGGGATATGAAGCGTAGATAACATTCATATAACATGGGTCATGAGTTTTTCAAGGGATATGCACGCTAGATAACTCTCATATAACATTGGTCGTGAGTTTTTCAATGAATATGAAGCCTAGATAACATTCATATAACATTGGTCATGAGTTGTTCAAGGGATATGAAACCTAGATAACATTCATATAACATTGGTCATGAATTTTGCAAGGGATATGCACCCTACATATCTTTCATATAACACTGGTCATGAGTTTTTCAAGGGATATGAAGCCTAGATAACATTCATATAACATTGGTCATGAGTTTTTCAAGAGATATGAAGCCTTTATAATTTTCATATAACATTGGTCATGAGTTTTTCAAGAGATATGAAGCCTAGATAACTTTGATATAACATTGCTCATGGGTTTTTCAAGGGATATGAAGCTTAGATAACTTTCATATAACATTGGTCATAAGTTTTACAAGGGATATGAAGCCTAGATAACATTCATATAACATTGGTCATGAGTTTTACAAGGGATATGCACCCTAGATAACTTTCATATAACATTGGTCATGAGTTTTGCAAGGGATATAAAGCCTAGATAACATTCATATAACATTGGTCATGAGTTTTGCAAAGGATATGAAGCCTAGATAACTTTCATATATCATTGGTCATGAGTTTTTCAAGAGATATGAAGCCTAGATAACATTCATATAACGTTGGTTGTGAGTTTTTCGAGGGATATGCACCCTAGATGACTTTCATATAACATTGGTCATGAGTTTTGCAAGGGATATGAAGCCTAGATAACATTCATATAACATTGGTCATGAGTTTTTCAAGGGAAATGCACCCTAGATAACATTTCCATCACACAGATCCTTTGTTTTACAAGAGATATGAACCCTAGATAACATTCATATAACATTGGTCCTGTGTTTTACACGAGATATGAACCCTAGATAACTTTCATATAACATTGGTCATGAGTTTTTCAAGGGATATGCACCCTAGATATCATTCATATAACATTGGTCATGAGTTTTTCAAGGGATATGAAGCGTAGATAACATTCATATAACATGGGTCATGAGTTTTTCAAGGGATATGCACCCTAGATAACATTCATATAACGTTGGTTGTGAGTTTTTCAAGGGATATGTACCCTAGATAACTTTCATATAACATTGGTCATGAGTTTTACAAGGGATATGCACCCTAGATAACTTTCATATAACATTGGTCATGAGTTTTGCAAGGGATATAAAGCCTAGATAACATTCATATAACATTGGTCATGAGTTTTGCAAAGGATATGAAGCCTAGATAACTTTCATATATCATTGGTCATGAGTTTTTCAAGAGATATGAAGCCTAGATAACATTCATATAACGTTGGTTGTGAGTTTTTCGAGGGATATGCACCCTAGATGACTTTCATATAACATTGGTCATGAGTTTTGCAAGGGATATGAAGCCTAGATAACATTCATATAACATTGGTCATGAGTTTTTCAAGGGATATGCACCCTAGATAACATTTCCATAACACAGATCCCTTGTTTTACAAGAGATATGAACCCTAGATAACATTCATATAACATTGGTCCTGTGTTTTACACGAGATATGAACCCTAGATAACTTTCATATAACATTGGTCATGAGTTTTTCAAGGGATATGCACCCTAGATATCATTCATATAACATTGGTCATGAGTTTTTCAAGGGATATGAAGCGTAGATAACATTCATATAACATGGGTCATGAGTTTTTCAAGGGATATGCACCCTAGATAACATTCATATAACGTTGGTTGTGAGTTTTTCAAGGGATATGCACCCTAGATAACTTTCATATAACATTGGTCATGAGTTTTGCAAGGGATATGAAGCCTAGATAACATTCATATAACATTGGTCATGAGTTTTTCAAGGGATATGAAGCGTAGATAACATTCATATAACATGGGTCATGAGTTTTTCAAGGGATATGCACCCTAGATAACTTTCATATAACATTGGTCATGAGTTTTTCAAGGGATATGCACCCTAGATAACTTGCATATAACATTGGTCATGAGTTTTTCAAGGAATATGAAGACTAGAGACTTTCATATAACATTGGTCAATAGTTTTTCAAGGGAAATGAAGCCTAGCTAACATTCATATAACATTGGTCATGAGTTTTTCAAGGGATATGCACCCTAGATAACTTTCATATATCATTGGTCATGAGTTTTTCAAGAGATATGAAGCCTAGATAACATTCATATAACGTTGGTTGTGAGTTTTTCGAGGGATATGCACCCTAGATGACTTTCATATAACATTGGTCATGAGTTTTGCAAGGGATATGAAGCCTAGATAACATTCATATAACATTGGTCATGAGTTTTTCAAGGGATATGCACCCTAGATAACATTTCCATCACACAGATCCTTTGTTTTACAAGAGATATGAACCCTAGATAACATTCATATAACATTGGTCCTGTGTTTTACACGAGATATGAACCCTAGATAACTTTCATATAACATTGGTCATGAGTTTTTCAAGGGATATGCACCCTAGATATCATTCATATAACATTGGTCATGAGTTTTTCAAGGGATATGAAGCGTAGATAACATTCATATAACATGGGTCATGAGTTTTTCAAGGGATATGCACCCTAGATAACATTCATATAACGTTGGTTGTGAGTTTTTCAAGGGATATGTACCCTAGATAACTTTCATATAACATTGGTCATGAGTTTTACAAGGGATATGCACCCTAGATAACTTTCATATAACATTGGTCATGAGTTTTGCAAGGGATATAAAGCCTAGATAACATTCATATAACATTGGTCATGAGTTTTGCAAAGGATATGAAGCCTAGATAACTTTCATATATCATTGGTCATGAGTTTTTCAAGAGATATGAAGCCTAGATAACATTCATATAACGTTGGTTGTGAGTTTTTCGAGGGATATGCACCCTAGATGACTTTCATATAACATTGGTCATGAGTTTTGCAAGGGATATGAAGCCTAGATAACATTCATATAACATTGGTCATGAGTTTTTCAAGGGATATGCACCCTAGATAACATTTCCATAACACAGATCCCTTGTTTTACAAGAGATATGAACCCTAGATAACATTCATATAACATTGGTCCTGTGTTTTACACGAGATATGAACCCTAGATAACTTTCATATAACATTGGTCATGAGTTTTTCAAGGGATATGCACCCTAGATATCATTCATATAACATTGGTCATGAGTTTTTCAAGGGATATGAAGCGTAGATAACATTCATATAACATGGGTCATGAGTTTTTCAAGGGATATGCACCCTAGATAACATTCATATAACGTTGGTTGTGAGTTTTTCAAGGGATATGCACCCTAGATAACTTTCATATAACATTGGTCATGAGTTTTGCAAGGGATATGAAGCCTAGATAACATTCATATAACATTGGTCATGAGTTTTTCAAGGGATATGAAGCGTAGATAACATTCATATAACATGGGTCATGAGTTTTTCAAGGGATATGCACCCTAGATAACTTTCATATAACATTGGTCATGAGTTTTTCAAGGGATATGCACCCTAGATAACTTGCATATAACATTGGTCATGAGTTTTTCAAGGAATATGAAGACTAGAGACTTTCATATAACATTGGTCAATAGTTTTTCAAGGGAAATGAAGCCTAGCTAACATTCATATAACATTGGTCATGAGTTTTTCAAGGGATATGCACCCTAGATAACTTTCATATATCATTGGTCATGAGTTTTTCAAGAGATATGAAGCCTAGATAACATTCATATAACGTTGGTTGTGAGTTTTTCGAGGGATATGCACCCTAGATGACTTTCATATAACATTGGTCATGAGTTTTGCAAGGGATATGAAGCCTAGATAACATTCATATAACATTGGTCATGAGTTTTTCAAGGGATATGCACCCTAGATAACATTTCCATCACACAGATCCTTTGTTTTACAAGAGATATGAACCCTAGATAACATTCATATAACATTGGTCCTGTGTTTTACACGAGATATGAACCCTAGATAACTTTCATATAACATTGGTCATGAGTTTTTCAAGGGATATGCACCCTAGATATCATTCATATAACATTGGTCATGAGTTTTTCAAGGGATATGAAGCGTAGATAACATTCATATAACATGGGTCATGAGTTTTTCAAGGGATATGCACCCTAGATAACATTCATATAACGTTGGTTGTGAGTTTTTCAAGGGATATGTACCCTAGATAACTTTCATATAACATTGGTCATGAGTTTTACAAGGGATATGCACCCTAGATAACTTTCATATAACATTGGTCATGAGTTTTGCAAGGGATATAAAGCCTAGATAACATTCATATAACATTGGTCATGAGTTTTGCAAAGGATATGAAGCCTAGATAACTTTCATATATCATTGGTCATGAGTTTTTCAAGAGATATGAAGCCTAGATAACATTCATATAACGTTGGTTGTGAGTTTTTCGAGGGATATGCACCCTAGATGACTTTCATATAACATTGGTCATGAGTTTTGCAAGGGATATGAAGCCTAGATAACATTCATATAACATTGGTCATGAGTTTTTCAAGGGATATGCACCCTAGATAACATTTCCATAACACAGATCCCTTGTTTTACAAGAGATATGAACCCTAGATAACAATTATATAACATTGGTCCTGTGTTTTACACGAGATATGAACCCTAGATAACTTTCATATAACATTGGTCATGAGTTTTTCAAGGGATATGCACCCTAGATATCATTCATATAACATTGGTCATGAGTTTTTCAAGGGATATGAAGCGTAGATAACATTCATATAACATGGGTCATGAGTTTTTCAAGGGATATGCACCCTAGATAACATTCATATAACGTTGGTTGTGAGTTTTTCAAGGGATATGCACCCTAGATAACTTTCATATAACATTGGTCATGAGTTTTGCAAGGGATATGAAGCCTAGATAACATTCATATAACATTAGTCATGAGTTTTTCAAGGGATATGAAGCGTAGATAACATTCATATAACATGGGTCATGAGTTTTTCAAGGGATATGCACCCTAGATAACTTTCATATAACATTGGTCATGAGTTTTTCAAGGGATATGCACCCTAGATAACTTGCATATAACATTGGTCATGAGTTTTTCAAGGAATATGAAGACTAGAGACTTTCATATAACATTGGTCAATAGTTTTTCAAGGGAAATGAAGCCTAGCTAACATTCATATAACATTGGTCATGAGTTTTTCAAGGGATATGCACCCTAGATAACTCTCATATAACATTGGTCATGAGTTTTTCAAGGGATATGAAGCTTAGATAACATTCATATAACATTGGTCATGAGTTGTTCAAGAGATATGAAGCCTAGATAACATTCATATAACATTGGTCATGAATTTTGCAAGGGATATGCACCCTACATAACTTTCATATAACATTGGTCATGAGTTTTTCAAGGGATATGAAGCCTAGATAACATTAATATAACATTGGTCATGAGTTTTTCAAGAGATATGAAGCCTTTATAATTTTCATATAACATTGGTCATGAGTTTTTCAAGAGATATGAAGCCTAGATAACTTTGATATAACATTGGTCATGGGTTTTTCAAGGGATATGAAGCTTAGATAACTTTCATATAACATTGGTCATGAGTTTTTCAAGGGATATGCACCCTAGATAACTTTCATATAACATTGGTCATGAGTTTTGCAAGGGATATAAAGCCTAGATAACATTCATATAACATTGGTCATGAGTTTTGCAAAGGATATTAAGCCTAGATAACTTTCATATATCATTGGTCATGAGTTTTTCAAGAGATATGAAGCCTAGATAACATTCATATAACGTTGGTTGTGAGTTTTTCAAGGGATATGCACCCTAGATGTTTTTCATATAACATTGGTCATGAGTTTTGTAAGGGATATGAAGCCTAGATAACATTCATATAACATTGGTCATGAGTTTTTCAAGGGATATGCACCCTAGATAACATTTCCATAACACAGATCCTTTGTTTTACAAGAGATATGAACCCTAGATAACATTCATATAACATTGGTCCTGTGTTTTACACGAGATATGAACCCTAGATAACTTTCATATAACATTGGTCATGAGTTTTTCAAGGGATATGCACCCTAGATATCATTCATATAACATTGGTCATGAGTTTTTCAAGATATATGAAGCCTAGATAACTTTCATATAACATTGGTTATGAGTTTTTCAAGGGATATGCACCCTAGATAACATTCATATAACATTGGTCATAAGTTTTTCAAGAGATATGAAGCCTAGATAACATTCATATAACATTGGTTATGAGTTTTTCAAGGGATATGCATCCTAGATAACTTTCATATAACATTGGTTATGAGTGTTTCAAGGGATATGCAGCCTAGATAACTTTCATATAACATTGGTCATTAATTTTTCAAGGGAAATGAAGCCTAGCTAACATTCATATAACATTGGTCATGAGTTTTTCAAGAGATATGCACCCTAAATAACTCTCATATAACATTGGTCATTAGTTTTTCAATGAATGTGAAGCCTAGATAACATTCATATATTATTGGTCATGAGTTGTTCAAGGGATATGAAGCCTAGATAACATTCATATAACATTGGTCATGCATTTTGCAAGGGATATGCACCCTACATAACTTTCATATAACATTGGTCATGAGTTTTTCAAGGGATATGAAGCCTAGATAACATTCATATAACATTGGTCATGAGTTTTGCAAAGGATATGAAGCCTAGATAACTTTCATATATCATTGGTCATGAGTTTTTCAAGAGATATGAAGCCTAGATAACATTCATATAACGTTGGTTGTGAGTTTTTCAAGGGATATGCACCCTAGATAACTTTCATATAACATTGGTCATGAGTTTTGCAAGTGATATGAAGCCTAGATAACATTCATATAACGTTGGTTGTGAGTTTTTCAAGGGATATGCACCCTAGATGTTTTTCATATAACATTGGTCATGAGTTTTGTAAGGGATATGAAGCCTAGATAACATTCATATAACATTGGTCATGAGTTTTTCAAGGGATATGCACCCTAGATAACATTTCCATAACACAGATCCTTTGTTTTACAAGAGATATGAACCCTAGATAACATTCATATAACATTGGTCCTGTGTTTTACACGAGATATGAACCCTAGATAACTTTCATATAACATTGGTCATGAGTTTTTCAAGGGATATGCACCCTAGATATCATTCATATAACATTGGTCATGAGTTTTTCAAGATATATGAAGCCTAGATAACTTTCATATAACATTGGTTATGAGTTTTTCAAGGGATATGCACCCTAGATAACATTCATATAACATTGGTCATAAGTTTTTCAAGAGATATGAAGCCTAGATAACATTCATATAACATTGGTTATGAGTTTTTCAAGGGATATGCATCCTAGATAACTTTCATATAACATTGGTTATGAGTGTTTCAAGGGATATGCATCCTAGATAACTTTCATTTAACATTTGTCATGAGTTTTTCAAGGGATATGCAGCCTAGATAACTTTCATATAACATTGGTCATTAATTTTTCAAGGGAAATGAAGCCTAGCTAACATTCATATAACATTGGTCATGAGTTTTTCAAGAGATATGCACCCTAAATAACTCTCATATAACATTGGTCATTAGTTTTTCAATGAATGTGAAGCCTAGATAACATTCATATATTATTGGTCATGAGTTGTTCAAGGGATATGAAGCCTAGATAACATTCATATAACATTGGTCATGCATTTTGCAAGGGATATGCACCCTACATAACTTTCATATAACATTGGTCATGAGTTTTTCAAGGGATATGAAGCCTAGATAACATTCATATAACATTGGTCATGAGTTTTGCAAAGGATATGAAGCCTAGATAACTTTCATATATCATTGGTCATGAGTTTTTCAAGAGATATGAAGCCTAGATAACATTCATATAACGTTGGTTGTGAGTTTTTCAAGGGATATGCACCCTAGATAACTTTCATATAACATTGGTCATGAGTTTTGCAAGTGATATGAAGCCTAGATAACATTCATATAACATTGGTCATGAGTTTTTCAAGGGATATGAAGCGTAGATAACATTCATATAACATGGGTCATGAGTTTTTCAAGGGATATGCACCCTAGATAACTCTCATATAACATTGGTCATGAGTTTTTCAATGAATATGAAGCCTAGATAACATTCATATAACATTGGTCATGAGTTGTTCAAGGGATATGAAGCCTAGATAACATTCATATAACATTGGTTATGAATTTTGCAAGGGATATGCACCCTACATAACTTTCATATAACATTGGTCATGAGTTTTTCAAGGGATATGAAGCCTAGATAACATTCATATAACATTGGTCATGAGTTTTTCAAGAGATATGAAGCCTTTATAATTTTCATATAACATTGGTCATGAGTTTTTCAAGAGATATGAAGCCTAGATAACTTTAATATAACATTGGTCATGGGTTTTTCAAGGGATATGAAGCTTAGATAACTTTCATATAACATTGGTCATGAGTTTTTCAAAGGATATGAAGCCTAGATAACATTCATATAACATTGGTCGTGAGTTTTTCAAGGGATATGCACCCTAGATAACTTTCATATAACATTGGTCATGAGTTTTGCAAGGGATATAAAGCCTAGATAACATCCATATAACATTGGTCATGAGTTTTGCAAAGGATATGAAGCCTAGATAACTTTCATATATCATTGGTCATGAAATTTTCAAGAGATATGAAGCCTAGGTAACATTCATATAACGTTGGTTGTGAGTTTTTCAAGGGATAAGCACCCTGGATGACTTTCATATAACATTGGTCATGAGTTTTGCAAGGGATATGAAGCCTAGATAACATTCATATAACATTGGTCATGAGTTTTTCAAGGGATATGCACCCTAGATAACATTTCCATAACACAGATCCTTTGTTTTACAAGAGATATGAACCCTAGATAACATTCATATAACATTGGTCCTGTGTTTTACACGAGATATGAACCCTAGATAACTTTCATATAACATTGGTCATGAGTTTTTCAAGGGATATGCACCCTAGATATCATTCATATAACATTGGTCATGAGTTTTTCAAGAGATATGAAGCCTAGATAACATTCATATAATATTGGTCATGAGTTTTTCAAGGGATATGCACCCTAGGAAACTTTCATATAACATTGGTTATGAGTTGTTCAAGGGATATGCACCCTAGATAACATTCATATAACATTGGTCATAAGTTTTTCAAGAGATATGAAGCCTAGATAACATTCATATAACATTGATTATGACTTTTTCAAGGGATATGCATCCTAGATAACTTTCATATAACATTCGTTATGATTTTTTTAAAGGGATATGCATCCTAGATAACTTTCATTTAACATTGGTCATGAGTTTTTCAAGGGATATGCAGCCTAGATAACTTTCATATAACATTGGTCATTAGTTTTTCAAGGGAAATGAAGCCTAGCTAACATTCATATAACATTGGTCATGAGTTTTTCAAGGGATATGCACCCTAAATAACTCTCATATAACATTGGTCATGAGTTTTTCAATGAATATGAAGCCTAAATCACATTCATATAACATTGGTCATGAGTTGTTCAAGGGATATGAAGCCTAGATAACATTCATATAACATTGGTCATGAATTTTGCAAGGGATATGCACCCTACATAACTTTCATATAACATTGGTCATGAGTTTTTCAAGGGATATGCACCCTAGATAACTTTCATATAACATTGGTCATGAGTTTTACAAGGGATATGCACCCTAGATAACTTTCATATAACATTGGTCATGAGTTTTGCAAGGGATATGAAGCCTAGATAACATTCATATAACATTGGTCATGAGTTTTGCAAAGGATATGAAGCCTAGATAACTTGCATATATCATTGGTCATGAGTTTTTCAAGAGATATGAAGCCTAGATAACATTCATATAACGTTGGTTGTGAGTTTTTCGAGGGATATGCACCCTAGATGATTTTCATATAACATTGGTCATGAGTTTTGCAAGGGATATGAAGCCTAGATAACATTCATATAACATTGGTCATGAGTTTTCCAAGGGATATGCACCCTAGATAACATTTCCATAACACAGATCCTTTGTTTTACAAGAGATATGAACCCTAGATAACATTCATATAACATTGGTCCTGTGTTTTACACGAGATATGAACCCTAGATAACTTTCATATAACATTGGTCATGAGTTTTTCAAGGGATATGCACCCTAGATATCATTCATATAACAATGGTCATGAGTTTTTCAAGGGATATGAAGCGTAGATAACATTCATATAACATGGGTCATGAGTTTTTCAAGGGATATGCACCCTAGATAACATTCATATAACGTTGGTTGTGAGTTTTTCAAGGGATATGCACCCTAGATAACTTTCATATAACATTGGTCATGAGTTTTGCAAGGGATATGAAGCCTAGATAACATTCATATAACATTGGTCATGAGTTTTTCAAGGGATATGAAGCGTAGATAACATTCATATAACATGGGTCATGAGTTTTTCAAAGGATATGCACCCTAGATAACTCTCATATAACATTGGTCATGAGTTTTTCAATGAATATGAAGCCTAGAAAACATTCATATAACATTGGTCATGAGTTGTTCAAGGGATATGAAGCCTAGATAACATTCATATAACATTGGTCATGAATTTTGCAAGGGATATGCACCCTACATAACTTTCATATAACATTGGTCATGAGTTTTTCAAGGGATATGAAGCCTACATAACATTCATAAAACATTGGTCATGAGTTTTTCAAGAGGTATGAAGCCTTTATAATTTTCATATAACATTGGTCATGAGTTTTTCAAGAGATATGAAGCCTAGATAACTTTGATATAACATTGGTCATGGGTTTTTCAAGGGATATGAAGCTTAGATAACTTTCATATAACATTGGTCATGAGTTTTTCAAGGGATATGCACCCTAGATAACTTTCATATAACATTGGTCATGAGTTTTGCAAGGGATATAAAGCCTAGATAACATTCATATAACATTGGTCATGAGTTTTGCAAAGGATATGAAGCCTAGATAACTTTCATATATCATTGGTCATGAGTTTTTCAAGTGATATGAAGCCTAGATAACATTCATATAACGTTGGTTGTGAGTTTTTCAAGGGATATGCACCCTAGATGACTTTCATATAACATTGGTCATGAGTTTTGTAAGGGATATGAAGCCTAGATAACATTTCCATAACACAGATCCTTTGTTTTACAAGAGATATGAACCCTAGATAACATTCATATAACATTGGTCCTGTGTTTTACACGAGATATGAACCCTAGATAACTTTCATATAACATTGGTCATGAGTTTTTCAAGGGATTTGCACCCTAGATATCATTCATATAACATTGGTCATGGGTTTTTCAAGAGATATGAAGCCTAGATAACTTTCATATAACATTGGTTATGAGTTTTTCAAGGGATATGCACCCTAGATAACATTCATATAACATTGGTCATAAGTTTTTCAAGAGATATGAAGCCTAGATAACATTCATATAACATTGGTTATGAGTTTTTCAAGGGATATGCATCCTAGATAACTTTCATATAACATTGGTTATGAGTTTTTCAAGGGATATGCATCCTAGATAACTTTCATTTAACATTTGTCATGAGTTTTTCAAGGGATATGCAGCCTAGATAACTTTCATATAGCATTGGTCATTAGTTTTTCAAGGGAAATGAAGCCTAGCTAACATTCATATAACATTGGTCATGAGTTTTTCAAGGGATATGCACCCTAAATAACTCTCATATAACATTGGTCATTAGTTTTTCAATGAATATGAAGCCTAGATAACATTCATATATTATTGGTCATGAGTTGTTCAAGGGATATGAAGCCTAGATAACATTCATATAACATTGGTCATGCATTTTGCAAGGGATATGCACCCTACATAACTTTCATATAACATTGGTCATGAGTTTTTCAAGGGATATGAAGCCTAGATAACATTCATATAACATTGGTCATGAGTTTTGCAAAGGATATGAAGCCTAGATAACTTTCATATATCATTGGTCATGAGTTTTTCAAGAGATATGAAGCCTAGATAACATTCATATAACGTTGGTTGTGAGTTTTTCAAGGGATATGCACCCTAGATAACTTTCATATAACATTGGTCATGAGTTTTGCAAGGGATATGAAGCCTAGATAACATTCATATAACATTGGTCATGAGTTTTTCAAGGGATATGAAGCGTAGATAACATTCATATAACATGGGTCATGAGTTTTTCAAGGGATATGCACCCTAGATAACTCTCATATAACATTGGTCATGAGTTTTTCAATGAATATGAAGCCTAGATAACATTCATATAACATTGGTCATGAGTTGTTCAAGGGATATGAAGCCTAGATAACATTCATATAACATTGGTTATGAATTTTGCAAGGGATATGCACCCTACATAACTTTCATATAACATTGGTCATGAGTTTTTCAAGGGATATGAAGCCTAGATAACATTCATATAACATTGATCATGGGTTTTTCAAGAGATATGAAGCCTTTATAATTTTCATATAACATTGGTCATGAGTTTTTCAAAAGATATGAAGCCTAGATAACTTTGATATAACATTGGTCATGGGTTTTTCAAGGGATATGAAGCTTAGATAACTTTCATAAAACATTGGTTATGAGTTTTTCAAAGGATATGAAGCCTAGATAACATTCATATAACATTGGTCATGAGTTTTTCAAGGGATATGCACCCTAGATATCATTCATATAACATTAGTCATGGGTTTTTCAAGAGATATGAAGCCTAGATAACTTTCATATAACATTGGTTATGAGTTTTGCAAGGGATATGCACCCTAGATAACATTCATATAACATTGGTCATAAGTTTTTCAAGAGATATGAAGCCTAGATAACATTCATATAACATTGGTTATGAGTTTTTCAAGGGATATGCATCCTAGATAACTTTCATATAACATTGGTTATGAGTTTTTCAAGGGATATGCATCCTAGATAACTTTCATTTAACATTTGTCATGAGTTTTTCAAGGGATATGCAGCCTAGATAACTTTCATATAACATTGGTCATTTGTTTTTCAAGGGAAAGGAAGCCTAGCTAACATTCATATAACATTGGTCATGAGTTTTTCAAGGGATATGCACCCTAAATAACTCTCATATAACATTGGTCATTAGTTTTTCAATGAATATGAAGCCTAGATAACATTCATATATTATTGGTCATGAGTTGTTCAAGGGATATGAAGCCTAGATAACATTCATATAACATTGGTCATGCATTTTGCAAGGGATATGCACCCTACATAACTTTCATATAACATTGGTCATGAGTTTTTCAAGGGATATGAAGCCTAGATAACATTCATATAACATTGGTCATGAGTTTTGCAAAGGATATGAAGCCTAGATAACTTTCATATATCATTGGTCATGAGTTTTTCAAGAAATATGAAGCCTAGATAACATTCATATAACGTTGGTTGTGAGTTTTTCAAGGGATATGCACCCTAGATAACTTTCATATAACATTGGTCATGAGTTTTGCAAGGGATATGAAGCCTAGATAACATTCATATAACATTGGTCATGAGTTTTTCAAGGGATATGCACCCTAGATAACTCTCATATAACATTGGTCATGAGTTTTTCAATGAATATGAAGCCTAGATAACATTCATATAACATTGGTCATGAGTTGTTCAAGGGATATGAAGCCTAGATAACATTCATATAACATTGGTTATGAATTTTGCAAGGAATATGCACCCTACATAACTTTCATATAACATTGGTCATGAGTTTTTCAAGGGATATGAAGCCTAGATAACATTCATATAACATTGGTCATGAGTTTTTCAAGAGATATGAAGCCTTTATAATTTTCATATAACATTGGTCATGAGTTTTTCAAGAGATATGAAGCTTAGATAACTTTGATATAACATTGGTCATGGGTTTTTCAAGGGATATGAAGCTTACATAACTTTCATATACCATTGGTTATGAGTTTTTCAAAGGATATGAAGCCTAGATAACATTCATATAACATTGGTCATGAGTTTTTCAAGAGATATGAAGCCTAGATAACATTCATATAACGTTGGTTGTGAGTTTTTCAAGGGATATTCACCCTGGATGACTTTCATATAACATTGGTCATGAGTTTTGCAAGGGATATGAAGCCTAGATAACATTCATATAACATTGGTCATGAGTTTTTCAAGGGATATGCACCCTAGATAACATTTCCATAACACAGATCCTTTGTTTTACAAGAGATATGAACCCTAGATAACATTCATATAACATTGGTCCTGTGTTTTACACGAGATATGAACCCTAGATAACTTTCATATAACATTGGTCATGAGTTTTTCAAGGGATATGCACCCTAGATATCATTCATATAACATTGGTCATGAGTTTTTCAAGAGATATGAAGCCTAGATAACATTCATATAACATTGGGCATGAGTTTTTCAAGGGATATGCACCCTAGATAACTTTCATATAACATTGGTTATGAGTTTGTTCAAGGGATATGCACCCTAGATAACATTCATATAACATTGGTCATAAGTTTTTCAAGAGATATGAAGCCTAGATAACATTCATATAACATTGGTTATGAGTTTTTCAAGGGATATGCATCCTAGATAACTTTCATATAACATTGGTCATGAGTTTTTCAAGAGATATGAAGCCTAGATAACATTCATATATCATTGGTCATAAGTTTTTCAAGAGATATGAAGCCTAAATAACATTCATATAACATTGATTATGAGTTTTTCAAGGGATATGCATCCTAGATAACTTTCATATATCATTGGTCATGAGTTTTTCAAGAGATATGAAGCCTAGATAACATTCATATAACGTTGGTTGTGAGTTTTTCAAGGGATATGCACCCTAGATAACTTGCATATAACATTGGTCATGAGTTTTGCAAGGGATATGAAGCCTAGATAACATTCATATAACATTGGTCATGAGTTTTTCAAGGGATATGAAGCGTAGATAACATTCATATAACATGGGTCATGAGTTTTTCAAGGGATATGCACCCTAGATAACTCTCATATAACATTGGTCATGAGTTTTTCAATGAATATGAAGCCTAGATAACATTCATATAACATTGGTCATGAGTTGTTCAAGGGATATGAAGCCTAGATAACATTCATATAACATTGGTTATGAATTTTGCAAGGGATATGCACCCTACATAACTTTCATATAACATTGGTCATGAGTTTTTCAAGGGATATGAAGCCTAGATAACATTCATATAACATTGGTCATGAGTTTTTCAAGAGATATGAAGCCTTTATAATTTTCATATAACATTGGTCATGAGTTTTTCAAGAGATATGAAGCCTAGATAACTTTGATATAACATTGGTCATGGGTTTTTCAAGGGATATGAAGCTTAGATAACTTTCATATACCATTGGTTATGAGTTTTTCAAAGGATATGAAGCCTAGATAACATTCATATAACATTGGTCATGAGTTTTTCAAGAGATATGAAGCCTAGATAACATTCATATAACGTTGGTTGTGAGTTTTTCAAGGGATATGCACCCTGGATGACTTTCATATAACATTGGTCATGAGTTTTGCAAGGGATATGAAGCCTAGATAACATTCATATAACATTGGTCATGAGTTTTTCAAGGGATATGCACCCTAGATAACATTTCCATAACACAGATCCTTTGTTTTACAAGAGATATGAACCCTAGATAACATTCATATAACATTGGTCCTGTGTTTTACACGAGATATGAACCCTAGATAACTTTCATATAACATTGGTCATGAGTTTTTCAAGGGATATGCACCCTAGATATCATTCATATAACATTGGTCATGAGTTTTTCAAGAGATATGAAGCCTAGATAACATTCATATAACATTGGGCATGAGTTTTTCAAGGGATATGCACCCTAGATAACTTTCATATAACATTGGTTATGAGTTGTTCAAGGGATATGCACCCTAGATAACATTCATATAACATTGGTCATAAGTTTTTCAAGAGATATGAAGCCTAGATAACATTCATATAACATTGGTTATGAGTTTTTCAAGGGATATGCATCCTAGATAACTTTCATATAACATTCGTTATGAGTTTTTCAAGGGATATGCATCCTAGATAACTTTCATTTAACATTTGTCATGAGTTTTTCAAGGGATATGCAGCCTAGATAACTTTCATATAACATTGGTCATTAGTTTTTCAAGGGAAATGAAGCCTAGCTAACATTCATATAACATTGGTCATGAGTTTTTCAAGGGATATGCACCCTAAATAACTCTCATATAACATTGGTCATGAGTTTTTCAATGAATATGAAGCCTAGATAACATTCATATAACATTGGTCATGAGTTGTTCAAGGGATATGAAGCCTAGATAACATTCATATAACATTGGTCATGAATTTTGCAAGGGATATGCACCCTACATAACTTTCATATAACATTGGTCATGAGTTTTTCAAGGGATATGAAGCCTAGATAACATTCATATAACATTGGTCATGAGTTTTGCAAAGGATATGAAGCCTAGATAACTTTCATATATCATTGGTCATGAGTTTTACAAGAGATATGAAGCCTAGATAACATTCATATAACGTTGGTTGTGAGTTTTTCAAGGGATATGCACCCTAGATAACTTTCATATAACATTGGTCATGAGTTTTGCAAGGGATATGAAGCCTAGATAACATTCATATAACATTGGTCATGAGTTTTTCAAGGGATATGAAGCGTAGATAACATTCATATAACATGGGTCATGAGTTTTTCAAGGGATATGAAGCCTAGATAACATTCATATAACATTGGTTATGCATTTTTTTTAAGGGATATGAAGCCTAGATAACTTTCATATAACATTGCTCATGAGTTTTTCAAGGGATATGAAGCCTAGATAACATTCATATAACATTGGTCATGAGTTTTCAAGGGATATGAAGCCTAGATAACGTGCATTAAGCACTGTTACTAGTACATGTTTTTAAGAAGTATGTTGTTTGGATTATGTTTGTATAAGACTTGAATTGACTTTTATTTCAGGGCTATACCTATAAATGAATTAAAATTAAGACTACGATTTCTCGAAATTTCAACAAAAAATGTCCCCATTTAGTAAGAATCTATCATGTGTGTCCCCACTTAATTTTACTTTGACTAGCATACGTGTCCCTACTTGATGTTATTTGGGCATTCATATTGGTGTCCCCTAGCTTACGTTTATGCAACACTAGTACAGAGTTATTCGAAGTGTATAAACACTGTTGCTGAGTTTTTCCAGGGATGCGTTAACGCTTTTAAACACTGAAACTGAGTAAATCGAGTGGTATGACCCCTAGATAGCGTTTCTATAACACTGGTTCTGTGCTTTTCAAGTGATATGGACCCTAGACAACGGTATATAACACTGATACTAAGTCTTCAAAGGGATATGAACCCTATAAAACTTTCATATAACACTGATACTAAGATATTTTAGGTGAATGACCACTGACAGCAAATATTTCCACATCACTGACAATGAGTTGTTCCAGGTTTTTATCTGTAGGGAATGTTCTGAAACACTCTTACTGAGATGTTTGAAGTTTATAACCCTAGATAACTTTCATATAACACTGATTCTGAGATGATCTAGGTAAATGACACATAGAACACAGGTCCGTATACATAATTTCATCTTCATCAGTTGGTTCATTTGAATAGAGACCGCTGCCAATGGTTTAATTACATAAAATGATCACATTTTGATGCATTCCATTGAGACACTAATGTCCCCACTTAGATATCTTTGATAAGACGAAAAGTCCTCATTTAGAAATCTCATATCATACTGTGTGTCCCCAATTAATTCACGAAATAAATGCCATTAATAGTCCCCATTTAGAAAGCTGATACCATAGATGTGTGTATAATTTGTGTGTCCCCATTTAGTTCACTTAATTTATGTCATGCAAATGACGTTTCTAAGCTACCAACTGTTACATGCGATTATAATAAGTTCTTTTGTAAGCAAATCTGATATTAAATTAAACACAAGACCTACACGAAAGAAGTCCCCATTTGATCGTGTTGTAGCAGGTGTCCCCACTTGACACCTTAGACATGTATGTGTGTGTGTGTGTGTGTGTCAAAAGGAAGGTTGGGGTTGATTTTTGGAGTGTTGGTCACAACAGTTTAGGAATTAGGGGCCAAAAAGGGCCCAAATAAGCATTTTCTTGGTTTTCGCACTATAACTTTAGTTTAAGTAAATAGACATCTTTGAAATTTTTACACAAAAAGAAGGTTGGGATTGATTAAGGGAGTTTTGGTTCCAACAGTTTATGAATTAGGGGCCAAAAAAGGGCCAAATAAGCATTATTCTTGGTTTTCGCATATTAATATTAGTATAAGTGAATAGAAATCAATAAAACTTAAACACAAGGTTTATGACCACAAAAGGAAGGTTGGGATTGATTTTGGGAGTTGAGGTCCCAACAGTTTAGGAATAAGGGGCCAAAGAGGGGCCCAAATAAGCATTTTTCTTGGTTTTCGCACCCTAACTTCTGTATAAGTAAATAGAAATCTATGAAATTTAAACAAAAGGTTTATGACCATAAAAGGAAGGTTGGGATTGATTTTGGGAGTTTTGGTCCAAACGGGTTAGAAATAAGGGGCCCAAAGGGTCCAAAATTAAACTTTGTTTGATTTCATCAAAAATTGAATAATTGGGGTTCTTTGATATGCCGAATCTAACTGTGTATGTAGAATCTTAATTTTTGGTCCCGTTTTCAAATTGATCTACATTAAGGTCCAAAGGGTCCAAAATTAAACTAAGTTTGATTTTAACAAAAATTGAATCCTTGGGGTTCTTTGATAATTATGCTGAATCTAAACATGTACTTAGATTTTTCATTATGGGCCCAGTTTTCAAGTTGGTCCAAATTGGGGTTCAAAATTAAACTTTGTTTGATTTAAACAAAATTGTATATTTGGGGTTCTTTGATATATGCTTAATCTAATCATGTATTTAGATTTTTGATGTTTGGGACCGGTTATCAAATTGGTCCACATTAAGGTCTAAAGGGTCCAAAATTGAACTTTATTTGATTTCATAAAAAATTGAATTCTTGGGGTTCTTTGATATGCTGAATCTAACCATGTATTTTGATTTTGGATATTGGACCATAATAGGTAATGTCCAATTTAAAATTTAAAGCTTTTAAGTTTAAGTTCTGAGACCACATTCATTATGTGTCAGAAACCTTTGTTGTGTCAACTATTTAATCACAATCCAAATTCAGAGCTGTATCAAGCTTGAATGTTGTGTCCATACTTGCCCCAATGTTCAGGGTTCGAACTCTCTGGTCGTATAAAGCTGCTCCCTGCGGAGCATCTTGTTTTAGGTTCAAATTTCAAAAAAAATATTTTGCTATTCTCAACGTTTTTTTAACCTTTACATGAATTACGCCCCTATTTTCTGTCTCTGTCTCTGTAACCTTTATAAAAGACTGCATTAATCCCGAGATTTGGAATGAAACCACTAAGCTTAGAATATTTGCATAAATACAAGATTAATAACAGTAATAATTTGAAGACAAATTCCACAAATGGTCTTATTTAATTAAATGCAACACTGGAAACAGCGCAGTACATACCAATGCTATTTTTCTTTGTAATTATCAATGTTTTCTAGTCCCAACAAGTTGTAATCATTCATGAATACAAGACTTTAGTGTCCCATGTGTAAAAAAAGAATAAATTTCCGATGTCCCACGCGTTGTGCATACATTTGATCGATTCAAGGTACAATGGCAAAAACTAAAATAAACACTTTTATGGCCGCGCCGCAATTTGGGAGGGGGAGGGGGAGGGGGGTTGTAGTAGGTTTAATCCATGTCCGTCAGTACATTAGTCGTCACAAAGTTGGTTTCTATTTTGCAATTATAGTTTGCCTCAATCAAATCTTATGAAACATGTATACATACTGCTTATTACCACAAAACAGAGATCAAGTTTGAATGTTGTTGGTTAACTATAAAGAAATTTCTAAAAGTGACCATTTGATCTTAAGATGTGGTATAATTGTTAATAAGACAACTCTCTACAAGATACCAATGATCATAAGATAGTATCCAGAAGTAAATTTTGTAAAAATAAAATTCTGTTTTTTTTCCGTATTTTACTTATAAATGGACTTATTTTTTTCTGCGGGGAAACATTACATTTACTCTGTGGTTAAAGTTTTTAGAATTTTAATAACTTTCTCAAACTATCCTGGGCATGCTGGGTTTGTACCAAACTTGGACAGAAGCTTATTTATGATCATAAGATAGTATCAAGAAGTAAATTTTGTAAAAAGATAAATCCTTTTTTTCCGTATTTTACTTTTAAATGGACTTAGATTTTCTTCCAGTTAACATGACATACAGTCTGCAGTAAAAGTTTTTAAAACATTTATTAGATTCATAAACTATCCTGGATTTTTACCAAACTTGGACAGAAGCTTCTTACAATCAAAAGATAGTATCAAGAGGAATATTTTTACCGATTTTTTTCCTCCTTTCTGTTGAGCCTGCGATTTACAGCAAAAGTAGGCAAGGCACTGGGTTCTGCAGAACCCTTACAAATTTATTCTTAAGGCATTCAAATGAACAAAACTTGAGGTTTCCGAAAATCTGACAAAAATCCCAAAACATGACAACTACAATATACCTTAACCTAGCTCTGAGGCTAAAACCAAGTTATATCGATGTTATATAAGAAATTTCTGAGAGAAAAAAAATGATTCTATTTATAATCAGGCTCGCCGACCAAACGTTATCTTTTCGAAAATCTTCATGTATGATATCTTTAAAAAAAATGAACCTACCCCCCTTTTTTACCTTCTAACCCCAATATTACATTATATATTACATTTATTGAACAATCTGAAGGAAAAAAAAAAGACAAGACTGTGAGTGAAGCAAAGCATGCAGTCATGTTCAAATTTGAAAATAAACACCCTCTATTTATGTATTTTTTACATAAATTTCTATTTATGCAGTTTCAGAGTGGATGTTGCTATGGTTAATATGTGTTTCTGTGGTAACAATTGAAGTCAACAACACTTGATGATAGTAATTTAAAGTTTTTATGTATTTTCTTATCGGTAATGAAAAAATCCAAGACATTTAAGCTCTTAAACTGCAATATTCTGCAAATAAAACTCCGTTTCCAAGGAAAAAATCGGTTGCTATGGTGATAAAACTGAAGAAAATCCCACGCATTTTTCTATTCAATTTGGTAAAGTAGTATCCAAACTTCATAACTACAGTGCTTACTATTCTGTACACATTTGCACTTTTTTGAAAAACACCAGAGAAAATTTGCTAATTTCGAAAAAATCCCAATTTCAGAAATGTTGAAAATATGCATTTTTTCGCAAAAATTTTCAAAAAAATTACAAATTTGGTTGACATGCAATCTTCACTAAAATGAAGCTTAAACCAAGTTCTATCACTGTTAGATTTGTACATTAATGAAAAATGCATGATTCTATTCATAAGCAGGCTCTGAATTGTGGTGATTTAGCTGTTTTTTGAAAGATTTTACCAAGCTTAACGACCAAAAAATAGAGTGTCCGTTACCATGACAACCACTCATATTTTCCCACTTAAATTTTTTTTTGAGCAATATTCATTAACTGCTTCTACTAGGCCAATTATAGATTAAATCTGAAACCATCATGTATCGCACTCTGCCTGGTTCTTACAAAGAGCTGTACTTAATACGTCTACTTGGATAAGAGCGCGATGATCTGCAAACGATCGAAGAATGACATCCGTCGGGATGGGTTATGTTGCTATTGTTATCATAGTAATACCTTTTGTTATTGTAGTTATTAGCGATTGCCGTAAGCTTAAATAAACAAACGACTCTGACTCTTAATTATTAAGTTGATTGCAATTTGTGTCTCTCTTAATTTTGACTGACCCATAATGATGCTAGGTATTTGCTAACCCTTTGAAGCATAGAGGTAACGAGAGGTGTATGCATATTTATATGATTATTTCTACAAATATTATTGAGTGATTAATCAGTAAAAATATGTTCTGCATTTATTTATTAACTTGTGTCTTTACATAGAAAAAACATATGCCAAAATTAGTAAGAGAAAAATGCAGAGGAGCAGCAGATGTCTTCTCTTGATGTGTGTCACAACTATCATATATTATATAGCTTCTCTATATAATGCAATGCGTTGATACAGCTATGCGATAATATTATCATTTTACAAATTGATTAGTTGAGAACGAGTCAAATTTTGACTAGAAACGGCAGATAGTTCAGTGATATTGTATATAGTTATTGAATCATCATTCCAAATAGATATTTTAAACCTGACTACCTATTGAAGTATTCATAGAAGACAATCATTTGAGTCTTAAAAATGCATAGTTGATTGATCATTCAATGTTATTGGCTTGAAACTAGCTGTCAGTATATTTAATTGCGAGTTATCTAACATCTGAACTAATTGTCTTTCTCCTTTTCAGAAATCTGTGTCCAAAGTCATGAGCCCTAAAGTAAGTGATAACTACTGGTTGTCGTTTGGTGCTGTGTAACATTTTTGTTTTTGTTCATAATTTTGTACATACATAAAACCATTAGTTTTCTAAAATGAGTTGTTATATTTGCTATTTCGGGACTGTAGATAGCTGACCGTGTATAAGGACGTTCACCTATTGTTCAATGTAAACAAGACGATGTGGTATGATTGTCAATGAGACAACTCCCCACGAGAGACCAAAATGACAAAGAAATTAACAGTTTTAGGTCACCGTACGGCCTTTAACAATGAGCAAAATACATATCGCATATTCAGCGATTAAAGGCCCCAAAATAATAATGTAAACGAATTCAACCAAGTTAAACTAAAGGCCTTATTTATGTACAAAAAATAAGCGAAAAAAATATGTTACACATAAACAAACGACAACCACTAAATTACAGGCTCATGACTTCGGTCAGACACGTAATTAGAAAATGCGGCAGGGTTAAACATGTTAGCGGTAGTCCAACTCTCCCCTTACCTGGTACAGTGGTGTTACAGTTCAAAATATAAAAATCAGTAGAAAAGGGCTTAATTCATAGGATGGATAACCCTCTAAACTATAGATTACCTAATACAAATATAAAAGTGGTACAGTTTGAGCCATAAAAGGAGTTCCTATGGGAAATTGAATTGTCAATATTTACAGAAATGCAACCTATAGTTGACATCGTGTCATATTTGTCAAAGAAAACAGCAATTAACAAGTAAAATGTGGTTAGATTGAGCACTGATATCTCCCAAAAGCATAAAGTGTTTTAAATTTTTTATCTAATTGAGCACTTTATGATGTGCTAATATCTTTGGTTTTCACTAATGATTTTATTGGTTGTATTGCAATCGAAAAATAACTGCTGTAAATTTTCAGTATAATCAAACGTCTGGCAAATATGACATTTTTTTGACAATTGCATTTTTTAAGTCTACTTTCCGTATATATGATATTGTAAATGCATTTCCATTGACATTATTTTTATTTCATTGGGGATATTAACATTTTTCAGACTGTCCCAATACTATTGTTCAATAGAATTCTTGCCCCAAAATACCTTGCCATCTGTTCTGGTATTTTGGATATATATTCTTATGAATGATGTCTATAATGATAGAATATATTTGAATTTCAATTCTTTAGATTAGATTTTTTTTGTCATTTCTATCTAACATGAACATGTCAGCAGACAGTTTCAGTTCTATATCTGTTTTTTCATAAATTCTATTACCAATTTCTAAAATTTGCAAGCAGTCGATTAGTATCGATCTTTTATATCTAGAAAATTCCGATATACAATTTCTTTTATTAAAGGCTTCTATTTAGGGCATTTTCGAGACAATGGCGTCACCATATGAAGAGTTAAAAGGGTATGGCGTCATTTAAAAATAAAAATGGCGTCTATCCATGCTGAACATGCTTGAGGGGAACACAAGGCCGCATATGATTTAACGTCCCCGTTCTGACAGTGGCTGCTAACTTGAAAATATCGCACAGATAAACGATTGCCTCTTTTTTGCAAACGTTTTACTGCGAATCGGATGGAGGATAAGTGACACTTGTCAATCTTTAAAGACCCAAATGTTGCTAAACACGTGTCCTACCTCCATGACAAATAGGTTGTTGTCCCCTCAGATAAAGCCCTAAACATTACATAAACTGCTTGATAAAGGAATAAGGTATTGACAATGCACATATATCCTCAAGGAAATCATGGATAATCATGTCTGTTGTATGTTCCTTTGGAATTTTCAACCAAAGATGAAGGTCAGAATTTAACATTACTTTGTTGGATACCTAAACTGCATAAGTGTCATTTCAAACAACGGTATATTGCTGGGTCTTTCAAGTGTTCCATGAATCGTCTTTGTAATTATTAACAGCTAGTTTATCAGCAATCAAAGTCAGGCCTCAATGTAATTGTGAAATTGCATATTCTAGAGCTGGCGTGAATCAGATGAGAATACTAAATAAAAAAGATTTTGTACAGTACATGCAATCTAATACTGTTTCATCAATGTCGGTGGGATTGATTTGACACATTATTTTACAAAGTAAGTACTCAAACAGATTGTATATTAGATCAAGAAATACCCCATCACAGCAATATGAAGTTATTATACACGTCTTAGTAGATATGGAAATGTTGTAGAATTTAAAATAAGACATAACCGATCATGCTGAGGTGCATGTTTTATGTCCAAGGGAATTTGTTCAATTGATCGTATTATCAAATCATGCAATTGTCGAGTACCGTATATATGAACTTTGAACAACAAACTAAATTACTGGTTAACCAGTAAACGGTCAATAGACAACTAAAAATTCCGCCTAGGTTCAACTGTTTAAATTGAAGTTACACAGCCTAAGTTGTAATATGAAAAAACAATAGTAAAAACGAAGTTTCCGATACAAGAAAAAATAAAATAAAACGTCATCATTTTATATCTGACCCCTTCTTTACATTTTTTTTATTCTACGTAAAAGCAACTCTTAAATTGTCCCTTTGCAATTGTGACCTTTTGTGAGCTCTATTGTTCAACCTTCGTGTATGGTGTTGCAGGTTAGGTTGCTCGTTTGTGAATGTTCGTAACTTATTTGTTGTGTAACGATACCCTGTATTTGATACATGTAATATCTAAAATACATTGCATGACTTTATAAATTCGATTCAGCATAAACATGATAAATGATAGTTACAATAAACTGAATGCAATTTACGAATGATGCATACACTTAAAATGTAATCAAAATTCAATATAAATGTTTTTTTTGACACCTATCTCTTTGAAATTTAAAAATAATAATTTTTGCAATGATAAAACTTTCACATACTGTCTCGTTTTACAGTAAGTTAATTTGTTGTTCAAGTATTTTGTAGTAGAAAAACTCCGCCTGAAATTAAAGTTTCTCTCTTTCAATACATGCTACAAATACTATACAAGTACGTAAACATACCACGTACCTGATACAAGGAACACAATGACAGTTGCGTATGGGTTATAGCAGGCAACTTTTTTAGATTAAAATAAAAAAGATCAACAATGTTATAGGTGCCCCAATAGAAGCATTGTATGATAATCATGTAAATACATGATACCTGTCCAGCGCTTTGTGATTGCATTTCTATTTCTGATTGCTCAATTGTCCATTAATGTACACAATTTGTGGCTCTACGATTGATACTTGTTTGTAGTAACCTGAAGCTGACGAATACAACACTATCTTCATTTCATGCCATTTTAAGTTTTAACATGCAATATGTCCAATGAATTTTTACCTGATCAAGCACTGTATGCAGAACAAAAATGAATGAACATGTGCAAAAGGCAGATCGAACGTAAAAATCAAAGTCATACTCATGTCACAACAAAAAGACAGTAGTGCAACGAAAAATGACAGACGAAGCACACAAGAAACATTTTCATATGTCACATTTGATGAAAATAGACTTATTTCATTGCCGCATCAAAATGATTAAAAATAAGATTGAAAAGTAAATGAATTCAACACGATAACGACTAATTATTGTATATTTTACTTCTATGATACAAATAATCATATGAAAAAGTCATTAAAAATCAGCAAGTCACATTCAATACTCTCAATTATTTATTATAAATGCGTTCGTCATAATATTCTGTTATTCTAAACAGTGCTACACTGAACATTTAATACCATGCACGTCAATATGCAGGGATCAATTTTTCGATCATTCATTTAAAAATAACCAGTGATAACCTAAACTAAGACCTATAGAATTGTTTAACATTTTAAATTGCGAGTGCAAACTTTTGGTTGATGTAAAAAGGTGAATTAAACAACTTGGTTTTTGTGGTACTTTTTCTCGAAATACAAGAAGAAATCAAAGACTGATTTTACACATTTTGAAAATAAAAATATCTTCAACTTTTTAAAAGGTGTTTAGCAAAAAATATGAAATTAATTAACGTTCTTATACACTTTTCACATCAATATTTAATCTATACAATAGAACCAAATGTAAACTTGGTTAATTTTTCGTCCTGCCATTAATCCTAAAATAAAAGTTGGTACGGGTTTTTTTCCCTTCTTTTTACACTGACAAATTTTAGTTCAGCTGGAGTGTATATTTTCAATTCCGAAGGAATATGTGTCGAATATGTATTCATTTTAATAAGTATTGATACATGTATGTTCCGACGAACGATCGAACTTACGAGACAATTATAAATTCCAACAAAGGGCGACGCACGCAGTACACTCTATGTTAAACTTTGATGAATATATGTTCTCTCTTAAAACGTGTTCATTTATTACACCATCAGGAAACGTATTCGTGTCTAAATTAATTGAATAGTTTTACGTTTCTTATCTACCTCTGGTTGCAGGACAAATTATGAACTACTAGGTAAACAACAAAATATGCAAACGAAAAACCCTCATACTGTAAAGTTAGCTACTTCAAATTATTTGTAAGTATAGCTTAGGACAGAATAAAAACAAATGTTTTATATAAGATTGAATTAACAATATAACTGTGATGTTTGGAGGACGTGGTGTTCAACATACTGTCAGAATTCTAATGTGACCAATTGTGCTTGTCTTTCTGCTGTCTGATTTCTCTATTCTTATGAGGCTGAATCCATACAATAACTTCTACGGAAGAAAAAGAAATAAGTAAAACCCAATAACTTTACTACATTGTATCTGCTATAGAGATGGTGTTATCTCACCAAAATATGTAAAACAAATTGGTGACTATGATGAACGCATCTATTCCATCGAACTAGAAATAAGGGAACCAACAATTACATCTAAGTCTGCAATATATTATGACTTACATCTAAAAATTAGCCATGTAATTCGGTTGAAAACAAAACCTTACGACAAAAGGATGAGTTCAGCATCATAAACTTTCCATTTATTTATAGCTACATTGCAGCAGCGCCTGCATACATGTACGGAGTATAGATCTCCTTATTGATACGATATTCCCGGGCTGGTATTACCTTGATAAAGGGTTGCTGCTCACAATAAACTATTGAACCAAAAGTCCAAAAGGGTAGAATCAAAATCCTCGCTTGGTAAATTTTATGAACGCCATCACAAGTAGGTTGACCGTTATGGAACAGATGATATCGAATATGTTACTTATGTCGTAACTACAATCCCAGTCCCTTTTTGACGACTGTGACCTATCGAACTTGCCGAAAAATTTTATTTACCGACTTTGCAATAACATGAGCAACACTACGCATAGGGTTCGTGTTGCTAAGTCATGTTAGTCTTTAGTTAACTATATTGTGTCTTATTTGCTATTATTTGTCTGCGTTTTTTTTTCACTGTTTATCCATGGCGTTGTCAGTTTATCTGTTTGTTTGACTGTCCCTTTCGTATCTGTCTCCATTCTCCTTCACAACATTACAATTATTTATGATTGCATTTACATGAAATAATAGCAAACTGAGTTGTACGCTTCAAATACTCACATTTGAATGAAAACTATTCCTGCATCTGCTTCAGTTGTGTTATGTTTTTTTAATCGTCTTCGGTTGGTGTGATGGTTTTTTTCTTCTTCTTCTTCTTTTTTATTTGTTTATTATCAGCTCAGCATGAGGCAGACAGTGAGATAGAACACAATAAGATATTATACAGTTGTTGATGTAGGTTGGTACAAATGTATCTTGTGAACAAGCACGTTAGATCTTCGCATTTGTGTAGTAATAAGCTGGTTTCATAATATAAATGCATTTACCTGTTATATGTTGGGAATACATGTATGTTTTTTTTGTCACTGGACGTCACACATCCGTTCATCGTCATCATTACGTTCCAAGATTACGACTTATTCTAACATTACATTTGGGAACAACCGATTTGAAGACATTTTTGAAAATATACATACATATTTCCTATATTTTTAAAGTTTTTATTCAAAGATAACACTTTATGCATGCCAGTTATTTCTGTATTTGAAACAAAAATAAATTCTGCACAATTTTAAAAAGTGTAAATTTACCCAAAAAAAAGAACAAGAGAAAATCAATTGTAGTATTATACCTAATAAACATATAAGAAAGATATGTGAAATAATATGGTCATACGCAAACATACGCATGATGATAGACATGGACAACTACGTTAACATCTACACGTAGTTGTTTAAATGGTACAACAAACAAAGCATTGAAACAGTTTTTGAACTGCAAACAGAGTTGGTCGCCAAGATGTTCTTAATTATAATTAAAAAGAGAGAGTCAATGAAATAACTTCTATAGTCACTTATCATCTTTATTTAAAAACAATGTGTTACTCGTTGTTCAAAAGTATTGTAAAATGTAGGATAGGACTTCAGTTTATTAAAAGTAGAAAAAGACTGTTACCATCCGTGACAAATTAGTGACATCTGCATTATCAAAGCAACCGACTACACCCAAAATGGAAGAAGGTACAGTTTATGTTAAAGCTGCCAATAATAGATGTTCTTTCTGGAGCTCCTTTACAAAACAAGTTATACCATCTACTCAAATTCCATCTTTGAAACAAATAACTCAATGTATCTTTAGTAGTAGAACACTTATGACTTTCGATATGTGGGAAAACAATTGACAATTTATATATTCGGCTGAATAACAATCGTTCATGGTACAAAATCAACAAAAACTGTCTTCTCACAAGACAAATCGGAAAGTTCCTAATTACCTGGCAAAATGAAATGACAAAACACACCAAAAACGAACGTAAAAGCTAACCCTGAGTAGAACACCACGAACAGACACGAAACCCTTTAAATCCACTAGCCCAATACTTTTCAATCTGGTTGGTTTAAAGTAATTAAAGGAAAAAGAGTTTGTTATCTTGTAAAAGTGACCAATAAACATTGTAAACTTCTTCCACCAAATTTGTAAACAAGGTAATTGTTTTGTGCATCGTCCAAAATGCCAAACTATTTACAATGCAGTATAATTAATGTACAATTCGATGCAATAGTTTTTACAATATAAGAAAACCTCGAAAAGTTCGTTTTATTTTTGGTAGAAGCTTTGAAAGTGAAGTTGAATTTGATTTCAAGCAGCTGATTTTATGTTTGGAAAGTGGTGACTTAATATAAGCACGTCGATAATTCTGCAGTTGTACTATAGGATGTCCATTTCGTAATATTGTAATCGTAAAGAATATAACTGAAGATACATGGGGTGAACATAACGCACCAAAAAAGTCCTTATCATATGAATTTGCCAAATTTCTGTTTCATAAGGAACTATACGAAAATAAAAAGAAATCACTGGTAAAACTTGAATGTATTTAACTTTTTTCGGATTCGAGCGTCACTGATGAGTCTGTTGTAGACGAAACACGCGTCTGACGTATATACAAAATTTAGTCCTGGTATCTATGAAGAGTTTATTGTCATTTGTTCCTTATATATAAAGGCAACAGTAGTTTACCGCTGTTATAAATTCATGTAAACACACATGAAAACACTGCTTCTGCATCACCTTTTTTAACAAAACCATATACTATCACACACAGAGTACAAACAAGGAAAGTAACAAACAAGAGTATAAATGTGACATATATCATGTACATGTATATAACCATTACTAAGGGAAATAGAATGCACACGATCAAATAGCTCTTTTCTCTCATGATACAAACGACAGCTGAGTTTATCTTTTAGTTTGCAGCAGCAGTTATATTTTGATTGGAACCATGATGGATCTTGCTGACGATATGCTAGTACTTCACAGAGTATAAGCATCTCTTGCAATACAGGAATCTTCTGCAAGTCTGAAATTGAATGCAACAAGCTTTTTTAGATTTTTTTTTCAGCAAAAGTCGTATAATAATCAATTTAATATTCTTTACATATATCACTTATTTTTTTTGTGTAATAACGAAGAGTACTTTTGTCTTGAATTACAATAATGCACATAACAGTATATTGTCCTAGTAAGAAAAAAAACGATTTTTCTAAAATGTACTCGACTTAACGATTTTGAAGCTAAGTGCGGAAAATTGATATTTCGTCAGTTATGAAGTAGCTTAATGCTTAATGTCTTGATAGACAACATATGTGTTACGTTTTCATGATTTTTTTCTCAACAAACTATTGGCATTTAACTGTGGTTAATTAATTGTCGACTTGTTCTTTTTTTGGCATGTGGTTTACTTCAAACAAGAATTTTCAGAATAAAAAACCTGCTTAATAGACAAACCTCTCCCAAAAAAATCAAAATGTGGTGACTTTATTGCACGCATATATCCTTTCAAACTTGAAATGACGGATGCAACATACACATTAACATAAAATAAAATTGAGAAAGGAAATGGGGAATGTGCCAACGCGACAACAACGCGACCATAGAGCAGACAACAGCTGAAAGCCACCAATGGGTCTTCTAGGTAGCGAGGAACTCCCGCACCCGTAGGCGTCCTTCAGCTGGTCCCTTAAAAAATATGTTTACTAGTACAGTGATGATGGACGTCATACTCAAATCCAAAATTATACACCAGAAACTAAAATTAAAACCAACAAAGGTCAGAGGCTCCTGACTTAGGACAGGCGCAAAATTGCTCCAAAAAACGTCTGCTCCACAAAAATGTACGAATGAAAGATGATTTAAAAGAGGGACAAAATATACCAAAGGGATTGTCAAACTCATTATTTACTGTTGACCCACTTTTTTGTGATATACATTTGACGTGACTCTGTACTCGTGTATCCCGTCATACTTTGAACCACACTATTATTTTATTTATTATTACTTTATACTGTTTAGTCAGTTTTTGTTATATCTATTTTGCGTGACTGTATTTATGCATCCTGTCATACTTTGAACGACAAAATTATTTCATGTCTACCTGTGCGAATTTCAAACGCGCAATTTTACACTAGTACTCAAAACCCTCCTTCCTTGATGGGTGCATTTTAAATAGACAAATAAAATCGTATATATAATCAAAATGAGAATGTTAATTTGATGTGTGCTTCTTCGTTACATTTGTTGTTTTCATAGTGATTAATATGATAACACAATGTTGACTGCTGTAACCCTATTTTTGACATTTTTGATTATTGTGTCTGTTTGTTTTGTTCAAGCATCGGTGACAATATAATGGAGTGTGATACGATTGTCATACAAGTGAGAGGTTTAGCTAGCTATAAAACCAGGTTCAATCCACCATTTTCTACATTTGAAAATGCCTGTACCAAGTCAGGAATATGACATTTCTTGTCCATTCGTTTTTGATGCGTTCTGTTATTTGATTTTGCCATGTGATTATGGACTTTCCGAATTGATTTTCCTCTGAGTTCAGTATTTTTGTGATTTTACTTTTTATATTGTGTTAGTCATGAACTAATATTACTTGTTTCCAGTAGTTTATTCTATGTAAATTAAAAAAAAAAAAAAAAACAGTGGTGGAAAAGCAATAGATCAGCAAAAACAATCTTAATTTATATTTCTTATGTCATATGTACAAAATTACGACAAGGACAATCTCACTTATCTCTAAAGATCGACGATAAAACTGGTACAATATTTAACATTATCGTTACAGTTTTGTAAAATAAAACAACTTAAATGTAAATCAGAACAGTAATTGTTGCCATTGATCACAAATTCAAATTCAATATATATGTTTCTGTATATATTCATATATAGATATGAACAAAAATATTAATCAGGGAAGAAGTCAAATAATCATGAATGTATATTTGCAAATAAAAATTACATTAAATCATCATATATGTTTTAAAGTTACTTTGTATTGTTTATCAAAACAAATTGTAAATATGAATGAAAGAATGCTATGGGATTATATGTTACAAAGCATTAAACTTTGTTAAATTGAACCAGAATAAAGCAGCATCTGGAGATTAAGACAAGGGACTCAAAATTTGGCAGTGCGTATATCATTGTTTACACTTTTGACAAGCGTAAGCTTCCAGAGTGTTGTGATTAATTTCATCCAAGATGTAACGTAGCGGTATGTCCATTAAAAAACCCGTAAACTATGAATATAATTGACTTTAGTGTTAATTTGCACCTTCAACTATTAGTAATGAGACTACTTCCAAGTGTTCATGATCCTGTGCTACTTTGAGAGGGGTTCCACCTTCAAAGTAACATGCATTTACATTGGCTGAATATTGTAACAGTTCTTTAACAACATCAACATGTCCTTGTTGGCTTGCTATATAAATTGGAGAACATCCATTACTATCCGAGAGCTCAATATCAACAGCATCATCACACCGTAGAAGTACACGTACAACCTCGATTCTGTTCTTGTAACAAGCGATCAGTAGCGGTGTTGTGCTTTTACTCCTACGTTTATTGACACTTGCTGAATGTTGTAACAGTTCTTTAACAACACCAACATGACCATTCTGACTTGCTACATACAGAGGTGATACATCGTCACTGCCACACTTATTTACGTCTGCTGAATGTTGTATCAACACTTTAACAACATCAACATGTCCATACGCACTTGCTATATACAGAGGTGATGCACCGTTATTGTCACACTTATTAACTTCTGCGGAATGTTCTATGAGTTCTTTTACAACATCAACATGTCCTTCGTGACTTGCTATATACAGAGGTGGTGTACCGTTATTGTTACATTTATTAACGTCTGCGGAATGTTGTATGAGTTCTTTTACAACATCAACATGTCCTCCATGGCTTGCTATATACAGAGGAGGTGTACCGTTATTGTAACATTTATTAACTTCTGTGGAATGCTGTATCAGTTCTTTGACAACATCAACATGTCCTTCTTGACTTGCTATATACATAGGAGGTGTACCGTTATTGTTACATTTATTAACGTCTACGGAATGTTGTATCAGTTCTTTTACGATATCAACATGTCCTTCTTGACTTGCTACATACAGAGGTGATACACCGTCATTGTTACATTTATTAACTTCTGCGGCATGTTGTATCAGTTCTTTGACAACATTCACATGTCCTTCTTGACTTAAAATATACAGAGGTGATGTACCGTTATTGTTACATTTATTAACTTCTGCGGAATGTTGTATCAGTTCTTTGACAACATTCACATGTCCTTCCTGACTTGCTACATACAAAGGGAACCAACCATCATTTGAGCAATGATTAATGTCACACCTTTTACAAATCAACCATTTTACCAGGTTAAGAGTACCCATATAACAACTACCTGTAAGTGCTATATTTTTGTTAACAATATCTTGTGTACAAGCGAGTTGTTCCTGCTTTGAATGATCAAGTGTGTTTAAATTGTTTATAAACTTTTCTGTAAAGATACTGGAATGCATGTTCCTGTTTTCACTGACATTGCGTACATAACCGTTCTCCCAATCATTTTGCAATCTTGCTATATATATCTATATGATCATCAGGTATTTTTATCGCAAACTCTATATTTGTGTTTATGTTATATGTTGTCTTGAAAATAAATCTTTCACGGATAAAGCCAGATTTAGCATGATTAATGAAGAGATGCAACATTTTTTCTCCAAAGTACTTGGCCAAGAAATCAACTTATCATGGATTATTTTGTATGTTCTCTCTTCCTTGACCACATATGTACCTTCGAGTGTTTCAAGGGATTTCCTCAAACGTTCAATGGATGTTCCTTTATTAAGTTCACATTTATCCAGTATATCTTCAATTGATAACCCTGATTGTATATCTCTTGTTGAGAAATACTGTTCTTTCAATGTGTTGTTAAACAGCACACAAAGGACTAAACTACAGTACTTCATTTTACCAGCATCCCCTTCTCTATACAGGTCCGTCAGTTTGTTTGCACAAATATCAAAGGGATTGCTGAAAAAATTGTTTATATTTATGTGTTCCTGGAGTTTCTGTTTGTGATATAAACTACATAAAAGCGGAAAAAAATCATATTCTTCTGACAATTCTTTAACCTTATCAGCATTATTCGTAAAGTATACTTCGGCTAAAGCAAATTTTTCAGCAGCATTCAGTTTTAACGCTTGTGAACTTAGATCAACAGTACAGATTTTGAAAATTGACAGACTGTTAAATTGTTCTTCTTCATAAACTTCTAGCCTACATGTAGCCATTATTTTACAACATTTGTCTTTAAGAAGGGATTTAATGTGATCAAGCCTTTGTGTCCAGTCAGTGACAATCTGTTGATTAAGGGTATATCGCCCACATACGTCATCAAACACAAATAAGGTTTTCCTTTCAGGTTTAAACCATCGTCTTATATCTCCAGGGTTATCACATGCAATAACAATATAACCCTGTTTCATCATCCTGAGTGCAACATGACGCGAAAGAAAACTTTTCCCAGTGGCTGAATTTCCTATAATTATAGTACAACTTTCTGTTAAAATAGTTTTCATTACTTCTTTTTCTGCTTCTATACTGACAAACGTGTGATCATCTTCCTTCCACTGTTCCAAACGTCTTTCAAACTGGTCTGCATGCATAAAAAATACAAGAAAAAATACTTGATTATCCTTTCTTAGATATCTCTTGTGACCACCAGTTTATACATATATATATAAAATAGTTTGACTGTTCATATCTCGTGATGTAAAATAATTGTGCAGGTTTGGGTTGTGGAATTAGCGCTGGCTAACAAGTTAAAACCCTGTCACATTATAAACGTACCTATCCCAAGTCCAAAGCCTGTTATTCAGCGGCTGTCGTTTCTATCAAATTTGTTTTCGTTTATCTTTGTGTATATAAAGTAGGCTGTTGGCTTTTTTGTTTGAATTGTATATTTTGTCATTTAGGGTAGATGTTTTCGATAATTAAAGAAAATGTACCGTGACCTGTAGTTGTTCAAATCTATGTCATTTGTTTTTGCCGATCATGATTGAATAAAAATTAAAATCTTTACATAATGTTGTTGCTACATGCTATTACTTCGTTACATATATGAAGTATGATCTTCTAGTACATCCAAATCTATACAAATAGTTAAAGCCGTTATCGAAATAGCATTCTTTATCTCTCATTATCTAGCTGTTGCCAGAGACAAGAACAACATGTTGACATCTTGCTCAAATGTAAATTTAGGAATATCACTTATCTCTTATTAAAGATAAAACATATGTGCAGCAAAACAATCGAATATTCATATTAACTTGGAAAATATTCAATAGTAAACGATATTCCAGGTATGTCATAGACACATTACATAATTATGAAGTATTTGTACGGATGATGATTGCAATTTACTTTATTTTTGGCAATGTGCTTTGTATGTGTGACTTTATGTTTTTCTTCAATTGATACACATGACGTAGATCCCGCCATTGTGTTATTGTTTATCATGATTAAATTTAGACCAATAAAATCGCATACTAAACAAAGCAAAATGTGAAGATTATATTTTATGTACGCCTTTTTTGTTCTTCCTTGTTACTTCAGTTTGTTTTTATAGCGATAACGATGATAACATAATTGTGACTGCTGAACCCATATTTTTGAAGTTTCGAACAGCTGTATACTATTGTTGCCTTTATTTGACATTTTTAATTAGATACTCTCTGTTTTAAAAAGTAAAATCACAAAAATACTGAACTCAGAGGAAAATCAATTCGGAAAGTCCATAATCACATGGCAAAATCAAATAACAAAACGCATCAAAAACGAATGGACAAGAACTGTCATATTCCTGACTTGGTACAGGCATTTTCAAATGTAGAAAATGGTGGATTGAACCTGGTTTTATAGCTAGCTAAACCTCTCACTTGTATGACAGTCGCATCAAATTCCATTATATAGTCACCGATGTGTGAACAAAACAAACAGACATAATAGGTAAAAATGTCAAAAATAGGGGTACAGCAGTCAACATTGTGTTATCATCTTAATCACTATAAAAAGAACAAATGTAACGAAGAAGCACAAAAAGGCATACATCAAATTAACATCCTCATTTTGATTATATTTGTCTATGTAAAATGCACCCATCAAGGAAGGAGGGTATGGGTACTGGTGTAAAATTGCGCGTTTGAAATTCGCACAGGTAGACATGAAATAATTTTGTCGTTCAAAGTATGACGGGATGCATAAATAAATGTATCTTTTGCCTGATTAAAATTAAATAAATCTTGATTTTTCAAGTATAATGACACATTTCCTAAACTTTAATATGAATATATGTATTAAAAAGTAAATATTTCAAAATATTTCTCTGATATATTCAAACAATTGTCACCAAATTATTTGTGACTTTTTGTCCTGTGACTTTTTGTCCTATCAAATTTGTGACTTTATGTCCTGTGACTTTTTGTCCTGTGACTTTCTGTCCGTTTACCCATAAATACAGTCACGCAAAATAGATATAACAAACACTGACTTAGCAGTTAAAGTAATAATGATAAATAAAATAATAGTGTGGTTCAAAGTATGACGTGATACATAAGTACAGAGTCACGTAAAATGTATATCACAAAAAAAGTTGGTTAACAGTAAAAGTAATATTAATGAATAAAATAATTTTGTCATTCAAAGTATGACAAGATACATAGGTACAGAGTCACATCATAAAATAATTTTGTCATACAAAGTATGAAAAGATACATAGGTACAGAGTCACATCATAAAATAATTTTGTCGTTCAAAGTATGATGGGATACATAAGCACAGAGTTACGTCAAAAGAATATCTCTAAAAACAGACAACAGTAAAAGTAATATTAATAAAGACAAATAAAAGAATAATATAACACGTAATTAAGATGATAAACAACGTCAGTACGCAAAATCTATACTTCAAGACCATCGTGTATTATTTGTGAAGTTGATACGGAATATTTATCAACAAGTTCTGGGTACCTTCCGATGAACTTTTTTAGAAAAAGGACGAGACGTTCTTTGACATACCCTTGGTTCATCAACTTTCTGCTCAGACACTGGTGACGTTTTACAAAGTCTGAGTAGGAGCTGCAAGCTCTTGAATACCGAATAAGTTGGGAAATGTATATTCCATATGCAGGTGAAGTTGGTATGTTGCTACTAAGGTGGGGGAAATTGATAATTTCAAAATCAAAATCGTCTCGTTTGTCATAGATTCTGGTACTAAGATGACTGTGTATGTCAAATTCGAGGTATAAGTCTAAAAATGAGGCGGATGAAGCCGTGTCTGTTGTCTCTTTAATTTCTAGTTCTGGTGGATATATTAATGGAACCCAATCAGAAAAGTTTGGATTGTTAATGGAAAGAACATCATCAATATATCTGAAAGTGAAATTAAATAACCTGGCTTCTTTGATCTTCTTGTTTTTGACAAGTGTCTGAAGGAACTCCGATTCATATGAAAACAAGAAGAGGTCAGCAAGGAGAGGCGCGCAGTTCGTTCCCATAGGAATGCCGACAGTTTGTTGAAAAAGTCTACCTCCAAACTCAACAAATATGTTGTCGATAAGAAACTCCAGCATACTGACCACTTGTTCTTTTGTGTAGCAGGTTTTACACTTTTGTTTGTCACTATTAACGAAATATGCCTGATGAAATCCCAAAGTAATAAATTTATAGCGTTTGCTACCATTTTTATGTTGAAAGGCATTGTGGATTATTTCTTTTAGGCGATTTTTCAATTTCACATGGGGAATGGTGGTATACAGGGTTGAAAAATCAAAAGTTTTGATAGAACTAATTTCAGAAATAGACCGAGATTAAAAATTGTCTAGAAGTTCTTTAGAATTTTTAAGAATCCACATATAGTTAATACCACTACGCGAGTAAACAGTTTCACAGTATTTCTGAAGACCCTCTTTCACTGCGGATAAATTTTTAGTCAATCTAATGGACAATTCTTTAGTGGAACATGAAGATGAGCCAGCAATATACCGTTGTTTGTACGGAATTTTATGAAGCTTTGGTATCCAATACAAACAAGGTAAGTCCTCCGATTTGGTGTTCAATGTAATGTTTATGGAAGCCATGAAGGACTTATGATTTGCTAAAATCTCATCCTTGTCAAATGATATGTCTTTGTATGTGGGATTACCTGAGTGCTCCTTTATACCCAATTCTTTTACAAGACATTCGTAGTAATACGATTTACATACAAAGACAATATTATTTGAAGCTTTGTCCGCAGGAACAACAACATACGTATAGTGAAGAGATAATAGACATTTCATGGCCTCTTTGTCTCTTAAAATGGACTTTGGTCGATCGTTAACACAGTTTTCAACTTGTGAATGCGACGTTTTATCAGAGACCTGATAGTTTTAACCCATTCTGACAAAGTGTCCAGTTCAACTTCTTCTCGTTTAGCCCATGCTCTGGCGTAGTCCTCAATGGAATCCATAATTATTTTGAAGTTATGGTTCCAATTGATGTGTTGGGGTTCTCTAAACTTAGGACCATGAGAAATCACCTTTCGGTGAGTTCAATATTTTAGTGATTTTACTTTTTTCAATATCCTGAATATAGTAGCGTTTTTGACCTGATAAAAACACTTACCAAGTATATTTCTAGGAATAACGTCATCTTGTGAACTTGCTAGTTTCTTTATGGTTGAACGAATGAACTGAACATCTAGAAAAAGAATGAAATCATTTGTGTTTTCAATATGAACATACTCATCATGTTTTGTTCTATTATGGTAATTTGAATTTAAAAAAAAAAACTGTTTTCAATTCAATCTACGAGTATAACACTAAACGGCAATAGGGCAGGTCGGTAATTCATAACCCGTTATGATTCATATGTTGTGTAAACATATAAAACATTGAAATTTGAAATGCATTAGTTCAAGGGTTCCTAAATAAAATTAAGTATGAAAGCCAAAACAAAGCAACATGACTGCTACTCTGTAGCAAAATGTGCCCACGCTGTATAAACTAGTAGTTGCATTTGGTGTCGCCTTGTGTCAATGAGTAACAATGACTAAAATTTGAATGTCTCATGACTTTTTTCTTAATTGTCTTATGAAAATGTTGTTACATTTCTGTCAATTCTAAATAGAAGCAAACAATACTAAGCGTTTGATTTTTTTTTTCAAGTCGTGTAATTTGAATTGCGATCACAAAAAGGCCTATTTTAGTGGATCCACATGACAAATCAACAAAATATAAATGAAATTGTGTACATATGTTCTGACATATCATGTAGATAAAAGAAGTAAAGTAATCCAAATTTAAAACTTGACCGGATGCTTTGCATTACCTTTTGTATTGCCAGCTGCTAGAAAAGACACAATTTCCATAAATAGGAACTGAATTATCATATTTCTGTTGTACTGATTATGCGGAATATGGTTATGCTGACCTAGTAATTCTAATTAACTTTTACATTAACAAGTATTTGTCTGTCGCAACTTTACAAAACAATTATACTTTGTGTATTTTTTACCGTCGAAAGTTTTTTCTTTAGTGTCCTGTCTGTCTCTGAACTTCGTTATCCCTACAATAAATCTAGTTTAGTTTAAACATATTTTATTGTTCAAAATGACAAAAGGATCAGACACAAGTTTTACAACTTAGTAACGTCTTCTCCAAAACAAAAACAAAATATACACATTAATTAATGAACACATCAAATATTTCATACTAACAAATAATTTAAGAATAAAGACATGAAAACAAAAGGAAACTTTTTGAAGCGTATCAATGGATTTTAATCGAGTGCATCTTTTTACAGTATAAATACGACACAAACACACCGAATACTTAGTGGAATTACCTATGCGCAAATTTGTTCTTGTGGACATAAATTAAATAAATGTGTGTGTTTTTCTCATAATAAAGCGTGGGATCTTAATATATTATCCAAGTTTACCTAAAGGATGTCAGTTGCACAACGGTAAGTATAGATTAGAAACTTATTCTTATATTCTTTCGTTAAAATCCATTGAATCGTTATTGATAACAAAACATAACAGTAAATATTCATCAAAATCATTCGATTATTGTCATTACATGTATATAGAAATATCTTTAATCACATGTGTTGTAAACAGAATTAAGGTTGTCAATGCAGGGAAAAATGTTTGGTATTTTTTATATACCTTTAAACAGATATACAAATATTATCATTTTCTTCAGTACTTTAATCATGATCACCAAATAATAATGAATCAATAGTAATATTTACATTAAAGACATTAATTTCGTCAAACATCAGATTTCTCTGAGCTGAAAAATTAATACAATATAATAGATAGTGTTCAACATTTCCATTAATTAAAACCACACGAACAATTTGCATTTTGTATCAAATTTGCTTGAACAAGTCAGCACGCAGTGCGCCACATCTGTTACGCAGCCTTGTGTGTAAAACAGAATACAAACGATCTCCTAAAAAACCAAATCTCGGAGATTTATTATTTCTATAGTATAGTTTATGCAAGTTTAATTTAAAAAAGGAAAAAGTAGGAATATGTCTTATACTTAAGTCTACAGAGTTCCACAGTGCAATAGATGACGGAAAATAAGACTGTTGATAAACTGATAAACGATTTACGGTAATAGTAATATTTTGACTGTTACGCAAATTATAATTACAAATATCTGATACAAAATCCGGAACCAAGTCGTGTAAATAATCTGGCGCTTGGTTATTTATAATCTTATAAAACATAGATAATTTTTTAACCTCCCGTCTGACGCTTAATTTTCCCCATCCCGTCTCTAAAATAGATACTGTTCCGGCTAGCGTAACTTGTTAATCCCGTAACTATTCGAGCAGCCTCGATTTGGATATTTTCCAATCGATCAGAATTTGTTTGTCCACAGTTATCCTATACTTCTGACAAATACTCCAAAATTGGCGGAATAAAAGTCATATAATTTTTTTCCAAATATTCCCTCTTAAGTCTAAATTTTAGTTTTCGTAAAACATTAAGCTGCTTCGAAGTTTTTTTCTATCAGCTTATCAACATGATTACTCCATTTACAATCACTACTAAATATGACACCAAGATGTTTATGCGTATGAACTGGCTCTAATGTAGTGCCATCAAAATCAAAAGAAAAATTACTTTAAATAGTTTTCATACAGAATATCATAATATCTGTTTTATTTGGTTTAAACTGCAATAGCCATCTGTTTGACCACGCATTTAAATAAACAAGATCTGTGCTGATAAAATTTCTTAAAATGAATTCATTAGGAGCAGTATGACCTATTGAAGTGTCATCTGCAAAAAGCCTCCCAAATCCAGAAAAACCATCAGCTATATCATTAATATATATCAAAAACAATAACGGTCCTAATACCGAACCCTGAGGCACACCGGCGTTTAATTTTCCAAATTTTGAAAGTGAATCTTGTAAGACAACTTTCTGAGATCGGCTACATAGGTAGCTTTTTAACCAATACAGCAAGTCTCCTTTTATACCATATTTTTCAAGTTTGTATAGTAAAGCCTTAATCCAAACCGTATCAAAAGCTTTACTTATATCAGCAAATGTAATGCTAGTCAATAAATACGATAAAGCTGCATAGTTGTAGTTGATAAAACTGACAATCCTTTTATACAAACTTCATTTTATTGCATTTAAAGTTTTATGTATATTACTTACAGTAATATATTAAAGTTATATGTATACCAATGTTTAGATCAAAAAGGTAATGGCTCAATGCACTAGGTCAATAACACAATTAAAAAGAAATCAGATATGTAGACGTAACGATAGTACATACATTTCGTACACCAATAAACCACGAACATACACATGCAAATATCCAACACTTCGATTTTTTTTCTCTTCTGGTAATCATTACATTTTAAAATAAAATTCCTATGTCTAAATTATTGATGCTGAATATTACACATAAATAAATCAGAGGATCTATAAATTTTTATCGGTGTACATTTGTATATTACTAAAACAAGATTATAGGATGCAGAAAGTTCTATAAAGCAGAAAGTAGAACTTAGCAAAGAGTGCAAACAGGATATGTACTAAAACATTTTGGCCATCACCAATACATTTTCTCTACTTTGAAATACGAAATACCTTTTAAAATATCATAAAAAAACTGGATAATGTGATCTCGTGAAATTTGAAAGTGACCTGTATTCTGGTTTGGAAAGAGTCTGATAAACCACATAGGTCAATACAATCTCTAAGTCAAGAGATAAAAAATTTGATTGCTTTAAGGTGAGAGGTACGTAAATGAACGCCTCTAGCGGAAAACGGGAAAATAGGCGTTTGTTGCTATGGGAGTTATCTCCCGTAAACCATAAAAAATATTTTCAAGATGTCGGAATATATTCCGCTTTGTCGGAATAATGGTCAATTTGGTGGAAGAGTATTGAATGCATCTCATCAAAAATATAGCTAAAATTAAATTATGTAAAATGAAATATCTTGTAACAGTTAAACAGTGCTTTCCTCCCATGAAAATGAAAGAAACTTGGCATGTCATGATGGCCGAAGAGCGACTGAGTTAGGTTTACTCATACTAGCTGACCAAATTAAAGCTTGCATATAACTTATGTTTCTACAAAACTGTTTAAAGTACAAAGAATGGGTCTCGGAAGTATTTTGTTTATACCTTGGGGTAACTGTCCATACATGAACTTACTATACGTCGGTATTAATCGGCAAAGATCAGAGACTTAAAAACTCGGGAATGTTGATATGTGACGTAAAAACGAAATGTAGTATATTGATACATGTGATAAGAATTTGATAAACACGTAAACTCCCACAATAACAAATTAAAGCTTACACTATATATTGTCATTTTATTTATTGAAGTTCCAAAACAAACTTTGTCACGGACTTACATTCAGTCATTTGCATTCAAAGAAATAAATTTTCCCAAAACAACTGTCTACGTGAGTGAAAACGGCTACGACGTATTCAATCCTCGACACACATAAAAAGAGGTTAATACTAATATTTTTTAATTTGATATTCCTGTTATAACTGTTATATAACCATTTTCTCATATAAATATAAACATCAATCTTTCTTTACAGTGCTTTCTTTCACGTCCGCGATATGGTCTATAAATAGAATTTGAAAATGAAAGTACTAGTGCTATTAAAAACAAATAATTCATATTTAGTAAAAATAAATATTGAAAAGCAAAAGAGTTTAAGTACTTTCTGTGTGACATGAAATTTGTAAAATATAAAATTTCAGACAGGTAAGCAAGAGAAAGTGACAATAAACTTGAACGAGAATCGTAATGACTAATAGTGATGTGACCTTCCGCATGAACAAATGGGAAACCCGAAGTAAAACTGTCTTTCAAAATGAACGAAAATTTAAAAGAAATGAACAAACGTTGCTTTTCAGTCAATTTAAATTGAATGGAACATTGTGAATTACAAGCTTCCATCATGAAAAAGCGGCAAGGGGAAAATATAGTTCCGCTGATTGAAAATTACAGCTTTACCGCCACTTCAAAAATAAAACATTGTCAACCGCGGCGAAACCGAATAACAAAAAAAAAACAAAAAAAAAAAAAAAAACAAAAGATAAATAAGTTGGAATTTATATACATTTGTTTTTAGATATTCACATCTATGCACTGTCCGCACTATGATAACGGAACAAATCAACGATGGAGAAAAAGTAGGGATAATATGCAACACACTTTGAAATATTTTTTTTTTGTTGGTCTTTTGGCTATAATCTACATTTATCCCACATCTCCTTTCGTGTCATATCAAACACACTACTTAAGTTTGCAAATGACCAGTACCATTTGGATCGAAGTATGTGTTCATGTTTATGTTAAGTTCTCGTGTCATTGAACCATAATTTTATATATTTTATATGCATGACCTCCTGCAACTATCGGAAGATTAAAAGTTAAATGCTGTGACTTTTTTATGCACGCCGTAGCGAAGGGGGCATTACTTTTCTTAACACTTGTCCGTCTGTCCGTCCATCGTATCGTATAAAATTGGTTTCCGTTCTCTAACTTTAGTTTGTCTCAAACAAATGTTTGAAGACTTATACACAATGCTGATTACCAAAACAAATCACAGATGTAGTTTAAATTTTGGTGGCGTCACTTTTAAAGTTTTTTTTAGTAATATCACTTTATAACACCATTTGCAATCGGGCGCATCATCTGTGTCCCGTGGACACCTTTCCCCATTTATTTACCATTGTTTGTCTTTTGGCTGTTTTTCGTTTTTTCACATGACATTGTCAGTGTGTTTTCGGCTTATAAGTTTCAATTTCCCGTTGCACGGTATATTTCGCTTCCAATATTGTGAAGGAGCAAAATTGTGGTCGAATATGTGAACATTGAATGTATCTCGTCATTGGGAGAATCTATTCTAATGATAGATCTTTTATCGTATCTGTTCAATAAGTTTATAAACATATGTCCTTAAACATTGTGTTTTTAATCATTTCAAAAATACGTCATAAATACTTTTAAAAGACGTCGTATAATCACTGCAAAAACAATAATAAGTTATCAAACCTTTTTTCCAGGCCGGATAATATGCTCTATAGCGCATTTGAATAACCAAACAAATTATAATGAGGCAGTCGTTGTCTTTACAATTCTGCTGAAATAGCCTTGACGTTGCGTAATCCTTTCGGCGACGTCATGATTTTTCTCTCTTTTCCCGTCAACAACACCCTTTCAACGGCTGATATATGAAAGAGGAGTTCGGTAACCCTATGAAAATTATATATCAAAAGAAAGGGAAATAATACCTTAAAAACATTTGATTTTTATAGAAAATTCGTAGGATTGGTTTAAATTGCAGAATAAATAAAGCTTGAAATTTCTTATTTTTGGTTCAAATTTGACGTTATGTCTATGTACTTTATGTTGTTTCATTACCATTTTCAGATGCCTGGAACTCGGAAATAAGATCGGTGACCAACTTAATTGTTTCGATTTTTCATTATCTTTTAATAAGTTCTACGTGCATACAATTTCTTTTAAAAATCGCAGGACAAGCCATTTACGTACCTGTTACCTTAAGCTTTAACTTTAAACTGATCTGGTGATGATGCAAAATCTTATTATAAAAGTAAACTTTGTAGATACACAAAGAAAGCATGAACTTAACGTAATATCATAGGAATGCACATATTTTTTTCAAGAGTTATCAATGTGTTAACTGGGATGATTAACTCAACAACGGATAGAGTCCGTGATTGACATATTTGGTACATTGTTTACTATTAACAATCAAAAGCATAATTTGATAACAAATGAGCTAGCAGCCCTGTTTACTTTCTGAAAACGATTAATGTTCGATTAATGTAATAGAATTTAATACTCATACTCCAAACAAATTTGAATAGAGATATCAGCCAAATTTGAAGCGTACAAGAAACGGAATAATCTTCATATTGATAGTTTAAATTCATGTGTGTTATGATATTGTAATTATTGTAGTTATTTATGTTGGCCTGATTTGTGTTGTGTGGCCTGATAGTTGTTTACAGAATAATCTTAGAACTGTGCAGTTTAGAAATCACTTGAACAATCACAGAATGATTGGAACTTTCCATTTGACTTACATAATGATTCCAGAATGATCATAATAAAAGATGCGTTATATAAACTTCTATTTTACTAGAAACTTCCGTTGTAACTTTCTAGGACGTTCCATTCTAGAGTGTTCTAGAATTTTCCGTGACAACTATATATATACACAGACACTAAAGTTAAACACACACTTAGACGTAGACATCGATAGACATTAATATTCATAGAATTTGGATTGATACTTTTATTCTACAAACAACATCATACTGGATTGTGACCGTAGTAGTGAACGTAATATTCAGATTGGATTCTGAAAGATATCCGGATACAGATAAAGATAAAAGATTGAACTCATATTTTGACAGTTAAGTTGACAGTAATATTTGTGTATTTTTCTTGTAAACTTTTGTATAATAAATATTGTTAAATTTTATTATTGATTTGTGTCCTTTGTTGGCTACAATTTAAAGGTAATTTCTGGCCGTAACATATGGCATCATTTTTTTCCATGACATTAATGTGCAATGCTCTTTAATGAAAGTTCGCGGACTTTTTGAAAATTTTACATTTTTAAAGCTTTATTGCTTTATTCCTTATGGCTATTCATTACAATGAACATAACAGATAGGTATTTGTTTATTTTAATATCCTTTTGCTTGAACCCCTTGTTTCAATTAATTTGTCACGGCAACATGGTCTATCGAAGTGGTAACCAATGGAAACAATGTTTACTGACCAATACACTTTAAATATTTGTACATATGCAAATATATAAGAATTGTTTACCTATACGATAAAATGTTTTATCCAATTCAGTCACTGCAGTATTTGAAACTTCATTAGCAATTTGTAAGTATTCTGCATGGCTCAGAGCTTTCAAAAGTTGGTGGTATCCATTTCTGTCTTTGTACAATAATATGTCTATAAGACGTCTATTGCTTTCATTTGTTGTAAGTCCAGAGGCAAAAACTTCCTCTCGTTCCTCATGCTGCATTATATCCTCTTCAATTAAGTAGTCTGTAACATCAGTTGTTGACACTATATTATAAACTAACAGTTTGTAATTCTTCTGTATTCGTGGTACATTATCATCAACATCTACAAAACAATGTAAAAAGAACTAAATATAACAGGTACCAAAACACTTGGTAAACATACAGCAATTGGAAATAAATACAAAATTTAACCTTGATTTTATTTTTGATTTTTGATGTTTTAACGCCACTTTTAAGCACCACATTTACGTTATTCCGTGGCGGCCAGTTTGTATTGGTTGAGGAAACGGGAGTTATCAAAGAAAACCACCAAACTTTGATAGAAAAAAACTGACACTCCTAGTCAATTAGGGTTGGAGTCAAGTGCACTCCCACGAGTGGGGTTCGAACTCACAACCTCGGTGTTGATTGTTTAGTGATCACAGTAGTAACTACTTAGACCACTCGGCAAAAGAGGCCCTTAACTTAACCATGACCATTGATCTCAGCTAGATAAAAGTTGCACCATAAGCGCATGATACACCCGTCAATCTTTCAGCTCTTTTTAGGCTGTATATGAATATTGATGATCAACTAGAAGTAATCCGAGCACTGCCCCCTCCCCCTAAACAAATGACAAAAAGAAAAAAAATCTATACACACATTGGTACCCATTGACACAAAGCACGACTTATTCGGCACTATAAAGGCTATTGTACGTTCAACTTCAAGTTTTTGTTCGCTAGTTTTAAAAGAAGTAAAATTATATAACAGTACTTAGTATGAAAAATTGACTATTTTCAACAAATAAAGTATTCGAAATTTATGGGAAAAAACCGAAGCATATTTCAATAAAAGTGAATTAGTCACCACTGTGTCATGCGTTTTAGAGTTGTTAACGAAAAACTAAAGAATCGAAATACTTCCAAGCATATTTTTTAAAAGCGAAATGTAAATTTCGGCAGTTGATATAAAAAGTATAAAAATCACAAAAATACTGAACTCAGAGGAAAATCAATTCGGAAAATCCATAATCACATGGCAGTCTCATCAAATTCCGTTATATTTACATTGATGTATTAACTAAACAGACACAATAAATCAAATAGTCAAAATATGGGTACATCAGTCATCATCGGATAACAATTTTAAAAGGAACAATTTAACAGAACACAAAAAAATCTATCCACAAAAACATTCATTGATTTGTTTGTCTGACGTCAGAAAATTAAACACAATTCACCAAAGTTTGATGAGTTTTCCTTGAATTGTTGACTACGGTCAGACGAACGAACAGACGGACGGATGAACCGACAAACATATAGATGGACAAACGGACGGACAACGGTATAAAAGCACAGGCACCGATTACAAGATAAGTCAACTTGAATACATATTTACCGTATACTGTGAATGTACTTTTGTTATCGAGGTACTAATCTTCGTGGTTTTTTGTGTTTTGTGTTCAACTCCGAACGAATTTTAAAATTTCCATTTAAACTAAGATGCTCTCATAATATTTACGAATTTAAAAACTCACGAACTATGGACATGTTTAAAAACCCATGAAAATCAAAAAAGTACCTTCACAGTATGTGTCAAAATGAATTTTTCTCAGGGTCACGTAAATTATAATGTAAGTACAAATGTATTTGGTATCAATGTTTCTGATTGGATAACAACCACCTTTGAACTCTTTATTGACCTGTCTCTAACAAATGGGAGTCGACAAATTGAATTGAGGAATGTATTTTCCAATAGATCGCCCCAACAAACCGTATTAAGAAATTTCTTTTTTAAATCGTTTTATTACATTATCAGGTGGACAAGAAACCAGATAAACACCCGGTTTACGTGTGACAACCAAAACATACCTTTGACGATATCAAGTCTAGGTGCCAAAGAAGATTGCACCATATCGCAGGATTTACATCAAAAGAAAATTTGATATCTAAATGAGGACTTATTTTGAGAAATTTGTATATTGTGCATTAGTATCGAAATAAGCTTGCCAGATAAAGTCAATTTGCGACAGATAAATCTCCGATTAACGTCTACAAAGCTTTTCAATACAGTAATGCCTTAAATGAATTAGTTTTGATATCCTGCAAATTTACAAACAAAACCTTATTTACCATGGCAAGTCTGCTTCCATCATATCCATGAAGCGAAAAGTCTCCTCATCTATATATAGATGGAAAGTTGAGTTGTGTATCAAAGACATATTTTTGAGTTTAAAAAAGTATGTTAGGTCATGTATACACGATTGTAAACACTATTTCCAAGTTTTAGAGGTTAGAATATTGCAGTATTCCGTTATGTGTTAGGTTACTTAAGTATATTTGTTTAAATATTTTCCGTTTTTCTCTCTCTTTATTGGCTGTTACTTTGCAAGTTGTGAGAAGTTGGAAATGAGGTTTGAAAAGATAACACCATGTTCAAATTAGTGAGTATAACAAAATTTACAGCAGAAGGCATTGTTTTTATTTGTAACACTATTAAATGGAACATTTGAAATGAGTAAAGTATAATGCAGAATCAAAGCAGTCTGTGTGCGTGTAATAGTTAGATTATATAAAACTGACTTTTAAAAATATACTACATTATATAGACCTACATGTAGCACAGATGGACAACACTTCCGGAAAGTATGTATTTGATCAACATTGATCTTGATTGAGGGAGATATACCTTAATATTTTAGAGAAAGAAAACTTCATTTTACTGTATTTGCGCTGACCCTTACTTAGCTTGTTATGTACCCGTAGTTTATTTGTATTGACCTTCTGAATTGGTTCCTATTTGTCAACTTATAAATGTAACACTTTATACATATGGTACTTATTTGAATACTGAATAATTTTATTTATGTACCAATAAAGCAAAAGAATGTCTGGAAAATACGAAGGGTTTGGCATATAAAGGAACCGTAAGTACAACGCGCACTGGACTAAATTGCAGTAACTGGGAAGGACTATCTATTTATAACGAACCACAAACAGATCAATTTAACTATTGCCGAAATCCAACTGAAGACCCAAACGGACCTTGGTGTTTTACAACTGACCCTGATGTATGGTTTGAAGAGTGCAGCATTCCGTTATGTGGTAGGTTGCATATTTACAGCTGACTCTGATGTATTCTTGGAATATTGCGGTGTTCCGTTATGTGTTAGGTTACTTACGTATATTTTGTTTTGTTCTCTCTTTATTGGCTGCTACCTTACTAGCTGTGATTGGAAATGAGGTTTGAAATGATAACACTATGTTAAAATTATTAAGTATAAAACATTATAGCAGAATTTATTGTTTTTATTTTTTACACTTAGTCCAACAGATTATTTGCAATGTGCTGTACATCTTTATTTTACACAGTCACGTGCTTATGTGGATTTATGTAAGGTTAATATCATTGTTCAAAAGACTCGTATTAACATGATTAAACTAGTTACAATTTATTAAGTTCAAATCATTCATTCGAAACTTTTACGGGCCTCATCACGAGTTGGTTGCCCATTGCTAAATATTTGTTTCACAGTTGTGAACATAAATAATCCATTTGAGGCCTGTTTTATTAAATGTAGTTAAGGGCGGTAGGAATCTGTGTTTGTCGGTTTTCATTGTTACTATTGTGATGTGTTTATTGTTGTTTCACTTTTTGTTTAAATTATCAGTTTCTAATTGAAATTTTGTCTTTAAAAGTCCTTTTCGTATATCTCGCTTCTTTTATATTATGTTATTTTCTAGGAATATTCAAAAGCTCCATATTTGAGTATAATTGACTCAGTAAAATTTGACAGACCTGAATTTTGGATAATATGAAACTAACTAACTATTTCATATTTTATTATTTTTGTGGAAAAATTAGGAAATATTTTGCAGTAACAAACATGACAAACGTATTAAAAGCATTTGTAGTCATCAATCAAAATCATGAAATGTTATTACTAAATTGCGGTCTCCAACCATAGAATATGGCTTCAGCGTTATGACGTAGAAGTAAGGAGTCAAAACAAAATAATAAAATAATCGTGGAAGATGTCATTATAATTTAGCTACATGCAAACATCATTAAACTTCAAAATTAATACTTTTATCTGTTATTGAAACCTTGGAGCCAAATAACCGAGTGTTTACAAAAACATCAACAAAATGTGTGGAACACGGAGAGCAGACTTTGTTTACCCCGAGTCGTTCTTAATTCGGAAGAAACTGTCGCTTAATGCCTAGTTGTTTTAGTTTGTGTCGTTTTTATTCTAAATAACTTGATTACTTTGCAAAGTCAAAAGACAACTTTTACGTTTGAAATAAATAAACCTAAAGTGTCATTTGAACTTTCACTACCACACATGGTTTTCGTCCTATTTATAAGCATATTTTCTGATGTTCATTGATGAACATATATTGTATTTATACCACAATGAAAAGTCAATGCATATACAAGAAATAGTTCGTGCATGACACAAAGAAATATATAATGCATTATTCAATTTTTAATATCTCTATTAATCAGGAATTATTGTTTTTTTCAGATGACGTTGACATTACGACAAAGCCAGGTAAGATCGTCAAGAAAGAAAATGAAAATGTTATGGCTTTTAACAATTTTTTTTTAAGATTTGTAAACCTTTTGGTTTTACCCTTGTCTTCCTTTTTGTCAAGTTTTTTTAGTTATATCGAGGCAACATGAACGTGTGAATCCTGGAATTGCCAATATTATGTTCATAACGAGTAGGAAATTAATGTTGCTTGATATCAACTAATTTATATTATTTCAATATCAAAATAAACGCACATTGGTTGAGTTTGATTTAAAGTTTTCAACCATAACACTGATGATACATGTTTTATTGGTTAAACTTGTTTAATAGTTTAATGTATCTTAAACAATGTAAGCATTTCGCATATGAAATTCGTTATTACTGATCGGATAAAAATAATCATAGTTTAAAATACACTGAAGTGGGATACGTTACTGACGTAAAGCACAATTACACACATTTGCGCGTCAGTTGTACAATTGTTGAAGGATGATACCCTAAATTAAACTTCAATTTTCACCACTGTTTTTATTTATTAATGATCGGCTGTCACAACTATGTCTGTGTCATTGATGTTTGCATATACGCCAGGTGTAATCAAGATGAATAGACTCGATAATTTGTCTTGCGAGTAATCGGGTACACCACACTTCATCCGCCATTGCGTTATAATTATAAATCCTGTTTTGTGCTATTGAGGTCTAGTTAAAGATCTTGTTTTGTGCCATTGAGGTCTAATTATAGATCCTGTTTTGCGCCTTTGAGAAACCTTTATTAATCAGTGATTGAATTCTGCTTGTACTTTTTACAAATAAAGCAAAAGACTGTAAACATAATCAGCTAGGTGTGGATAATACTGGAACCTTGAGTACAACAGAGACTAGTCGAACCTGCCAATATTGGTCAGAAAGGTATCCCCATACACACATTTTCACATATGAATTAGCAGACCAACAGAATTATTGTCGAAACCCTGATAATGAACCACTAGGACCGTGGTGTTATACAACTGACTCTGAAGTCAGATGGCAATATTGCACTGTGCCATTATGTGGTATGTTTCATTCTAAATATTTGTTTGTTTGGTTGATCGTTAATTTACTTGTCATTTTTTTAATGTTTTATTGTTCAAATATAATTATTGCACAAGTTATTAAAAGAAAAATATATGTGGTGTTTATAGTACTCTAATTCGTATTTTCTTGACGTTTCGTTTTTTGGTCTTTGGTTTGTCATTTTGCTTTCTATTCCTATGCTGTAAGGAGCACCTGATTTCACTTCCGGTTTTTACTGGAGTTTGTGTTGTTTCTTATTTGTTAATCATAACTGTTGATGTAAATGTCCTTTTGTGAGTCTTTGTTTTACTCATTAGTTTTGATTGTTATTGTCTTGTAATGAATAGACTTTTACTAAGTTTCTCTTCTGATATATTGCCACTTCAGTAATGCCTCAGACTTATACTTAACAAAAAGGTATAAGGGTTGATAATTACAAAAAATACTAAAAGTTAAACCTAATCCAGACAAGGAATCATCAATATGTATATATACTCTTGATTTCAATTATAACGATTTTTTTAAGAAGAACAAAATCCATATTTGCATGTCGTAACATTATTTTAAAGGGTAACGTTGCTCAAAAGTAATTGGATATAATTTGAAATGACTGATTCTTGATAAGTATTCCTAACGTTTAATATCTAATATATGCTTCACTTTCAAACACTTATTCAGTCAACTTTCTGAAAGAGCTTTCAACACATACAATTGAATAAGAGATCTTTAAACAGATTTGTTTTCCGTTGAATGAAACACTGTTTTTCATAACGAGTTGGCAGTATATTCTTCAATGCCTTGAGCTTGAAAGATATTGGTGTTTCTTAACATTAACGTATTTCTCTAATAATTTTGAGTATTTGAAATCAACAGTTATAATGACAACTAATATTTTTACTTTTTTAGATGGTATTACTATCTCACCAAAACCAGGTAAGCCTTTAAATGAAATTTTACAGATATATCTTCATGGCTGTGGTTTTCACAGTTGTTTTTTATTATTATTTTTTTGTTCTATGCCAATGTCTAACTATAAATTTCTGTATATACATTATTAGAAACAACTGTGAAAAGCACAGCCATGAAGATATATCTGTAAAATTTCATTTAAAGGCTTACCTGGTTTTGGTGAGATAGTAATACCATCTAAAAAAAGTAAAAATATTTCTGTATTTACATTATTAGAAATTAAATTATATTTAGTCCAATTGCTGAAGTGTTTGTCAACCATATGTGCTCTCTATACAAATGTTCACTTATTCTAAAATATTGTAAGTCAAATTGCTGAAGTGTTTTGTCGACCATATGTTCTTTCTATACAAATGTGCACTTATTCTAAAATATTGTTAGTCAAATTACTGAAGTGTTTGTCAACCATATGTGCTTTCTATACAAATGTTCACTTATTCTAAAATATTGTTAGTCAAATTACTGAAGTCATTTGTCGACCGTATGTTCTTTCTATACAAATGTTCACTTATTCTAAAATATTGTTAGTCAAATTACTGAAGTGTTTTGTCGACCGTATGTTCTTTCTATACAAATGTTCACTTATTCTAAAATATTGTTAGTCAAATTACTGAAGTGTTTTGTCGACCGTATGTTCTTTCTATACAAATGTTCACTTATTCTAAAATAGTGTTAGTCAAATTACTGAAGTGTTTTGTCGACCGTATGTTCTTTCTATACAAATGTTCACTTATTCTAAAATATTGTTAGTCAAATTACTGAAGTGTTTTGTCGACCGTATGTTCTTTCTATACAAATGTTCACTTATTCTAAAATATTGTTAGTCAAATTACTGAAGTGTTTTGTCGACCGTATGTTCTTTCTATACAAATGTTCACTTATTCTAAAATATTGTTAGTCAAATTACTAAAGTGTTTTGTCGACCGTATGTTCTTTCTATACAAATGTTCACTTATTCTAAAATATTGTTAGTCAAATTACTGAAGTGTTTTGTCGACCGTATGTTCTTTCTATACGAATGTTCACTTATTCTAAAATAATTCATCCAGTAGCATTATTGTGTTATTGTATTTATATTCTTTTTATTGCGGTAAATATTTTGAAATGAAAGCAAATATCTAAGACGTGTTATGCAAACTGTTTCATATAATGGTAATATATTCAACACATACAATGTGAATAGACAACTTGAATCGTGAAGAATGTACTGAATAGCATAACACTTTACACGAATTAGCTACTGAAAAAGGGTCAATAAAAAATTAGCAATACTTTCACGTTTGAATCAATATCTCCTCACTATTGACATCATCTAAAGCTAAGGCCAAACACACTGATCATAAATTCACATAGTTTGCTTTGCAAGCAAACAATAAAAGTGTATCATGACTAAATCCACTCTTAGTTAACCAATCGTATTTTTATTGCGTTATTTTAGAAAAACAAAACTGTCGAATGAATCAGCAGGGAAAGAATTATACTGGTAAAATCAATAAAACAAGATTTGGACAAAAATGCCAAGCCTGGACATCGTTAGTTCCCAACTTGCATCCATTCTGGATTAAACTAGCTAACGATGAAAATTACTGCCGGAATCCAGACACTGAATTGTATGGTCCATGGTGTTATACAACAGACCCAGGAACGAGATGGGAATATTGTGATGTACCTTATTTTGTGAGTATTTAATTGACATCTTCCTCATTCTGTACTTATTTCGAAATATTATATACAGCAATGGTTAATGCCATACTAGAACATGATCAAATAATATATAATTTGCACTGTCTTTTGGTTTTATATCGAAGCATGTTGTTCAATTAATATATGAAGTAATTCTTGGTTAATAATTTTGAAATGTTTATACATTTTGAGGTAAATCCGGATTCTACTTTTTCACCTATTGTTTTGAAACATGACGTCAACATAAGCACTACGTGTCATAAAACACAAACGATGCATACAGGCCTTCAGTATTTTCCCTAACTGTGAATTCATTCGTACAGGTAAAACGCAAATTTAAATGCATGTTCATCGATTCACAAAAGAATATTAGTTGGTACACAAACTTAGACAAAACCAAGAAATCAGATGTCCACGAAAATGCAAGGTTTCCTTGATTAGTTTATTATATCAGTGGTTAGTTCCGTACTAGAACTGGATCATATAATATATAATTTTCATTGTCTATGGTTTTGTTTCGAAGCATGTTGTTCAATCAATGTATGAAGTAATTATTGGTTAATAATTTTGAAATGTTTATACATTTTGAGGTAAATTACAGTTCGATTTTTTTACCAATTTTTTTGAGATATGACGTCAACATAAAACACTACCTGTCATAAAACAAAAACAATATGTACAGGCTTTCAGTATTTTCCGTTACTGTGAATTCATTTTTTTTTCGTGGGATACAATTTTTCGTTTTTTTCCGTTCGTACAGGTAGAACGCAAATTTAAATGCATGTTCATCGATTCACAAAAGAATATTAGTTGGTATACAAACTTAGACAAAACCAAGAAATCAGATGTCCACGAAAATGCAAGATTTCCTTGATCAGTTTATTATATCAGTGGTTAGTTCCGTACTAGAATTGGATCAAATAATATATATGTGTGCATTGTCTTTGGATTTGTTTCAAAGCATGTTGTTCACTTAATGTGTGAAATAATTCATTGTTAATCATTTTGAAATGTTTATACATTTTGAGTTAAATTGAAAGATGTTAGTTTGTATCAATCTACATAGTTATAAGATGTTAAATCAAATGAATGTTAATGATATCGGGTTATTTAGGTCAACTAAAATAAATAATACGTGACTATATACATTTATTGCAGAAGGAGCAGACACACCAAGTAAGTTGACATCATTACGCTTCAGTCGATATACACGTTTAATGCCACACCTTATCTTGCATTGCTATTTGAAATGTAAAGCTAAATTTTACCAATCAATATGGATTGAAGGAGTATAGTTCTGAACAACTACGCCGTACTAACTGTTTAATGAGTATTGGTTTACATTTCATAGGTATCATATACAAGTTATATTCCATACCATTACATTATTGCATATTGTCGTTAAAGTGAAATTTAATTATAAGATATCTTTGACAAAACATGAAAAGTCAAACTGTATTACACTATATTTGAAATTAAACTGAATAATACCACACAGGGTCGTTAAAGAAAGGGGGCGGAATATATCAAAGGAACAGTCAAACTCATAGATAAAAAATAAACTGACAACGCCATGGCTAAAAAAGAAAAAGACAAACAAACAAGACACAACACAGTAGACTAAAGACTTACCAACATGAAACAAACCATAAACTGGTGTTGATCTTATATGCTCCGGAAGAGTAAGCAGATCCTAGTTCACATGTGGCACCAGTCGTGTTGCTTAAGTAACAATATCAACTTGTTGCCATTAGGTCGCAATGCATAATTAAATGCCGATATGGTCTCATGGATTTCTATGTCAAAAACATTTACCTGACTATAAATCTTTTAATCTATAGTATTCTGTTGACTCGGGTATCTACGGGTATATTGTTAACATAGAATATCACTAAATTAAGTATATTTTATTTCAAACCTTCACATTTGGTTATTATAACCAGCTTCATGACTATATTGATGCAGTATAGTCATTTAACTGGTCCCTAAACAAGTATCTATAATAATATATACTGAGTGCCAATGAAAACGCAACACTTGGTTTTTCAAAAATAAAATTTATATAGGAAATGATAATCTCTCAAAATAAATTGTTCTTGAAAATTAACAATTTTAACAATAGATCGATATCAAACAAAAATGTTTTATTGTCATCTTTCGGGCGCAATAGGTAAACGAAACATCCAATGTCGAATCATCAACTAACAGTCCTAACAAAAAATGTTACAACCCCGTGGTGCAGCGCAATCTCGACAGCGCCGTGGAATTGATCATCCCGGACGTTTAATGTGATCCCGAGGAATGTTATTCCACTTGTCCCGCAAAGCAAACTCAAGCTGACTTTATGATATTGGAGATGGTTTTCATCGTCTAAAACATGTCAAATCTGATGCAAATTTTGTCGATCGGACCAAAATCCGGCGAAAAGCATGACTTTTAGCCAAGGCGGGTGCCAAATGTCTATGTAACCACCATTGACGTTTTTTGTACATAATGAATGATTTTTGGTCTACAGATTTCGATATTTACGCCAGACGGCCGTTTAGATGTCACTAATGAAAGACTGTGGTGCTCTTAAACAATTCCTGCGCAAATGGTGCTTTCAACTGAATTGCTCCAAAAGTTCTACCGTGACCACCATTGAACGCTTGGACATTTGGACAGCCATCATAGTCGATATCGGATATGTGAAAGACCAAATGTATCGGTTTTGCTGAGCGTTTCTTGCTTTTTGTACCCCGGGATGTGGCTTATCATTAAATGATCCATTTTGCTTGAATTTGTGGATGATTTGGGTTATTGTAGAGGCTATAACTTCAGTCATCTCGTAATTGTATGCTGTGAAAGGCTTCATTGGATCATGCCCAAAACTGCATGTCGCTGGTTGTCGGAAAGTCCTGGCATTTACTCAGATGTTTATTGCAGTTTCTTAACAATAAGGACGGGAAAATTCATGACATTAGCCAATCTTCAAATGACAAAATCGTGAAAATGGTGCGTATGTTGAAAAGCGGTGAACTCGGTTTTTGTTCGTTCAAAATAACCCTTACTTCACATTTGTTCCAAAATTCACTCAACCGTAAAGTTGTCGAAAATTGTCTCAAAAGTAATTTTCAACCAACTATACAAAGTTCTAATATAAATAAAATAAAAATTATAAGATTTTTTTGAAAAACAAAAGTGTTGCGTTTTCATTGGCACTCAGTATATTTAAATTTATCAACTTACAATTAATATTTAGTTCATGACACATTGTAAATGTAATCAATTGTTTGACGTTGTATTTTATTCAACATTTATGTGTTATTTCTTAAAATATTTCAGGCAAAGAAAATCGGAAATATGGTTGGCAAGGATTTGAGGATTCCTGTTATTCAATCCAGTACACAGAAAAATCCTGGGTTGATGCTAAGGTACACTTGAGTTAAAGTTCGTTTTGCTTAATTTGTATTTTGTATTTATCTTCTTTTGTAAATCGTTTATACTTGTAACATGTGTAATATTTTTGTAATGCTTTGACATTTTTAGCTTTTTTTTATTTTTTCATGGCCCCTTTTTAATTTTTTATTTGAAATACCAACACAATCTATTTTAGTTTATTATTATTATTATTTAAATATGATGTTTTATATATTGTTTTTTAAAACAAATCTACGAATATAGCATAAATAATTTATATAAATACTTAAGTAAAAACAAAATAGTGTTCACGAGAAGTAATCTACATTGTGAAATCTAAATATAAAAAAGCCATATTCATGTTAGGTAAACTTTATCTGAGGCAGTCAAAAGTGATTTCCTATCTAATGATACAAGAAGCAGTAAATATGATCAATTTGGCTTAGAAATCGTTAGGCACATGCGATAACTACTGAGTCAAATGTTTATAGATTTAAGATATTTATTGATATACAAGGATTTTCCAGGACTTCTGTAAAAGCAACCTTGGTGCTTATTTGGCTGAAATTACAACGCCTGAGGAAAATGACTTCCTGATGAATCTTCTTCCAAAGCCTACAGTAGATAATAGTAAGTAACACGTAAGAAACTTCAGGGACAGAAGTTGTCAATCAACAGCAATTGAAAGTATTTTACCAAACTAACACTGACATTGACTTCTTGGTGTATCTTCTTTCAAAGCCTACATCATATCATATTAAGTAACACGTAAGAAACTTCAGGGACACAAATTGCCAAGAAACAGCAAATGAAAGTACTTTACAAAACTTACACTGAAAAATGAAATAAAATTGCTGATAGCCATAAGCCTGTTCAGTGAATGTTGTTTGTTGATGTGTTTTTGTTTATGTGTTTCATAAGTGTTTCTTGTATCATTTCTCAAACCAAATAAGACCGTTGCTTTTCCCGTTTGAACTATTTTACAGTAGTCATTGTGGGATCCTTCATAGTCTGATGTTCCGTGTTACGAGCACACATTATATGCTCTGCGTTAAAAGCTGTTATTTCACCTATCATTAGTTATCAAAGGTAGCAGGATTATAGTTTGATACGACAGACAAATGTTCGTCTTCATACGACTCATCAGTGACGCTTTTCACTTTGTTATTGTTAAGCTTTAAAACTATTTTGATCTAAGCGGACCTGATACCTCTGTCTTATAATGAACAGCAAACTAAAATGACTATTGTAAAATAATTCAAACAAGAAAAGCAACTGTCTAATCTATACAATTGTTCACCTTTTACACATTGTGACTTGGAAGGAAAATATATCATTGGCATTCATATCATATGTTTTTTTTCATGCAGTAATGAAATACCTGTTCTCAAAATGTGTTTGTCAGTTTAAGGATAAGTAAAGTCGACTTTTATTTTAATCTATTTCAGGAGTAGAGGTGTGGCTAGGTGCAAGAGATTTAGAACGCGGTGAACAATTTACTTGGGACAATAGTGCCACCTACCTTGATTATACAGACTGGTGACCAAAAGAGCCGAATGGCTACTATCATGAGGACTGCCTTGCCACTCAGTTGTACAGAGATGGTAAACTTCATTGGAACGATAGGGCATGTGCTGCACGGATCTTCTTTGTTTGTGAAAAGAGGTATTTAAATTATATACCTCTGTTGCACTGTTTGATAGAATCAAACACATTTATAAATGCAGTATGTTTTAGTTATGATTTCATACCACAGTCTCTTTCAAACTCAACACACTTAAGAAGAAAAGATTATGTTCTGAATTATCAAAGCCATCTCTACCAGCTTCAGACTTAATTACTCAAATGACAAGCAAAGATTACATAGAAATACATGGAAAATATTTATTAAAGCACATGCAAATTAACGTTGGGAAAGGTGCTTTATTTCACAGCATGATTAAATGCATTCCGTATTACGGGTTGTTGTTTTTTAGGCGGAGGAAGAGGATGGAAAATGAGAAAATTTACACCACAACTTTAATCCAACTTTTTGCTAGGAAATATATAAAACAATGTATAGTTGTAAGCCACTGCTTGTATAGATCATTGTATGCTCATATACCATGCATATTTTCAGTGTTGCAACTGCAGGCTGCGGAGAAAAGGCTACTTTACGGATATAACACTTTACATAAAGATTGTTAAACGCTAATTGAGTCTTAATTACTAAACTGTCACATTCTTAAGACAAAACAGTCGCTTAAAGCATTATCAGACTGGTTATATAAGATAGTGAGAAGACATGCACACTCATAGTTCACATCTAAGTCAATTTACAAATTATATATTACAGTGACTTACAACGTATAATGTATGACCAACAAACAAACCAGATCTTCTTATCTTATATTGAGAGTATTTCTAGCTTAGGTGCCAGAAGTTCATGTCTGAAAACTACATGTAACTGTCTATTGGTATATATATTTTTTTAATATTCTCAATGAATAAATAACCTTGGTCGTTTTTTCTGTTTTCAACATGATATATAGCACTATCAATTTCGACGACGCCATTGCTAAAAAACTATCCATATCATCTTATTTGTTCTGGTTCTGAAATTGCATAAACGTATAATTTTGAACGTTCAATAAGCACATGGTTGTCAATCAAAATGGGCCCATATTTTGTTCTGCTGAACAAAAAGCTGTTTTGAATCAACGACAACATATAACATCCGTGGTAATATGTGTAAACAATTTACCTCTTTCTGCCAGCGTGCACATTATCTTAAAAAAAACATTGAAAATATAAAATACTCCGAGGACAATTCAAAACAAAATTACCCTAATCAATGGTCAAAACCAAACGCTCGAAACCATGAAACTAATAGTTAACAATTATCATAGTCCTCATTTAGTACCGGATTTTTTTTTATAAAAAAAGGGTAGAAAAAACCTTTAATGACAGTCTTATAGACGTTCATTAAATTGACAAAAAATTATGATCCAAACAAGCAAACATAATTGATAAATCATACCACATCTTCTTTTTATTATATAACAGATAGACATGTTGAAATGTTTGCGAAGCAGCCAATATGATATTATAATAATAATTACATGAAAAAACTATGTATTTAAAAAAAGATAAATAAAATGGCATAAAAACACTCAATACAAAGTACATATAGATAAAAATAATAAAGGACAACAATACAAAAAAGAACACTATCACATTACATATGTCTTTGGTATTTAAAAACACCACTATTTTATTTTTATTTGGGACTTCTACAGAATATTTTGTAGTCTTGAGGTTACATGGTGACTAAACCTTGTACACAGATAAAAAAAAGGAAGAAATATGATTGGTTAACTTTCAATGATGGTTATTTTCTTATATGCAATGAAATGTTATGTGAAATGTGTTTCTATAGTACTGGATAGGATAAAACTTTACTCATGCCAAGTATTCCTTTATTTGAAACAAAGATATCTATCTCCTAAGATCTGTTAAAGGCGTTTAAGGGATAACAACATTGTTAATCAACAGACACGATGAATACTAATTTGACGAAAATTTAATGAAACATTTCAATGATAGACATTTTAATTTGCAATGTTGGTTTTCAAAAAAATGTTAAATCACAAAAATACAGAAAGTCACTAATCAGACGGCAAAATAGTGATGCCATTGTTAGTTTTTATCGATAATTACATTCTTGCATGTATGATTGGGGTGACATTTACTTCAACACGATATCATAGCTTTTTTTTTGCATTTGCAAGTCTTGGTTGTGCACGATCGTTTTCATTTACATCTTTTGTTTGCGAGTGAAAAGCTATCCTTTTTGTAGCTGCGTACAGTGATACTGAGATCTTTGGCTATTCCGATGTGTCTACGGTGTTTTTAAAAAACTCAGGATCTCAAGTTTCGTAGCAATACTGCAATATATATATTTACAAGACAACTTAAATAAACTATGTTTCTTTCCAGTGACTTCTTGTGTAACAGGCACTCACACCACATCTTCCTATATCCATTAAGAAATTTTTGGAATTTAGTTTTTTAAGTCGACATATTGCCAATCACTCACAATAATGACAATCGGTAATGACCATCGGTATAAAATGAGTTGGTTATAGTTTTGACGACAAGTAAGTATAAATCAACTATATGAAACATGTAATTTTTATTTAGCTAATCTTTTTTTTATTATAATATAATAATAAAATTACCTATGTGATAGCGTCTTTCTATAGTACTGAGCGTCACTGATGAGTCTTATGTAGACGAAACGCGCGTCTGGCGTATAAAATTATAATCCTGGTACTATTGATAACTATTTACACCACTGGGTCGATGCCACTGCTGGTGGACGTTTCGTCCCCGAGTGTATCACCAGCCCAGTAGTCAGCACTTCGGTGTTGACATGAATATCAATTATATGGTCATTTTTATAAATTTTCTGTTTACAAAACTTTGAATTTTCCGAAAAACTAAGGATTTTCTTACCCCAGGAGTAGATTACCTTAGCCGTATTTGGCACAACTTTTTGGAATTTTGGGTCCTCAATGATCTTCAACTTTGTATTTGTTTGACTTTTTAACTAGTTTGATCTGAGCGTCACTGATGAGTCTTATATAGACGAAACGCGCGTCTGGCGTATAAAAATATAATCCTGGTACTTTTGATAACTAATACATGAGTTATGAAGAGTTTAGAATTATTTATTTAAGAAAACTGTAACAGAGTGTTTATTACCCCGACCATACGTGTACGGTCGGACCATATGAGTATATACCCATATGGTCCGACCATACGTGTATGTTCCAAATACTCATATGGTCCGGAATATATACATTGAATACCTTTTCAAATGCCTGAAAATTAAGATATTATATTACTACTAAAAAAATCAATCAAACATATAAAAGTCACAAAGATGCCTTGTTTGCGATTTTGTTTGCTTTGTGGAATTGTATATGTCATCAAACGGTAGATGTTCGAATAGGAACTAGTTATGTTTCACGGCTTGTTTTTCTTAATAAATGATAAAGTATGAAAAAAGAACAATCTCAAAATGACATAGAAAATGTATCTAAAAAAATGGTTTAGTTTGATTTTAGAAGAAATAATTCATGTTCTGTACTCAATAACTCATATTTCAACAAATGGTTACTTGGTCGAATATCTCAGTGAATCTAAACAGGATGATACTACCGGCAGTAGAAAGTGTCCTTCATATCTTTAAATAATTTCTATTCTAATCATGCATGTACTTGTTGCCATGGACGTTGGACAAATAAATAAAACAATTTTTGTTATAAAAGTGCAATTAAAAAAAGACAAAATGACTTTTATTCTTATTCGTGTGCATAATAAAAAGAATTAATTCACAAGAGCTCGGGGAAATCAACAAAATAAAAATAAAATAAAATTCCGCAAACATCTATCAATCTTTTTGGCGCATTTTTTCTAAGAGATATTCACGAAAAAACCTACGCAAGCCACATATTTATAAAGATATTTGAGCTTTATCTAACAGGAAATAAAAAAGAACAGCCACACACACAGCATACCCTGCTTCGCTTCAGTTTTTTAATGACCATATTTTGTCCTATTAGAATCGAAATAATTCATGGAAGCCATAGATTGCTGGAGATTTACACATAGCCTGAATCGTGATATTCGTTAAATTTATCCTTCGCTAACGCTCAAGATAAAATTCGAATATCACGGCCCAGGCCATGTGTAAATGTCCAACAGTTTATGGCTTCCATGAATTATTTCTTAAACATAATTTCAGTAGTTTTGATACCTCATGCTGACTTGAACAACAAAATAGTTTGACCGTATCAATCAAAACTGACCATGTGTGGACTTTAATTTGTAAATATATATACCCATAAAGTATAATCAGCCATATTTTTATGTCAGAATTCAATGTATAGTACAATGGTCAGCAATATTGCAATACAATAACAACATCTTTTTGTTTACATAAATTTAGGGTGCCAGAATGTATTCCTTTTATTCAAAATATTAATACATAACAAAATTTTAGTAGTTTGGATACCTCATGGTGACTTGTTCTATACAATTATTTGACCGAATTGACTAAAACTGACCGTATGTGCACTTTAATCTGTAAATCAATATACATAAAGGCAACAATATACCCGCATAATAAATTAGTCATATTTTTTTGGGTCAGGATTCAATGTATAATTCAATGGACAGCACTATTGCAATACAATAACAACACATTTATGTTCGCATAAATTAAGAGTCCCAGCATATTCTTCTTTTATTCAAAATATTAATACATAACAAAATTTCAGTAGTTTTGATACCTGATGCTGACTTATACAATACAATTATTTGACCGTATTGACCAAAACTAACAATATGTGCACTTTAATTTTGTAAATCTATATACCCGCATAGTAAATCAGTCATATTTTTTATGTCAAGATTCAATGTTTAATACAATGGACAGCACTTTTGCAATACAATAACAACACATTTTTGTTCGCATAAATTAACAGTCAAAGCATGTCCTCCTTTTATTCAAAATATTGATACGTAGCAAAATTTCATAGTTTCGATACCTTATGCTGACTTGTACAACACAATCTTTTGACCGCTTCAATGAAAACTGACCATATGTGCACTTTAATTTGTAAATCTATATGCCCGCATAGTAAATCAGCCATATTTTTGATGTCAGGATTCAATGTATAATACTATGGACACTATTGAAAAACAATAACAACAATTTTTTGTTCGCATAAATTAAGAGTCCCAGCATGTCTTCCTTTATTCAACATATTGATACGTAACAAAATTTCCGAAGTTTGATACCTTGTGCTGACTTGTACAATAACATTATTTGACCGCATTGACCAAAATTGCAAGTGATTTTTGTTCGCAGAAACACACGAGATTTTTGGCGAATAAAACACTTGACATGGTTTGAAACTTTCACAACATCCATTTAGCCTTTTTGAACGATTGTTGTGAAAATGTGAACAACCCGATAGACTTTTTAAAAAAATGCGTTATATGAAGTACAACTAACATGTCGTCCATGCTGAGTTTTTATACGTTCAATAACAATACCAATACATAGCCTTGTGCTGTTCCAAGTAGTTTTTCTCTGTTTCTTGGAAAGTATTTGTTTTACCTGTTCAGTCACTATAAAGTGTTACAATTCACATTTAAACGCAACACATAAATAGTGACCAAAAAGGTACCGCTATCACATGAGAGAAGCTAGAAAGACACATGAGAGAAGCTAGAAAGAAAGAAAAAAATGAAACGCAATTTCGACATTTTTGTGGGACCATCATATACAATTTTAAAAGATGTGGTTTCATTGTCAATATGACTGATATTCATAGAACAAAGAACAAAAAAGTGAACCGTGATATTTATATGCGGAAAAAGGATGATAACTGGGGGCACCAAACTATAAAAGTCTGCTTTGACCTAGTCCAAATAATTATGACGTCTTGAAAGGCTTTTATATTTTTTTTTCTTTTACGCCTTACTTCGAAGTAAGGCGTCAAAGAAAAAAAATTATAATAGCCTTTCAAGACGTGAAGTAAGGCGTCAAAAAAAAAAATTATATTATAGCCTTTCAAGACGTCATAATTATTTGGACTTGCTTTCACCAGAAATATAGCCTGTATAAGGGGGGACTGTGACCCGAGTCGCCTACCCCTAAATTCGCTTCTGAAATATTAAAGGTATCCGCAGGGCCTTTAAACTCCAAGTTTCATATTTCTGGTCCGTGTTGAAAACAAATGAACATGACTTTGAAAAAGCAAGAATTGTAAGCTAAAAGTTTAGTGACGTCTATTAAAATGTATTGTTTGAAATAATTATGAAGTCAATAGGAAATGAGCTTGTTGCAGATGTATAAATGTCTCCTCACAGGGGTCAGTGCGTATCAATGTATCAATGTGATCGTTTTCATGATGAACACTGAGCGAATAATGACAAAATTAATGTAATTTTATCCACTAAACTAAGTAGAAATATAATTATAACTTGTTGCTGAACTCAAAATGATCATGATCGATGAAAAATCTATCATTCTTATTTCTGATTATCACTATGCTGAGATGCTTTGTGAAAAATAAAGAAATTTGACATACCAGTACTCTACCATTATATTTGCCTTGATAATGTTATGTCCACAGCAGCATATTGACGAAACGCATGCAATATTTCCCTTTAACTACTTTGTGCAAGAGAACGCCAATGTTTACTGCACTGTGACAAAATTTCAAATGACGTAATGCAGCCTGTGACGTCAAGTGTGATTCGCCGGGATTCGACGCAAAAAAGAAGTTCCTTTGTTATTTTCTCTATTATTGTAGTGATTTTTTTTAATTACCGATAAACAGAATAAAGGACTTTTTGTTTTTGATACTGACTTTATCACAGAAAATATCAGGCTCGCCCTTCGGGCTCACCTGATATTTTACTGTAATAAAGTCAGTATCAAAAACAAAAAGTCCTTTATTCTATATTTATTGATGTGTTTGAAGTTGCCTAAAAATCAGCCATCTGCAAACAGCAATCATTTTGTTATTCTATGTTAAGATAACACATCGCTAATTGTCAATATCAGGGAGGAGAATGATTTTCCATAATATAAAGTGGGGATTTAAAGTTCGAAAGAATAAATACGAGCTAATTGAGGTAAAAATATATTTTTTACGAAGTTAAACCTATATACTTTTTGTAAGCATGTTTAAATGCAAACATGACCTTGTAACTAAATCGTATGCAGCATTGAACAAATTAACCTTGTTTAGAAACACATGGTTGTCTAAAGAAGGATGTAAACGAACTAGATATAATGCTGCGACTACTTACTTCGTTTCAAATCGTCTTAGACATTTCAAAAGTGTTTAGAAGTTTAATCTTTTTAATTGTTTGAATAATATTGTGTCTGTATTTATATTGTATGTTTTTCTGTAAACTTGTATCTAGTTTTTAGAGAATAAAGTATCTATCTATCTATCTAAAATAAAAGATGCTTTGAGTATTTTCAACATAAGCTTTTAAAATACGAATTCTAGTCATTGTGCATGTTAAACGCTATAAGCAGTTGTGAAATAAAAAAAAAAACTGAAAAAGTTGGTTACCCTTCCTGACCTCACAAGGTCATTCGCTGTTTAGATCATATTCATGCTGTGCTGCGTTTTGTGGATTGTTGTTTGTCTCTTTGACTAATTTTATTGTGGTCATGGTTTTAACTAAGTTTCTTTGACTACTGGTTTGAGATGTTAATTCTCCCTTTGGTGTTATTTTACTTTAAAGACATTAACTTGCAGTAATGAAAATCGGAAAAGAATCCCCGAAAAGTAAAGTGAAGAAAATTGGGGCAATAAGACAAATATCCACGAACATAACTTAATTTGCTCACGGTAATATATATATAGAACCAAATTGTTATCATGATACTTAAACTACAATGATTTTCAATTTTCGAAAACTTTAATTACTTGAAGAGCGACGAAATATATCAAATAGAACCTTAGACTCACAATTGAAAAGTAACTGACAAAGCAGGGCAAAAAGAAATAAACAATACAACAACAGTATGCACACCACAGTATACACACCACAACACCTACTTCAGTAGTATAGATACATGTATATATGCGTTGCGATCATGTTGCTAGTTTATAATTAGGTAGTTAGGAGTGTTTTCATGGGTTGATTTATGCTTATCTCTTTTGTCGTAAAACTTGTTCTCAACCAACTCTTCAAGATACTTGATAGAGTAAACTATATCTGTTGAGTCTTTTTCTTTCAAATTCAATGGAAAATGTCACACATTTTGCACATTTAGTGAGATGACATCATCTATAGAGTGGAAAGTGAAGTTTCAAGATAGTGGTATTTTCTTTTCAGTTGTCATCAGAAGCTCTTGCATGAAGTCATCCTTGGATGAAAAATGAACTAGTCATTCAAGTAGTCTAGTTGTAACTAGAGTCTTTACGCATTAATGCGGTTTTTTTTTCTTCAAAATTATTCTTATTTGATGAATTAATCCATTTAAACAATGAACAATGCAATTTAAGCAATCAAGAAGTCAAGTTTTATGATGTGTTTACTGGTTTTTTTATTCTTTAAAATTTCAATTTCATTTTATTTTTTATCTATTTTTGTCAAAATTTTCAATTTCTTTTTATTTTTCACATTGAATAACTAAAAGTCTTTTACTTCATCAATATTCATAATAACATTACAAATCAAACAATTAGAAAAGTCCAAAGATGTTTATTTCACTCTAATAGTTACAATGCAGAAGGCAATCTTTAATTTCGCCCCCTTTTTTCAAGCATTAGTGTGATTCGCGCACATATTATTTTACTTTGAATTTGTCAGAGTCTTAGGAATTGTTATTTTTATATCTTATATTGACCAAATACAATGATTAAATTGAACGAAATGCTTAAATGGTGTTTTTTTTTTTTTTTTTTTTTTTTTTTGGCGGATGGTGGTATTTTGGGCAGCTGTATGCGTTGTTATGATTTGCTCTTTGGTTAGAAGTAAGCATACTTTTAGGAAATTTGTGAAGTCAAAAACTTCTTTGATAGTTACAGGGTTTTACTTAGTGTTCAGTGATAAGCAGTTGCATCAGAAAGAAAAAAAAATGCGTTTGCACACATTTTATTTACTTTTACTCAAATTTCAGGAAACATCTGCTGTCTATCAAAAACACGCTTTAAATATTTAAAAATGCATTTTATTAATGACTGTTAAACTCTTTGCTAAAAGTTTAAATTGCTTGCATAAGTGGATTTAGTATATAAAAGTCATATTATGCAATCGAGCTTAAATCTTAGAAAATTAAACAGACATGATAGGTAAAATTGTTAAAATAGGAGTATAACAGTCATCACCGTGTCACAAACCAAAAAAGAAATAAAGCAAACATATACTGAAAAAGAATCACAAAAAGAAATATACCAAATTTAACAACCACATTCATAGCTTGCTTATATATGTACTTTAAATCCACTCAAATATTTTGAAGTCCTGGGACTGAAGGGAAAGGTTCTTGTGAAGAGTCGCGTGTTTGACGTCAAAATGCAAACATCACACAGGAAGATATATAAAATAATGTTGTCGTTCAAAGTAATGTCATAATAACAATAGAACAAATCCATAATGGAAGGCTGTTTAAAAGTAGAGAGCCATGTCATGTGTTTCAAAGAAACAATAAAAGTCACACGTACAAAACACATAAGCAAAAATGAGTGATAATAAAACCAACATATTGATATAAATTATAACCTATATGGAGTTATTATCTTTCAGAACAATAGGTCATTCTTTCGAGGAATCAACAGTCAGGGGCATTACTTAAACAAGTTATTTTTTTTAATTACTTATGTAAGTATTTTTTTATTTTAAATACAATAAAATTACTTAATAGAGTTATTTTAATTTTCAATAGAAACATAGACTAAATGTAGTTTTCATGATTTTAAACTACATTTTATATCATAAAATAAAGAATTTATCAAATTTGAGAGGAGTATAGAGATGAAGGGTTACTTTTAAAATAATAACAAAAATATTACTTGAATAAGTTATTTTAAACATTTTTGAAAAAAATAGCAATTACACTTATCTAAGGCACATATGTAATTGATTTAGGTTACAAATTATAAATAACTTCAGGTCTTAATTAATTCACAAGTATCTATCTATTTATATCAGTCTACCTTCAAGATTTTAGAGGAAAATGATAATTTAATAGTCCCAAGAGACCAATCTTTGACCCAGAAGCGTCGGTATGAAAGATAAGTGCGTCGGAAAGTTAATTAGTGTTTCTGAAGAATTACTTTTTATATATCAAGGGAAAAATAACCAGATAACTGTGAAAAATATTTAAAGCTAGTAAAATCTGTATTCTTGGACACCTATAAAAATAATATTCAGAAAAATAACTTATATAAGTTATATTTAAATAAGCCTCGTTTTCAACATTACTTGTATAGGTAATTTTAATTGTTACTTGTTTAAGTAATGCCCCTGACTTATCAACCCGAATGATACCATGTTTCAACGAAATATGCTCCAAAACATAAAATAATGATTTTTGTGAGGTCATTATTTTCCTTGATCAATAATTTACTTCAATATCATATTCGTCTGATAGTCTTTGTTGCGGAATTGGGAATTATTTTTTATTAAAGTTCTATCTATGATGGGTGTAAAGAAAAAATACATTTTCCGCATTTTAATTTTAGAAACAAATAATGAGAAATTTATACAGGGACATTATTACATTATATGAGATAAACTTTAATGTTAAACATTCATAACACTTAACAAAAATCCAAATATTGGTGTAATATTTTAAAAATGTTATTGATTTACAAGAAATCATGCTTCGACCAACTTGTATTGAAATTATTTTCCCTGTTACATGTACGTGTATTATGATTTCGTGCTCCCTACGTGATAGTTCTTAACTTTTTTGACATTTATGTATTCATTTTAATCAATTTGATCAATTGATAAAATATTTTATAGTTTATTGAATGACATTCACGTACCTAACAATGGGGTTGGTTGGGAGTAGGAGTGGGTATAAATATATATATCCTGATTAGCTGTTAACATATTTGATAGCTATTCAAGAGGCAATCATTCTGGATATTTAATTCGATTCAATTAAAACGGTTGAAAAGTAATTAGTGTTCCGCGCTTGAAATGACTTTAAAAATAAGAACAAAAACAACAACACAGTACCCTCTTTTCATAAACTAAGTTGGTACAATTAATTACTTAAGAAGTGTCTAGTATTTCTCATACACCGTTATCGAATGGTAACAATTCATATATGTCTTACTTCATGCAGTTACATTAATCTTTTTATTGTAAACTTGAGAATGGAAATGGGGAATGTATGGATTACATTTTTTTTTTAAAATTCATATCTAAATTTTTATTTCACATTCTAAATGGGCCAGCATTAGAATAAAGACTAGAACGCAGTAGAAAGGAATATTCTACTTTAGTGTGGTCGATAAAATTGGATGTTAAATTTAACGAATCTTCATAAAAAATAGTATCTTTTGGACGGTTAAGTTAAGTATTGCATATGTTTAGGTTTTTCTTATCCTAGAACACATATCGGGGTGTCAGGCCTGCCCACAGAAATACCTCCTTACGTTTGGTCTTTCCTTTTAAATATAAGAATAAGCAATGATTATCGATAACATTGTTTTGTCGTTCAAAGTATTTTTAAAAAATATTGAAATAGATAATTATAATTGGTATCACCTTCAGTCGGTCATTTTATAAATTTTGTTGACCTATGTGAATACGTTTAACACAATTATAGTTGAAGGTTACACTTATTATAATTTGCTGATTCAGTATATAAAACATTGCCATGTAACATGTGTTAATTCTGTTCAAGTGGCGAACACGCTTTCAAAGGTAAGCATTATATTTTAATTGTATTATATCTCTGCTCCAAATTCATGGTGTTCTTTTATTCTATGATTACAATTTTCTATATCTATTTGGCCGTTATAACAATGATTTTAACAGTGCTAGTATTCAAAACAAATATAATTTCAAAACAAGATTAAAAAACTCAGAATTATCTATTTAGGGGAACATTTGAAAACTGACTACAACGACATTATAGGTGTTTATGTAACGTGACTGAATCAATCAGAACACACTGTTATTCTCTAGAACAAGCGATAAATGTTTATCTGTTTTTTTTAAATAAAATAGATTGTTGGTAGTTTAATTAGGGCGCAATTCGATTCCTTTTTAAGTTTCTGTATTAAAAGTTTCCATTTGTAATTTTTTTTTTAATGTATTCAAGAAACAGAGATGTAAAATGGATTTGGAAATTTGGAATTCAAATGGTGCATTTTTGCTTAAAATAACTCAGTATTAGTTAACACCAATGTTTACATGATCGTTATTTTGTAAACTCTGATGTAGGTGTTTTTGTTTAGAAACCAATTGATTTCATTATGTTTTGTAGAACACAATGACGTTTTTGACTGGCTATATGCTCTCCTGTGAAATATGGTTTCTTTGTGTTTTGGCAGTTCATGCAGCAGGTATTATTTCACCCAAAGCGGTTAAAAAACAAGTCGCAATATAAAAAGACTATAATTAGAAGTTCGAAAGAAATTTACTTCACAAAACGTTGATGTGTTGATGTTGATAACCGGACGGTTTGTTGTTATAACGAACTCTTTACATACATGTATAACCCCTGGTTAAAAGTTTTACTTATGGAATATGTGTGTGTACACTTTTAAGAATATCCTAATGAGTTCATTAACAATCATCATTTTAACCTCATAAAGATAAATTCTTAGTGTCATAAGCATTGATGACGTGAAATAACAAATGTTTCTAAACATATCGCACAAATACATCTACAAAATACATTATAACAATACAAACCAACCTTGACGTTCTGGATGCGTTTTGACTAAGTTTAGCAACACCTACCCTAAAAAAGACGTACCAATAATAAATTGGTGATCTTTTACATAAGACTCCAATCATCATTGATCTTGGAAAGAAGCGGATTAACCTTAATATTCTAGAAAAAAAACGTTTTTTTACTGTAATTGCGCTGAATTATCCTCAGTTGTGTATTCGTAGTTTATTTGTATTGACTGTCAAAAAGAGATCCAGTTTTTCAACTTCAAAATATCCATTTTATTTTAAGAGCATTGGTGGTCGAGTGGTCTTAGTAGCTATTAGTGTAATCACTAGCAAGTCAACACTGAGGTTGTGAGTTCGAACCCCGATCGTGCGGATGCACTCGAATCCAATTTGAATTTACTAAGACTGTTCCTAATGAAGGTCGGTGGCTTTCTTAGGGCATTCCTGTTTGCTTCATCCATAAAAAAGGGTCATCACAAAATAGACTGAATGAGATGCTTAAAAGTGGCGTTAAAACACCAAAAATCAAATAAATTCCAATTTTTCTTACGGCAAGAAGGATATACAAAAGATTTTATTTTTGTTCCTACAAAGCAAAAGAATGCCTGAAAAATACGGAGGGTTTGGCTTATAAGGGAACCGTAAGTACAACACGCACTGGAATTAACTGCAGAAGGTGGTCAGGAATAGCTGTTAATAACGAAGTGCAAACAGCTCAACATAACTATTGCCGAAATCCTGATGCTGACCCAAAAGGACCTTGGTGTTTTACATCTGATCCTGATGTATTCTGGGAACATTGCAGTATTCCGTTATGTGGTAGGTGGCATACGTGTATTTTATTTTAATATTATTTTTATGTTGTTCTTTCTTATTTGGCTGTTACTCTGCAAGTATTAACAACTTGGAAATAAGATTTGAAAAAAAAATCTTGTTAAAATTATTAAGGATAAAAAGTTATACTGAGGTCACTGTTTTCATTTTGAGCACTATTACATTTGCAATACGTTGTACATCTGTATCCTCACCAGTCACATCTTCATAAGAGTTAAATTAAGATCAACATATTTTTTTATAAGTCATCTATAAAACCGGTTCCAAGTTGTGAAGTTCACGTCATCTTTTCAAAATTTTTACGGACGTCATCACGACTTGATTGACCATTTTTAATTATTTTTATTACAGTTGTCAACGTAAATAAACGACTTTACAATGTTTACCGAGTTTGTTAAAAACAATATTTAAAAATGTTCTTAAGTGAAATCAGCTGAACGTGTTGAAAATGCATTAGATTATCGTCCTCATCATGATGAATGATTACATATTTATCATTTTATGGGAAATTGTTAGAAATATTTTGATGTAAAAAATATGACAAAAGGTTATCATTTGCAGCAATCAATCAAAATGGTGTGGCTTAATTTCGGTCTCAAAATTGAGAGCAAAATTGCCTACAAAAATCCTACCATAACTGGCTTTAGAGTTCAGAGTCGCAGTAACGTCAAAGCAAAACAATAAAATAATTGTGCAAGACGTCAATTATTTTGACTACAAACATACCAAATTGAAATTCAAAATTATTTTTTTGATCAGTTATTGGAACCATTCTAAACTAGTGTGTAATGACAAAGCTTGAGTGCAGCATGGAGAGCAGGATCTGTTTACTCCTAGTCGTTCGAGATTCTCAGGAAACCATCGCTTAAGGGGGCTCGTGGGTCTAAATATTATTTTTTTTTAATAGAGGATTTCACTATATTTTTCTATAAATGAACTTTATCTTATACTTAATAGAAAAATAAAATAAAAAAAAATGGGGTCACCGTTCATTTACGCTCACAAATTGCCTTTTGTTGAACTACATGTAATAGGGGAAGAGGAGGCAATATCGAAATAAAAATTAAACTAAATTACAGAAATCGCTAAAATTTTACAATAGTTTAGTTTAAGTACAGCTTATTTGTAAATATTAATAACTCACCGATGATCAGAAAGGATATATCAATTTCACTGCAAAAAAAAATGTATTTTTGCACCAAAGGGAGATAATTTGGAGCTTTTTCAATGATACATACATTTTAAAAGTCATCTTGGGCCAAAACAAATTGATTTATTGGAATGATTTTTGTACCATATGACAAAGTCACAACTAATAAAGTAATAAATAAAACTTGTAATGAATATTTTGTACCCTCGAGCCTCCTTAATTTCCAATTTTCAGATTTCTTATTAGTGAACTGTCGTTTGTCATTTAGTCGTTTTTTTATAATTTAAACTACGTCACAAAGTCATGAAACAACTTTTGAGTTTGAAATAAGTACACCTAAAGTGTCGATTGAAAATTTTGACGCTGTCGGTACAAAACAGGGTTTTCTTCTTTTTTCTAAGACTCGTACAAGTTTAGTTTGTATTAAAGTACTGTATTCACATCACAATGAGATGTCAATACATATATGAGGAATAGTCTGCGCATGTCACAAACAAAATTATAATGCACAATTTATTTATTTTCTCTCTCAATTAATCAGAAATTATTGTATTTCAGATGACGTTGATATAACAACAAAACTAGGTAAGACCGTCAACAAGGATTAAATGGAAATGTTATGTCTATCAACAATTGATCTTAAGTTGTAATATCACAAAAGCATGATACGTCACTTCCGGTTGTATACGAAAATCGGCGGGAAAATATTCCCTTGAATATGACAATTATAAGTTATTAATCCTACATGTTATTGCAGAAAAAACATTTTCTGCGTCATAAACATATGACTTGGGTATTTTAAAGCATCATTGTTTTTTATTTGGGGTTTCTATAGAATGTTTGGGAAACTTGAGGTTGCGTTGTTACTAAATATTATACACAGGTTAGATAAGAGGAACATTTGATTGGTATATTCCAGTGATGGTTATTTTCTTACCAGATTTGACTTTTGTCGATAATATTTACCTATATTCATGTATATATTTTGTAGTTAGAAAATAAAATTGTATAATGTAATCGTTGACAGATACTAATTGGTATAGACAATTTGCAAACATTTATTAATCAGTAGAAGTAACATTCTGCTTGAATTTTTTACCAACGAAGCAAAACACTGTATAGATACTCAGCTGGGTGTCGATTATACTGGAAATGTGAGTACAACAGATACTGGCAAAACCTGCCAAGATTGGTCACAAACGTATCCCCATTTACACGATGTCACAGCAAAGTTAGGAGACCAACAAAACTATTGCCGAAATCCTGATAATGAACCACTAGGACCTTGGTGTTATACAACTGATCCTGCATCCAGATGGGAATATTGCACTGTTCCACTTTGTGGTAAGTTTCATATTTAATTTATTTTTGTTTGATAATATTGGTCGATAAACTACTTGTAATGTTTTTAATGTCTTATTGTTCGAATATAATCATGTACAAATGATTTAAAAGAAATTAAACGTATATATATAATGTTGTTTACAAATCACCAAACACCGTATAAAAATAACTGTGATTATGTTCAACAAAAACACATTTCTACAAATATCCTAGACTATACTTTAATTGTATTTGATTAGATGACATATTAGATTCGCAAACAAATTACTAGTGAACCTTATTTTTTAATTTCTTTGGATATGGTGTCCTTTACTAATGCCTCAGACTAATACTACACACAAACGTAAAATATAAAACAAAATATGACGTAGAGTAAAGACTAAGCAGAATAACAAATATGCAAAAGAGAGATGCATCGTTTGATTTCAAATTAGAACAAATTAGAACAAAATTCATAGTGGCCTGTCATTACATCAAATAAAAAGGTGAAATTGCTCTAATGTATATTAATTACAATTTTAAATTCCTCATCCTAACATTTAATGTATGCCTCACAATAAAAAAAATAAACCCTTTTTCGTTAAATCGTCTTAAGAGGTGACAACATTTAAAACACATACATTTTACTAAATTAGTGCTATTTTAACAAGTTTTTTTTCGTAGACTTAAAACAGATTTCATTATATAGTTTAGCAGCATGTGCTTCGTTGTCTTTAGCTTAAAAGCTATCGGAGTGTCTAAATACCAAACCATTTTCTGATTTTGCAATTAAGAATTGAATGCTTCTTTTTGTAACTTTATTGGGGTGTAGAAGCGTTGACCGAAGTACATTTTGCGGAAGCGCTTCATTCTTAAAAAAATGCGCACGGTCAACGCTTTTAAAATCCTTTAACACGATAAAGTTACAAAAAGAAGCATTCAATTCTTATAATTACATTTTTAAGCTAGGATCATGACAACACAAATCTTATCATTTTCTTTATTTAATTCACCTGTGCACTTTATTGTGGGACCTCATGGTATCATGCATGATACGTTATATTGTGTTATGCAATTGCTGAAGGAGTAACACGTGATTTGCAGTTAGCCAATCAGAATAACGTATTATTATGAAACATAAATATAATGTAATTATTATATTTCATATATAGCAATTCAACAGATATGATGATAACTCGTTTTTCCTTTTTTCAGATGGCATTGATATACTACAAAAACCAGGTAAGCCTCAAAGTGAAGTTTTATAAATATGTATTCATGAATATGCTTTTCAAAGTTGTATTTTTTTATTCTTCTTGTTCAGTGCCAATGTCTTACTATAAATTATTGAAAAAATATATTTGGTAATATACAAAAACAGCTATATATGTGTTATGATTGCGAAATTTTAAAAAGTTGTCTTTCAAAGTTAAAATCGATTTCCATTTAGTTTTAAAAATGTCTTGTACGTTGATATTGTTACCAATTTTGTACCATATGATAAAGTAACAACCAATAAAGTAATAAATAAAATTTGTAATGAATATTTTGTACCCTCGAGCTTCCTTATTTTCTAATTTTCAGATTTCTTATTCGTGAACTGTCGTTTGTCATTTTGCCGTTTTTTTTTATAATTTAAACTACGTCACAAAGTCATGAAACAACTTTTGAGTTTGAAATAAATACACCTAAACTGTCGATTGAAAATTTTGACGCTGTCGGTACAAAACAGGGTTTTCTTCTTTTTTCTAAGACTCGTACAAGTTTAGTTTGTATTAAAGTATTGTATTCACACCACAATGAGATGTCAATACATATATGAGGAATAGTCTGCGAATGTCACAAACAAAATTATAATGCACAATTTATTTATTTTCTCTCTCAATTAATCAGAAATTATTGTATTTCAGATGACGTTGATATAACAACAAAACTAGGTAAGACCGTCAACAAGGATTAAATGGAAATGTTATGTCTATCAACAATTGATCTTAAGTTGTAATATCACAAAAGCATGATACGTCACTTCCGGTTGTATACGAAAATCGGCGGGAAAATATTCCCTTGAATATGACAATTATAGGTTATTAATCCTACATGTTATTGCAGAAAAACATTTTCTGCGTTATAAACATATGACTTGGGTATTTTAAAGCATCATTGTTTTTTTATTTGGGGTTTCTTTAGAATGTTTGGGAAACTTGAGGTTGCGTTGTTACTAAATATTATACACAGGTTAGATAAGAGGAACATTTGATTGGTATATTCCAGTGATGGTTATTTTCTTACCAGATTTGACTTTTGTCGATAATATTTACCTATATTCATGTATATATTTTGTAGTTTGAAAATAAAATTGTATAATGTAATCGTTGACAGATACTAATTGGTATAGACAATTTACAAACATTTATTAATCAGTAGAAGTAACATTCTGCTTGAATTTTTTACCAACGAAGCAAAACACTGTATAGATACTCAGCTGGGTGTCGATTATACTGGAAATGTGAGTACAACAGACACTGGCAAAACCTGCCAAGATTGGTCACAAACGTATCCCCATTTACATGATTTCACAGCAAAGTTAGGAGACCAACAAAACTATTGCCGAAATCCTGATAATGAACCACTAGGACCTTGGTGTTATACAACTGATCCTGCATCCAGATGGGAATATTGCACTGTTCCACTTTGTGGTACGTTTCATATTTAATTTATTTTTGTTTGATAATATTCTTCGATAAACTACTTGTAATGTTTTTAATGTCTTATTGTTCGAATATAATCATGTACAAATGATTTAAAAGAAATTAAACGTATATATATAATGTTGTTTACAAATCACCAAACACCGTATAAAAATAACTGTGATTATGTTCAACATAAACACATTTTTACAAATATCCTAGACTATACTTTAATTGTATTTGATTAGATGACATATTAGATTCGCAAACAAATTACTAGTGAACCTTATTTTTTAATTTCTTTGGATATGGTGTCCTTTACTAATGCCTCAGACTAATACTACACACAAACGTAAAATATAAAACAAAATATGACGTAGAGTAAAGACTAAGCAGAATAACAAATATGCAAAAGAGAGATGCATCGTTTGATTTCAAATTAGAACAAATTAGAACAAAATTCATAGTGGCCTGTCATTACATCAAATAAAAAGGTGAAATTGCTCTAATGTATATTAATTACAATTTTAAATTCCTCATCCTAACATTTAATGTATGCCTCACAATAAAAAAAATAAACCCTTTTTCGTTAAATCGTCTTAAGAGGTGACAACATTTAAAACACATACATTTTACTAAATTAGTGCTATTTTAACAAGTTTTTTTTTCGTAGACTTAAAACAGATTTCATTATATAGTTTAGCAGCATGTGTTTCGTTGTCTTTAGCTTAAAAGCTATCGGAGTGTCTAAATACCAAACCATTTTCTGATTTTGCAATTAAGAATTGAATGCTTCTTTTTGTAACTTTATTGGGGTGTAGAAGCGTTGACCGAAGTACATTTTGCGGAAGCGCTTCATTCTTAAAAAAATGCGCACGGTCACCGCTTTTAAAATCCTTTAACAATCTAAAGTTACAAAAAGAAGCATTCAATTCTTATAATTACATTTTTAAGCTAGGATCATGACAACACAAATCTTATCATTTTCTTTATTTAATTCACCTGTGCATTTTATTGTGGGACCTCATGGTATCATGCATGATACGTTATATTGTGTTATGCAATTGCTGAAGGAGTAACACGTGATTTGCAGTTAGCCAATCAGAATAACGTATTATTATGAAACATACATATAATGTAATTATTATATTTCATATATATCAATTCAACAGATATGATGATAACTCGTTTTTCCTTTATTCAGATGGCATTGATATACTACAAAAACCAGGTAAACCTCAAAGTGAAGTTTTATAAATATGTCTTTCATGAATATGCTTGTATTTTTTTATTCTTCTCTTGTTCAGTGCCAATGTCTTACTATAAATTATTGAAAAAATATATTTGGTAATATACAAAAACAGCTATATACAGTCATGGGCATTACTTAAACAAGTAATTTTTTAAAGTTACATATATAAGTAATTTTTGTTTTTGAAAACAAAAAAAAATACTTAATAGAGTTATTTTAAATTTCAATAAAACATAGACTAAATGTAGTTTTGATGAGTTTTTATATAATTTCATATCATAAAGTTAAGAATTTATTATATTTGAGAGGATTATAGAGAAGAAGGGTTACTTTAAAAATTATGACAAAAATATAACTCGAATAAGTTATTTAATACATTTTTAATAAAATTAGTATTAAAACTTATTTAAGGAACATGTGTACTTCGTTTTGGTTACAAATTATAAATAACTTCAAGTCTTAATCAATTCACAAGTATCTATCTATTTATATCAGTTTACCTTCAAGATTTTGGAGGAAAATGAGAATTTAATTGTCCCAAGATACCAATCTTTGACCAAGAAGCGTCGGTATGAAAGATAAGTGCGTAAGAAAGTTAATTAGTGTTTCAGAAGGATTAGATTTTATATGTCAGGGGAAAAAATAACCAGATGACTGTGAAAAATTGTTAAACCTAGTAAAATCTGTATTATTGGACACCTATAAAAATAATATTCAGAAAAGTTACTTATATAAGTAATATTTAAAATAGCCTCGTTTTCAACATTACTTGAATAGGTAATTTTAATTGTTACTTGTTTAAGTAATGCCCCTGACTGATATATGTGTTATGATTGCGAAATTTTAAAAAGTTGTCTTTCAAAGTTAAAATCGATTTCCATTTAGTTTTAAAAATGTCTTGTACGTTGATATTGTTACCAATTTTACGCAACATGGTAAATAACGAACCTTTTTCATGGCTACGCGTGAAATATAAATGACAAAACATGTTGAAAGAAGATGATCCTTCACCACCCTCTATGAAACTAGTACATATGGTTTATATCAAAGCAAAGAATTATCACATTACTTTATAAACTATGCTATACGTATTTGTCACTACATTGTTGTTTCATTGTACTAAATTCATATTCTTCTTATTGCGGTAAAAATATAAAACCGGTCTTTGTTATGGTAATACATTCAACTCATACAATGTGAATAGACAACATGAATTAAGAAGAAAATGCTGTGCAGCATACATCTTTAACCAAAAGAGGTTTATGAAAAAAAAAATCATATTGAAAATTAGCGATAACTAAACTTGTGAATAAATTTGAGCTATAAAATTACTTGATCTTAAAGCTAAAGCCACACACAATGATCAAAGACTCCCAAAGTTTGTATTATAAAGGAACAATAAAAGTGTGGCATGCTTAAATCCACCGTTCTTTAACCAATTATGTTTTTGTAATGCGTTAATTTAGACCAAAATTGTCGAATGGATCAACAGGGAAAGAATTATACTGGTAAAATCAATAAAACAAAATATGGACAAAATTGCCAAGCCTGGTCATCATTAGTTCCACACGAGCATCCATTCGCGGTTAAATTAGTTGACGATGAAAATTACTGCCGGAATCCAGACACTGAATTGTATGGTCCATGGTGTTATACAACAGACAGAACGAGATGGGAATATTGTGATGTACCTTATTGCGGTGTGTACTCACTTAACATCCTCCTTATACTGTACTATTTTCAAATTATTATATCAGGTGTTAGTTCCGTTCAAGAATTGATCAAATAATATGTATCTGCATTGTCTTTGGTTTTGTTTCAAAGCTTGTGCTGAAGTACCAAACTATGTTCAGTTTATGTGTGAAGTATTTCATTGTTAATCATTGTGACATTTTAATACATTTGAAGATAAATAGGAAGATGGAAGTGTTTGTCAATCTACATAACTATAAGTTGTTAAATCAAATGTTATTTTTTTAAGGAATATCAGGTTTTTTAAGTCAGCTGAAATAAATAACACGTTGCTATATACATTTGTTGCAGAAGGAGAAGACAATCGAAGTAAGTTGACATCATTTCGATTTAGTCGATATACACACCTCATCTAGGTATTTGAAATCTAAAGATATTTTTTACTAATCTTATACCGAATCATCCGATGTCAAAATACGGATAGAAGTTGTATAGTTTTGAAAAAATACGCCATTGTAGCTGTTTACTAAGTATTTTCTTGTTTTTATGCCCCACCTCAATAGAGGAGGGGCATTATGTTTTCTGGTCTGTACGTCCGTTCGTCCATCAGTCCGTTCGTACTTCCGTCTCGCTTCAGGTTAAAGTTTTTGGTTGAGGTCGTTTTTGATGAAGTTGAAGTCCAACCAACTTTTAACTTAGTAAACATGTTCCCTATGGGACATTCGTGTACTTGGGACACATTCTTGTTCAGACGAATAATATGATCTTAAAGTTTATTCCATACCATTTTATAATTGTTTGTTGTCGTTTAAGTGAAATTGGATTATTTGGTATTTTTCACAAAAATATAAAAAGTCAAGTTGTATGAACTTTTATTTGGAATTGAACTGAAGCAAAAAGTTCCAGAGGGGCATAGATACAGACAAATAATAGTACACAAAACACAACGAAAGACTATATAACACGAATCCCAAAGAAAAACTTAATATCAGGTGCTTCTGAAGGATAAGCATATCTTGCTCCACATGTGCCACTCGTCATTACAGCGTCAACGTCTTGGAATTGGTCACAGTAAAGAAAACGTCGGCGATATGGTCTGATGAATGTCTATATCAAAGACATTGTCTATAATTTAAATCTTTAAATCTATACATGTTATCCTGTTGACCCATGTATCAATGGGTACATAGTTAACATAAAATGTCAGCAAATCAAGTATCGTTAATGTTAGACATATGTACTTGGTTACTTTGGGTCCATTTATTTCGTGGGTATCATTTTTCGTGCATTGAGAAAAACTTGCATTTTCAAATAATCTAATTTTGAATGTAACGCGTCTTCTGATTGGTTGACGTTATTTTGTTATCAGCCCATAGACATAATTTATTCATGTGACCGTGACGTCTTCAACGTTTTTACATGGTTTCTACGGTTTAAAATGGAATTGAGAATTAAATTATAAGAAATGACTGTAATGTTTTTTTTTCTGTCTATTCGAAATAACATAAAAAATGTGGTGTACACTGTTAAATAACCCGCTACGCGTTATTCAGTGTGCACCAAATTTTTTATGCTATTTCTTCATAGACAGAAAAAATATTACAGTCATTCCTTAAAAGTATTTGATTTCGTGGTTTAACTAATATCTGCATATACATCCTTAAGCAAATATGTAACTCGTTGAACATTTGTATTGGGATTCACCTGTATCCACGAAATTCAAGAAAATTGGTATCCAACGAATACTAATAAAAACACAGTAGTTTGACCAGCTTCATTTACTTGTATTGATGCAGAGAAATTAATCGTAATTAAAATGTTTTAGTTCAAATCTGAAGAAAGTCACATTATAGACATACATTGACCACTCACTTACAAAATTTATTTATATTTTTTTAGTTTAAATCCTAAGATACCCACGTTCAAGTTATAGTGATACATTGATATCGTACATACTCAATTGAAATGTAAAGTTAGTTTAATCAATTTTATTAGCATGATTAGTTCGTGTACAGTCATAATTATGACAATACTTTTATAACACTACAATTGTATTTTCTTCAGTCGATGATATAAATATATCATTGACATCCGTGACTTATAGTAATTACTTGTTTATAGTAGTTATTTATTCACTTTATTTACCTTCTTCCTCGAAATACTTTAGGCAAGGATAATTGGAAATATGGTTGGCAAGAACATGAGGGTTCCGTTTATATAATTCAGTACACAGAAAAATCATGGGTTGATGCTAAGGTACGCTTGTGTTAAAGTTCGTTTTTTGCAATTTGTATTTTGTATTTATTTTGTTTATTAGCGTGTTTACAGTTCTAATATTTCTATTCAGCTTTGAAATTGTTAGTATTTCTTGTCTTTTGTTTATTTCACTGCCACTTATATTTTTTTTTATTGAAACACCAACACGATCTATAGATAGCTTGTTATTATTCCTTATAGTCTATTGAAATATGAGTTGCTCGTTATAGTTTTTATAATTTGCAAATAAAGCTTTTATATCTGATATAAATATCAATGCAAATACAAAATATTTTTGTGAGACCTAATAATAAAATAAACCCGAATCCATGTTAGGTCAACTTTGTCTGAGGCTGATAAAAATAGTTTCTTATTATTTCTACCAGCGTATGATAACAGTAGCAGAATATATTATCAATCTGACTTAGAAATCGACTAGCTCTGACATGACGACTGAGTCGAAAGGTTATGAATATAAGATTTATTTATTGATAAAGAGATTTTTCAGGATTTCTGTATAAACAACCATACTGCGTATTTGGCTGAAATTCAAACGAATGAAGAAAATGAATTCTTAATGAATCTCCTTCCAAAGCCTACAGCAGATAATGGTAGGTAATAAGTAAGAAATTTCAGGGACACAATATTGCAAGAAATAGGTAAAGAAACTATTTTACAAAACATACACTGGAAAATGTGAAAAAGAAACTGCAATCTAAAGTTTGCTGATAGGCATGCGACTGTTAAAATGTTTTCGTTTGCTGATGCGTTTCTTTATTGTTTCTTGAATCATTTTCTATAGATATAGATAACTCCGTTGCATATTCTATTTGAAATGTCATATAGTTGTCATTTTGTATTCTGATAATTTGATGTTCGGTATGAGCGCACGGCATGAGCTCCTCAGTAATTTGGCTTATAATTGTTTACCTTTTACACATTGTGACTTAAAAAAGTTAAAAAGACAACTGGCACTTATATTACATATTCTAACACGCAATCAACAAAATCCCCTCTTTTCAAAATGTATGTATTAGTTTAAGGAAAGGTAAAATTGACTTTTATTTAAACCTTTTTCAGGAGATATAGAGGTGTGGCTTGGTGCAAGAGATTTAAAAGTCAATGGACAATTTGCTTGGACCAATAGTTCAACCAACCTTGATTTTACAGACTGGGGACCAAAAGAGCCAAATGGTCGGTATTATGAAGAATGTCTTGCAACTCACTTGTACAGAGATGGAAAACTTCATTGGAACGATAGGGCATGTGCTAGACGGAGTTTCTTTGTTTGTGAGAAGAGGTTATTAAATCATTTACATCTACGGCACTGGTATAATAGAAACCAACACATTTATAAAATACAGAGTTTCATTTAGTTGTGATGCCACACCACGTTTCCGTTAAGACATATTAGAGTAATCACTTTCAAACTCAACATATTCAAACAGTCAGTAATAAAGATTATGTGTTGGATTAAAAAAAAAACATTTCTACCAGCTTCAGAACTTCCAGCAACGCATTCGGCAAACTTGATTACTCAACCGTCACCCAAAGATTGTATTTAAACACATGGTAAATATTTATTGACGCACATTCAAGTAAACGTGGTGAGATGTATCATATTTCATAGCAGGATTAAATGAATTCCGTGTTTGTGTCTTTTTTTTTCATGACGGCATTGGAAATAGAAAATTTTCACTTCACAGCATTTTACATAAATAACCATTTTTTTTCAAAAAAATATATATAAAAAAGATATATACGTTATAAGCCCAATTGCCTACCTGAAATTGTGAAGATCATTATATGCTCATATATCATTCATATTTTTTCAGTGTTGGAACTGGAGGCTGAGGAAAATATAATACTTTACAGATTTATTATCTTACAAGAATAAAAAGAGTTAAACACAAATCGATTCCAGTTTAAACTAATCTGTCATATTTTCAAGACAAAGATGTCACTTGAACATGTTGTATGAGATAAGGAGAAGAAAAGCACAGAAATAGCTCACATCTGTATCAAATTACAAATTAGACATTAATGTTACTAAAAGAGTGTAATGTTTAACCAACATACAAACAAACCAAATATTCTGGTTTTCATATTGAGAGTTTTCCAAGCCCGGATGCCAAGAGTTTAAATCTGAAATTTGACAGGTCTGAGCTAATTTTTGTGTAAACATCCTCAAAGAATTAATAGCCACAGTCGTTCTTTTTTGTTTTTGATATTATATATAATACTGTTCAATTTCGTTATTGGATGTGGCTTTCTAAGTATTTTTGATTTATATGCCTCCGATAAAGATTGACGAGTGGTACAAAGGGGATATTCAAACTGAAAAGTTACAAAATAAACTGGCAACGAAATTGCTTAAGAAATACCCACGGAAAGTTAATAGTTCACAATACAGAAACCTAAGACTGAGCAACACGAACCCTACAAAAATATAATAGTGACTTTTTAGTGGCTTATTACTGACTACAGTATGGCTTGCGTCAGCGGAACGATTCTGGAATCAAAGACAAATGATGACCAATTAATTGTAACTGATAAATCTGCGGTTGACTTTATGTTGTATCATCCTGTTTACTTTTGATCTCTTCTCGGCGTGATTTCCCCTCGGCGAGATAAAAAAATTGTTCGCTTGAGATTTCTTCGAAACTAATCATTCCAACAAATATATCTATAACAAAATACTGCTTAATATAGCTTACTCGTTTAAAGATTTCAGCTAATGAAACACTAATTATTTGTTATTAACGATTTGAATTTCCAACATCATTGACAGGTAGTCCAAATAATTATGACGTCTTGAAAGGCTATAACATTTTTTTTCTTTGTCGTCTTACTTCGACGTCATAATGCTCAAGCGCCATTTTCGGTTGGAATTTGACACCATATTTTGCTCTCAAATTTTCATTGAAGGCTAAAAAAAAATTGCATATATAAAAATTCTTACCTTTTATGCGTTGTTTGACTGCAAAATATTTTCAATCAATCCCTACAGAAATATTAATATAGGTAACAATTCCATCCAAGGCGGGAACATGTCGACTGCATTTTTTAAAACGTTTATCTGATTTCTTTTTAGGAGATTATAAAATAATGTTTTCACCAAACTCGGTAAAATTTGACAGACCCGAATTTCCGGAACCTTTGTTTTACATTATCCGGAAATTCAGGTCCGTCAAAATGTACCACGTTTGGTTCAAACATATATTTTATACTCTTGAAATGAAGCATCTTGAGGAGAAATCAGCTAAACATTTCAATAAAGCAGAAATTCCCTCTCAAAGTCCAACTGAAAATTTTGAGTTTGGCGTTATGACGTCGAAGTAAGGCGTAAAAGAAAAAAAATATAATAGCCTTTCAAGACGTCATAATTATTTGGACTAATTAACAGGCAACATGCCCTTTGTTTCGACGACTGTCAGAAATTCTATCATACATTCCAGCCTATCTGTTACAGAAATATGTGCCATCATGCAACTATTCAACTTCAAAAACAGCCCATAAGAAAAAGATCATAACTTGTATGTTTTTATATTTCAAAGTGAAATATTTTACCCTGTAATTTAACACTGATTACCTTCAAAATTACTTCACAATTTAATCATGTAGGTGCATAGGATTTCAACGATGACTGACAATGTACAATCATCTAATTTGTTCTGATATGCATAAAATATACGTTTTTGGGCTTTCAAAAAGCAAACAGTTGTCAATCAAAATATGTCCATATTTTGTTCTGCTAAACACATAGCTGTTTTAAATCAAAGTCAAACTTTTACATCCATGGTTGTATGTGAAAAAAACCTTCCCACTTTTTGCAAGCATCTACATAATCCTAGGAAAACGTTTTAATTAAAAAAAATATCCTTCAATGAAAATTCAAAACAGAAATTCCTTTATCAAATAGCAGAAGCAAAAGTTCAAAAAATTAACAACGGTCATATTCCTGAATTGGTTCCGGTCTTTTAGATGTAGAAAACGGTCGATAAAACCCGGAATGACAGCTAGCTAGACCTTCTACTTTTACATGTTTACATTGTTTTATGACAGTCTTATGAACTTTTATTATATAGACACCAATGTGTAATTGAAACAAATAAACAGAAGAGATAAACCTGTCAGAATTTAGATGCAGCAATCAACACTGTGTTACTATAACAATCACTTTTTAAACAAGGAAAAAAACAAAATGACATATAGACACTCAATACAAAATACCAACAGATCAAAAATGAATGACCACACACAATAACACAATAGCTAGATGTTTCCAACCATCGATCAACATTAAAAGTACATGTACACCATGTATATACCAACAACTGACTCAACCATAAAGGTTTGAAATATCAAAAACACATGTATTTGTGAAGTTGATACGAAATATTTATCCACAAGATCTTGGTGGTCTTCCGATGAACTGTTTTATTAACATAACCCTGTTACAAATGTATATCAACTTTCAACAGACACGGTGAATACAATTTTGACGAACTTTATTGCTTTTATTCATCTCAAAGTCACGATGATGCCTTGTTTTGTATTTTGCATGTCTTGTGGAATGCTATTTTAGCAGTAGGTATTCGAATGGGAACAAGTTCTGCTTCATGACTTGTTTTCCAATTGCATGATGAGGAACACGAAAAAAAAAATACCACAAACAACTAGAAATTCTTACAAAATTCTTTAATTTGATTTTAGAAAAATTGATTGATGTACTCTACTCAATAACGCGCATGCCAATAAAGTGTAAACATTGTAGTTTTACTAGTGAAGTTAAAAACTGAAGATACTTCAGTCAGATAGTAGTAAGTTTCCGTCATAGTGTTTTTATTCTGATCATACATGTACGTTTGCATTGGACGTTGAACAAACAGCAAGTATATTTTTTTACATTATCCTGATTTTTCCCTCGTTTTTGGTCTAAGTACATAGACGACTTCAAAAATAAATCTTGAACTAATATGATGATTTCAACTTTTTAACCGTCAATTTCGTGTTTCACAGCAGAGGTATACCATATGTTTTGTTTAAGGGTGTATCTCAGTTTATACTATTCACTATTTGCACTATGCGGAGTTAATTACAAGGATGTGTGTTTCTTTATGAATAAACATAATTTAGTCTTAGATGCGTGATTTTTTATTAGTTTTTAGTGGCTTTGAACTAGCTGTCAGATAACTGCGATTACTCGCAGATCTGTTCATTATGTCTTTTTGTGTCGGGATGTTTAAGCACCCGGCCACGTACGTCCAAATGTATTTTTGTCAATCTGATGAGTTAAGCTTTTTTCAACAGATTTTCATAGTTCGTTTTAATGTTGTACTGTTATATCACTGTCCCAGGTTAGGGGGAGGGTTGGGATCCCGCTAACATGTTTAACCCTGCCACAGTATGTATGTGTGTGTCTGTCCAAAGTGAGGAGCCTGTAATTCAGTGGTTGTCGTTTGTTTATGTGTTACATATTTGTTTTTCATTCATTTTTTTACATAAATAAGGCCGTTAGTTTTCTCGTTTGAATTGTTTTACATTGTCTTATCGGGGTCTTTTATATCTGACTATGCAGTATGGGCTTTGTTCATTGTTGAAGGCCGTACGGTGACCTATAGTTGTTAATTTCTGTTTCATTTTGGTCTTTTGTGGATACTTGTCTGATTGGCAATCATACCACATCTTCTCTTTTTTTTATAATGCATTTATATTATTTTGGTGTATATTCTTTTGATCAATCTGATTATTTTACTTCTTAATGTATAGTAATGCAATATAAAAAATACATAAAGAAGATGTTCTCTGTTTATCAAATGGTCCACAAAAACAATGACATATTTTCAAGGCAAACAAGTCCAATATGGATATATTCGACAATTTGTTAACATTTTGACTATTTTGTAAATTGTCAATTGACTTCATAAGGAGTTATTGCCCTTTAAAGTTAAATTTTCAAGTTTTTGTAAATTTTTGCAATCTTTTACAAAAGTCTTTCCTGAAACAACACTAGGGTATTTGTTTTTTTTTTAAATGTGTCCAGTGACCCTGTCTGCCGAAAATATGGCAGACATGGCTAGAAATAGAACATAGGGAAAAATGCAGTTTTTGACTTGTCCATACATGTATCTCTGAAACTAGAGCAAAAGTATAACGGTTCAGGTTGCATTATTCCATGCATCAATTGTAAATAAATATATCATGTGAGCAACACAGGCTCCTTGGAGCCTCTAAATTTAAAATTATTTTCTTTTCTTCAAAATATCATGTTGACCTATGTAGTAATGTACACACATTTTGTTGAAGTTAAAAACATGACCTTTGAATTGGTTTATAATTCCCCTCATTATTATTTCTTTTCACAGGTGTTGCTGGATGTCAAGTCTCTGAATGTGCTTACTACGCCTCATAACACAAACTGATAACACACAAGTTAAAAGGAATAAATGATTTTTTAATGAGTTGTGAGTTGAAGAAGATGGTATACTACTGAGGAAAGCCTACGAAATCGGCAAAGTAAAATTTATTCCTTATGAATCCATAGACCAAATGGGTTTTGGTAAACAGCAAGAAAATAAAACAGAATAATGTGTGTTAATATCAGGATTTGATTTACCTGTTAATGTAATTAGAAAAATCAAAACACCTAAAACAGTTGGTGCCGTTAATCTCCATGAAGGACCAGAAATAAAAACAGAAAATGGTGAAGACTCATCCAGATTATCCTCTCGTCACTCAGAAAGTTCTGATCAAATGCTGTTCTTTTGCTCAAAAGTTGAATGTGTCATTAGATTTGCTACCTTAAATGGACTTGAAAACCATCTATTGTTACGGCCAGAAATCGCCTTTAAATTGTAGCCAACAAAAGACACAAATCAATAATAAAATTTAACAATATTTATTTTACAAAAGTTTACAAGAAGTATTACACAAATATTACTGTCAACTTAACTGTCAAAATATGAGTCCAATCTTTTATCTTTATCTGTATCCGGATATCTTTTGGAATCCAATCTGAATATTACGTTCACTACTAAGGTCACAATCCAGTATGATGTTGTTTGTAGAATAAAAGTGTCAATCCAAATGCTGTGAATGCTAATGTCTATCGATGTCTAAGTCCAAGTGTAAGAGTGAGCGTTTAATTTTAGTGTCGGTATATATATATAATTGTCAAGGAAAATTCTAGAACAATCTATACTGGAACATCCTAGAAAGTTACAATGGAAGTTTCTAGTAAAATGTAGAAGTTTATATAACGCATTTTTTATTAGGATCATTCTGGAAAGTTCCAATCATTCTGTAATTGTTCCAGTGATTTCTAAACTGCACAGTTCTAAGATTATTCTGTAAACAACTATCAGGCCATACAACACAAATTAGGCCAACATAAATAAATACAATAATTACACTATCATAACACCTTCCCCTTAAAAGAAGTTTTAGTGTAACAAAAACTTATCATGAATAATATGAACAAAAATACATAGTATATACAAAGTGTTTTAATACGCTCTGGATAAAGCATCTGGTATTACATTATCTTTACCCTTAATATGTTTTACAATTACATCATATTCCTGTAACAATAGACTCCACCTAGTCAACCTCTGATTCTTGTTTCTCATTTTATGTATGAAGGTGAGAGGATTATGATCAGTACAAACAAGAATAGGATATACAGTGGGATTCAAATATACATCAAAATGTTGAAGTGCTGACAACATTGCAAAACACTCTTTTTCAATAGTTGAATAATTTTTCTGATGTTTATCTAATTTCTTAGAAAAATATGATATAGGTTTCTCAACATTATCATCTGTCTCTTGATATAAAACAGCTCCAATTCCTACATCGCTTGCATCAACGGCAAGCTTAAATTGTTTTTCAAAGTCTGGAGTAATCAGAACTGGACTATTAATTAAAAGTGATTTGCTATTTTCAAAAGCGTTTTGACAATTTTCACTCCAGATAAATTTAGAATCTTTTCGTAAAAGATGAGTCAGTGGTTGAACCACAGTAGCAAAATTTGAACAAAATTTTCTGTAAAATCCAATCATGCCTAAATATCTCATAAGTTGTTTTCTATTTGTAGGAGGAGGAAATTTGGAAATGGCTTCCACTTTAGCCATAATAGGTTTCACTTGACCTTGGCCAACTGTATGCCCTAAATAATCAACAGTGGCCTGACAAAATTCACTTTTACCAAGATTAATAGTCAAATTTGATTGTGACAATCTATCAAAAGTATCATACAAATGTGTTAAATGCTGTTCCCAGCTATCACTACATACAATTAGATCATCAATTTAAGCATAACAACAGTTTAAATCTTTTATAACATTATTGATCATTCTTTGAAATGTAGCTGGTGCACTTTTCATGCCAAATGGCATTACAGTATATTGAAATAAGCCATCTGGTGTAACAAAAGCTGATATTCCACGAGCTCTCTGTGTCAATGGAACTTGCCAATAACCTTTCAACAAATCAATTTTGCTCACAAATTTTGCTTGACCAATGTTGTCAATACAATCGTCTATCCTTGGAATCGGATAGGAATCAGATTTTGAGACTGAATTTACTTTTCTGAAATCAGTCACGAAACGAAAGGTTTTATCTAGTTTTGGCACAAGGAGACAAGGAGAGCTCCATTCACTGTTACTCGGCTCAATAATATCATTGTCAAGCATATATTTAATTTCTTTTCTCATAGCTTCAAGTTTGAGTGGATTGAGCCTGTAAGGATGTTGCCTAATTGGAGAAGCATCTCCTATATCAACATCATGACAAACAGCAGTGGTTTTGTTTGGCACATCTGGAAAAAGATTTTTAAAAGAAAATACCAAAGTTTTTATTTCTTCTCTACGATCAAAAGACAGATGTGCAAGTTTTGAGTCTAAATTTGACAAAATTTCTGAATTTTTCAATCTAACTGTCTCTTCCAAAGTTTTAGAACTAAAAGGTGGTTCAATTACATATGGTTTGTCATTATTGTTCTCAAATTTAACCATGCCTAAAGTGGCAACTGGTTTACTATCACATTCATTAGTACGCTCAAAATATGGTTTTAACATATTAATATGACACACTCTGTTTTGTTTACGCCGACCTGGAGTTTTTACAATATAATTCAAATCATTGATTTTACTCTCTATTGTATAAGGACCACAATATTTAGCCTGTAAAGGATGTCCAGGGATTGGCAAAAATACAAGTACCTTATCACCAGGCTCAAAAACTCTATCCCTGGCATCTTTATCATACCAAATTTTCATCTTGTTCTGTACATTTTTTAAGTTTTTCTGAGCAATTTGACAAGCAGTATACAATTTTTCTTTAAATCTAGATACATAGTCTAAAAGATTCAAGTCAGTATGTTCAGTAAGCCACTTTTCCTTAATCAATTTAAACGGTCCCCTTACAGTATGGCCAAATATCAACTCAAAGGGACTAAATCCAAGGGATTCTTGAACAGCCTCTCGAACTGCAAAAAGTAGAAAGTGAACTCCATCATCCCAGTCTCTGTCAAATCGAAGACAAAAAGTTCTAATCATGTTCTTCAATGTTTGATGAAAACGTTCTAAGGCACCTTGAGATTCTGGATGGTACGCACTTGATCTATACTGAGCAATCCCTATCTGGTACACGACTTGCTGAAATAAACCTGACATGAATTTTGATCCCTGGTCGGACTGTATAGACTTAGGAAGTCCTACTAATGTGAAAAATTTGATAAGTGCTTTGACAATAGTAGGTGTCTTGATATTTCTTAGCGGGATAGCCTCAGGAAAGCGAGTGGATGTACACATGATTGTCAATAAATACGCATTGCCAGTTTTGGTTTTTGGCAAAGGTCCAACGCAGTCAATTAGAACTCTGCTGAAAGGTTCGTCAAAGGCTGGAATAGGCAGAAGAGGTGCTGGTGGTATTTTCTGGTTAGGCTTACCAACAACCTGGCATATATGGCATGATTTGCAGTATTCTGCGACATCATTTCGAAGTCTGGGCCAGTAGAAATGCTGCAATATCTTAAGGCAAGACTTCCTTATACCTAAGTGTCCAGCCAAGGGGGTGTCATGAGCAAGACCAATAATTTCTTGCCTATAAACTTTAGGCACCACCACTTGGTATACCACTCTCCATTCCTCCTCTGGGGTAGCATCAGGAGGCCTCCACTTCCTCATTAAAATGCCGTCCTGATGGAAATAGCATTTAGCCACTTTGTCTGCGTCCTCCTGTGGTTGAGCCCTCTTGCAGAGCTGAAGAACCTCAGGGTCTTTATTTTGTTCTTCCAAAAAGTTCTTTCTGTTTAATGAATGGCTGTTTACGTCTGGCCATGGCATTATTACATTCTTGTTAACATAAGTTTGTCTTATTATGGCCTTTTCTGAGCTACCAGGACCTTCAATGTCTGTTAGGAAAGTGTCAGAAAGGTCCATGTAATCAAACTGGTTTTCTTGCAAATCCTCATTTTGTTGTTTTCTAGCCATCGCCCTATAACAACACAAGCTGGATACAATTCAGCATCATCTTCCGGTGATTTAACATCCACCACCGGTTCACTGGTAACAATTGGTTCTGCAACCACTTTGTTCCTAGCTAGATCATTTCCTAGCAATAATGTAACACCCTCAACAGAGAGATTCGGACGAACACCCACAATAACTGGTCCAGTTATCAAATCTGACTTCAGATGAATACGATGGAGAGGAACATCTATACAACCCAACTCTACACCTTGTAACAAAACGGAGGCACCAACAGAAGTCTTCTCGGACAAAGGCAACACACCTTCTAACAATAAAGACTGAGAAGCTCCAGTGTCTCGTAAAATCTTAATAGGCTGAAGAGTGGTATCATCAACAATAGAAATAAACCCATCAGACATAAAGGGTTTATATTCCTCCATGTAATCACAAAAACTGGACTTAAAAGCCTGACTCGCAGGACATTCCAACGTACTGGTAATATAAGGTGTCGCACAAGCACTGGATTTTGGCTTATTATCTAGTTCATTCTTTTTCTGGAGTCTAAAACAATCAGCCATCAGGTGACCAATTTTCTTACAATAAGCACAAATCAGTGACTTCTTCTCAAAAGTATCAAATTTTGGACTAGTACTATTATAATTGGACTGACTCTTATTCTGTGCAACAGGCTTACTATCAGTACGCTCAGTACTTTGATTTTTGTAATTTCCACTTGAAGTAATAACATTTTGACCCTTGAAACTTCTTTTATGTGAAAGGGTATAATTATCTGAAATTACAGCTGCATCATGTATTGTCCCAACAGTTTTGTCGTCTAAATGTGTTTTTAAGTCTAAATGAACACATTGTTTGAACTCTTCTAATAACATCAATTTTCTTAGGTTATCAAAATTGTTATCTGTTTTCTTTGATGTGAGCCATTTATCAAATAGATCTTCTTTTTCCCGAGCAAATTCCACATAGGTTTGCGAATCAAACTTTTTATAAGATCTAAATTTCTGTCTATATGCTTCTGGTACTAGCTCATAAGCTTTCAAAACTTCCTGTTTCACCGTGTAATAATCGGAACTTTTTTCCGATGGAAGTGCTGAGTATATTTCAGCGGCCTTACCCTCAAAAACACTTTGTAGCATTGTAGTCCAATATGGCTTTGGCCAATTCAAATTATGAGCAATTTTTTCAAACTGTGAAAAATATTTATCGACTGTTTTTTCACAAAATCTGGGAACCAAACGTATATTTTTTGCTGCATCAAAATATTCTGATTTCGGCTGGACTTTAGTGTTGCTTTCTTCCTTGACCATTTCAATTTTCATTTTCTACATCTCTAGCCTTTCCTTCATTTCAAGTTCTTTTAACTTCATTTCAAGTTCTTTTAATTTAAATTCATCTTCTTTTTCCTTTTTATCCATTTCCAATCTTTCCTTCATTTCAAGTTCTTTTACTTTTATTTTCTCCATCTCCTTCATTTCCAGTTCTTTTAATTCAAGTTCATGTTCTAATTCAAGCTGTTTTAATTTAAAGGCGTCAACATTTTCGACCTTAAGTTCAAGAGCCTCTTCACCTAAAATTTCTGCGTCAAATAATTTGTCTATTACCAAATTTTTTATGAATTGTTTTCTCATAGATACCTTAAAATTCAATTTCAGATGTTTAGCAAGCAACACTAATTCCTCTTTCTCTTAATATTAAACCCCTCCAGGTCTGGCGTTTTCAAAAATTTACCGGCTTCAAATGCCATTTTGTAGAATTTTGTTGGCTAGTTATACTAAAAATACTGAATAAATTTTGAATAAGATATTTTCGTTATCCCGGACGAGCCCCCAATTTCTGTTACGGCCAGAAATCGCCTTTAAATTGTAGCCAACAAAAGACACAAATCAATAATAAAATTTAACAATATTTATTATACAAAAGTTTACAAGAAGTATTACACAAATATTACTGTCAACTTAACTGTCAAAATATGAGTCCAATCTTTTATCTTTATCTGTATCCGGATATCTTTCGGAATCCAATCTGAATATTACGTTCACTACTAAGGTCACAATCCAGTATGATGTTGTTTGTAGAATAAAAGTGTCAATCCAAATGCTGTGAATGCTAATGTCTATCGATGTCTAAGTCCAAGTGTAAGAGTGAGCGTTTAATTTTAGTGTCGGTATATATATAATTGTCAAGGAAAATTCTAGAACAATCTATACTGGAACATCTTAGAAAGTTACAATGGATGTTTCTAGAAAAATGTAGAAGTTTATATGACGCATCTTTTATTAGGATCATTCTGGAAAGTTCCAATCATTCTGTAATTGTTCCAGTGATTTCTAAACTGCACAGTTCTAAGATTATTCTGTAAACAACTATCAGGCCATACAACACAAATTAGGCCAACATAAAAAAATACAATAATTACACTATCATAACACTATTGATAGCTATATATATATATATATTGGAAAGCATTTTTAACAGTTGCAACAGGAAACAACCTGACACCAGTGGGCCAGGTTGTGCAATGAAGTGGTATTTACCAACCAAAAATAAACCAACATCAACAGATGGGACTGAAAATGAACTTTCTACAAGTAATATGAGATGGGCTTTAAAGAATATCAAGATTTCCTTACTATTTTTTTTTATCAAAGTATTTGTCACATATTATTAAAGTACTAAGCATGCTAAGCAATCACTCTTTTGAATAGAAGGTTAAGATACATATTTGATCAATAAAAACTAAGTATTATTAGAATATATGTTAAAATAATTTTGCTTGTACCATCATGACCATATAATTATTTAGTTTTTAGAAAATTAAACATTTAAACAACTTATTATCTATCTTTTTTTTTATTCTTTACTTCCATTATCTCCAATTGACTTTCTTCCTTGTAGTAAACATTGAATTTAAGTTCAATATTATCGATATGCAAATAAGGGTGGTTTCACTAGATATGTCATGTATGTTAAACGTTCTGTTCTAAAGGGAAAACAATTCTGTATGCAAGACCATTGACTCTTGCATATTTACATATTGAGGAAGAAAATGGGGACACCTGTTTATTTTTTTATTTAACTGCTTGTACCACTGAACAAATATTTTGCAGGAGTACCTGTTTACATTATCACATCTTAAATAAAAAAAATCAATGTGGGAGACACAAAACATAGTAATCATTTGCTAAAATTTCTACACTAAAGTGCTGTGTGATATTTTGATCAATATATTGAGAAAACTATTTGGTTCTAAGAAATCAAATCCTTCATTAATATCAATTCAGACCCTGTTGATGCTTGCAAGATAACAACACAATGATTGTGGACTTTAACTATTTACTAATGTAAATCATAACATTTTTCCCCTTGGAAATAGTTCAAGCGACCCCCCCCCCCCCCCTTCAATCATGCACAAACAAGCTTTGTATATTGTTCCACTCAAAATGCAAAAATTAACCCTTTAAACCCTGGAATATCATATGTATAGGAATTGGCATGTCATACGTGAATATTTCACCTAAATTTGATCAACATGGGGCGTAAAAATCATAAATAATAAAACAAAAAACTGAAAAATTGACGATTTTGATGGTGCTGCCACCTACAACAGCGAAATATTTCCGAACTTTTTTTTGTTTCGATTTATTCTATAGGGCTTCTACTAAAAGGGAATATATAATAAAAGTGTGTATACTGTTGCTGTTTCTTGAAAAAAATACAATGAAATTAGATGAAATTTGCATTTTTCTGAACTTCATTTTGATCACATTTCCATGGTTACGGTTGTTAGGGAAGAAAATATTTGAAATCTATTTTTAATCTGTTTTCATATCACTATACATATGAACTCTATATAAAGTATATACTTGCAACAAAAATTATATTATTAAAGCAAGATAAATTACTTTAAAAACGTGCATTTTTGTAGTTTTTCTTGCTCATTTTTAGGGGCCATCAAGGGGAAATTTGAAAATGAATATTTTTAACACAAAAATTATTTTTTTTTAAAAATAATTTCATATTCAAGTTCTAATAAGGTAAATCCATATCTAGAATATGAAATTTGATCAATTTGCCAACATGGACTTATCACTGTTTGCCTGATTTTTACATGGACCTGTACTTAATGTATCATTTGATACTGTATATGACATTTTAAACTGTTTTTTTTTTTTAATTTCATATCTAAATGAATTGTAAGAAGTGGAAAGACCTCCATTTGTTCTCTGAACAATTGCTTTTGATTTCTATTTGATGTTCGAACAGTATAATATTTTTCAAGACAGTACACACTGGTATTTCGTCCTGTATTTTTCATTTTTTGCCATTTGTAACATAGATTCATAGATTTAAGTATCAACATCTATTGTTCACCCAATTTATATCTATGTTGTGCGGTTGTCATAGTATCTTATAATACTGTTCAGATTTTAGGTCCTCTTTGTGAAATTTACAGAGTCACTTTTACTAGCATGCACATGTAGAATCTTGTTTATCTAAAACGAGCATATTTATAAGAATGACAAGAACAAACAGACGACGACACCAATATTTAGTAATCTTATGGAATGTACTGGAACAAATATTTTAAACTTAATTTAAAGAATAACATCACATGACCTTTTAAAGTAATTGCCTGTACGTACATGCTTCAATCACTATCAACATAACAACATTTTTACTTTTTTAAAACAAATATAAACATATTTCGATAGAGGCGCAAATGGTTGAATATTGGATATTTGATCTTCCGATCTATCTTCAGACAACAATCATAAAAGGAACTTTATTATTGATGATGATGAAGGCACCATTATAACAAGGGCCACACATGATAAAAGAAATTGATTTGGGAACACTTTGCATGTCTATAGTCCTTCTGGATTTGTCGTCGGAAGCGTCCGAGATAGGTAGGCAATTTTATTTTAGAAATTGTTTTAATTTTTATACAGTGTGTAATGATCTTATAAATACACAGAATCGAATTTGCTGTAGTAAAAGATTGGTATAAGATTTAATTTCTAAGTCGTATAGCATACTTAACATGTATGGTTATGGCACCAAATTCAAATTCTGTATGTCGTCTAATCAATCGAATTATATCATAGTTTTTAATCTATATTTTAACATGACGCTTTGAGTGCACACCCGTGGTAAAATATGAATATATTGCCAGTGCTCTTCCGATCGCAATCCCACGTTATATGCTTTTATTATGAATGAGGTGCCCGACGTCGTCAAACGATAACGTAAGAATATAAGCATTTTACGGGAAAATACACGCTTGTGTACCGAAAATCATCACAACAAGGTAACGTAAACAAACGATGCTAAAATGTGGTATAAATGTGATATCAGCCAATTTTTTTTTAATATATAAGACAAATAGTAAATTATCATTTAAATTCATCCAACACTATCTAAATACGTTATGGTTAATAGTTTAAGCATGTCACTAATTCAGTTTGTTCAGTTTTTTTTTACGCCAATTTGATAGTGCGTTTATTTATGGGAACGGCAAATATTTGCTTTCACCTAGAGAGCTTCGATCCAAGATAATTGCCGTATTTGTCCTATTAGAATCGAAATAATTCATGGGGGCTTGAATATATAGTGATTGTCCATGGGTTGTCCCTTTATGCCGATATGTTACCCCTCGCTATCGCTCAGGGTAAAATATTTGTAAGAAAGGTCCAACCCGTGGTAAAAGCATGATATATTCAAGCCCCTATGAATTATTTCTTAATCATTGCATCACTGTTAAATTTATTTAACAGAAATTCAATTTTGAATACATCAACATGTTAATACGTGAATTAAGACAATCAGTTATGTTTAATGTTTTATTTGTAATCCCAGTGAACCTGGCCAACAATAGTGATTAAAATTGTTCTTTCAAAATGTTTATTATACTTTAAAAAAAAATCTCCCGGAAAGAATAGCATTTACATGTTTTGGTATTAGAAATGCTAACGGTTAAAAGCTAATTCAAGTACAGTAAATGGCTGTTAGAAGTCCAGGGTTAATTGGGGTCAATTGCAAATTGTTCCTTCAATACAATCATAGTATATGTGATTTTGTTAAAATTATATGATATATATAAGTTGTCAATTTAACCAGCATCAAGTTTCCTTTTTAAATCCTCCTTTTCTTAATCGTCTAGACATTTTAAATGCATAGCAGACAAAGAGATATGTGGCGCGAGCAAAGACGTACATTTCCTACTAACAAAGTATTCTAACGGATCTGATGGAGTAATTGAGGTATGTTTCAGTGCATGTTTCATTTTCATACCACAACAGTACGTATAAAACGTAAGATCATGGCAATTTAACAGAAAGAAGAAATGACAAATTGATACAATAATTATACAATTTCAAATGTTTTTTACCAGTTTGTGACCAATGTAAAACATTGAACTCCTTTGTTTTCTTCTATGATATTTGATATTTAGACTTTGATATATCATGCATGTATCTATAAGAATGTAAACATATCATTATCACGAGGAATAGAAACTTCGAAATGAATAGTGCACATTCAGTGTCTGATTTTTAAGATATGATATACACTGCAGGATTATTGCATTAGCGATATTAATATTGTTTAGAATAAAACACATTATATCATAATTCTACAACAATCATATAGTTATGCTTGGGATACGTTTATACTATTTCGAGCAGTATGATTGGCTAGAAGTTAAAAAATAAAACCTGTTTTATATTGCTATCAACACCAATGTTGAATGTAGAACACATGTATTGATAATGGATATGGATGTCAATAAAGGCAAACAAGACAATAAAATAAAATACGCAATATATGTATGTATTAAAAAAATATCAAATCTATTTGTATGAGCTTAAAAAACCGGACAAAAAGTGAGGCTCCGCCAAATTTTTTCCTATTTCGTAGCAAGTACAAATTAATTATTTATTTTGTGACAATGTATGTATGTTGTGTTTATTCTGAAATTAATCTCAACACTTGCAACTTTAATCGTTATTTATTTATAATCGTCTCTAATTGTGTTCTAATTGTGTTCTTAAAGGAATTGACAAAGTCGAAACGCGGACCGCGAAGAGAACCCCAACATGAACTGGTTAGGACACACAATTATTCATATGTTTACATAACATGGAAGTGGGATGACAGGAGGCTTTATTTGCACATATAAGTACAAATAAAGCAAAGTTTTGTTTGTATATCTGTTTTTTTTTGTAAAATAATTGGCTAATTGCAGAATAAACTTTTATATAGCCTACATGTAGTTGTTGTAGTGACCAATGTCTCTGAACACATTGCTGCCAATATGTCACAAAATAGATAGGTGTGAATATTTCTGGTTGAGGAAGAAAATCCACAATTTTGTAGATCTATTAATTTTTGGCGAGTTGAAGGCAGTGTTTGTACCTGCATATTTTCATGTACACTCGTATATATGTATAATAGTGTGGGCCAATATTACCTCCGGCTACAAACAAAACCAAATATTAAGATCAGCAATTGGGAGACCCATATAGTTGCTGGAATTGCAATTATGAGTTGTTTCATACGATAACTTATATTTAAACTGCTCATTTAGTCGTCCGTTATACCAAATGTCATGCTTGTATCACGATTTGCAGAATTATGTCCATAATATCTCCCACTGTTTTGCGAATCAAGCATTATTGCATCAAAGTATATGCATGTCTGTTATTTACATTGTTTAATCATAGATAACAAAGAAACATGTGAGAGATGTGGTAGCAACGGTGTCATCATCACTTGTGCAGAATGAAAAAGTCGTGCATTCTATCATTTGTAAGTATTTGTTGAATAACATTCATGACGTATGATGCACGAGGGGAGAAAGAAACCAAAGAGACATTCACAACTTAAGATCGTAAATAAACTGACATCGGCATGGCTAACAAAGAAAAAGATAAACAGGCAAACAATAGTACTCAACACACAACACATAAGACTTATGACTAAGCAACACGAACCACAGCAAAAACGGGTTGTAATCTTAATTGCTCAATTGGGGTAGACAGATCCTGCACCACATGTTGCTACTGTCGTGTTTATAAATCCAGAATGAGTATCATCTTTAATGGCCGGTAAAAAGTATGTGCAGTTGGTATCGATAAAAACAGATATCTTTTTCCACAAACACAACATGCTGTCTTAATCATGGGAATTGAGTCATCATTTAATGACGCTTGTTTATCATTTTCGTTAACCGTCCTTTCTAAACATTATTTGCGATGTCGTGCCTGTCGTATAATGTAATAGCAAGAACATACTTTTAAAGGGAGATAATTCAAACTTATATTTTTAAATTTGGATTTTGCTGTCGGAATCGTACCGCTGTTTAGTTATTGTTGATATGAGATTAAATGATATTTCTACAGTTTCCAGGCCTGAAAGCATTTCCGGATGCGTGATCATACAAATATTTAACCTGGAAGCTAATGGGCAGAACACACTGTGTCACTGATCAGTGGAAACGTTTCGTCGATCTTTTTAAAAGGATATAATAAATGATTTCAACACTAAAACACCTGCTAAGTATCCTGACAAACATATCAACGAAAACAACATGCATAACATTACACCAGACGATATGTAAAAAGAAAATCGTCATAAGAGTTTAAATTCTACAGAAACGAATTGCTTATTGTATATATTGCAGATTTTCATTTCAGACTCAAAGCAGATGCAAAAAACAATTCCAGCATTGCAAAAGATACTTATAATTTGTGCAGTCCTAGCATGTTGTCAGCAAAATCAAACTTGGTTTCAATCTAAATATAACTTATATTGCAAATATAAAGATAAAGTATGTTGCCGTTTGTATCATAAACGTAAAGGTCTATTTTTGGTATTGTGTTTCCTTACTCCATTTGTCATTGTTATATATTTCATATTCATATTGTTGTTTATAACGTATGTTGTTGGTTCTCTGTTTATATCAGTATTATGTTTTCATTTATGTGAAGATATACAGAATATTTTTTCATGTGTTTTCAAATGGCCTTGTAGATTGTGTAATAATGAAAGTTGTACAGGTCACACCATATACCAAAAGAGCGATTACTGTATGATCCATGTCATTTGCGCTATATTTTTTGTTTTCCCTGTTTTTGGAATGGTTTTATTGTGTGTGTCTGCAGTTTCATTGTTTGGGAACCGTCATTGTTTATTATCTTAAACATTTGGAACATTTTGGTATTCTTGTCTTGTTTTTTTTTTGCTTAATATTTGATTTGACCATGTGTCTTTTTGATTATTCTCTTTGACACATTAGCTTTATATTGATCTAGGTTATAACACAATGTTGATTGATGTTGTTGTATATTTGACATTTGCCGTATTATGTTTGTTTGTGTTGTTCACACAACGTTGTAATTAATATAACGGAATCTCTTGCGAATATCATACAAGTGAAAGATTTAGATTGTTATAAAACTTTGTTTTATTCATCATTTTGTACAATTTTATAAAAAACATTGCTTTAGCAGATACTAAATAAAGTTTTTACTTATTACATATTAATATTTAATCAAAATGAGCTGTATAATATATACATGCTAAATTGAAAACTACGTTCAAATCTATGACTGCACTGGATAAAAACCGCAATTTTTATACGTGTGCATGTAAAACAAATTTCGTTGTAGAAGGGTCTAAATACAGCACAAACAACATTTTCCAAAAGACCAAAATATTGAAAAAGTATATTTAAACAAAACGCATTTGACTAACAAGTTGAACATCTGATGTTCTTTTACCCCGCTGACTGCCATTGGCGATTTCCAAATAAAATTGATCACGAGATGTAACAAATAAAGGTAACAGTAGTATACCGCTGTTCAAACTCATAAATCCATGGACAAAAAACAAAATCGGGGTAACAAACTAAAACTGAGGGAAACGCTTAAATATAAGAGGAGAACAACGACACAACACTACAATGTAACTAACACACACAGAAACGGACCAAGCATCAGACAAAATCCCACAAAATGGATCTTTATTCTAATTTAATACTAAACAGAAAAATATAAACTTGTGGCCCAGATGTTATGCCACAAACATAAGGTGTCAATATTTTTTTTTTTGTGCACCAGATCTAGATTTCGACAATATATGTCTCTTCAGTGATGTCAGGGATCGAAACGGTTTTTGGAAGGCCATATAATTTACCCCAAATTTAAGATAGACTCTTGAATTTTAAGAGTCAATATAGAATGAACGGATCATATAACCGGAGGGAAAATATGATACAAGCCCAAACAAAAAATATAAACAAGTCTAAATTGATAACTACGTTCAAATCTATGACTGCGTTGGATAAAAACCGCAATTTTATACGTGTGCATGTAAAACAAATTTCGTTGTAGAAGGGTCTAAATACAGCACAAACAACATTTTCCAAAAGACCAAAAAAGTGAAAAAGTATATTGTAACAAAACGCATTTGACTAATTGGTTAAAAAACTGATGTGTTTTAACCCTGCTGACTGCCATTGGTGATTGCCAAATACAATTGATCACGAGATGTAACAAAATGGATCTTAATACAAATTTAATACTAAACAGAAAACAATAAACTTGTGGCCCAGATGGTATGCCCCAAACATAAGGTGTCAATATTTTTTTTTTGTACTCCAGATCTAAATTTCGACAATATATGTCTTTTCAGTGATGTTAGGGATCGAAACGGTATTTGGAAGGCCATATAATTTACCCTCAATTTTAGATAAACTCTTGAATTTATATATATATATCTATATACAAATCGTCTAAACATCAACCCAACAATGTTAGATCTGTAAATTTGCTTTCGCAATTGTTTTGTTCTTCCCTCGCCGGGATTCGAACTAATGCTACTGAGATATCGTGAAACCAAATCGCCTGCACTGTAGCCGTCCCGCTAGACCACACGACCACCTGAGCTTCATATAAAATGAAGCTTTCGGTGGCCGGGTGTTACCTTTCCACGTCAGTTTTAATCTAGCGTCGTACTACAGTACATGATATATAAGGCATGAAGATGTTATTTTTACAGATCATCTAAATTATCTATAGTAAAGGATCCTACAAACTTATGTAAGATACAGTCACAGAAAATATATATATATATATATTATATAAGTCTTGTTTTTTTTCAATTTGATTTGTTATATACATGAAGATATACAAAAATTATGGTATGTAATTTAATAAAAATACATATATGGTCCAAATACTTATATGGTCCGGTCTGTTAAAAACCAAACGAGTATTATACTCGTATGGTCCGACCATACGCGTACGGTCGGACCATACGCGTATGGTCGGACCATATGAGTATACGCATATGGTTATGACCATACGCGTATGGTCAAAACACTCATATGTTCCGGAACATGTACATGCATTATATTGAAATACTGCCATTTTTTGTACCCCTAGTTTTTACTTCCAAGATAAATGATTTATCTCTCAATATAATTGAATTTTAAGCCGCTTTCATATAAGTGAGAAAGAAGGTTGGTTAGAGGTCATGACTATAAAACCAGTTCTAATACACCAGAAAATATGCCTGTACCAGGTCAAGAAGATGACAGTCGCTTTCGTTTGTTATATTTCAGATTTACGTTTTGCCGTCTGATTAGTGACTTTCTGTATTTTTGTGATTTAACATTTCTTTAAAAACCAACATCCCAAATTAAAATGCCTTTCATTGAAATGTTTCATTAAATGTTCGTCAAATTGGTATTCATCGTGCATGTCGTGTCTGTTGATAAACCATGCTGTTGTCCCTTAAGGTGGTACCTAACACTACAGGGAGATAACTCTGTGAAGTCAGCTAAACGTTTTAATAACGTTGTGTTGAAACAGGAATATTAAGCTTCTAAATGATCAAAATTGGTGGTTGTCAAATTGCTATATAACCAGTGTAATTTTTCTGACAAAACGGTTGGGTCCAAATTTTTTATATTTTTATATTTTTGTTAAAGTGTCAAAGTAAATACTTTGACAAAATTTTATGAAAATTAAACGAGCCAAATTAATTTTAGTGAAAGTGTTGGGTACCACCTTAAACGCCTTTAACAGATCATAAGGAGATAACCAAGACCTTGTTGATAAATAATTCGTATAAACTTCACAAAAGAGGGACGAAAGATACCAAAGGGACAGTCAAACTCATAAATCTAAAGCAAACTGACAACGCCATGGCTTAAAATGAAAAAGACTAACAAACAACAGCACACATGACACAACATAGAAAACTAAAGAATAAACAACACGAACCCCACAAATAGTACATCACCTTCTTGAAGTACCATTTTCGGTACTGACCCTCTATTAGGTGTAATACCATTAACGATTTTCCCCTATTAGTCTTTGTTAATTTTTCGACTTTTCAAAAAAAGGGGGACAATTTATCTCTGTTTCAAATAAAGAAATACTTGGTATGAGTAAAGTTTTACCCTATCCGGTACTATAGAAACACATTTCACATAACATTTCATTGCATATAAGAAAATAACCATTATTGAAAATTAACCAATCATATTTCTTCCCTTATTTTATTTGTGTACAAGGTGTAGTCACCATGTAACCTCAAGATCTGATTACAAAATATTCTATAGAAGTCCCAAATAAAAAAAATAATGGTGGTTTTAAATACCAAAGACATATGTAATGTGTTAGTGTTCTTTTTTGTATTGTTGTCATTTATTTTTTATCTATATGTACTTTGTATTGAGTGTTTTAATGCCATTTGTTTTCCTTTTTTAAAAACATAGTTTATTCATGTAATCATTATTATAATACCATGTTGGCTGCTTCACCAACATTTCAACATGTCTGTTATATAATAAAAAGAAGATGTGGTATGATTGGCAATGAGACAACTCTCCACAAGTAACAAAAAATGACACACAAATTAACAACTATAGTTCACCGTATGACCTTCAACAATTAGCAAAGACCATACCCCATAGTCACATATAAGAGGTCCCGAAGTCATAATGTAAAATAATTTAAACGAGAAAATTAACGACCTTATCTATGTACAAAAAATAAACGAAACTTAAATATGTTTTAACACATAAACAAACAATATCAATTATGTCTGCTTGTTTGGATCACAATTTTTTGTCAATTTAATGAACGTCTATAAGACTGTCATTAACGTTTTTTTTCTGCCCTTTTTTATGAAAAAAAATCCGGTACCAAATCAGGACTATGATAATTGTTAACTATTCATGGGTTCGAGCGTTTGATTTTCACCATTGATTAGGGTAATTTTGTTTTGAATTGTGCTCGGAGTATTTTCATATTTTCAATGTTTTCTAAAGATAATGTGCACGGTGGCAGAAAGAGGTAAATTGTTTACATATATTACCAGGGATGTTATATGTTGTCGTTGATTTAAAACAGCTATTTGTTCAGCAGAACAAAATATAGGCCTATATTGATTGACAACCATGTGCTTATTGAACGTTCAAAATTATATGTTTATTCATCTTCAGAACCAGAACAAATAAGATGATATGGAACTTTTTTTAGCAATGGCGTCGTCGAAATTAATAGTGTTATATATCATGTTGAAAACAGAAAAAAACGACCAAGGTTATTTATTCATTGAGAATATTAAAAAATATATATATACAAATAGACAGTTACATGTAGTTTTTAGACATGAACTTCTGGCACCTAAGCTAGAAAAACTCTCAGTATAAAATAAGAAGATTTAGTTTGTTTGTGTGGTGAGACATTATACGCTGTAAGTCACGGTTAAATCTAATTTGTAAATTGACTTAGATGTAAACTATGAGTGTACATGTCTTCTCACTATCTTATACAACCAGTCTGATAATGCTTTAAGCTACTGTGTTGTCTTAACAATGGGACAGTTTAGTAATTAAAATTCAATAAGCGTTTAATCTTTATTTTTGTAAGATGTTATATGCGTAAAGTAGTCTTTTTTCCTCAGCCTGCAGTTGCAACACTGAAAAAATGGATGGTAAATGAGCATGTATGATCTATACAAGCAGTGGCTTACAACGTAAACATTTTTTTTTTATATATTTCCTCGCAAAAAGTTGGATTAAAGTTACGGTGTAAATTTTCTCATTTTTCCAACCTCTTCCACCCTAAAAAAACAACAACGCGTAATACGGATTGCATTTAAACATGCTGTGAAATAAAGCACCTTTCGCCACGTTAATTTGTATGTGCTTCAATAAATATTTTCCATGTGTTTCTATGTAATCTTTGCTTGCCGTTTAAGTAATTAAGTCTGTAGCTGGTAGAGATGGCTTTGATAATTCAGAACATACTCTTTTCTTCTGACTGTTTTAATTGTGTTGTTTGAAAGAGACTGTGGTATAAAATCATAACTAAAACATACTGTATTTATAAATGTGTTTGTTTCTATCAAACAGTGCCACATAGGTATATAATTTAATTACCTCTTTTCACAAACAAAGAAGTTCCGTGCAGCACATGCCCTATCGTTCCAATGAAGTTTACCATCTCTGTACAAGTGAGTGGCAAGGCAGTCCTCATGATAGTAACCATTCGGTTCCTTTGGGCCCCAGTCTGTATAATCAAGGTAGGTGGCGCTATTGTTCCAAGTAAATTGTCCATTGCGTTTTAAATCTCTTGCACCTAGCCACACATCTACTCCTGAAATAGATTAAAATAAAAATCGACTTTACTTGTCCTTAAACTGACAAACTAATTTTGAGAAGAGGTATTTCATTACTGCATGAAAAAGACATATGATATGAATGCCAATGATATATTTTTCCTTCCAAGTCACAATGTGTAAAAGGTGAACAATTGTATAGATGAGACAGTCATTTTCTTGTTTGAATTGTTTAACAATAGTCATTTTAGTTTACTGTTCATTATAAGACAGCGGTATCAGCTCCGCTTAGATCAAAATAGTTATCAAGCTTAACAATTACAAAGTGAAAAGCGCCACTGATGAGTCTTATGAAGACGAACCTTCGTCTGTTGTATCAAACTATAAGCCTGGTACCTTTGATAACTAATGAAAGGTGAAATAACAGCTTTCAACGCAGAGCTCATACTGTGTGCTCATAACGAACAGCAGACTATGAAGGATCCCACAATGACTACTGTAAAATAGTTCAAACAGGAAAAGCAACGGTCTTATTTGGTTTGAAAAAGGAAACAAGAAACACTTATGAAACACATAAACAAAAACATATCAACAAACAACATTCACTGAACAGGCTTATGGCTATCAGCAATTTTATTTCATTTTTCAGTGTAAGTTTTTTAAAGTACTTTCATTTACTGTTTTTTGGCAACTTGTGTCCCTCAAGTTTCTTACTTGTTACTTAATATTATATGCTGTTGGCTTTGAAAGAAGATACACCAAGAAGCCATTTTCAGTCTTAGTTTGGTAAAATACTTTCAACTGCTGTTTATTGGCAACTTGTGTCCCTGAAGTTTCTTACTTGTAACTTACTATTATCTACTGTAGGCTTTGGAAGAAGACTCATCAGGAAGTCATTTTCCTCAGGTGTTGTAATTTCAGCCAAATAACCACCAAGGTTGCTTTTACAGAAGTCCTGGAAAATCCTTGTATATCAATAAATATCTTAAATCTATAAACATTTGACTCGGTAGTTATCTCATGTGTCTAACGATTTCTAAGCCAGATTGATCATATTTACTGCTACTTGTATCATTAGAAATGATAGGAAACTACTTTTGACTGCCTCAGATAAAGTTTACCTAACATGAATTTGGCTTTTTTATATTTAGGTTTGACAAGATACATGTAGATTACTTCTCATGTTTACTATTTTGTTTTGACTTTGGTATTTATATATATTATTTATGCTATATTCGCAAATTTGTTAAAACAATAACTAAAACATCATATTTGAATAATAATAATAAACTAAAATAGATCGTGTTGGTATTTCAATAAAAAATTGAGAAGGGGCCATGAAAAGATAAGAAAAGCTAAAAATGTCAAAGCATAACAAAAATATTACAAGTATAAATGATTTACAAAAGAAGATAAATACAAAATACAAATTGAGCAAAACGAACTTTAACTCAAGTGTACCTTAGCATCAACCCATGATTTTTCTGTGTACTGGATTAAATAATAGGAATCCTCAAATCCTTGCCAACCATATTTCAAATTTTCTTTGCCTGAAATATTTTAAGAAATAAGACATTAATGTTGAATAAAATACAACGTCAAACAATTGATTACATGTACAGTGTGTCATGAATTAAATATTAATTGTAAGTTGATAAATTTAAATATATCATTATAGATATTTGTTTAGGGACCAGCTGATTGACTATACTGCATCAATATAGTACATGAAGCTGGTTATAATAACCAAATGTGAAGGTTTGAAATAAAATATACTTAATTTAGTGATATTTTATGTTAACAATATACCCGTAGATACCCGAGTCAACAGAATACTATAGATTAAAAGATTTATAGTCAGGCAAATGTTTTTGACATAGAAATCCATGAGACCATATCTGAATTTTATTCTGCAACGCGACCTAATGGCAACAAGTTGATATTGTTACTTAAGCAACACGACTGGTGCCACATGTGAACTAGGATCTGCTTACTCTTCCGGAACACATAAGATCAACCCCAGTTTTTGGTTTGTTTCATGTTGGTAAGTCTTTAATCTACTGTGTTGTGTCTTGTGTACTATTATGTGTTTGTTTGTCTTTTTATTTTTTAGCCATGCCGTTGTCAGTTTATTTTTTATCTATGAGTTTGACTGTTCCTCTGATATATTTCGCCCTTTTTTAACGACCCTGTGTGGTATTATTCAGTTGAATTTCAAATATAGTGTAATACAGTTTGACTTGTCATGTTTTGTCAAATATATCTTATAATTAAATTTCACTTTAACGACAATATGCAATAATGTAATACATTTAATAGTATGGAATATAATTTTAGATTATATGATACCTATGAAATGTAAACCAATACTCAGTAAACAGTTAATACGGCGTAGTTGTTCAGAAATATACACCTTCAATCCATATTGATTGATAAAATCTAGCTTTACATTTCAAATAGCAATGCAAGTTAAGGTGTGGTATTACACGTGTATATCGACTAAAGCCTAATGATGTCAACTTACTTAGATTGTCTGCTCCTTCTGCAATAAATGTATATAGTCACGTATTATTTTCTTTAGTTGACCTAAATAACCTGATATCGTTAAAATACATTTGATTTAACATCTTATAACTATGTAGATTGATAAAAACTTATATCTTTCAATTTAACTCAAAATGTATAAACAAGGAATTATTTCACACATTAACTGAACTACATGCTTTGAAACAAATCCAAAGACAATGCACACATATATATTAGTTGATCTAGTTCTAGTACGGAACTAACCACTGATGAAATAAACTGATCAAGGAAATCTTGCATATCTGATTTCTTGATTTTGTCTAAGTTTGTATACTAATTATTATACATTTGTGAATCGATAAACAAGCACTGATATTATATACTGATGAAGGAAATCTTGCATTTTCGTGGATATCTGATTTCCTGGTTTTGTCTAAGTTTGTATACCAAGTAATATACATTTGTGAATCGATGTACATTCATTTAAATTTGCGTTTTACTTGTACGAACGAAAACAACGAAAAAGTGTACCCCACGAAAAAAAAAATGAATTCACAGTATGGCAAAATACTAATGTATTGTTTTTGTTTTCTGACACGCAGTGTTTTATGTTGACGTCATGTTTCAAAACAATTGGTGAAAAAGTAGAACCAAGATTTACCTCAAAATGTCTAAACATTTCAAAATGATTAACCAAGAATTACTTCATACATTAATTGAACAGCATGCTTCGAAAAAAAACCAAAGACAATGCAAATTATATATTATTTGATCCAGTTCTAGTATTGAACTAACCACTTATATTATATACTGCATGTACTGGTGAAGGAAATCTTGCATTTTTATGGATATCTGATTTCTTGGTTTTGTCTAAGTTTGTATACCAACTAATATTCTTTTGTGAATTGATGAACATTCATTTAAATTTGCGTTTAACATGTACGAATGAAAACAACAAAAAATTGAACCCCACGAAAAAAATTAATTCACAGTAAGGGAAAATACTGAAGGCCTGTATGTATTGGTTATGTTTTCTGACACGTAGTGTTTTATGTTGAAGTCATGTCTCAAAACAATTGGTGAAAAAGTAGAACCGAGATTTACCTCAAAATGTATAAACATTTCAAAATGATTAAACAAGAACTACTTCATACATTAATTGAACAACATGCTTCGAAATAAAACCAAAGACAGTTCAAATTATATAATATTACATCATGTTCTAGTACGGCATTAACCATTGCTGTATATAATATTTCGAAATAAGTAAAAAAAATGAGGAAGATGTCAATTAAATACACACCACAATAAGGTACATCACAATATTCCCATCTTGTTCCTGGGTCTGTTGTATAACACCATGGACCATACAATTCAGTGTCTGGATTCCGGCAGTAATCTTCATCGTTAGCTAATTTAACCGTGAATGGATGCTTGTTGGGAACTAACGATTTCCAGGCTTGGCATTTTTGTCCAAATCTTGTTTTATTGATTTTACCAGTATAATTCTTTCCCTGCTGATTCATTCGACAATTTTGTTCTGAAATAATGCAATAAAAATACAATTGGTTAACCCAGAGTGGATTTAGTCATGATACACTTTTATTGTTCGCTTACAAAGCAAACTATGTGAATTTATGATCAGTTTGTTTGGCCTTAGCTTTTAGATCATGTCAATATGGAGGAGATATTGATTCACACGTTAAATTATTGCTAACTTTTAATTTAACCTTTTTCATTAGCTAATTCGGTTAAAGTTTTATGCTATACAGTACATTCTTCGCGATTCAAGTTGTCTATTCACTTTGTATATTTATATGTGAAATCGTGTGAATGGGAATAGTGTTATCATTTAAAACATCATTTCCAACGTCTCACAACTTGTTAAGTAACAGCCGATAAAGAGAGAGAAAAAAACAAAATAGTAAAACAAAATATACGTAAGTAACCTAACACATAACGGAACACTGCAATATTCCAGGAATACATCAGAGTTAGATGTAAATATGCAACCTACCACATAACGGAATACTGCACTCTTCCCATAATACATCAGGGTCAGTTGTAAAACACCAAGGTCCGTTTGGGTCGTCATCTGGATTTCGGCAATAGTTATGTTGATCTGTTTGTGTTGCGTTATTAATAGATATTCCATCCCAGTTCCTGCAATTTAGTCCAGTGCGTGTTGTACTTACGGTTCCTCTATATGCCAAACCCTTCATATTTTCCAGACATTCTTTTGCTTTATTGGTACACAAATAAAATTATTCAGTATTCAAATGAGTACCATATGTATAAAGTGTTACATTTATAAGTTGACAAATGGGAACCCATTCAGAAAGTCAATATAAATAAACTACGGATGCATAACAAGCTAAGTAAGGTTAAGCGCAAATACAGTATAATGACGTTGCCTTTCTCTAAAATATTAAGTTATTTCTCCCTCAATCAAGCTCAATGTTGATCGAATACATTCTTTCCGGAATGGTTGTCCATCTATGCTACATGTAGGTCTATATAATGTAGCGTATTTTTTAAAGTCAGTTTTATATAAACTACCAATTACTCTCACACAGATAGCTTTGATTCTCTATCAAACTTGACTTATTGCAAATGTTCCATTTAATAGACTAAGTGTTAAAAATAAAAACAATGACTTTTGCTGTAAATTTTGTTATACTTAATAATTTGAACATGGTGTTATCATTTTAAACCTCATTTCCAACTTCTCACAACTTGCAAAGTAACAGCCAATAAAGAGACAAGATATACGTAAGTAACCTAACACATAACGGAATTCTGCAATATTTCAACAATATAATACACAAGAGTCAGATGTAAATATGCAAACTACCACATATTGGAATACTGCAATATTCCCAGAACTTATCAGGGTCAGATTTTAAATTTTAACCTACCACATAACGGAATACTGCACTCTTCCCATAATACATCAGGGTCAGTTGTAAAACACCAAGGTCCGTTTGGGTCTTCATCAAGATTTCGGCAATAGTTATGTTGATCAGTTTGTGTTTCGTTATTAATAGTTATTCCTTCCCAACTCTTGCAATTACGTCCAGTGTTTGTTTTACTTACGGTTCCATTGTAAACCAAACCCAATTTATTTTGCAGACATTCTTTTGCTTTATTTAAACAACAATAAAATCATCAGTTTTCAAATAACTATTTCTAAATTATTACAATTTTAGGTTTATAAATAGGAACATATCTCGAAGGCCAATACAAATAAACTACGAATACATAACTAGATGATAGAAGTTAAGCGCAATGACAGTATAATGACTGTTCTTTCTATAGCATATTGAAGTAAATCTCCTTCCTTGATGATCGCGTGCATACTTTTCGGTAAGGTTATCAATCCATAATAGGTCTATATAATGTCGCGGTTTTTTTAAGCCAGTTTTACCTTAACTAACACATTCACGAACCAAGATTGCTTTGAATTCTATATAAGACATGACTTATATGTATTTGTTTATTGTAACATATTAAAACGCTTGTTATATAAAAAAAAAACAAAAAAGCTAAAGATAATGAAGATGATTTTTATCATTTTTTGGGGACTCAATCATGTTAGTTGCTTGGATATGAAATCATCAGGATATTGTTGCAAATATTCACACATATTGCCCTAAAGTAATACCCAGGGTTTTATTAAAAGTGTTCAATTTAACACCGAACCGTCGATATATCAACATAGATGCGTTATATTTTCTTTGGGTAAATTTCTTTCGATCTTTTTGGTTACAAGCATTTAAAATCATGTCGTTTTTTTATAAACCGTTTTTAATATGTTCATACCTGCTATATGTAATGCATAAACACAAACAACCCAGATACCACAGAACAGTACATATCCATTCGAACACGTCATCTTGTTCTACAAAACACAGTAACACCAGTTGTTTTTGTTCCTAAATCAACACACTTCAGGGTAAGTAAAGATAAACATCATTGGTTTAATCATGTCCAGTGCATAATATTTACGATTTTTCAATTTTCATCTTACATGATTGTTACGTCGAAACATGTATGGTAAATGCAAACTAGTATGATGGGTACCTTTTCAAAAAGAAAAGCCTACTTATTGGCACTTAATTATGAATTCATGGAGAGCTTCCTTTGGTTAACAGTTTCTCATATCATAAAGAGCAGAACAATACTGCTATATTTTTTACACACTTTAAATACTTTTTTGTGCACAACTTGCTAATTATATTAATTATATTTGGTTTACAACATTTAATCGTGTATCCTTGTTACGTTTATTATCAAATATCTTATACTATAAAGAATACTTAGTTAAACATGCTAAATTGAATTGATTTTATAATAACTATAACTAAGGGTTGGTTATACCGCTGCTATTACAGTTAATCGTGACCACCTATACAGTCAGACAGCTATCACTTTTTATACAAGGTATCGGTTCTTTTTTTTTACGAAACAAGAATGAATCATCAGGTACAAATGTAGTCGAAAAAATTTACACGTGAAGGACCTTTTGCTGAAATATTTACTTTATATTGTATCATTTAAGCTTGTATTCAGAAGTATAATTATACATGCTTTTGGAAAATTGGAAACTGATAAAGGAAAAGTTTCTATATTACATGTATTATGAAATGGGGTTTTCCTTTAAAATGGTAGCCTATATCTTTATTTGCAGATCTCGACCAAATTAAATTAACAATGATAGTTTTACCTGTTTCTCTGTTTGTAAAGAAATAAATTATAATCCATGTAATCATCAAATATATTTACAACTTGTCGGACAAATATCTTTATTATAATCAACAAATATCTGACACTTGGCAAACATACAAGTCATTCGAAAAGAAGAATATTTGGTGTGCATTCAATATCGATGCAATATTTACTCAAAACAATGTATGATAAGGTGGTGGAAATGTGTTCAACTGTTTTCCTCATTAGTTAATGTTAAATTAAAACATATTATCCACAAAATATAAATTACGATATCATGAAAACTCATGAGTTCATTTCAGGCATTTTCGTCATCGATATCTCCATGGAGAACATATGATTTAATGAGATCACAGCAAAACAGCAAAGAATGTCATTAAAATTTTACGAGACAGATGTTATTATAGTGTACCAACTTTGACCAGTTTTGTAACAACCCTTACATCTTGGCTATTGGAAATTTATTTTATCAATCTATCAGTCATGAAAGAATGACACTTAAATTTAGTTAAGACCTATATCAGTAGATTTTCGTTTGTGTTTTCGAATTAATATCTTCATTGAATAAATATGTAATTCTAAATCAGTTAGGATTGTGGTATCTTGATCTTTACTTTCTTAATAAGATTGGATTTACAATTCAAATCATATTTTAACAATGATTTATTCATATGCCATACATCAAACTAAGTATATAACACGTTATTTCCTATCAATACAGATGTTTAACCATTGTTAACAGTTCAAGCAGAAAACAAAATGAGACAGACATTTTATACTACGATTGTAGTAACTGGAAATTAACTACTTTAAGCTTTCCATACGTTTTCAAAAATGATACGTTATGATTGTTGTTACTTTAATACTGAGTGAGGTACACGAAAACGCATCATTCGAACTCCAAGTTTATTATACGTTTACATTTTTAAAATAAATTTAAAAGAAAAAAAAAACAAATTGAAGTATATAGAAAAAAAATGTGCTACAAAACGACACTCATATACTTCTCGTTTATAAACTTAAAAGAAACGAGGAGCGTCATATTGAAATAATCAACAATCGTTTTCATTTGAAGACATTGATAAACATTTCTCCCTTTTTCTATAGAACAACAGTCTATTATAATTGTATACGCTGCGTTGCATACACACTAACAGGTCCTTGTTGTCAGTGTTTTAAAGTTTCCATTAATATATAGTTTTGTACTTTTTATCAATTTTTCAAAATTACATTTGTTTTCCCTACTAAATTTAGCAGCATTACAGCAAAAATTGTTGAAGTGGCCAATATACCGTAAATGTAAATTATAAATTAAGAAATAAACACTTTATTTACGGTAGATTTGTGATACAATTATTTTTTGTTACTGCTAACTAACGCTCTGAATTTAAGGTAGATGTATAATACAATTACAAATTTTAATGTTTACCTCTAAAAGCGTGTTTGCTACTTGAACAAACTATACATGGCAATGTGTTATATAGTCTAACTGTTTGCTGAATCAGCAAATTATAATACATATAACCTTCAACTATAATTGTGTTAAACCAGACATGTTTATCACACCGGTCAAAATAATCTAGGAAAATTACCAAGATTATAATAATTATAATTATATATTTAAATATACGGATACCCAATTGACATAACCTTGTAAACCTTTATTTATTAGTCAATTTGTCTTGTTCATATATAAATGCAGAATATTCATATTTCAAGAAATTCGAATATCGAAAAATATTCGAAGATCGACTGAATAACGCATGATATCAAAAATTCACGTTTAGAATGAAAAAGATATCAGTTGTATTCGGTCGCGACATAAGATTTAAATAAGATTAGTTGGCAATACACATTGTTTAACATTTTTTTCATCTCGAGAACACTTTAAATTCCCTGTCATTAAAAAAATGCCATAATATATATACTTGATAAAATATACAAATTTGACTTTTGATGGATGATATCTTCATAATGTACTACTCAGACAAATTTACGGATGATTATTTGCAATGATACATATAATGAAAAGTGTCAACACGGATATGGGACGGGTTTTGTCAACGATTATATGATCATTTGAACGACAGCAACGCAATTTGCACATTTGTTTTAACCAAATATAAAACAAGCAACATTATTTTAATTGGAAATATAAATTACTATATTCATAAACACATTAATTTATACCCAAACCAGTTATAGAATTCATTTTAAAATGTTGCCATCCAAAATGTTGTCCTATGTGTCGACTCCGATGCATTCGTATCGGGGTTATACGGGATGGACTGTATCAAACAATGTTTTATGTGACAGAAGATCAAGTATGAGGCCCGGTGACTCGGTTATATTGATTTGATAGATACCAAATAGCGTTTTTTAACCTAGTTTTTAAATTTCGAAATGTCTCCAGATCTGACAAGTAAAAGATAACCCAACATAATATTGAAATTGAAATATGGCTATCCAGTCACTATTTATATATATATTTAGTTGTTGTTCTTACATTCCTACAGTTTACATTTCTGAAAATAAACTGCGGAGTTTTCATATACAGTAACTGTTAAAAGTTGTTCATTAACTTCGCTATGAATGGTGATCAAAACCTTTTGTTAAATCAGTTGACATATATCACACCAGATTTATATTTCCATAGCAATTTGCATTTGTTAATGGCGGTTAATTTACCAGGTGAGGTTTAAACCACTTATCTGTAATGGGACAAACTGTTAAAATACCACCAGTTGATTATATTTGAATTTTGCGATAGTGCACAGTTATTTGATATCTATGAAAAGTAGAAAAGTGAAAATTGGGTATTGCTGGATTTCAAATTGAGTTGTTAAATTTCAAAATATTTCAAAAAGCTAAAACAATATTAAATATTAATAAGAAAAAGTTTCATTTTAATACATTAAACATTTAGCATAAACCTATTATTTGTTTCTTCATTGTAATCAGAATGCCACCGAAAATATTCAGGACTACAAGGTATTGAAAAGTAGTGAATAAATTAAATTAGATGTAATCATATTCTTGGCTGATTATGATTACTTGAAAAATCGCTTAAAGCTGATTAATGATTGCAGTTACAAATATCGAAAGCCTGGTTGCGGACTTGGAAAAATGTTTATAATACTAACACACATATTGCAGAAACAAGTATACTTTACGACTTATTGCAGCCATTTGATAGTAGTGTCACTTATTATACATTTAAGACTGTACATGCAGTTTTACTATACACGTACTGCGAACAAATAACAATTCTGATTCTAATGCAACAACGTTTATAACGTTCATTTTGATTGGATAACGTCACTTTCTTACATGGCATCAATTGACAATTGATGCTATGGGACGTACGCGCAAGCGCAGACGGCATATGATAGATTTTAAATATATGTTTTTACGTTGTTTTCTGTCAGTTTCATTAGGATGTAGATAACAATATTGTATTTTAAGCTCCGACGGCATCAATTGGGGATTTGATGGTCGCAAATACCCGTTTACTGTCTCCGTTAACGCGTCGCCAGTAAACTTAATTTGCGACCATCAAATCCCCAATTGATGCCGTCGGAGCTTAAAATACAGTTATCTCCTAATGAGAGTGTATGTGCCGATTCACACATAAGTCAAAAGACTAAACACCTCAATCGAATTATGTTAGCTTTTCCATTGTTTTATTAAAGTATAATAACGTAGTGTGTCAAGCAATACACGACTGTATAGTAATGCAATATGCATATTCGATTGCAGTTGGAATAGCGTGTAGATATACTCCGTTAAAAAAATCCATGTATATCAGAAAGTATAATGATGATCAATATATCAAAAGAAGAATATTATTTGCAGTTGAAAATATGTTTTTTAACGTTATTTCTTTTTTCTGTCATATGATTGTACTTGTACATTGTGGTAAGTTCATTATATATATTATAGAAAACATTTGATGCAGAGAGGGTTTACTATGTAATATAATTAAACTGATGTTGTTGTTTTGTAATGATTTATACTGGCCATGTAAATATTGATATACATTGTATTTTCCTGGTCGTACATGGACTTTTGAGTAGTTTTCACTAAGAAAACAAAACAAACAAACATCAACAATTTTAAAAGCTGCTTCTGTTCTCAGTTCTAATGACTGTTTCACAAAAAAAAGCTGACTTGTTTAAAATTTCTGTGGTTATAGGGTGTTATTATTGAATACTTTTTTAGTCATTCTAATAGTGACATAAAATCATCTTCTCATCGTTTTTGTTTGGTAAATAGATCCAATCTTTATATTTATGTATACTACAATCCAAGAGAACATGTTCCGCGTTTGAAGATAATTATTTAGGTTGAAAAGTCTATCTCCATGGTAAAATTTTATAGATTAACCTTATAAATTTAACGAACATAAAGAATATGCATATATGGTCCCATACACGGAGTTTACTGAACCACTTTCTTGTCAATAAAGAACGGACTCAACGACCCTAATATCAGTCAAATACTAGATTATGAATGGTTTGAAGGCGTAAGAGTATGATCAACCATGTTTTACATTAATAAATGCATTTAACAATAACGTGTCAAGATTAGGATAATTATTTTCTATTCGTAGGATGTATTTGAGCGATTGATTTAATTTGCCATTTTATAGTTTTTTCAAATTGAACATTGTTGTAAAATATGGTATATCTAAATAGTCTTATATATTAAATAAAAATATTATATAAAAATATATGATAATTTGTCAGTTACTCTAGGAATACTTCTAAAAAACAAAAAAACAAAAAAGATTACAAAAACTAAACCTAACCCTAAGGTAAAATCAAAAGGAAAAGTTTTTGCAACAATGTTCAATTTGAAAAAAAAAATAGGGAAAAAGGAAGCTGGCGCGTAATGTTTTGTAAAAATACATCGATGTTTTTATTTTTGATCATATTCAACGTAACACCTTTTAGATAACATTTTACACTTTGACCTTTTTGACTGTCAGTTTGAAGCAAATACATGTACATTTCATCTATGGCAATGTATTAAATATGAGTATATTCTACGTAACTTTTATAGAATTTTCAAGAAGAATACGTATGTTTCATTTAGAATATTTCTTACATTCAATAATTTTAAGGCAATACCTTACATCAACGTTATATTCTACTATCATAATACATTATAAATTATGTTCTTTGAAATCATATCTTTCGTATGTAGCATTGGAAAATGTATAAGACGCTGAAAAGGTGAGTCCATTAAGTCTTGAAACGTAAGAGTTTAAAGTCTATATCTTTATTCCTTTTGATTCAGATGATCATAGTGTGTTGATATCACCATTAAAAATATATTATAAACATTTCAATGTTTATTTCATAGTTGAAACTCAACAACAATGAATTATAAAGTATATTCTTTGAAAGGAAATCAATCAAATGGAGCATTACAAATCAATACGAAACTAAAACGTGAAATCATGTAAAATTTGAAGTTCTATTGATTTCTTTTTATATCAATAGCATACGTTTAGTGACGTCGTAATTCATTTTGAATAGTTTCAATACTTTATACTTTCAAATCAGATTATCCGTGTTTGTTGTTACTTCCATAATTCATACTATGATTGTATTTTTTTTATTTTTTTTTATCCCCACAAATATACTTTAACTCATGAAAAATACAAGAAGGAAAGGGATAAATTATATATTCCTAAAAAAAATAAACAAAATGCTATTTTCTTAACTGTAACACAGGCAAATTTCAATCACATCCATGTCTCGTGAATTTGAATACGAGCTTATACGTGAAACTGACGTGAAAAAAGTTTATGTGAGTTTCACATTAATCTCAAGTGTGATTCACATGACAATCGTTTCAAAATCATTATTTAGTTTGCAAAGTATATCTTCACGATAAGATTTTAAACATTTACCTAATCAGTTAAAAGAACATGAAGAATATGGTCACATACATTGAGTTGACCGAAACACTTTCTTATAAATAAAGATCGAACTAAACGACCCTAATATCAGTCAAATGCTAAATTACGAATTGTTTTGTGACGTAAGAGTTTTAGCTAATCAGGAAATCCGGTTTTATCATATTTTTCTACATTAATAAATGCCTTTAACAATAACAAGTCAGGATAAGGACATTTATTTTCTATTTCTAGGATGTTTATTTGAGAGATTGATTTTGCCATTTTATAGTTGTTCTTTTTTTTCCAATTGAACATTGTTGCAAAATATGATATATCTAACATGTCAAAATAGTCTTCAATATTAAAATAAAGATTTTATGTAACAATATATAATAAATAAACTCATCATAGATACCTGGACTATTTTTATATACGTCAGACGCGCGTTTCGTCTACAAAAGATTCATCAGTGACGCTCGAATTCAAAAAAAGTTAAAAAAGGCCAGATAAAGTACGAAGTTGAAGGGCATTGAGAACCAACATTCCTAAAAGTTTTGCCAAATACGGCTAGGTGTCAGTTACTCTAGGCATACTACAAAAAAAAAACAAAAAAAACAAGGAGATTACAAAATATAAACCGAACCCTAAGGTAAATTCAAAACGAAAAGCTCTTAACAATTTGATAAAAAAAATAACAGCTAGAAAGCTGGCGCTTAATGTTCTGTGAAAAAAATATCGATCAGATGAGACAATGTTTTAATTTTGACCAGATTCAACATATAATTATTTACATACCCCTTTTTACACTTTTGACTTTTGACTGTTAGATGGTACATTTCGTCTATGGCAATGTTTTAAGAATGGGTATATTCTTGTGACTTTTATATAATTTACAAGAAGATTACGTATGTTTCGTTTTGAAAATATATCATATTCAAGGATTGTAGGCTAGTACCTTAAAAAACCTGATATTCTACTCTAATGCATTATAAAATATGTTCTATGAAATCAAATATATCAAATATAGCAATTGAAAATGTATACGACACTAAAAAAGTGAATTCAATAAGTCTTGAATTGTTAGAGTTTAAAGCTTATATCAAAACCATAATCTAAGAATGTCTTTATTCAATTTCAATATCTTTTGACTCATAGTTTGTTTATATCTTCATTGCTATTATATCTTACACCTTCCAATGTTTATTATTTTATAGTTGATACTCTACAAAAATAAATTGTAAAGTATATTGTTTTAAATGAAAATCAATCTTCTAGAGCATTACAAATCAATACGAAACTAAAACATGAAGTCATGTAAAATATGAATTTCTATTGATTTTTTTTTTATTTCAAAAGCACAAATTTAGTGTCGTCTCAATTCATTTTAGATAATTTCAATAGATTATACATTGTTATACTTTCAAATGAAATTATCCGTGTTTGTTGTTATTTCCATAAATCGTACTATGCTTGATAATTTTTTATTTCTTTTTATCCCCACAAATATACTTTAACTCATAAAAAATACAAGAAAGTAAGGAATCTATTACATTCCTTTTAAAAAACATAAACAATATACTATTATATTAACTATTACACACTGTCAGGCAAGTTTCATTCACATCAATTTCATGTAAATGTAAATTCATCTGAATCTTACGTGAATTTCACCTTAAACGAGCGTTTACGTGAAACTGACGTGAAATCAGTTTATGTGAGCTTGACATGAAACTTATGCGAAATTCACAAAAAAAAAATAATTTAAGTAAAATCATGAAAAATACAATTTTGTTTTAAAAGGTTCACGTTAGAATAGTGTGAATCTCAATTCACGTGAAATTAACATGAACATTTTCACATGAAATTCATGTCAGATTCATGTGAAATTCAGGTTTAGCAAATTGTGTCTGTGTAGTGTTCAGAACGTATTAATAGCTTAATATATGTGATGTAATATGAGATATATTTATAAATATCCGTTTATCAAGATTATGCTGTTAGGACGATTTAAACTTCCCAATTATAAATATCCCTTTTCTCAGCAGAAACATACCATCCATCTATCCGTTCGTATGATGTTTACATATCTCAGTTGATACGTTATTCTCGTGCATGTTCACAGTATACGGACGTCATATACAGGAGTTTACTCTTAATGCAGACACTGCTCCAACAAAATTAAGAGGAGGACATATTAAAATGACACTCCGTAGGTTTTACGGACACCTTCACGAATTGGTTGATCCATACGATGTATCATTGTACAAACTAACTATGGATATTATTATCACGTGTTAGCTTGTGGTTTGTCATTACGTCGTCTGATCTTTTTTTTTGTATTACCGAACGTGACTTATCCCCGATTGTGACTGTTTTGCTGAGTGTTAATTCGCATTGCTATGAGACGTGTCACGGTACTTTTAATTTCAATCCCAAATTCATTCATTTAGTTTAATTGTTATACTTGTAATTGTCTTCGGATTTTGTCACACGTCTTAACGTTTGTAATTGTAAATCTTACTATTTTCTGTTGTTTTCGTGTGTTATGGTAAAGATAGTTATTTATCCAGTTCATTTATTAGATTTTAGTTTTGATCAACGAAATTTACACGAAATATTTGGTTTACAGTTTGATTCAGATGATTTACCGACATAGCTAGACAATAGAATTAATTACCTAATTACTACTGTAATTTTCACTGTTATTAATAAATGTTAAATAAGTCATACAAATCTAATCTTTAATTTCATTCAAATTCGTTCTTGATTTTGGGAACTCGTTTTAGAAAATCAAATATGACGTCACTTTGTACTTTGAGCGTTGCACTGTCTTTCGCTAACATGGCTGTGTATTTTGTAATGTATCCGTTTTTATTATGTAGTTAGTCATCACTTCATTTTAATCATGTATATCTATTATGTCATTTTATGAAATTTACTGTTTGCAAAAGTAAGAATTATTCTAAATAATAAGGATGTTCTTGTCCCAGGCGGATTACCCTGGCCGTATTGGTCAAAACTTTTTGGCAACTTTCGGTCCTGGGCAACCTTCAACTTTGTACTTGTTTTGGCTTTTAATTTTTTTTTCATCTGAGCGTCGCTGGATAGTCTTGTTTGGACGTGGCGCGCGTCAGGCATTTTCAATTTTTTATCCTTGTACCTTTTGTTGGCTATAATTCGTTTGTTTCTCTGTCCTATAGTTTCTCTCATTTATTTGTATTGTAGTCCTGTCATGTAATTTTGTCATTTTATTGTTATAATTAGCATTTCCATTCATGCGGAAGGTTTGGCATGCTAAAAAAAACCAGATTCAACGCACTATTTTTTTTTCTTAAAATGCCTTGTACAAAGTCAGGAAGATGGCCATTGTTATTCGGTTATGTGTGTGTTTTATTTTAATGTTGTGTTTCTGTTGTGTCGTAATTCTCTTATACATGTTATATTTGATACATTTCCCTCAGTTTTAGTTTGTAACCGGAATTTATGTTTTCTCTTTCGATTGATGAATTTCGAACAGCGGTATACTACTGTTGCCTTTATTTAATACTACTCGACGTTCAGTGTTGTACTTTTGTTGGAAGTCATTATATTATTGATATATACATTTGTGCATATGTAACTTTATGGCTCTACACTTGGTCTATACATGTACCCGTATTTTGTGTTCTGCGTTCTAATTGATGACCAAGTCGTTTATTCCTTTTTTGTATTAGTTGTAACTGGCTTTGGAAATGGGACGAAATATACCGAAAAGACAGTCGTAAAAGAAAAAAATTAATAGATCGTAAAGGAAAAATAAATATTCTTATTCAGTTGGTCACATTCGTGAAAAGGGAACGGGATTGTACTGACGACATGATGATCATATCCGATGTCATTTAACAAACAGATATTCCATATAGGTTCATCAACTCGTGATTGCGTCCATAAAACTTACGAAGGGATTACTCCAACTTCATCTAATGAAACTCTAGGTGAAATAGCTTCCTTTTGGGCAGCCTTTGAACTAGCTGTAAGTAACTTCGAGTTCTCTCAGATTTGTTCTACGTGTCCTTTTGTTGTTCCAGTCTACAAGTATCTGACCATGTCTTGTTTATGTTAGATTACTAATTATATTCTTCTGATGAGTTCAGCGTTTTCATTGATTTTTTCTAGTTTACTCTAGTTGTACAGGAATTGTAAACAATATTGGAATTATCTTGCAGCGTAAAGCAAACACCAAATAATCAATCAATGTGTGGTACTGTTACACAACTGTTCTGGGTTAGTATGAGGGTTTAGCTCTCGCAAACATATTGAACCTCGCTACATTCTGTATTTGATTGTATAAAGTCAAGAGTCTGCTATTCAATGGTTGTTGTTTGCTTTAGTTCTGTGTCAAATATTTGTTTTTTCGTTCATTACTTTGTACAGTTATTATGCCATTCGTTTGATTTATTTTTTTCTATTTTTTATTTCGGTGTATTTCATAATTTACATGCTGTATGTTGTTTAATGCTTGATATTGAGGGCCTGATGTTATCTATGATTGTTAATTTCTGTAGCATGTTGTCTTTTCTGAATTTTTATTATTTTAAAAAATAACGATAATAGTTTTAGAACATGTATGTCAATATGGAAATATATGAACATATTAAAATAAAATAATGTTATAATAATGTCTTTCTAGTATAATAACTTTGACATGAAACAAAAGGAATGAAACACAAATGTTAAAAAAAATTTTCAATGCCGCACATTTTTGTTCGATTATCAATATTCATACTCGTATGTGTAGCTCATAAACACTTAACTGAAATCTGGTATTGAGTACAATTCTAAGCATACTTTTTGTCACTTATCTATCATATCCTTGCCGTTAGAGTTTCAGACTTTATATTAGTACTACAGAAATAAATTGAACGCAGAAAGACAAAAACAATCTAAGAGACTAATCGATAGTTTTGAAGTTGACTATATTGAAAACATGTCCATGTTTATATTAAAAGAGGGACGAAAGATAACAGAGGGGCAGTCAAACTCATAAATCGAAAATAAAATGACAACGCCATAGCTAAAAACGAAAAGGACAAACAGACAAACAATAGTACACATGACACAACAAAGAAAACTTAAGTATAAACAACACGAACCTCACCAAAGGTGCTCCAGAAAGGTAAGTAGATCCTGCTTCATATGTGGCATCCGTCGCGTTGCTTATGAGACAAAAAATCTGGTAAATAGTTTAATTTGGAAGGTCACAGTTATGAAAGGGAAGGGGATTGTAGCTACGACGTAAGGAACATATCCGATATCATTTGTGAAACGGTTATTCCATAACGGTCAATCACTCGTGATGGTGTCCGTAAAACTTACGAAGAGATGATTTCAACATCACCATTTTGATCTCCTAATTTAATAGCTTCCTTGTGAGCAACAACCCTCTATCAAGAAAATCACTAAGGTGTTTTTTAGGTACAGAAACCACCATTTTGAATGAAAGTCAAAAGTCAAAAATCAAAAGTATATTAATAGCAAAAAATTTAAAAACACAAACAAAATAAAACCCCAACAAATGACAAATTTCATTATATGAAGCACACAAGTACTCACAATCTCGGGATTGATATAGCATGTCTTTAGTGTTCCAAATGGTAACAGATCTTGCGTAATATCCAGAAACCGTCGTGGCGCTCATGTTATTACAACCCGATAAAAGGCTAATACGGTAGGTCACATGAGAAGAACGCGATGGTGGTTATGGCAGTTGAAACATATCTTTCATCTTTTGTGAAACAGATATTCCATTACAGTCAACCTACCAAAAATATTGAAGGAATGATTTAATGCAAAGTTTTTAAAGCTTCAAATACATTAGTATATCACATAAATATCATAGATTTATATTAATTGATTGGCGACTTGTATATTTATACATTTGTGGTTTATACATGTAATAGTAAAAATGTTCATATCAAACTAATTTTAGTGCACCAGTAATACGTATTGTCAATACAGTAAACGTATCATACTTCACGTAAATAATTCTGTTTAATAATAGGTTTTTGGAAATGCCACCATTATACAGAAATAGAGTTGGGCGATATTAAAACATATGGTGAGGTACAAGTCTGTGAAAGAAATGGTAGAGTACATACGTATGGTAATAACATAAACTTTCCTGGTTGTGGGCGTTGCCATTGTTGCAGCGAAAACGGTAAATGTGTATATGTTTTCAAACATATTCAGATTTTAACAAATAGCACGCATCGTCGTATTGATGAATATAATTAGAGTCATCGAGTAAAAAAAAAAAACAATTACCCGTCACTGACTACGCTTTTGTCAAAAATTGCTTTACCATGTCACTTATTTTCACATGTGTATCTTGGGAAATAGTCAACTACTAGTGCTTTATTAAAACACAAATGTTATTATTATAAATATCAAAATTATGATATGTTTCAATGCACTTATATTTAAAGTTTTAAAACTTGAAAACAGTAAGCTTAGAAAAAATAATAAATACGGTTAAGCGCTGCGAAACCATATCATTTGAATATGTTTTGTTCATTGTCGCGCCGAAATGTCCTGTGTTAATTCGTCTACTATACCAACATAAAAGAACCGACAATATATGATTGATGGTTGCTTAATTTTCATCTATCAAGATTCAGTGGATATGATTCATAACAGAATGTGCTGGAAATTGCTAAATTGCTGATTACACGAAACTAAAAATAATAAGGAGGAACAATACTTTTCAAGATCTAAATTATATAATTATCTATTCCTTTTGGTATGTGGCTGGATTGTTTCATTTCCTAATTAAAAAAATTACCGACCAACTTTCTACAGAAATTCGTTCTATTTTAATATAAGACTAACGAAATTAAAAAAAAATATATATAATTAAGGAATGACTGTAATATTTTTTCTGTCTATCAAGAAATAACATAAAAAATTTGGTGTGCACTGAATAACGCGCGTAGCGGGTTACTTAGCAGTGTGCACCACATTTTTTATGTTATTTCGAATAGACAGAAAAAATATTACAGTCATTTCTTATAATTTAATTCTAAATTTCATTTTAAACCGTAGAAACCCTGAAAAAACGTTGATGACGTGATGGTCACATGACTAAATTATGTTTATGGGCTCATAACAAAATAACGTCAGCCAATCAGAAGACGCGTTACATCCAAAATTAAATTATTGTTTTATAAAATAGGTATAGTCATACCAGGACCTGATATTGTATCCATACTGATCTTATACTTATGAATCATGTTACAGAATTAACTACATCTGTGTCAACTAACATTGAGTTAAATAAAACAACAACACTCTACACAACATATTCTGGTACCAAAACAACATTTGCAGAATTTCTCACTTCAACATCGAAAAGACAAAATGCATCACAGTCTTTATGTAGATGTCAGTGTTCTTCTCAACTAATAGATCAATCAACAGGGAGTCACAATTATACGACTGCTCAACTTAAACAGTTAATGCAAGAAGAGTTGAGAGAACTGTCGGAGCAATTAAAAATTCAGAAGAATTTGACGTCTGCTTGGATTAGAGCGCGACGATCTGCAGACGATCGAAGAATGACATCTGTAGGGATGGGTTATGTTGCCATTGTTATCATAGTAATGTCTTTTGTTCTTGTAGTTGTAAGCGATTGCCGTAAGCATAAATAAACAAATTATTTAACTATGACTCATAAAGTTGATTGCAATTTGTGACTCTTAATTTTGACCGACTCATAACGTTAATAAGTACGTTTTTATTCCCCTGAAGCATGAAGAGTTGAGAGAAATTTTTTAACAATTAAGAATTCATAAGAAATTGACGTCTGTCTGGATAAGACGACGCGACGATCTAAAAACGATCATATAATCTGTAGGGATGGAATATGTTGCCTATTGGCATCATATCAATGCCTTTTGTTCTCCTTGTTGTTAGCGATTTCCGTACGCTTAAATAAATGAATAATGTAAAGAATTCAGTGGATTGTTATATGTGACTGACGAAACCGATTGACGAACGCTAAAATTAACATATATGAATGTAAAACATTTAATAGATTGTTATATGTGACTCTCCTTACTATAAATTACTCATAATTATGTTAACTACTTTTTGAATACTCTGAAACATGCATGCTTAATCCACAAACAAAACCCTGACCTGACAGGGAGGTGTGAATGTTTCTATGATTTTTCTTCAAAATATATGAGAGTGAACAATATCGTACAATAATTTCTGCCACCATTTATTAGTTTGTTTTTTTTTACATCAAAACATGCACAAAAATAAGTTTTAAAAAGGCAAAACAGAACGAGTCAGATGGAAAACTGTTACCCTGCTTCAACATGTGATAAAATTGTGAATTGAAATGGGGAATGTGTCAAAGACAGCAACCCGACCTACGGCAATCAATGAGTCTTTAACCCATTGAAAAAACCCCGCTCCCCGAAGATGTTCTGTTTTGATATGTGAAACCACTAGAACATATACCAAAGAGAATTCTTTGATACATTAACGTAATAAGATTATCATTTTGTATAATGTTAACAATTTGATAAGTTTAGTACGAGTCAGCTATATCAAAAACGATTTACTGATAGTAAAGTGATATTGCACTGTTTAATATAAAAAAAATATACATCAAAATAAAAACCCGAAAACAAACTGAATAACGCACAAAACAATCAATCAGTTTAGTCTTCAAACTAGATTAAAGTCGCCACATTCTCTATGTACTTGCCAAAAGTGAGGAGCCTCGTAAATTATAAGGGATTCTCGTTTGTTGCTGAACAATACCTACTTGTTTCTCGTTCACTATGTTGTACGTAAAGTAGGCGTTAGTTTTCCCGTTTGAATTGTTTATCATTTGTTGTTCTTTTGTTTACCGCTGACAATGTGGTATGAGTTTAATTCATTGTTGGAGGCAATACGATGACCAATTTTTGTTAATTTCTGAGTCATTTTGTATTTTGTGATAGTTGTTTCAATTGTAATCAAACTGTATCTTTTTCATTTAGTAATCAAATGACTTCGACTGTATTTCAGGCGTATTGATTATTATTATATCAATTGGTTGCATATGTGTGACCAGCCACGACATATCCAGGCTTATGGAGGTAGAACGTCATTGTGAGAAAAACGCCGTTAACTATATGTGACAAACCATTTCTAGGCTTAGGAGAGTACATTGTCTTAAATTTGCTTTTTGTATATTTGCCTAGAATATTCCGAAACAAAACTCTCTGTCATGGTATAATGACATATTTGTTGTAATAGCAATGAAACGAGTCATTTCGAATACCGGTATGAAAATGAGACTGTTCTATGACGACTTTTATAGAAGGCACTAATTTATAAAGCACAAAATTATTGTATTTATTGGCTCTCAGTGATGTTCAATAGCGTATTTGAATAAAATTTTAACGAGTTAAATTTACTACAATACAAACAATTTTTAGCTCTGATTTTAGAACATGTAATTTAAACTTGTTGAAATGAAGTTGGTTTAAAATTTGTCAAAGTAAGCTTTAAGAATTCCTTTTTTAAATTTAGATTTATTACGCATGTCTCTAAACATAGTATGCGACGCGTAACAGTTTATAATTAGGTGTTCTCATATATGTATTTGATACAGTGCGTTAATTATGGATATATTTCAGACTTCATTTATGAAAGAAAATCTTTAAGTTTGTTTGTTTTTAGCTCTATTTTAGAACACGTAATTTAAACTTGTTGAAATGAAGTTAGTTTAAGATTTGCCAAAGTAAGCTTTAAGAATTCTTTTTTTTAATTTAGATTTATTATGCATGTCTATACAACGTATACGACGCGTAACAGTTTATAATTAGGTGTTCTCATATATGCATTTGATACGGTGCATTTATTATGGATATATTTCAGACTTCATATATGAAAGGAAATCTATAGAGCAGAAATTTTATATTTTGTTTGTATCAATTTAAAATGTAGATTCAATTTCACTTCAAACGATAAAGTAAAACTTCTTCAAAACTTATATATGATGTATAGTTCGGCGTCCGCAAAAAAGAAGCCAAGAAAAGTGTTTATCTCTTCTTCACAAATACGTATTTTATTGAATCTCGATATTTATAATGTTTCTAATTTTTCAAACAATGACGTTCTACCTCCATAAGCTGCAAATGTCATGGCGGGTCACATATAGTGAGATGAATTTGAAATGACTTTCAAAACAATATGAAAAATTGGAATATATACATGATATAGACATGTCAAAAAAACCTTTTAGTAACTTTTTTTTGATATTCATCAAATTTAGAGAAAAACTGCCTATCCCAATGTACAAAAGAGAGGCTAAAGATACCAAACTCATAGATCCACAATAAACTGACATGGTTACAAACATGAAAAATGAAAAAGATTAAGAGACAAATAACAGTACACATGACCCAACATTGAAAACTTAAGACTACGCAACACGAACCTCACCGTGAACTGGGGGTGATATGAGGTGCTCTGGAAGGGTAAGCATGTCTTGCTCTACTTGCTAATCCGCAAAAACGTACTAAACACTAAGGTGTTGTTTTTTTTTTTTTTTTTTTTTTTTGAAAATAAGGACATTGTTGCAATCTCATTCAAAACAATCTGAACGTTCAGCATTTAAAATGATTGAAAATGTAAACGGGGAATGATTCAAAAGAAAACAACCCGACGAAAGTGCATAAAACAGTCAAAGGTCAACAATTGGTCTTCAATTCAGTAAGATATTTGGTCCCTAAGCAAACATAGATACCAGTTAAGTGAAAAAATTCTCGTCATACTAAACTAAAATGTATTTCAAAACTAACAATTAGCACAGCCTATTGGTAAGACAAGGCGCTAAAATGTCTTTAATGAAGTAAGAGCAGTGTCGTAACGATTTCCCCTTTGATAAAGTCAACCTTACCATAGACGTTTGGATGTGAAATATTTGATCGTATAAAATGTCTGCATGTCGAATAACATTTACGAATGATTCCCGTGTCTCCATTATAAAATTGAGAAAATGTTTTGACTAGTTTTTAAAAGTCGACAACGCTGTTGTTATAAATTTTTAACAATTCAAATATTTATTTCGTTCAAATCCTATACGCTTTGGTATAAACGAGCGAATTAAATAATTATATATATATAAACACTATAATATGATAACATAGATAAAGAGGTTACATCTCAAACCAAAAGAGGTTAATAACAATAAAACATGATAAATCATCTGTTTTGTGATGTTGTTTGGTATTAAGTTGCACGTTTAAGATAACGATATCCAGAAAAGGGCAGTTATCATTATTCTTATCAACGTTATCAAAAGTCTGTTTAGCCGTGTACTTACTTCAGCCGTCATTATTGAGAGCCAATTTACAAAATGCATCATCCTAATAAATATATTCAATGTCAGTATCAGATTTTGTTTCGTTGTGTCTTTACTGATTTGAGTCATCAATTGTAACAACTTTGAAACAGGTCTGCATACCAGTAAAGTGATTTACGGTTTGAATTCTGATTACTTGACGCGATACGAAATCTCCATAGCGAACACACAATTTATATACTAAATGTTCAGTGGAATTCTGATTATTTGACGCGATATAAAATCTTCATAGCGAACTCAAAAGTTATTAAGAAGATATTTATTAGAATTCTGATTACTAGACGCGATATAAAATCTTCATAGCGAACACAAAAGTTATTTAGTAGATATTTATTAGAATTCTGATTACTTGACGCGATACAGATTCTCCATAGCAAACACAGAAGTTTTTTAAATGAAAAATCTGTGGGATTCTAATTACTTGATTCGATACGAAATCTCCAAAGCGAAAACAAAAGTTATTTAGTAAATATTTAGTGGAATTCTGATTACTAGACACGATACGGAATCTACATATCGAAAACAAACGTTATCTAGTATATTTCAGTGGCAGTTATCGTATCAAAGTAGGTTTAATTGACATGTTTTGGTTTGATATAACTCAAATATATATCTTAAAGTGTATACTGAAGAAATATAATTTGATTTCCATGTTTATTTAACCTCCTTTTTAAATGCATACGATCATTGCATCTGTATTACCGTTCATTAATTGGAATACAGATTACAAGTTGGACAAAAAATTGTTAAATACTAAATGAATGATTAAACAGTCGACATCATATCAAATGTACTTTGAACTGACATTCAACTCATCCGTTTTAAATGCACATACTTGTATTATCTAATCGTGTGAAAATACAAATTATTAACATGCTAACGTTATGTTTAAAGAATAGGAACATACATAAGTGTTATGAATTGAAATACGTCATTGTTATTCATTATACAATATTGATTTTAGTACAATGCAGTAATTTTGTTGATACCTATCGCAAATATTAAACTGGCTGAATACAGTTATTGCACAAAGAGTTAAATAATCTTATTTAATGATTTTAAAAGCTAGATGTGTTTGTCAATTTTGGTAAGGAACTAATACAATAAGAATCCTTAGTTTATTGGTGTATCTCTCTGTTGAAACTATATAGTTACATGCTAAAGTGAAAAGAAAACAATTTGGACATAGTTACATAATATTTGGAAAACTAATCTGGAGGACTATATAAGCTTTAAACTTCGCAACCTGTTTTAAAAGGCAGTGTAATGCTGCGGATTATGCCATGAGATAGACAAACAACGTTCAAAAATCAAAAACAGAGACAAACAAAACCACTATAAGTAAAATTAAGGGCATACTATATAGTTTAGATCTCGCAATGAAATTTTGATGACAATTTGCATATAGCCAATTTTCTCCCTAATTTAATAAAATATGTTATAAAAAGTATACCATCAGGTGCTTCTTTATAAGAAAATTGAGGTTAAAATGTAAGTCTTGTAGAGTTTGTTTTTTCTTTCGACAGAAATACATACAATATTTGGTTTCAAAGGTAATCACAAGTCTGATTTTTTGTCATTTCTGTTCTATATAAATGTTTGATAAATTTGTACACTTTTTTATACAAATATCGTACTTTTTTTTTCTTTTAAGTAAACATAACTTCTATATGTAATCACACCAAATGTCAATCTATAAAAGAGTGGTCCATGAACTCGTTTTCCATTAAAATCATTTTGAATTAAAAAAAAAAACAACAGCCAAAACTTCCTCTTTGTCCTCTAAGTCACAGTTTTACCTTGAGAAAATTACCCCATTACCCCCCTGTAACTGTAAGCCGTTACAGATCGAATGAATAAGATAGACCATTCTAGTTTAAACAATATTTTATTCAAATAAATTGAATAGGATTGGGCAACGTACCAACCTAACATACGTTCAATTTGTAAGCTAAAAAGAAGTGTTCTCAACGGTCAAAGTATAAACGGTATCACTAGATTATTAAGAATTAAATTTCGTCAGGTATCCTCACAGACAAGTCTTATAATGCCAAAGGACAAACTTCCATTTTCATATTATTAAAAACGTACATGTGTAGGGTACTATAGATAAGGTCTTCAAACATCAACTTAAACTATCGGTTAACCGGTTAATCGGTCGAACGATTATCCTAGTAGTCGGTTAGTCAAAGCTGTTCGATTTGACAACACTACTAAAAAGTAATAGTAAAAGTTATCGGTCTATTGAACATTTAAAGGAAACATAACAATGCCTTTTTCAAACGCGTGTCTGAGTATGACTTTCCTGTGTAATTTAAAAGTGAAATAATTATCAAAGGTGTCAGGCTTTAATTTAATACACCAGATGAGCGTTTCGTCTACATAAGACTCATTAGTGACGCTCAGATCAGAACTGGTATAAAGCCAAAGAAGTACAAAGTCGAAGAGCATTCAGGACACAACATTCCAAATAGTAGTGCCAAATACGGCTATGGCTGGGATAAGAAAATCCATAGTATTTTGTAAAATTCATACTTTTTAATTAAACTTAAACAGACAAAATAGAAATACATTACATTAACAGGTGTCGATATTTTGATGCCTTTTTTCTGGAATGAGAATGAATGAGTAATCTGTTACAAATTCAAGAACTACCTACAAAAGACAATACATATTCTGACCATACAAATGGTCAAATTGGTATAACGATTGCTGCAAAGAACCTTTGCTTATCAGTCTTTTCTATTCCTTATGACCATGACCTCTTCTAATAGTGCTATTTTTTTTCTATTTTAATTTGACAAGATGGCATACAACATGTACAATCAAAAATTTTAAATAATCGACCAAGTGGTTATCATTATTTAGACTTTTGCAGCGATCGGTTTTATTTTCCAAAGATTTTAACATACGATGAGTTTAATTGTATGCATTCCAAAATGGTTTGCTTTGTTAATTTATTCAAATGGTCGAAACACGTATTATTAGACACAGTTTCTTCATGTTATATTCTGTATCATAGAATACTACTTTTATAATTATATGTAGCTTACTTGGGATGGCTTTTATTATTTTGTGTCATTCGACATAGAAGTAAAAGTTATCTGGTATAGTCTTATTTTTAAGTACTTTCGAGTTGATTCAAAATTCACGTAATAACCAACTACCTATAAGGTCATACCCTTATTTGTTTTCTATGACTTCCTTCTATATTAGTATAAACTTTTCTCGTATGTGAAAGTCCTATACACTATGTGTTGCCACTAAAAATTGACATCACAGTTTTTTATCTATCTTTTTAGCTAAATTCTTATTGTTATCTATTCTTTTACACATTCTGTAACAAAACACTTAATGTCAGATTTTCCTTTTGCATTGTATGATAAAATGTCTTCAAATTGGCAATTCACACAAATAACTACACAATTTGCTTAATGTTAATTTATTCCATTCTTCAAATGTTAATTTCATTAAGAAGAAAATAGAATAACAAAACTTAAGCAAATGCGTCAATTACAAGGGTTTTTCGGTTATATGGTGAATATTTTGTTATATCTGAATTCCTGCAAAACTTATTATACATTGTTATCCAATCGACTTTCGGAAATTAAGTAGATGAAACTAGAAACTATATCTGTTCGATGTGTTTTCAATTATATAATGATAACTTTAAGCTAGGCAACACTCATTATTGTTACGTCGTGGTGTTAGTGTTATATTTGGAATTATATATTTATTAGATTTCATTTGTATTGTAAAAACACATAAATTGAATGTCTTATACAAGGAATGACATTACTACTGTATCATCCTCGTATAAGTTTATTGCTTCTAAAGGATTTATCCAACTCTTTAACTTAATGACGTCACGCTATTCACATCATTTACGGTTGCGAATTCTTCTTCAAACCTCATAGCCATCTTCTTTTTTTTTTTCATTTCGAAATAAACATTAATAACTTTACATTTATATTCTTAATAAAGTGTTTATAATATGGCTATTTTAACCAACAATTCTATGAATAAATTGATGTCTCGAATTGATATTGATGTGGTAATGACATGCAATATATATGATATTCTCTTTTGTATTTGCTAGTAAATCGCGATAGCTCACTGCAACTTTTGTTATTATTAACAAATTGAGGTAGTGTTACTCACGCTATGTGCTCTATTTAATGTACTTTTTGAGCAAAAGATTTATCTGAGGAACCCTGATATTATTCTAATGATTTGTGCGATTAATAGGAATATGTACAATGAGAGAAGAAATAGTTGATGACACAAAAATAGCTAGGCTTACACTAGAATATAAAGGTAAGTGTTGTTGTTTATGTAGAATATTAATATCAAAAAGTAAAATCACAAAAAAACTGAACTCAGTGGAAAATCAATTCGGAAAGTCCATAATCACATGGAAAAATCACATAACAAAACGTACTGCCTATAGTTGTTAATGTTTGTGTCATTTTGGTCTTTTGTGGATAGTTGTCTCATTGACAATTATACCACATTTTCTTTTTTTATATTGATTGGTTTATAATCTGTTGAAATATCTAACACATCAAACAATAAACCAAACAATATTTTACACCGTCACCAATCATTCAAATTAAGCAAGTAAACTTTGTAGTGCATGTTAATAATAATAATAAAAACCCGTATAATTTCATGTTTGTAGCTGAAGTTCTATGAAGGTATGCATGTTTAAAGTTTTCGGATAAATTATATCCAAACTGGAAACAGAGCAAACGCCGAATCAACATGAAAGTAATGTTTTTTGTTCTTAATAAGATCTGCTTCGTTATCATGCATTCATTCATTTAAAAGCGTTTCAAAATTCTTACGTTCAACATTTAAAAAATTTCATGTATGTGGATCACGATTGCTTATTATTTTAAATATATTATTTAAAGCTGTATGATGTCAGTTCTAAAAAAAAAATTGTATTTGACTTTTCTTGATTTAAATATCAACCATCAATATACACGTAGGACTAATCGCTTCTCAATTGAATTACAAATTCCAATTCGAACAAAACACCATTCATTTTGCGAATACTTTGAGAGAAAAAAATGCAACTGATGAATGTTTGTAATCTGTTGTTTGCTCTTCTGTGTATTGGGCCTTTTGATTCTGTGTTGAAATTAATTAATATATTGGTACATTTTGTTTTGATATAATTTTCATTCAGTTTTTTTTTTCTGTCATTGACATAGAAGAATCTTCAAACCAACTAAATACTTACAAGACTTGTTATCATCATTTCTTTTTGTTTTTCATTCCGCATATCAAGTAGGACGGTAAACTAATTGCTACCCAACGAATGTATTTGTACACATTATTCTGAAACCACGACTTGGGTTCAGCAAAGAGTGAGTGATATTCCCAAAAATATGTAGATATATAGACTGAGACACAACTTGCAAGATATTTTATTTAACTATCTCTTTTTAGATAACAGACAGGAATGACATTTATTATTAATGATGATAGAGATACTATGATAATAAGGAGCGCGTATGCTAGACGGAAATGCTTTGGAAACACTTTGAATATATACAATCCTGCTGGATCCCTCTTGGGGAGCGTACAAGATAGGTATGTATTTGTTTAAATGTTTTATTTTCTATTCAATGTGTATCATCTTGTCAATTCATAAAATTGAATACGCTGTACCATTCGATAGATATAAGATATAATCTAATACAATAATTTAATTTGTAGAATGTATGTTTATGTCAGAACCATTTAAATTCCTTTATTTTGTCTGTTAATTGATCATACGATTTGAGATCATCTTCTACGAAATGATTTCTTATTTGAAGACACAAAATATTTTTAATCATTTGCTAATATTACATATAGTAGCTGAGAATTGACCAATCTTATTATTGTACTTATAGAATGTTGTAAAAGAAAGGGGGTGTTTCCTGTGATTTTTTAGAATTTTAATCAGAAACAAGAACTTGTTTGTATCGTGAAACAGAACCTACAGTGCATACTAAGCATTACACATGTTAAATGCGGACGGGAAAAGTTAATGCGGTATTTAACCGAGTGTTCTTCATGTAAAAGCTGCATAAAATCTGCGTTTTCTGCGTTATGTCAATAAACATATTAAGTGAATTGGCAATTACCTTTAGTTTTAACTCCATGTTAACGCTATACGGCGCGTCTTCTGATTTCTTAAGAGCAAACGGGCTTTTACTTTTGCATAATATCCACGTTAACGTAAAAAAGGTTAAATCTTCTATTTTGTTAATGGTTAACACACGTTTACTGTTTGTAGTAAATACGCATTATAGCAGATTTTCATCGTATCCTTGATAACTATAAAAATGAAGATGTGGTATGACTGCAATGAGACAACTCCCAACAAGAGACAAAATGACAAAGAATTAACAACTATAGGTCACCATACCATACCGCCTTTAGCATTAAGCAAAACCAATCTTATCTCTTCAGAGCGATACACACAGAAATAATGCACAGATTGGACGTGGCCGGGAATTTGCGTAAACAAACTATCCCAAAACAAAAACCATTAAGTACAGATCTATTGGTACTTGTTGTTACTGGGAAATATTTTTTAGCACTAACTATAAATTAAAAAAATCATGCATCTAAGACTAAGCAGATATCACATGCTAAAATAACATTAATATGAATAGCTGCCCATTATCGATTGACATATTGACGATAACTGTTATTGATATTACAAGCATTCAATGACAATGAAAATGAATCATAGTATATAAGAACAGAACTGATATTTATCTTGAAACTGTAAAACCTACAAGACTTTCGCTTTGCATTCGTGAGAGGATAGGTTTAAAAGGGTTTGGCAAAAAAAGTCTGCATTTCTATGACGTTTTTGTCAGAGTGGAAATATTCTTTCTGCTATCAAAATGATTGGAACTGATTTGTTTGCAAGTAATGAAAAGTTAGTTTTTCGAATTCAATGTGTTATTAAAATACATGTACATTGTACGTAAACTATTATTTATTCTATAAAAGTCGTTTGAAGAAAAAAAATATTTAAATGCCACACAGTTTTTTTTAAATGCATTTTGAAGTTCCGTACACTCTGATTATACAACGGAAATACCTTTGAAACAAAACTTCACTGGGTGTATGAAATTGAAAAACTCTTACAAAAAGTATGATAATCATATAATCAGCAAACAACGACATATATCAAGTTAATTAAATGCATTAATATTACATCTGTAACGAATTAAAAGCATGCCTTTAAATAATTCAAAATCAGAATGAGAGACAAAGGACAAGCAAATATATAACATGTCAGGTTTTTTTTACAAATTGAGAAACCCGTCGTACATAATGTATTTTAAGTAATTATCTGGTGATACATGGAAGTCGTATATTATTCGGTGAAGAAATAATTTAAGATATGAACAAGGAAATGCATCTAAGTGCAGGCATGGTCAATTATGATTGTCAATTTTAGTTTTTATTCATGATGCGCATTATAATTGATATGTTTGATAAACATTTTGTCTTGTTATGGTTTAAAGTTATGGATTTTCAAAACGTTTGACCACGAGAATCACAGAAGAGATATTTCATTTTGACATGCAGTACATCCTATTTATGTTTTCTCATAACATCTAATTAAAAAGACACAGATTGTAATGTTGCAATTGTCAATTGTCAATTAATGTGAGGTTGTTTTTGGCGTTAAAAATATGTGAGCATGTCTTAAGATCTTTGAGTAATTTACTGAGGTTGATGTATTGCTTTTTTTTTTTTAATAAATTTTTCAAAATATATGCAAATGGAAATTTAATTTTCCTTTTTTTTTCTTATCTAATCTTTTTCCTTTTTTATATTCTAGACATTTCAAATTAAAATCAGACAACATAATATTTAACGCAAATCTTGACGTCGTGTTTCTGCTATCACAAAGCTCTAACGGATCAGATGAAGTCATTAAAGTACGTTTCATGGCATGTTTCTAGATAGTTCTAAAATTTCCAATTTTTGTTCATATTTGTTACAAGTTTAAAAAAAAAACAAATAATAGATTCCGTTTACTTATTCTATGATTGTCATATTCATATACTGATATATCACACATTTATATGGAAACAGATGTATATATTGATCAAAAGGAGGAATACAAATTCGTAACGTGATTTTGCACAGTCAGTTAGTGTTATGTATTGATATAAACATACCAATTTGATGTATACTATAGGCTTTATATTCAATGAGCGATACTGTTTGAAATAAATAAACGTACAATATAATCCTTCAAAGATAATGCATGAACGCAAAGAATTCTTCGCGACTTCTCTATACTCATACCATTACGTGAGGTTTGATATGCTAGCTGATCGGTAAATTACATCACGTTTTACAGTGCCGATCCGCATATACATTATTCTGTGCAATGCATAGTTGTATACCGGCAATACCTTGGGGTACATTTTATGAATAAAGGAAAATAAAATTCAATAAAAGATTGTCATAATCTTTTCTGTAAAATGGTAAGTAAAGGGAACATTTTTAAAGTCAGAAAAAAAAACCAAACAAAATGACTGATCTGCAAGGTTTACCATGTATTGCGACAATACATGTACGTTTGCTTAACCCTAGATAAAGCCGAAAAGGAAAAGCATTACTCGACACATGCAAGCAATGTGTTATTTATCAAGAAATGAAATCACAAAAAAATGCGCTACGATGAAAATTCAAAACAGAGAGACCCTAATCAAATGTCAATATCAAAAGGTCAAACACATCAAACGAATTGATAACAACTGTTATATTCTTGACTTGGAACAGGAATTTTTCATGTAGAAAATATTGGGTTAAACCAGGGTTTAATATAGCTAAACCTCTCTCTTGTACGACGCTCACATAAAATTGCAAATATTGAAAACGATGTGTGAACAAAACAGTCATACTATATATAATATAGGCGTACGACAGTCAGCATTGTGTTATAACCTTAAACACTATAACAAAAACAACTATGTAGCAAAGAATCATACAAAGCATCAAGACAAAACACATCAACAAACATGAAAGACAAAATACAAGAATAATTAGATCAATAACACTATGAGGAATAGCTAAAAACAGCGTCATGTCTAATGGGTAAACAAACTAAACAGTAAATTAAAGTAATATTTATAAAGACAAATATAATTATATAAAACGTTTTATAGACAATGAACAACGTCAGTACACATTCTCAATACTTCAAGGCCATTGTGTATCACTTGTGAAGTTGACTGCTTAAAGAGAACTATAATTTCACTCTATCATTTTCAATAATGATTCAACAACAAAAATCATATATAAAATATTTTATATATTATAGCTAATGCCCCTATATAAACAAAAAAAGGTTTATTTTTAGGATGATCACTTTTTGATAGTACTGACTGATCTACTAATAAATTATTAGATGATTCTATAAATTTTCCCTCTACGGTCATTTAATTTGCTGAATTTACAACCATTAGAGATATGATCGTTATTTACATTGCTTATCACAGATATACAAGAACAATGGTAAAGATGAGGTAGCCACGGTGTCATCATCACTGATGCAGAATGAAAAAGTCATACATTCTTTAATTTGTAAGTATTTTAGAAATGAAATATATGATTCAAAACTACAGTCTAGATATACATAGCACATTGAAAGCTAAATACGCACCCGGGAGAACACAAATTACTAGTTGTCACGTTTACTCGTTGATGTCAATAACATATAATTGCATGCGACTGTCATACTATTTAGAGGTTGAGTTTTCTGTATGTCATGGTTTAATCAACTATTTTTTACATGAAGAAATACCTGTATGAAATCAGAAACATGACAGTTGTTTCCCATTCGTTAAGCGCATGATTGTACCACATGAAAAAGGACCTTTCCGTTTTTGATTTTCTGTGGAGTCTATATTTTTGTCTTAGTCCTTTTTAATCAAGAAAACAATAATGGCATGTCAATGAATGTATACATTGATCTTTTTACGAAACGGTAATATATATTTTGAGTTGAGATAGGTCTGACTATCAAATCGACATACAAAAATGCGAAGAGAAAATCAAACATAGAAAAAATTAAAACTGTTTTGCTACAAGAGTGCACACACTGGAATGTCTAGCCTTCTTTATAATTACTAATCATTAATATCATGTTGATAGTCCTAAATGTGAAGCTTTATTACAACTCTCACACAATGTTAACATTAACTAAGCAAATCAAACATTGACCAATGAACCATTAATATGATAGTTTGGGATAAAACAGACCAAGCACAAAAACGTAACATAAGGCAATGAACCGTACAAATAAAGTCATTGTCAAATACAACATGAGCGACTGACATATATACATAAAATATTTTCATTCATCAAAAAACTTAACTTTGACTACTAAACCATGAAAATGAGGTCAAGGTCAGAAAAATCTGTCAGCTAGATATGTACATCTTTCACTTATTCTATACACCCAATAAAGTAGACGGAGATATGAATACTCTTTTTTCTTGTTTTTTCACTGGCCTTGTAGATTGTGTAATAATGACGATTGTATAGGTCACACATAACTCCATGGTAGCTAATGCTGTTATTGTCAAGCAATTTTCGCTATATTCACATTTCCTTTATTGGGGACACTAATTGGTTACATTGTTGCATATTCAGTTGGGGACTGACGTTGTTTATCACCAAAATAACCTTCTATAGTATTGCTTTATTTGTCTGTGTAAATTGTTACTTTTATTGTTTAGTCTATTTTTGACAAAAGAGGGACGACAGATACCAAAGGGACAGTCAAAATCCATTTGACGTACTTATACATCCCTTCTTAGTGTTATAATGCTATGGTACATTTTTCAATTCTTGTCGTTTTTGCTAATATCCTTGTCTATGTGCCTTTTTGAATATCCTTGTTGGACATATTAGTTTTTTATGATTTAGGTTATTACACAATGTTGACTGGTGTAATGGTGTCTATTTTTTTTTTTTACATTTTTACGTATTGTATATATGTTTGGTCTTTTTTTTTTTTTTTTTTCTTGAGTTTTGGATGACAGCAAAATTAAAAATTATGAACAAATCTTACATTTCTGCATAATGTTTTTAAACGAGTTTGTATTGAAATACAATCAAAGATCACTGTATTTTGATATGGTGTTAAAAAATGATCATGTTGTTGTAGTGAAATAATAGTCATATTCTAGCCTTACTTATTGTTTGCATCGTCGTTGACGAAAATTAGCATCGATCTATTGGTTGAAATATTCAAACTAATATACAAGATTAAAGACAATATCTCTTGATCATTTTCAAAATTTTTGGATAATTTAATATTATTTTCTTTCATGAAAACACCACAAATGTTTCCTTTAACCCTTAATCATCAACGTAGTTTAAAAAAATTGTATTCTCTTACAATTAGTAAATATTGCACTTTTTGGCCACATATTGCCAAACGCATGCTAATTATAATGTAATATTCATAAAAATGCAAACAATACACACATATCGGGTACAATGTTTACACCATTTTATTGAGAAGAAACATATTTATACTGATATCTGTTATGTTTAGTTTAAGGTTTCATCTGAACTACCCTTCATTTTATAAAAAAAAATGCTTTAGAAGATTTAAAATAGAATTTTTACTAAGTACATAATCATTAATACTCAATCTAAACCAGATAAATATATATGTTCCCAACCATATGAGTATTTGGAAAATACAAGTATGGTCATGACCATATGGGTATATACTCATATATCTTTAAAAAAAAAAGACACAACTCATTAAAGTATGAATACTAACCGATTTTAAATAAAAGTTATAGTCAAGTATGTTAATGAAAAAATTGTAGGTTTGAAAAGAAAAGCACTTAATTTAGAAAAGTAGTAGTTCTGAATGTTTCAAAACTATATGCTGTGGACCCACCTTGCAATGTTTTTGTTTAAGATGGCGGCCACAAAATATCAATGTCAACAAATATCACTTAGCTGAATAATTTTTTGGTATGTAACATGTGTAAGTTTAAATTGATGATTCGTACAAAATTACCTACTATGAAGAAAAGTTTTGAATTCTAAATTGCAGTTTTGACCAGGATGGTTTCCATAAGATTTTAAAATCAACACATACGGACCATTTGTAACACTTAATGCCCTATGATACCTGAATGAATAAATGATTTTATTCTCATCAACTAGTACATAGCTACAGAGAAAATAACAGCTCATGTATAATACATATTTTGTTGCGCATGTATGAAAATGAATGACAATATAATAGTATAACCCTTCGTCTAACCAAGAGGACAGACTATACACTTTTTAATCTAATAATGTTAGCATTTCTTTTTAAAATAATGTGTTAAATATTATTCTCTTTCTATGTTTAACAAATTGTATGACAGCATGTAGTGAAATTTCTTCGCCAATGTCTATAAAAATACAGAGATGACAAGACCTTTCCAATCTCGGATAGTTCACCAACTTTCCGTCTTCACTGGCAATCGATGTTTTCCGCAATATTTTTAAATTTAAATTCAGACTGAAAATTCCATAACATAGACTTTTTGAAGATTGATGTAAATCCGCACACCACTCTTGTCGGAATTGGTCTTTAAGCTTTTGCTCAATACTTAATTTCATCCATTTTTTATTACCTTAGCTGTATTTGGCAAAACTTTTAGGAATTTTGGTCCTCAATGCTCTTCAACTTCGTACTTTATTTGCCCTTTTCAACTTTTTTGGATTCGAGCGTCATTGATGAGTCTGCGTATATACTAAATTTAGTCCTGGTATCTATGATGAGTTTATTTATATACATTTGACATATTCATCAAAAAATTTCTTAATACATAACTTCCATTTATTTCCAGTACCGTAATTGTAATAATTAATGTATACAACCATGTACATGTACTACTTTAAAAAGTATACAGGATAATTTATCTTCATTCGTATTACCAAGGAGGCAACTACAAAAATTTCATCATTCATAGTTTTGCATATAAAGAAATGTTCTCCTTAAATCATACAGAATTTCAAATGAACTCGCTCAAGTATAACAAAATGTTCGTGTTCCCAAATTTCAGCCCCGTGAAAGAATAGGTACAACGGTTTTATCAAACATTTCTAGTTGGTATCAAATCGACATGTGAATTAATCTGCACTATACATAGCCTAATTTGCTTGGTCTCGTAAATATTTCTTAGTTTCGAAAAAAATATGCATTTCTAGAGAAATTAATACCAAGGTATGTGTAATATTTAACTACATGCATCTCTATTTCTGTATTTTCAATACAAAATTTCAAATTATTGGATATTCTGCCTTTTGTCAAAAACCACCACTTTGGTTTTGCTAACATTGATTCTTAATTTCCAATTTTTACATTACTAAGAAAAAATTATTTATAAGGAACTATAAATCTGAACTTGATTCAGCAAGTAAAGTAGTAAACCACTAAATCATGGTACGTTACTTCCGGTTGTATACGAAAATAGGTCCAAAAAAATATTCTCTTGAATTTGACAATTGTAGATCAGATTCCCTTATGTTATACGTCATCTAATGAGATGCAGATTTTATAGATATTCTTATCTCTGAAAACCCGGATATTGCGGACAAACACTCAGCATGATTGTATTACTTTAACTTATAACATGTACAGCAGTAATGCATATCAATTTGTAAAATTGGAATTAAAGTAAACATTTAAATTGGGTTTAACTATATTAATATATAATAATAAATAAGTAAACAAAAAATCTAACAAAATGTACAGTTGAATAGATATTCAGTGTTTTATATTAATTAAGCGTACTACTTATATATTATGATCAATCTTAACAATTTTTTCCTTATTTTGATTTTCCACTTTTATATATATAGAGAACAGATTTAACTTTATTTTTTTTGTTGCTGTATTTTTACCTCCTGGAAATGTAAACAATTATAAAGTCCATACTATAATGAATAAGTTTCACAATAATCATAAAAAAAGTATTCTCTGATCAATAACCACTGGCAGATTCAATTTTGAAGTAAATTATCTGACTCAATAGAAAATATTTTTTGCATTCTATTTGTGTGTAGATTTTGTCATAGAAAGACGAATCTAACTAAAATTGAATCAATTTTAATCTGAAACACAATATAAGAATTATTATTCCAAAAATATAATTTTGGTCTTGGTAAAGAGTGTCTTTGAAATATATATGTATTTGGTTGAATAAATCCCCTGCATTTGATTGATTCGCAGGGTCAAACATTTGAGTTGTCAAAGCCTACTTGAATTCGAATATTATAGAGTCTATATCATATACTTGAAACATTTGTCAACAATTTTTGTATTTTGGTATGTTGAAAATGTTATCCAGCGCTATTAGGTTCTGTTGAAGCCATTTTGATATGATTATTGAAATTGCGAATTTTACATATTTTTGTACAATATTTCATCAATAGATATCTCAAACCAAAATCAAAATTAATTACTATCTTGAAAAAAAATTTAAAACTTAAGCTTACAACACATTGTTGTTTCCGTTGAAAAGGTCCTTCTCGTTTTTTGGGATGAATACTCAAAATTTGACAAAAAATTTCAAAATTGCAGTTTTCTGTTCTTTAGTCTATTATTTATTTTTTTGAAAAGGTCATTTTATTGTAAGAATCTTAAAGTACATAATGGAGCTGTTGAACTGTGAATTTGAGTATAAAGAATAGAAAATTATTTGAAAAGGACTCTTGTGTGAAATAGGTTCAGAGTAAATTGATTCTGCGTTCATACAGTGCAAGATGAATATACTTTTTCTTAATGAGTCTTATTGATAAAATTGTATACATATATGTGTCATTTTCTATAAGATGCTGTCATTTTTTGGCTCTAACACTATATAACTATTCATCTATAATATTTTTCACCATGGTAAGTTAAAATAGACTCCTATAGAAATTTAAAGAAAGAGTTTGTAGAAGATTTTGTTGCAAAGTATACTTTTTTTCTTCTTTTTTATAGGGAATTATGTAAGAGGAATTTGTGTGGGCAGAGACATATATACACTGTATATATATATGTCTCTGGTGTGGGTTTCTTTTTCAAAGAATACTTTCCAGTACTGTTTTATACTTATATTTCAACCAAATAAGAATATTCTTCGATACTTTTTTTTCTATAGACAAAAAGGGATGGCTTTTAAGTATGTATTTGTTTAATAATCATTCAGTAATGTTTCTATTTATAAAAGAATGTTGCATCTGTATTTACTAAATTATATAATAATATTGAAGTTATAAAAGACCACAATTTACTATTTCATATTTCCTAGTAATTGTTTGTTTAATATACCACTACTGGTATGGGAACAAGTTTGTCCGCAAGTGAGACTGATTAATCAGTGAGCAGATAAGGTTACCTATAAATAGAACAATCAGATAATCTGAACTTATGCTATTAATCCTACATTTTATTGCAATAAAACATTTATGTGTCATAAACATATGTATGTTTCATAAACATATGTCTTGGGTATTTCAAATTACTATTATTTTTTTTGAATTTGGGTTGCAATAGAATATTTTGTAAGCTTGAGGTTACATGGTTCATAAACCTTAAACACATATTAGATAAGGAGAGCAATTTGATTGGTTAACTTCCAGTGATAGTTATTTTATTGTATGCAATGAGATGTTATGTGAATTTTTTTTTTTTATAGTACTGGACAAGATCAAACTTTACTGATGCCAAACATTTCTAAATTTGAAACAAAGATAACTTCTGCACATTTGTTTTTGAAAAGTGCAAGTTTAACAAAGACTAACAGGGGAAAATCAAAGGTGGTTTTACACTTAAAATAGTATCATCGGCATATACAAACAATTTTAGGTTTATATTTAGTTCATTCTCCATATTTAATGTTAAAGAATGTACACCACTTATGTTAACATTTTCTAAATACTGCTGTTAATTGGTCAAATATAGAGAGAATAACAGAACAGACACATTTTCCTCTTGTCTAACACCAATTTCACTATCCAATATGTCGGATAAATCTTTTTATTATACCTAGTGGAAGCCACGAAATATTTATTATACTATTTCTGTATAAAGTTTTCTGCTGATATGCCAATGGAACTTAGAGTTAGTTGTGTGCAGACCAATCATTATATATAAACAGCTGTATAGCATGTATAGAGAATAGTATTAACGAGAAAATGTTGCATTTTCTAATTTTGTAAAAATGAACGCAGCTTGACTTCCCGTACTAAAAGCACGTTAACGCAGTTTGGCATGGGACCTTCGAAACGAGTATAATACTACATCACATCTTACAACTAATAAAGGCCATACTATTTTCTGTTTATAGATTTGTTTTAGCAATCGTTCAATTTTATGATTGAATATGTGTTTTTTGAACTAAGAAATGCACTTTTTAAAATATCTTTAAACAGTCCTAAAATGTTTTAATTTTGTACTTGTTTCTATTTGTTTAGGCATCCCTTTCTATAAATAAAAATGTCCAAACCAACAAAAAACAACTAAACAACAAAAGCAATGTACACTTATTTGAATGGCGTAGTTTAACTACCTTAGGTTGACGTTAGTGTGTGTAAATAGTAGAATATGTTGATCATGTCGTGACTTTTCATTTCCGTTGGCCGTCTAAGGTTTGCTTAATGATGCTCGCTTGTTATGTTTTGGGATTTTTGCCAGAATTTCGGAATCCTCTGGTTTTATCCATTTGAATGCGTTTAAAAATTTTGCCCATTGACCCCCACTTTTTATTTTACAAAACTTTTACATTACTTTTTTGTATAATTATGAGTCATCTGTAAAAATCTTATAAAATCCTTGTTAATCTTAAATAGTTTTTGAGAACTTAAATTTGTCAATGATGAAGCTATGAAAAATCAAGAGAGTACATTTTCCAACCATAATTTCAATGGCTATTATCTCGAAAACAAGCGCATTGACCTTCATATATTGTTTTGCTGTATGTTCCTTTGTTAATCCTCTATTAATATATATTAATGTTATGTAAAGCTTGTTATTTTGAAAACTGATTAGCGAACTTCCTATAGATTCCTTTTTGCAATGAACAAGCATTATTGCGGTAGAATTTTGTTAGAATCAATTTTCCGACGAATGTCAATAGTAAGTCGTTGTTTTAATCTCATAAATTGTCCAACAAGGAACAAATCAGTTAACGAACACCAAAATGATGGTGTTTACACTATAAGCAGAGCGATTAAAGGTATCAACATGATCAAGTTGTACTGTACAACACTGATGAACTCAGATATCAAATCATGTTCAGTCATACGATAACGTTGTCGAATAAATGATACTGCTGCGTATATTGTCGTGCATTCAATTTCGTTCACAGTCAACATATATGTAGTTAAGAAGTCTCGATCGATGGCTTCTCTGCCACTTTTTTTTTATTGATAAAATTGTAGTTGTAAAACAGACATGTATGGACAGCAATGCCAATGAACCAGGGAAAACATGGTAAGTTTTCTAGAAAATCAATACAGAGTTGACGAGTGGTACACAAAAATATAACATGGCGATCAATACTCATAACACACAATATTCAGTTACTGAATAAAAGTGAAAAAGGAAACGGGAAATGTGTCAAAGCGACAACAAACTCAGATTCAGATTCATCTATTACCAAATATGACGCAAATTGATAACAAAAAGTAAATTGGTTTTATATGTTATTATATAAATTATAAATCTTATACACAATTTCAGGATATAATATAAATTATAAGCTGGACTTTTTCGTGAATTTACACAATTATACAGAGCTAAAGAGGATAATAATACGTAATCCTCTTGATATTTAGTATTCTCTCGAAACATTCTTATAACTTTCTTATTTACAAATAAATCAATTGTTTTTCAAACCAGATATGCGATTTTTTAACCGATCAAACCAAAATCTACAAGAAATATTTCCCTAAAAGAAATGAATGTTACTAATACAGTAACTATTCCTGAGACTTGTATGTGATAGTAGTCTTAGCTATACTACACAGCTGTTTAATATCATTTAGTAACTTTCTATTATGAGCTAGTTTTGTTTTTAAATATCTGTTTGATACTATTTGTCTCTGTAAATATGAACACCAAGAAAAAAAGATTGAAAACCTTTTTTTTTTTGGATTAATGGAATACTTTTGTCAAAGCTGAATAGCAACATTTTTTATTGGAACCAATTAAAGTCTTGAATAAAAAGCGTAAAATGTAAACGACATTACTTAAGATTAGGAATTATTTTGTACAATGCATCCGATAAAAATGGAGTAAGATAAACAAAATTATCAGATACGCAGATACGCAAAAAAGAACATTTTAGTTCAGTGTTACTGATACAGAAAATCAGTCTTTAACCCAATGAAAATTTAGAACAAAAACGTACTCCATGCGAGATTTGAAAGCAGTCATAACTATAAACATGTACCTGTACATGTAAGTATTGAATATATATATAGCTATAATATCATTTTCAAACCTAACTTATAAACATATATATATTTGTTAGAATATTTTAAGAGATCCTAAAAGTTTGTCATCAATGATGGAGATGAACTGCATGCCATTGTAACATAATTATTCTTAAACAGATGTTCAATATTAATTTTTCTTTTTTTCATTCAATTATTATTTATTTATTTATTGTTTTGTAGTAAATTAAGAGATGAATGAAAAGCGATTCTTGTGTTCATCTTTTTGTTTATAGTATAAGTGCAATGAAGCATACGCAGTTCATGAGAAAGAAGTCAACATAATGTGCGTATATGCTGTACAACACGCAGTCCATAAGAAAGAAGTCAACACAATGTGTTTATATGCTGTACAACTTCCATCCTTGTAATGCATGGAAACCAGTTACGATGACTATAAATGTGCAAATGTGCCATCCTAAAAATTTTCGACACACAATATATTCGGAACAATCGTGTTCATTTTTACACAATCTACATGGCCAAGTAAAAAGGCACGACAAGTCGTCTTCTCTATTGCACAAATATGAACAAAGTAGAGTAAATAGAGTACCAACGAAATATGCTACAAACACAACTATGCATATGACATACACTACAATGACTAGGGGAAATATAAAGCACAACAGGAAAAACATGCCCTTCTTGTCATAATACAATGGAAAGCAGCACACTCTATCAATTGTATCTTGTATCTTGCAACATAAATTATACTTTGATGGATTTTGGTGAGGGTATGATAGAACTGCACATACTATTTGAAGCTTGTTCACCACTGGAATCTTCTTAACATCTAAAAAAAATGTCAACATTGTTATGAATTTGTTATCAAGACAGATCATTATGTACAAAAAAATTGAATAATGTAAATTGTTAACTTTTCAACGTAAAGCTTACAAAATTTCTTTTTTATGTTGACATGATATGTCATGACAGCACATATTCTTCAATCTTATATTGAAAAAACAAAAACCGAAAAACAAGAAAACATATTTTTTTTCATAAACTTAAAACGGAAAACAGAAGCGTTTCCGTTTTTCGTTTTTCATTTTGATACAGTCTTCAAAATTACTGTGCATAGTCTATATTAGTTTAACCTTTAAAAGGTTGGAAATCAAACACTGATTAAAACAGATGACTAAGGTCCATTAGCCAATATTGCAAGAACATTCACAACGACAATATTTAAACGATATTAAGATTTATTACAAAAAAAACTTTACGCATTTCAAGATTCAGCAGACCATTTTATGAGTCATTTGTACCATTGTTTGTCTGTTTTTCTTCTTCATTTTTAGCTATGGCGTTGTCAGTTTATTTTAGATTGATGAGTTTGACTGTCCCTTTGGTATCTTTCGTCCCTCTTGTATATAATAGCTAGGGAAAATATGTATAACCCTGATCTGGCACATTATAATAGAAATACCATCGTCTAACTTACTTTATATCAAAATATAAAATACGCGGATGTGATATTACTGCTACAGCTTTGTTCACCAAGTCGCACATAAAAAAAAACATAAGGTTGTGAGAGTATGCTAAAATTTTGTCCGTTCTGAATGTGTTGTAATCAGTGACTTAATTTGTTGGTTTAAACTTCAATTAATTGCAAAATGATATATGATATACTGATTCATAACCGTGAACCTGGATACTGGATGCTGGACTTTTTTTTGAGGAGGGAAGCATAGTTACTTTTTTTTTGCATATTTGATCAGTCATGGAAATAGTCTATTTACAGTCGCTTTATTTTCTTTTTTATTTACCCTTTTGTCACTGTTTCTAGTTTGGTTGGTTTTGGTAAGGATGTCTTTATAGACACAAGACTAATTTTCTTGGACCCATACAACTCATACGATCAGAACACAAAATTGAAATTGCCAATTTACAATGACGTAATAAATTGTGTCACAGTTTTAGAAATGCATCTAAAATTAAAAAAAAACACTTTTCAATGACAACTTTTGCTGTTAAAGGTGCATTATATAATTTGAGAGTGAGTATGTGTTGCTTGTGAATCAGATGTATATGCATAGCATTCATTATATACATTATGCAAATGGTCTATCTTGTTACTTGTAGTTTGTCATTTGGTCCCTGGTAGAGAGTTGTCTCATAAGCAATATTAGGCCCAACATATCTTCTTATTTTTATAGTTCATTGTTGCACAAAAATTAAAAGGTCACATAAGACTAATGCATAGTACCCGATATCAATAATTCTGAATGTTTGTTCATTCTTCAGCACTTTTTATGTTCTAATTTAACATTTGGTAGTCACGATTGTCTGGATCGATTTTCTTAAGTGTTAAAAACTATCCAAGAAAGACCCATTTTGTTTATCTAGTACATTTTAACAACTGCTGAATTACAGCCTGTATGTAAGTTCGGGTAGGACCACTGGTGTTTAACATCTTAAACACTGCTATATAAAAACAATAAAAAACTTCAATTCGGTAACAGTGTTTTAATATGGGGAAAATCAATGATTTATATGCGATACTGTGTTTTGTTATGAGTAAGTATAAGATTTCTTTTTTTAAATAATGTCGTATTATTTATGTTATTGTACAACAATGCCTTATTTGTCGTACTGCAATTTTATAAGTTTTGTTTGTTGTGACGCCATGATAATTGTCTGATGATTTACCTCATATTTTGATTTGTATTGGAAAAGTATAAATATACTTACATGTTATAGTATACGTAACTTTTCCATCTTTTGCATTTTTTGTAAGTGGTAATGTCACCGTAGCTATCAATGCTCGACTTTTGATATCTGTTATCTACAAAAAAAAAGAAAGATAAACATTATCTGTTTAATATTATTGACTCCAAAAAGGGTCTTATCATTTCCTTTTTGTTTTTTCACTTCATATAATTGATCCCCCAAAAAGTTATGTTACTCACATGTGCAATCAAGTACATTTAGAAAAAAAAAATGATTAACACTGGCCTAATGTTGTACAATTAACCGAACTATACACTAAATATATGGTTTGAAAAGTAAAGTATACGTATCCCCTTTTCATAATTTGTTTTCACAGCAGACAATGTAATGGTCCTCTAAGAAGGCGAATCGGAACTCAAAAATAAAATGAAGTTTCATAATGCTTCTAAAAGATTTAAACAAAGTAACGTTATAAGACGTAGTATGTAAAATATACACAAAGAAAACAGAGAGAAGAATAATAAATAACGACCTGTGTCATGCGCGTATGTAATAGATCATAATTAATTTCTAACGTGATTGGTGTTTGGTGACATAAATACAGAAGACAAACTTAGTGTACACTTAAAGCACGTACCGAAAGCCAATTCAAACTGAATACCAGATTGGTTGTTACAACTAGCAACCTGAAAAATGCTACAAAAAAGGAAGGGTCAGCTCCTTTTTCGAAGCACCAAAGGTCAACCCTTCTTTTTAGTCGAATTCGATAAATTTGTCCTTAGATTTATCTGTGGAAGTTGTGGATTATTTCTCTTTATTTTGTCTTCGTTTATTTCAAAATAGAATGCGAGTTTTTTGTTCTTCTTTTTAAACTCGTAAAGATTTAATTGATTGAACCATTTAAATTATGGCGGAGTTGGTGAAGGCATGCGAGGAAAGGGCAAATGCAATTGAATCACTGCAAAGAAACAAGAACTTCTTGTTTATCATTCTCTCAATAACCATCATTTTCAAATTGAATTTATGATGTTATACCTAAAATAGAAAGAATCCTATTTAGACATAAGTAGTTGGTACAATAAATTGTGCTTCATTGAAGACCATATTTTGACAAAATATTTAGGTGTTGTCTTCTTGAGGTAAGTTTTTCGTCGTTTACTAATCATTGTGTTTATTCATAATAATCTTTCCTGTTTATACAAGATATGTATGATGTATCGCTTACCTTTAAGGTACATTCTGTCGCGTTATGTCGATGATTAATCAGAAAAAGTATCTCCTGATTTGCTGTTTGTATCTCATAGTTTGCCTTGTTTTTGGAACATCTACTAAGAAGTTAACAATCAAAAAGAGAATATCAATATCACTACTTTGAAAAGGGAAATAACAAACTACCCTCAGCTTAAAGTTATTTTTTTTTAAATATTATAAGTCATATAAACATGATAAATACTAGATTGGAAACGTTTAAACCCGCTGCAATTTTTTTGCCTATCCTAAGTCAATAATATGATAGTCAGTACTTGTCGTTTGTTTGAATTGTTTATAAGTGTTTCTCGTTTTTTATATAGATTAGACCGTTGTTTTCCCGCTTTTATGGTTTTACATTAGTCATGTGAAGACCCTTTATAGCTTGCTGTTTGATGTGAGCCAAGGCTTCGTGTTGAAGACCGTTCTTTGACCTATTATGGTTTACTTTTATAAATTGAGACTTGGATGGAGAGTTGCCTCATTGACACTCATACCACATCTTCTTATATCTAATTGTTTTTGCGCAAATCTCTGTCTAACTAGTATTTCTAGTACAGACTTGTTTGAATGAATTTGGTTGTTATTCAACTATTTGCAAAACATCTATGTTGTTGGACTGTCTTATCAATTCCAGTCACTGTTTTTTTTTGTTTTTTTTTCACAGAACACCCCCTCTTCGTCCATGACGAAAGACTGGACGCCAAGAGATATCAAAATTGTACATGTGTTGATATTTTATCATCATAAATTTTCATTTGGTATCTTTGGCAAGTGTTTTTACATGAAGCTTGATTATGAATTTTAATTCCCTCATCGCTAGCGATTAATGTTTTGGCTAATAAGATAAAAGTATATAACGGAATTTTTTATCTTAAACTACAAAAGTGGTTCAGACGTTTTAAAATGAAAAAGGCAAAAGTTTAAGCTCCCTTATATTGTTTGGCTAAGATATATTTTTAGAATATACTTCTTGTCACAATGTTGGCCATTTTTTTTCAATATAAAATTCATTCTGTAAGTAATGACGTAGAAGCGTCACTGCTGCTGGTAAAATTTAATTGTTTCGGCAATTACTTTTTCGTCAACCCTTTTGAGTCATATTCTCTACAAGTATTTGTACATTTTCGACTTAAACATGCCTCATAATGAGCATAACTGATGGCGAGTAAATCCAAATGTTTTACTGAACTAAATTTGTTCCAAGTGTGATTTAGTTTTGATTGTCATTTTTTAACTGCTTAACATTATGAAATCTTCTGCTTCAAGACCAAACAGCCTATTGTTTATGCGCATCAACTAACACAACTTGGTATAGACATCAAAGCTCTATGACGTTCTTTCTAGCAATGACAAAACGTCAAATTATAACGTCCGATTTCGCGTTTTTCAAGGATTCTAACATGGTGTACGCTTTTAAAAAATACGTCTCTTAAGAAAAGAGGAATTACGCATCGCGCTGATATCTTATGGAAATTTAACGCAAATGGACACAAAAGATGCTACACTATATTTAACCTTCGTTCTAATAAAAAAAATAAAATATAAATTTTGATCTCGATTTTTTGCATTTGCACCGATCTGCATTTCATTTTTTTCCGACGTAGTCGGTATAGTTTCGGTTTGTGCCCTTTGGACTCAAGGACGCTTAACTATGGCAACAGAATACGCATGCTCGAAAATCCTTTCTGTGAATGGACAAAATGCTGTCATGGTGGGTGATTTGGTTGTGTTTGAAAAAACGTTTCGTTAATATTATCGTGATGGAAAGCAAGTGAAAAACTATAAATATTTGAACTAGATCTTACAAAGATTTATATTTTTATTAAAATAATTGTTTCTCTAATAGCTCTTTGCATCCATGACAGCTGTTTATTCGGGACAATTGTATAATTTTTAATGTAAACTTTGTTGTACGAATGTACATGACTGTTAAAACGCACCTACGCATGTGTGATTTCCGCGGGGTTTTGGTAAATATACTCAAATTTAAACACGTCGGATATCTTTTTTAAAGATAGTTCTTCTTTTTATTCTTTCACATGTGTAGATTTTGTCTTATATTTGCGCCGATTTGAATTTGATTTTTTTTTTATTCTTTCACTTGCGTAGATTTTGTTTTTCATTTGCGCCGATTGTGTACAGGTTAATGAAATAGGTGAAAGTTATTTTTATGTTCCATTTATAGGCATTATATTTTCTGGTCTGTGCGTCCGTTCGTCAGTTCGTTCGTCCGTCTGTCCCGCTTCAGGTTAAAGTTTTTGGTTAAAGTTTTAGGTCAAGGTAGTTTTTAATGAAGTTGAATCCTATCAACTTAAAACTTAGTACACATGTTTCTTATGATATGATCCTTCTAATTTTAATGTCAATTTTTCAAAAATTTGAGTATTCAGAAGGTTGGCCGATAAACAATTATTCCTAGAAGTGATCCTGGCAACGTATGCATGTAACAAGTGTCTGGGTGATTCTTCAAATTTCAAATCTATTTATACTGCTTATTTGACAAAATCTTATAGTTAAAATAAAATCATGACAAAGGGTCATTTTCGTTTGTCATTTGTTTCATTTTAAATTGTCTTAAGGATGTACTTAGGTGAGGTTTTGGAATTTGTGTCAAATGTTCGGACTCCTTGGTGTTTTTCCATACAATACAATGTAAAATATTTTGCCCCATAACACCCATTTATTTTTTTTCATATAAGACTTAATAGCTCACGAAAGGTCATTTACCAAAATTTTAGAAGATTCTTAATTTTCTTTCTTTTGTTTTGAGAACTAATAATACAAATGCAAATGTAAGGTAAAAGTCCGAGTCAGCCTTTTCCCGCCATATTTTAAATCTCAAATATCTCGAAAAGGAGGTCCATGACCTGTCAATTTATTTAGGTTATTTTTATTCTTAATTGATGCTCTACCAGTTTATAGTTTTAATTTTAACTTCTTAATTTATTAATTTTCACCTAACCTCACCCTTAAGGAGAAATGAAAAACATTTCGCCTGATCTCACTGAAGCTTACAGCTTATTTCCTAATGGATGTAAATCAACACTTTGGTTAGCTTGCTTGCTTTGTTTTTATATTTTATATAATTATATTTTGATAACGTCCAATTGAATTTAAATAGTATACAGGTTAACATACCTACAGATGGATGCAGTTCTAACCTGTACAGCAAGTTAACTTGATGACCAGTCATTTGGACTGGTCAAAGTTAACCTGTGACCGGATTTAGGACTGCTCTGACTAGTCCTAGGATCAAAATCTAGTTAACTTGACATGGTCCTAGGACTGCTTTTTTTGTCTGCCAAAAAGTTAATTTGGAAACAGGTCCGCTATTGATATAAGTTAACTTCGAACCAGTCCTGTCATAAGTTAACATAAGTTAACTCCGAAACCAGTCCTGCAACAAAGTTAACATAAGTTAACTTTTGCTTTGACAAATCCGATCTAAACCAGACCTGTTCCCAAGTTAACTTTTCAAAATGTTCTGCTCAACACTAAGTTAACTTGTAACCAGGACCGCTCTACATCGATTTAAAAAAATATTTTTCATATCTTTGTTTCGTAGTATAAACATCGAAAATAAAGTAAAATTAATAATTCCGATTTATAAACCGGGGATTAAATACAAATATTTGAAAATTAAGAACGCATAACACGTTGCTTTTAACACAAATTTATCTGTAATCTGACAATCTATCTATTATAAAAATGATCTTGGTTACAACGATAACGGGCACTGAATATATATTCCTATACCTATCAAATTCAATCATATATATGCACTTTATTATGTATATCTTTGAAAACAAGTATATTTGATGTTAGTTGTATACGTCCTTGTTAGTTATAATCCCTGAACTATGCAGCCACAATCAGCAATAGTTTATTTCATTTAAACACATGACTACAAATTTGTGTTCGCATAAAATTATATTCAAAATATTGATACGTAACAAAATTTCAGTAGTTTTGATACCTCATGCTGACTTGTACAACTATATTATTTGACCGCATTGTTCAAAACTGACCATATGTGCACTATAATTTATAAATCTATATACCCGCATAGTAAATTAGCCATTTTTTTATGTCAAGATTAAATGTATGATACAATGGACAGCAATATTGCAATATAATAACAACAAATTTTTGGTCGCATAAATCATGTAAATTTAGGGTGCCAGCATGTCCTCTTTTTACTCAAAATACTGATACGTAACAAAATTTCAGTAGTTTTGATACCTCATGCTGACTTGTACAATTAAATTATTTGACCGCATTGTCCAACCTGACCATATGTGCACTATAATTTGTAAATCTATATACCTGCATTGTAAATTAGCCATATGTTTATGTCAGGATTCAATGTATGATACAATGGACAGCAATATTGCAATATAATAACAACAAATTTTTTTTTCGCATAAATTTAGGGTGCCAGCATGTCCTATTTTAACTCAAAATACTGAAACGTAACAAAATTTCAGTAGTTTTGATACCTAATGCTGATTTGTACAACAAAATTATTTAACCGCCTCCACCAAAAATGACCATATGTGCACTTATATTTGTAAATCTATATACCCGCATAGTAAATCAGACATATTTTTTATGTCAGGATTCAATGTATAATACAATGGACAGCAAAATTGCAATATGATAACAACAAATTTTTTTTCGCATAAATTTAGGGTGCCAGCATGTCCTCTTTTGAATCAAAATACTGATACGTAACAAAATTTCAGTAGTTTTGATACCTCCTGCTGATTTGTACAACTAAATTATTTGACCGCATCCACCAAAACTGACCATATGTGCACTTTTATTTGTAAATCTATATACCCGCATAGTAAATTAGCCATTTTTTTTTATGTCAAGATTAAATGTATGATACAATGGACAGCAATATTGCAATATAATAACAACAAATTTTTGGTCGCATAAATTTAGAGTGCCAGCATGTCCTCTTTTTACTCAAAATACTGATACGTAACAAATTTTCAGTAGTTTTGATACCTCATGCTGACTTGTACAACTAAATTATTTGACCGCATTGTCCAAAACTGACCATATGTGCACTTTTATTTGTAAATCTATATACCCGCATAGTAAATCAGCCATATTTTTTATGTCAGGATTCAATGTATAAAACAATGGACAGCAAAATTGCAATATAATAACAACAAATTTTTTTTTGCATTAATTTAGGGTGCCAGCATGTCCTCTTTTAACTCCAAATACTGATACGTAACAAAATTTCAGTAGTTTTGATACTTAATGCTGATTTGTACAACAAAATTATTTGACCGCATCCACCAAAACTGACCATATGTGCACTTTTATTTGTAAATCTGTATACCCGCATAGTAAATCAGCCATATTTTTCATGTCAGGATTCAATGTATAATACAATGGAGAGCAATATTGCAATATAATAACAACAAATATTTTTCGCATTAATTGAGGGTGCCAGCATGTCCTCTTTTAACTCAAAATACTGATACGTTACAAAATTTCAGTAGTTTTGATACCTAATGCTGATTTGTACAACAAAATTATTTGACCACATCCACCAAAACTGACCATATGTGCACTTATATTTGTAAATCTATATATCTGCATAGTAAATCAGCTATATTTTTTTATGTCAGGATTCAATGTATAATACAACAATGTACAATGGACAGCAAAGTTGCAATATAATAACAACAAATGTTTTTTTGCATAAATTTAATTAGGGTGCCAGCATGTCATCTTTTGAATCCACATACTGATACGTAACAAAATTTCAGTAGTTTTGATACCCCATGCTGACTTGTACAACAAAATTATTTAATCATAACTGACCATATGTACACTTTTATTTGCAAATCTATATACCAGTATAGTATTGTACCGAGCGCCTTAATGACCTCTCTTTGCACTCCTGCGCACATTTGGGTAGGACCCAAAATGTACACGTAATCAATATATTGGAAAACTATTAAATTAATGCAAAAAAAAATCTGAATAAATTGAGAGTGTCAGCATTTCATCTCTTTATTCATAATAACAGTCACTACATATATAGTAGTTCATGATGGTTTGTAAAACAACACTATTATGTCGCATCATCAAAGTACCAACACTGACATGATTAAATTCATTTATACTATTTACAATGATTTTTAGATAAAAAAACAAAGTATATGAGGTTCTCTTCTGGGAATAGTATACTGTTTATCTATTTTGTCGGTTGATTGGTTTTATTTATAGTTAAACGTCAAGTGACAACTATTTCAGTAACTTAAGTTCGCATTGAGTATATAATTTTGGGAAGTCCCATATATCAATATCATAATCGGCAAAGACAAATCTCTCGATAAATCTGACGAATTTGGCGAGATTGTTGATAGTTTTACCACACCGTATGCTTACGGACACTGTGCAATTTCTGTTAGAATGTTCTGCGTAAAATAGTATAGTAAATCCAATGCAAACAAGTTGAATAACAATGAAATATCCATGCCTGTATAAATTATGCATAAAAATTTTAGGAAGGGACAGGTAAAAAACGGGGAACGAAGCAACGTCGACAATGTTGTTGATATCCCGTGATATAAGAATATTGTTCCGATGCGTTGGATAACCTTTCTATCCGCCTTCTAATAAAAAAAACTATCTGTGTGATTGTATAGCCATTTTTTTTATTTATATAAGAATACATGTATATCAAATAAAAAAAAGAGAATTTGTATAATAGACTAGTAGAGTCTTGCGAGTAAATAATAAATGATATCTTTGGAAAAACAATGCGAATGTTGTTTACATATTTTAATTAAAGCTCAAGTCTGATATGAAAACTCTTAAACACGATAATATGCCATAAGCAGACCTGTCCACAGGTCTGGTCAGGAGCAGACCTGTCCACAGGTCTGGTCTGAGGCAGACCTGTCCCCAGGACTGGTCAAAAGCAGACTTGTCCACAGGTCTGGTCTGGGGCAGACCTGTCCTCAGGACTGGTTAAAAGCAGACTTGTCCACAGGTCTGGTCTGGAGCAGACCTGTCGATAGGTCTGCAGCAGTCCTAAAAAAGCAGACAGTAGGTCTGGTCCACAAACGACGAAGTAAACTTGCTTGACTGCATAAAAATTCTCAATTTAACTTAGAAAGCAGTCAATAAGTTAACTCCATGTTAACTTTTGTCAAGGTTAGGACCGCACCCATCTGTATATATGAAGATGTCAATCTTTATTACAAAGCTGGAATAAACATTTATACAAACAAAGCACGGAAGCCAACCAAAGTTTTACCCTACATGCATTAGGAAATTAGCTGTATAAGGCAAAACATATTAATATGATTAATACTCAGTGCATGTGAATTAAAATCATAATTTTCTGTGTTTAAAACTGAATTGTTGTAAATTTAACTTTTTACAAAAACAATTGCTCCAAGAATAATATCCAACATAAAATCTCTGACCGGAAAGATTGAAAACGAATTTCGATTTTCAATGCCGGCAACAACCTTGTCTTTCAAATTGTTTTAATTTCCAAAATGGGCAATTTAGATTTATAATATTGTATCCTGTTGGAGAATTCTTACTTTGCAGTTTTCAACGGAAAATTATTTCTAAATTAATTGTTGAATTAAAAACTCTTTGTATTTTATATATATTTACTGTCTCATTTATTTTAAACATGTGAGGTAGTAGTAATGACAGGGATGGTATTTTATGATAGATGTTTTATGTTTTAGAATCAAAAACTTTAATTCATATATCATACCTATAATTTTAATTTCCTTATATCTCAAATATTCAGAAATAATGGAATAATTTCTATACGTTCGTCTCAGTCCGGAAAAATAATGGTTTAAAGAAGTCCGTCCATGCTTTTGTATATCCGTCTGTCAACAGTAGCAAATGAGTTAGTTACGGCAAACTTCTGAAATTGACGCGATAAAAAACCACACATCTAGTGACTCTAGTCTGATATAGTCAAATACTCTGTAAGTTAGCCAGTGCTATTTTTCATTTTTTTTTTAATTCTCAACAGTTTTGCTAATGAGAAGCAGAGGACAAAAACAGACTTACCTAACAAAAGCGGCGTGAAAGGTTATTTCAAACAATTTCCAATTCCGACCGATGGTGTTTCTGAAGGTTAATATTGTGTGGCTACAACATCATACATGTAAGATCTGATACTGATACATGCATTTAATCTGTTGTATTAACGGATAATAAAGTAGGTTAATATTGTTGTTATTCGTAGAAATTCAAATGTGGGTTTCAACGTCCAATTTGTGATTTTTTTTTCAAATAGTGCGCCAGCAAGGCGAGTTTGTACTATGACGTCAACTGCAATGTTCTGAAGAAAGACAACTCTTTTCTTCAAAACGAACGAGAAAAAACATGAAAATTACTCATAACTTTTTTGAAAGGTCGGTGACATACACGTTTTTTGCTTTATTTTGAAGAGTACACATGGCACTTTCATGACTTTCCTTCTTGAAAATTTTATGAAGAAATCACTGGTAGATATTTTTTTAATACTGACAACGTTTTTCAATTTTACGTTTAATTTTTGGCGGGAATGAAATAAATCATATTTTAAAAAATCAAAACAATATGAGTCTTAAGCTCTTGAACCTGTATTTGATAGATACAAATCTACTGTTCCAAGTGAAGCAAGAATTATGCCTGTAGGTTTAATATAGAGGAAGTTTTTGAGAGTTTAGATAAAAAGTAAATATTATGGTAATATTCGGGAAAACAAGAAACTGAGGTTGCTATAGTGACAAAACTAAGTCGGTGACCCCTAATTTTTTTCCTCATATTTTGTTCCTCAAATAATGAAATACCTTCACACAAAATTTTAAGGAAAAATAACTGGTTGAAATGAATAGGCTGTTTGGTCTTTGAGTTAAGAAAAAAATATATAGATATTCCAAGAAATCATTAAATTCATACCTCACTCTTCCAAGAATAAATCCAGCAGGACTGTAGATATTCCAAACCGTGCTAGATAGCTCGTGCTTGACATATACGCTCTCAAGTAGAATTTTGCCTTTATCATCAATTAAGATAAAGTTTTTATGAAAATGGTGACCTATAGCTGTATAGAGAATATAAGTCAATCTAAATAACATATTTTGAATCAACTACTATCGAACGTAATTTACTAATCAGTTATAATACGATTAATTTTAATTTGAGTGTCTGATCGTCATTACTTTTGTAAAATTGAGACTACATTTTGATAGTAAAAGCTACACGTGGTCGCATTCATATACTGATTTTGTGTTTGAGTTAACATATGACTGAAAATGCACTTAAGGAGTCATATGTAATGTATTGTACATGCTTGACACTATCGACTAAACAAACACCAGGTAAACGTGTGTTTACTTAAGTAGACAGAAGACATAACATTGGCGTTTATTTATTGATATGCAATAACTTAATGTATATGGCCAAAAGTCTCATGTATTTTACAATTTGCGTTATTACAATTTCCATTAACAAATATTATATTTTTATATATATTAAGGTAATCAAGTTACTAATAAAGTTTGAAAATTATCATTAAAATAACTGTCAAGGGTCTTGGTTATTTCAACCAGATAGGCATTGAAAAATTAAAAAAATAAATGAATATTGTTTACATATGCTACTATACATATCACGACAATATGACGTATGTCACTAGTACAGCAAGATATGCATATGATACGGAAGTATTCGTGGTCACCCTTAATGTGTGTTGAATAAGTGTTGTGTAGTACTTAGTTTACTGTGTAGTAAGGTGTTTGAATGATTGTTGTTTGTGTTTTTATGTTTTTGTGTTTTGTTTTATTTTGTCGTACCTGTGTTTCTTCTTTGGAGTCACACATAAGAGTACTTTATAAGTTCACGTACACGACACGTTATCAACTGATGAACCCCTTTAGATCGGACCATCTTATTTATATAAGTAAGAAGTTGTAAGAAACATCCCTATGAGAAAATCGAAAAATTTGTAATCGACAATTACTTCCATTTTAAGATGTAATAAAATAGATCAAGTGGCGTTTCGTAGTTTTAATTATATCAACCAGATATTGATATGGATTGATGAAATATAACCCATGTGCAACATAGAGATAACAAAATGTTTATCCAACTGGACATGCTGGTGGTTATGAGATCAACCGGTTTATTTGTATGGACAGTAATGTTCTGTCAGTGGCTTTCTATGTGATTGTTTGTTGACTTTTATTGTCAATTTGTTGCTTGATATTGTCAGCCTTTCTTCGATGTAAACACAACAATAGTATTACTTTTTTAATCTTCTATCTCTCTATATATAGCTGCTGTAACGAGATACCCATGTATGTAAAAATAGCGACATTAAAAAGTTAATCGTTTTGTTTTAATTTATCATATACGATTCTAAATGCCAGATGCGTGTTTCTTGTACATTTGAATCATCAATAAGGTAATAATCAAAGTCGGGTGAATGTGGGATATGCAGAGTAACTTTGAATTCAGTTTTAAGTAATTTTTATTATAATTCATATTGATATCAAGGTTAAAAGGTATGATATAAACATACCTTCCTCTTTTGGTGTAATCGTTACAATTCTTTTGTTGCTAACAACACCATCACCGATTATATATTCACCTGTAAATATTACAAAATACATAGAGGAATAAAAAAATAAAACATTGGTTCGAAATGTAAAAAAAAACATTATGAACAGTGGTCTAAAACAGAAAGACAAACAATATATAAATATTTCGGCATTAACATTGGTTTGTAATATATCCTATTGATATGCCTACTTGTACCGTTCCGTGTATAAAGGCCATGCAATGATAATTTGAAGTGCAATGTAACTGTAAAAAAACAAATTTGAGAAATAATTTCAACAGATATGTCAGCCTACTTTTTCTTTTAAAAAAAGATATAAAGGATTTACCATGTTGAAAATAAAACATTAAATACTATAACGCCTTCAACATTTACCACACTATATACTTAGTAACTTTCCATATTATTGCAGAATATTTTTAAGTGCAGCAATGCATATTCACTAAATGTTGCTAGCAGTTGTGTCCCTCTTTTTTTTAAGATTCACCAGCAATTTGAATAATATCGACAACTTTCAATCTGTTACAGCTGATTTTGCATTGATTGTAAATTTCTACTTAAACATGTAAAGAATTAAAAATTAAAATTTAACATTAACATTAAACGTGATTGCAATATATTCAAAAAGAATAGCTTTGACGCTACATATAATTCTTGTTGAATATTATATGAATATAACGCTAAAGTATAATTTCAATATATCCAGGTAATATATATATACAAGTAATCATAAATTCAATTCCTACGACTCGAATCTGTTCGGAAGATATGAATCAGGAACCTGAAACTTAACAAATAATACACAAACCTGATGACGAAATGACTTCATCGCCTCCTTCTGAAAATAAAAACTTGAATATATTTGTTCTCAATTGTTATATAAAAAAGAAGATGTGGTATGATTGCCAATGAGACAACTATTCATAAAAGACAAAAATGACACAGACATTAACAACTATAGGTCACCGTACGGCCTTCAACAATGATCAAAGCCCATACCACAGAGTCAGTTATAATAGGCCCCGATAAGACAATGTAAAACACTTCAAACGAGAAAACTAACGGCCTTATTTATGTAAAAAAAATGAACGAAAAACAAATATGTAACACATAAACAAACGACAACCACTGAATTACAGGCTCCTGACTTGAATTGGGACAGGCAGATACATAAATAATGTGGCGGGGTTAAACATGTTAGTTTGCTATTTCTTTTTAAAAGCTATCAACATACAAACAGAGGTCAACAGTAAGTAATTTATCCTTGTCGTAACGCTCTATATATTTGCAAACGAATATTTAATTGTGTGTCCAAATGAGTTAATGGAAATGTAAGTCGATTTACATGATTAACGATCTTTATAAAAAACAACACCTATATTGACATTGATTTTCCGTTTTCCATTTTTTTTGTATGTTCAAATCCACATTAACCATGTATGCTTTGATTATAGTTTCTTTTGAAATACAAACCGAATTAACAATTAGATATTAGAATGTAATTCTAATATGATAAAATTATATTACGAGTTTAGAACAGTTTTATTAAATGATTCTAATAATTTTTATAAAGATAAACTACACTTCAATTGCGTTCCAATGATTGGTTATAAGAAACATAAGAAATGATTCAACAGTGTCAAAGTCCACAGTCGTTTTCAAATAGATAGTGAAATATTTCAATGTCAAGGGTTCAGGACATTACAAAACACTGAACATCGTTAATAATTTTATTTTATAATTTAAAAACAAAAACTACATTTATTTTGGCATAACGATACGTCAAAATTAAAGTAAGGGATAAGAAAATTGAAACTGGAAGGGAACGGCCCGTAGTAGTCCATGGTTCAATACGTTTTCTTTTACTTATTTTGATCTCCGTAATTTGCTTTTTCTAAAAGCAATATCAACTCTTTATTTATATCGATAGGGCAATGTCATCAGCAATATGATGCTGATTTATTCGTATTAAGGCTGTTCTTCTAGATATATTTAGTAGCAAGTTACAGTACATTAAACATTGTTAAATACTTAATTACAAAATTGTCATATGCTTTAACTGTATATTTTTTATACATGTACAAACCTGACGAAGTGACCCCATTGCCTATATCTGAAAGGAAATGATACATTCGGTTATGTTTACTCGTGTACCAAAAAGGTATCTTCACAGAAGTACTTGCACTTTCAAAAAAGGTCAATTGTGACTAAACAACCTTGTAATAATATTCTTACACCGCTACCAACTGAAAATTACAGATATTAATTTGTTCTGAATAGTAATGCAATCCTTTTAAAACCTTTTAAGGCCAAAAAGGATAACAATAACAAGACCAGAAGAATATAATTAAAGATTCCAACAATTTGTATCTAAAACCATATAGGTGTTTACATTTGTGTAGAGGAGTCATTTGAAAATATGTAATAACACTAACGGTACCAATTTTTCTGCACCAGATGCGCATTTCGACAAATAATGTCTCTTCAGTGATGCTCGTGTCCAAAGCTTATATAAAAGATGTAGAGCTATAATCCAAAAGTTCCAAAAAGTATAGCCAAATCCGTGAAAGGAATCAGAGCTTTGCATGAGGGAGATACATTCCTTATGTTATAATAATTTTTAACATTTTGTAACAGCAATTTTAATAACACAAAAAATCCGTATTTTCATGCCAGTACCGGAGTACTGGCTACTGGGCTGGTGATACCCTCGGGGACTAACAGTCCACCAGCAGAGGCATCGACCCAGTGGTAGTAATAACATTAACGGTACCAATTTTTCTGCACCAGATGCGCATTTCGACAAATAATGTCTCTTCAGTGATGCTCGTGTCCAAAGCTTATATAAAAGATGTAGAGCTATAATCCAAAAGTTCCAAAAAGTATAGCCAAATCCGTGAAAGGAATCAGAGCTTTGCATGAGGGAGATACATTCCTTATGTTATAATAATTTTTAACATTTTGTAACAGCAATTTTAATAACACAAAAAATCCGTATTTTCATGCCAGTACCGGAGTACTGGCTACTGGGCTGGTGATACCCTCGGGGACTAACAGTCCACCAGCAGAGGCATCGACCCAGTGGTAGTAATAACATTAACGGTACCAATTTTTCTGCACCAGATGCGCATTTCGACAAATAATGTCTCTTCAGTGATGCTCGTGTCCAAAGCTTATATAAAAGATGTAGAGCTATAATCCAAAAGTTCCAAAAAGTATAGCCAAATCCGTGAAAGGAATCAGAGCTTTCGTCTCAAGGAATTAATGTTTACTGTTTTTGTGGGTAGAGACATAACAGAAACAAAATAAAAATCGATCCAAATAATCAAGTGTGCCAAATAAGTATACGTCACATTTACAAAAATTAGTTGGATGAATCATAACAAAAAGAGTGATATATGATTATATATAGGTTATTCTTGTCCACGGAAGTGGCCGCACTTATAACGTACAATGTACTTTTTTTGTTTCGTTTGTAGGCTTGGAGTTAGGCGAGTAATTATCTGTAGAATTTATAAAGCAGTTACTTGTTCGATCAATGATGATAGTATCCGCTTCGTCAACAAGGTTGATAATCTGTGACCTTTTTTTGTGCAATGTTGACATCATTTCTATACAATACAGGTGCCAGTTGTATGCTCAAATAAACATTTACTATAAAAAAAAAAGTAACAAAAACGATAAAGAAATGAAATAACGAGAAAGATGAAATGACAAAAAGACAATGAATATCAATTGAATCATTGTAATCACTAATGTATTCTTTGTTCGCCCTGGTGGAAAAACGGGTAATTCATCGTTACGCTCTACTAGCAAAGATGGACTCAGGGGCACACTTTTGTTTTGGTTTTTTTTCTTTCTTGTTAAATGATGGAATTGTGAAATCCATTTTGCAATACATAACCTTACATATTGTATTACTAAAAATGTTCTTAACGCTATTCATGTTCAATAGATATAGGAAGATGTGGCATGAGTTCAAGTGAGACAACTCTCCATCCAAATAACAATTTATACAAGTTTACCATTATAGGTTAAGGTTCGGCCTTCAACACGGAGAATTGGCTCACACCGAACACAAGCTAAAAGGGGCCCCAAAATTACTAGTGTAAAACGATTCAAACGGGAAAATCAACGGTCTAATCTAAATAAAAAAAGAGAAACGAGAAACACTTATAAACTACATAAATAAACGACAACTACTGTGAATCAGATTCCTGAATTAGGACAGGTCCAAACAATTGCAGCGGGATTAAACGTTTTCATGGTACCAAACCTTCTTCTTTTTTTGAAACAATAGTATAACAACACAACATCGAAAAACACACAATAAAATATCAACTGGAATACTTAACTCAATACAAAAAAACGTAAATTAACACAATACTGATTTGAAAATGAATCAGGTTTGTTATTATTTCCAATAATCCAACATATACAAACCTTAAATTGTTAATGGCAGTTGACATAGAGGTCCCTGTTCGTATGCTGGATGACACATTTCTCAGAAAAAATGACAATTGGCTGAAACAAATTGTCCATGCATTTAAAATTGATATATACAACACTGATTCTGTTTTTATTTAATATTCTTTTTATCTTCATACAGTGAATTTTCATATACATTTATCATTTTACATAAACACGTAAAATTAAAGTATCCAATTCAATGTATCGTCATTGTATTATGTTTTCATTTGTAATAGCATTACTGTACTTACCGTTTGATCATACCATGTATAGTTTATGTTTGAATAGTTAAGTGTAAAAAAAACAACAATTAATGATCATGGTAAAAGTGTGCTAGCTATTATCGCAGAAAAAGCGGGATGAGATCGTTTTGCAATCGGATAAATCGTGGTGTGGTAGTATTAAGAACGTGATAAGTGTAGTAAGAACGTGATAATAGTAGTGAGGTCGTAGAATAAGCGTGGTGAAAACGTAGTTTAATCGTAATTAATAGGATCGTTGTAGAAACGTTATGAGGACGTATTAGCAGTGAAAATAACGTAAATCAACATTTTCTTCCCGTTCATACCGTCCATACAGCGACCTCGCTATGATTTGAATTTACCTTAGATCGCGAAGAGCGAATTGTGCGATCGTGGTCTATAGTTTGACTAGGGCATTAGGTCGTAGAGAAATATTTTCCCCCGATTGCACAAAGTTTCTAATGCGATTCTTCTGTGCCAATGCCTATCTTAATACGTCTTTACTTCGTCCTTTCTGCGAGATTAGAGATTGTCCGTTTCATTTCTGCATGCATGTGAACATAATTCTGCATTAAATTTTATTTTTACTAGGGTCTCACATAAGTTCCTGGATTACGAAAATATCATTTAATATACAGATTGCGAAAATGTCACGCCCCATCGTACGCGTAAAAATGAAGTGTTTGTAGATTTCGAAAAAAAAACAAGTTCACTACGGAAGGTTAACTTTCCCCTATTCACCAATCTTCGCAGTTTCTCGTTTATAGTTTTTAATTTAAAAAATTTACAGACTTAAAACCATGAAATTGCTTCTTACATACAAAGTGACATATACATCGACATGAAAAGCTTTGAAAACGTAGTTTGAGAAGACCTTCGCACTGCAGCGTTATTACCATCGCACTTCCGCGTAGCTATCCACACTATAGCCGTCACAATGCCACCATCGCACTTCAGCGTAATCATAAACGAACTCCAGATTCAAACCATCGCACTTCAGCGTCACCATCGCGGTTTAGAGTCCTACATATCGTCGCTGGGGTTCCAAAATGTTGTAAATTGATTTTTTCAAGAAAAAAATATCTCACAAACAGGCTTTAAAAATTTTTGACAAATAGCATGATTCCACTGTTGTTTTTGAACTTAAACATTTTTTTTTCATGAGCAGTGAAATAAAAAAAAACTTTGACATTTTTGGATTATCAGAGAACTTAGAATATGTTCACAGTAATAAAAAAAATGTACAATTATTTCATTCTCAAAGCCATTATACAACGATTTTCAAGTTTTCATACAACATTTTGAAAGCAAACTTTACAAACAACTGACATTGGTAATTTTGTAATATGTCTTATTTAAAATGTTTTGATTGGTCTAACTTCATGCTTTTTTGTAATACCAAAGATTTCCTCCTGCCCTGACCATTGGTGTCACAAAGTATTTTTATCCTAAAAAATCATATACGACATTTTGGAAGGCCAGCGACGACATATGCTACAACTAATGTTGGTCATAACTGAACTTCGAATGTTTTGAGCATGTTCAAAGTTTGTCGTTGATTCCACAATCATGAAGAATTAATTGGTACGTCCTCAATACGATCTCACCATATGCAAAACCACCACAATCGTACTACGGCTTCCAAATTTTCATAATTTCTGAGGTTGTAGCAGGATCGTGGTCCTATTGTGGTGTGGTTATCATGTGTCGTTCATGAAGGGCCGATTATAGCTCCTGTTTAATATCAGACACATCGGGTCGTATTCGACAGAATCGAGACGTTGTCGAGACAGATTTTGTAATTGTTGACCATTGAAACGATACACATACTATAGGATTAGAATCGGATAGAGAACGGGATAATCGGTACAAATTAGGATGAAAACGGCTGAGCTTGGACACATCCTATACAACATATTTGATTGCTGTCTTAATAAATGTTTCAATTCACAGGATCTTGCTTAGACGTTTGACAAATTTTGAAATTTTCAATTTGATTTAATATGTACAACTTATGTCAACCGTTCTCTATATAATATACAGTGGAGATAACTTCTAACCCCTTATTAAATCTGTCAGAATCTGTCAGGAGAACTGTTCTAGGACAGTACGTAGAACTGTCAGCCTGACATCTTTTAGTCAGTTCTAGCTAACACAGTTCTAACCTAGAACTGATTTGGTCAGTTCTACCTAGAACTGATTTGGACAGTTTTACCATAGAACAGTTTTAGACAGTTCTAGCTAGAACTGACCAAATACTTCTAGAACAGTTCTAACCTAGAAATGATTTGGTCAGTTCTACCTAGAACTGATTTGGACAGTTCTACCTAGAACTGATCCTGACAGTTCTACCCTAGAACAGTTTAAGACAGTTCTAGCTAGAACTGACCAAATACTTCTAGAACAGTTCTATGGTTAGAATTGATTTCAAATTCTACAGCTAGAATTGATTTATAAGTTTTAAGAACTCTTTGTCTAAATTCGGCAAAATAGCGATTAATATTATATAGAGTTTTGCTATTTTGGCGGTTTTATTTCTGTCTTTCAGATTAATAATCGGCAAGAGAACATGTTTAACCCCGCCATATTCGGCATGTATGTGCCTGTTCCAAGTCAGAAGCCTGCAATTCAGTGATGTTCTCTGGTTGATGCGTTACATAAATTATTTGTTTTACTTTCATTTTTAGGCCGTTGATATTAGGGGGGGGGGACATTATTATTTGAATTGTTTTACACTTGTCATTCCGGGAGACAGGATGGCTCGTTATCACATACCAAAATTATCTGACCTCATTAACCAAATGTAATAACTTGTTTCCCAATACATCTCTTTATCACATTAGCATATATATCCACTTCTCCTAAACCAAAATGACACGTCTTTTGTGTCAAATATATGTTTAAAAGGGAGTTAATCGGAAACGAACCCTCTGTTTTTTAAATGCGTATTTTATGTAATGGACACCTCAATCATATGTCTAGTATAATCTTCGTGATATTCTAATGAAGACAATTTGGACCGTTATGAATTTTAATATGAAAATACGAAGATGTGCTACTATTGCCAACCTGAACTAATGACACCAAAGGTAAAAATATAGGTTACCGTATATCCTTCAACAATGATCTAAAACCTATACCACATAGTCAGCTTCAAAAGGCCTCGAAATGACAAAGGCAAAACCTTTCAACCTTGATTCATGTACGATACAATGAATGAAATACAAGTATGATATACAGAAATAAACAACGTGACTGTAAAATACATAAAGTGAGAATGTATAATTAGTAAAGTTAAAAAAAACTTTTAGTATGGCAGCTATCATTGACTTTGAACAGGCACATACAGAATGTTGCGGAATTTTACTTGTTGGCAGGTAATGAACCCTCGCCTTAATAATGAACAGTGGTGTAACAGCACAACACCTACATGTAAAAAAAATTAAAATTCAGTTGAAATTATCTTATATTCATAGCCTGCAATAAATCAAGCAAGAGCTACTTATATCATGATTAAAATTCATCTTTTTAGTCTTTTTATGAATTTTTTTTTATCAAAAACTACCCCAAAAAATCAAGCTCTCAAAAAGCGAAATGATCAAAGCTAAAACAAATAACTGAACTATTTAATTTTAAAAGAATTTTAGAATTTGAACATTATAATGATTTCAAGTTTGAAAAAATTTCCAAATTTCAAAACATTTAAAAAATTGGGATAATCAAACATAAAAAAAAATAAATATAGAATTGTTTGGTATTAGAAATGAACACATCCCAGTTTTACGTTGACATTTCTTTCGTTATTTTAAAATCACACATCTAATTAAATTTTACGTGTTTAGTTAAAGTTCGTGTTATGCTATTTCATTTCTTTATCACACTACGGTACCCTGTAAGTCTGATTTGTACATTATGTGTCTATCAATAAGTATAATAGGATTATTAAGTAATTTGTTTGAACCAGCATTAACAGTTGGTGGTGACTTTGCAACGTTCATCAAGTTGATTTTTTAAAAGGTGGTATTTCATGGTATTTGTGATCCTTCATTGAAATATTTATATAACATCTCGGTACTAGATACTATTAAATTTAAAGCTCTCGTTCCACAAAACGACCGCATGGATAATAAGTATCTATACTAAAAATTAAAACAATCTCGAGATTTAGAAATGGTGTTTTCAATATAAATGTCGGAAGCAATAGAGTTAATAAATTTGTAATCTTAATTGTATTTATGTTTCTAAAAGAAGATTCTGAATTTATTGTTTCCTTGCCCTTGAAGTTTGGTTCCAAATCAGTTCGTCAAATGATTTTCAGACACGATTTTTTTTAATTCAAAATATTCATGTGTATCACAGAGCATGAAATAGTGACTTATTCCTGTGGCTCACCCATGCCACTCATCACACAGTAAGTGGACCCCCTCCCCCCCCCCCCCGAGAATCAAGAATTTTTGGTTCTGCATAATATTTGAGATCATGTGAATAATACATAGACGTTAATACATGCATATAATTAAGTGTTTTGAATGCAAATAGTATTATGTTCCATTGAATAATCTTCTTGTGCAAACAACTGTGTTTATTGGTGATTTTATCAGATAAAAGGCAATCTGCTGCTTATCATAATCTTTTCTTTATACGTAAAATTGATGAATGTCTTATGACAAGTTTATGAAGCAGTTTTGTGAAGTATAATGTGACTTCTAATGTAACACGAACATGGATGATACAAGGGTCATGTGACTAAGGTACTGTGTTTCCTCAATGAGGTATACTTTCAAAATGGTGGTTCTTTATTACTCAAACTAAAATTAAAAAATTAAGATTACCATGGAAAATACTGTAAACGATTCAAGCATAACAGAAATTTCAAGTTTTGAAGTGTCTTATAATTCTAAAAATAGTGAAACCTTGGATGTTACTGAACACGAGTGTTCGATTGAAGAAAGATCGGTCTTTGTGCAATCTAGTGAACAAACTATGGCAAACAGTGTGGGTTCATTTCATAGAAGAAATTTTCAGGAGAGTGACTTAGAAACATCAAGTATTTGCGAAAACAGTACTGAAGAATTATCACTTATACAAGATAATGTGGAGAGAAGGCACATCCACAAGGTTTCCAGCAGTTTATGATTTTATTGATGATGAACCACCGCCACCCGTAAGAGCACCTGTTTTGTGCGAAGAAGATCTTTTTGAACGGAATTCGGATTCTAATAGTACAGATACTTTGTCCATCATTAGCTCAACACTGCCAACAAGTGGATCTTCCACACAGTCGGAACCTTTTGATTATTTGGAATATGAACATCCTAATTTCAAGAATAGTAAACCAGTTTCAAAGGGACGTAGAGGTTCGTTGCATTATTGATTAAAACCAATTTCTTGGTGTTATACGATTATATTACAAATACAGTTTGTTTTATTATCTTGTTCAATCGTTAAATAGTACGAGAAGTAACTTTTTTTCTGGTTTAACAACTGATTAACTAGATTCAAGTTATAAAAGATTCAATACGGTATATCTATCAGCTTCAATAATAAACTATTTGATACGTCGTTATTACTTCTTGTATTTTATAAATAATTGACATAAATCTAAAATTGATTTTCAAATTCAAATTCAAATTGAAAGTTTTACTGCCATATAAACTTTACAGCATAACAACAACAAAAACAAATGAAGACAATAATTAAGTAACTCAATATAAATATATTAATGTAAAAGAAAAAATAGTTTATTTTGAATGTTTTAGTTAATAAAAACAATTCTTTTTATCTTTAAATTGTTTATGGAGTACAGTTTTTTTATGAACCATTTCTACATTTTCCACTTGCTGTCAATCCCTTAAATGTTTTTGTTAACGAATAACATGGGCTTTGCTCACAGTTGAAGGTCGAACGGTATAGTCCTACAGTTGTTAATTTCTGTGTCATTTGGTCTCTTGTGGAGAGTTGTCTCATTGACAATCATACCACCTCTTCCTTTTTATATTTAACGGCTGTATATTCTTCAAACACATGTAAGCATCATATAAAAAAAAGAACAAACATGTGTAATATTTCAATTTATTATTGCCGGTTATAGATCACTAAAAGTATTTCATTCGCAACTAATGTTATACAAAAGTCAAATCAATTTTCAAAATAATAATGGTTTCTAGTATGAGTTCTTTAAAAAAAAAAACTATAAACAAAGGTTCATTTTACCATTTCAGATAAAACCAACACAACGACTATGATAATGAAAAAAGTAGGTTCTTTGGCATTAAAGAAAGCTACGAAAAAGTGTGGATGCGAAAGAAAATGTACTTCTAAAAAATTCTATGAAAGAAAAGTTATAAAGAAATTGAGAACATTATATTGAACTCTAGACACGGAAGAAAGGGAGCAGTGGTTTTCTGGAAACTTTGAAGACTTTCAACCATCATCTGAAAGTACATGTAATCAAAGGTTTACTTTTCGTATAAATGTGGTTTGTCAACAAGCATGGTTACAAGGACATGGTATAACATAGAGTAGCTTTTACAGATACAGGACAAAATGGCAGAATAGTAGCCTAACAAGAAACTCGAAAGCGGGCCAGTCTTTCAGTGAACAAAAGCAAGCAGCTATCCATTGGTTGGGAAGAATACATTGCTCAACGTGGAGAAAGGCCACCTCATCAACAAGAAGTCTGGTTGCCTTTTGGAATGCGGAAGACAGAAATCTATATAGCATATAGAAACGAACAGATAATGGATTTCAATAATTTTATGTCTACAACATCTTTTTACGCCATTTGGAGGAAGTTTTATAGTCATTTTAAAATCAGATCAGTAAGTTTTGTTTATGATACATTTTGATTGAGATTAATTCATTTTCATAATTATATTCTAAAAAGCAGCCCATGCAGTCATTATAAGTACACGTATGTTTTTGAGAAATAAATGACACGAACAAAATTTATGAATAATCATGTACTTATACATGTTGTATATATCTTTATTCTCAACTGTCCATGTTTTTGACAAAATTCTTATAATTTTAATCATGTGTTCTTTTTTACGATGGAATAAGCTTTTATATGCAAAAGATCTTCCGAGAATAAGTCTTTAATTGTGTAGTTTGTCTCCGTACAATTTTTCCAAAAGACGAAAGTACAAACATTTCTAGCTTAGAGACAATATATGTCTATATAAATATAGAAACGTTTTTAGTGGTTAATTGTTTCTGTAATATTTTTAAACAGTGTGCATTTTATATAAAAAAAAACACATTTATTTCAGACAAATCTTTTTACAAGGATGAGGCAATAAAAATTGATGCAAAACTCTTAAACAATGATAAAACACAACACTTTTCAAACCCTTTTAAAATAAAGGGCATGGACATTTTTACCTAGGAATAATAATGGCCCGAGAACACAGTTATTTCGTAGTGCATTTCTTTTAGACAATAAATTCAAATTAAAAAAATCGCACCTGCTCTTTCTCAAAAAGATTTTTACAGTGTAGTGTACTACCAGTGAGACAAATAATATCAAAATTATAGAAACTTCTACCAGCTCTAACTCAAAATATTGACAATTCTGTGTTAAGGGGGTGTAAAATTCAGTTTGACAGCTTCATACGTGATAAAATTTGACCTTTTAGAACTGGACCAATTCACTACTTAACATAAAGATTCAGCACCAAAATTTGTTTGACATGTAATAACATACCCCTACTTAATATTTCATGCATGTAATAGCAAGAACTTCATTGGGAAAGTGTATCAAATAAAACATGCAAGTTATACACTGTTTACACTAGGGACTATATTCCTAATGACATGGACATGATTTTCTAGGAAAATTGGACTGGGAATATGAATTTTATTAAAAATCAAAATGCACATCTCTTAAATAATTATAGAACATTTGAAGTTCCATTGTTCATATGTAAATGATTTGATTCATAAATATTTTTATGATAAAAAAAGGACATGGACGTTTTTATCTAGGAATACGATGAACTTGAATTCCTAGGAAAATTATTATTTATAATTAGTCTGGGGACGTAAATTACTAGTCAGTTCTGTAACCATGGACTTTTTATACTAGTAATAATGCAAGGGTTGGAATTTTTTTGTATTATTATAAGTTGTAGTAATTTTAACAAAACAAAAGATCATCTGAATGTGTTATTTAGGCAGCAACCATTTGATTTTCTAGGGGGGGGGGGGGGGGGGGGGCTATATTTTTTTTTCTGGACATATTTAACATATATAGAACAATCTATTTTTTTCGCGACAAGTCGAAAACAATTTTTTCCTTTCAATTTTATCATTACATATAGTGGCAGCTGAGGGTGAAACAAACAATTTTTTTTTCTCAGAATCAAAAACAAATTATTTTTTTCTCCAAAAACTGGAAACAAACTTTTTTTTCCAAAAAAAACCATAGCCCCCCCCCCCCCCCCCCCCCCAGAAAATCAAATGGTTGCTGCCTTATATACTCATAGTTATTGTAGTATATATTATAAAATCACGACATTAAAGGACAGGATATCAAAATAAGACAAAATTGTATGTTATTTTATGATGATTTTTCAACAAAGATATTTTTTTAAAACTCGTCATGGTAAAAAATGATTGAAGGAAAACAATCATGTATTGTATTTTTATATTTGAGCTGAATTTGAATTGTCTTAGGTCAGATAGAAAAGCATGTAAACATGTTTTTATTTTGCAGGACCTTGCTTCAACCATTCCAATGAAAACACACGTAACTGGTGCCATTAACCATGGCACACATCAAAAATTTGTTTTCACTGTTATTTATCAGTATAAACATGATTCCAATCTGACGTTGAACATCTTGATGAAGTTATTGTGGGAGGCTTCAAAGGTAAATATTAATTTGTAACAGATGTTGACATACACTAAGTTTATTTGTGGATTGTAATTGACACAGTTTCCATCAGAATAACACGTAAATCTGTATGTATAGTGAGGCATTCTTAATGTCCAGTGGCAATTATTACGTGCATACTGAGGGCGAGAAAATCTTTAAAAAATATACAATAGGTATATGCTATATGAGTAAGCACGACATGTATAGTTCGGAAAATTTAAAGCAACTCTAGAAAACTATAGTAGATAGACCAGAAAGTTTACCTTTCAACAGACCTCTGAAAGAGTGGTTGTGATGGTAAAAAAGTTGCATGTATATCGGGTATATGATCGGGTTTAAATTTCATGTTCCTGAAGGCATTGTAATTTTGCACCGTTCTATTATTTTTTATTCAAATTGATATATACAGATAAAGATTCAATTTAAGACAGTTTTACTGTGAAGCAGTTTTCAGTTTCTCAGACAGTATTATACAATGCAAGTCATTGCAGGACGCAACATCTGCAAATATTTTGATAACATTTTGTCCAAAAAATAACATTTAATTTTTTCAGATTATTGTCAATAATTGAGGGTGAGGGCACGTACACACGATCTAAAGGAATCAGTATTGGTGGACCTTTTAATCCAGATATGGAAATCAGTCTTGAGGAACTTTATTATCCATCTTCGAACATATGTAATGTGAAACTTTTTTTTATTCATAAAACATTGCAGAAAATATTATTGAAAACACATCTTAAAAGTAGAATATCAAAATCTGGCATCAATCGTACTTGGATTGACGGCAGAGATCGACGATTACTATCGGCAATTATTTCTAACGTGCAGTTGTCAAACAGATACAATATTGTATAATGATGTATAATATTTTATTTCTCTTCTCTTCGTTAGGTTTGTTTTTGTTTTTATCATGTTATTTGATAGGTCTCCGTTAAATTATACAGTACTAATTCTATCAGATTAACTTATTAATATCAAAGCAAACATGATTAAAAGTTTATACATTGTAATGTTTACACACAAAATACAAGATATAATATTTAATCTTTATTTCAAAATAGCGTTCATAATGATCAAGCAATAAAATATGTACTTATATACAACAATGAATTTATTTGTTTTTTTCCTAATATTTTGCATGCATAAAACGTGGAATCATACAGAATAAAGGTTAAATATTGAAGCGTGTGGCATAGTTGATCTAGTTACAATATATTTGAGACATAAAAAATGTGGTGCATACTGATTAACGCGCGTTATTTCTTATAATTTCCATTTTAAACCGTAGAAAACCATGAAAAAACGTTGATGACGTCACGGGCACATGACTAAATTATGTTTATGAGTTCATAACAAAATAACGTCAGCCAATCAGATGACGCTTTACACCCAAAATTAAATTATTCCTTATTGGAGATGATGATCACTAAACGGGGACTCTATTAAAAAAGTTGAAAATCCAAGACACTAAAATAGCGATCTTGTCTAAAGTTGTATTATTCTCAATTAATAAGGTAGTACTTTTACACGCATCAATGCTCGACTCTTTTTGAATGATGTTCAAAGAATCGAAATAGAACTCTCTCCAGTCAATGTTACATAATAATATATATTCTATTGTTTTGATAGTCATTGAGACCCTTTTAACCGGAGCAACACGACAGGTGCCACATGTGGAATAAATCTGCTTATCCTTCCGGAGCACCTGAGATACCTCCTGTTTTTGATGGGGTTCATGTTACTTAGTATATAAAAATTATGAACTTCATTTATATTCTTGTTTTTACCACATAGAAAGAAGCAATACATTTGAATGTGTTGCTGTCCGTCTCACGCCGTTACATTTTGGTTGCATTTTTTCTCGGGAACTTTACTCAATCCATCATGATGCTATACGCTGTCATGCTTTAAAAGATTTAATGTTCAAAGTTCAACTTTTGCGACTTTTTAGTGTACTCCATTCGTATCTATGGACCGAAGGCAGCAATAAATATCTCGGATAGTCTTATATTAGTCCTTATTTTTTTTCAAAATCTTTCCATGGTTTTTTTTAAAATGTAAAATAGATAAAATAATATCGATACTCTCATAATACCCAAGGTAGAAACATGTTTAAAAAGAGTATCGATACTCTCATCATACTCAAAGTAGGAACACGTGTTAAAAGAGTATCGATACTCTAATCATACTATGTGTTAAAAGAGTATCGATACTCTGAATATGCTCATGGTAGAAACCTTTTAAAAGTGTATGGATATCCAAAGTAGAAAGCTGTTTAAAAGAGTATCGATACTCTCGAGGTAAATACCATTTTTCAAAGAGTATCGATACTCTCAATATACTTATGGTATAAAACCTATTTCAAAGAGTATCGATACTCTCAATATATTCATGGTATAAAACGATACTCTCAATATATTCATGGTATAAAACCTATTTCAAAGAGTATCGATACTCTCGAGGTGGATAACTGTTTAAAAGAGTATCGATACTCTCAAGGTAGAAAATCTTTTAAAAGCATATTGATTCTCTCAAGTTAGAAATCTATTTCCAAAAGTATCAATACTCTAATTATGCTCATTGTAGAAACCTGTTTTGAAGAATTTCGAATCTCTTAAATTAGAAAACAGTTACAAAGAGTATCGATACTCTGTCAAAAAAAAAACTCTAGTCTAGATGCTAAAAAATGGTTCTAGAAAAATAATCACAGGAGTTTTCTAACTTTGGAGGTAGGTAACGCTTTTTCGAGTATTGCTATTTTTGAAAAATGTGAGCAGTATTGATACTCTTTAGTAAAAAGAGCTATAACTAGAGTAGTAGTACTTTGTGGTATTATACATGGTACTTATAGTACTAGGCCGTGCTCTTGAAGTCAAGAAATAAAAGAACACCATACAACAAAGAGTGTCAATACTCTTTAGATTAGACTGTTATAGAAGTAAACATACGATTTAAGGTGGAAAAAAATCTGTTTTATACAAATTGAAGTAACTATCTTTGAGTATCAAAACTCTCTTCCAAATAAAATGAGAAGAATCTAACGAATTTATGATTATTTTTGTATTTAATGTCCTTATTGTACAAATTAATGTACATACAGTTGGGTACAGACCAAGCATTACATGTAAACGGGCCTAAAAAGTTAACGCGGCGTTTACTCGCGTGCACTTCATGTAAACGCCGCGTTAACTCTGCGTTAACTCCGAAATTTTAGTAGACATAAATAGTAAACGGGCGTTTACTTTCGCGTTTACTTCCGCGTTAACGCGAAAACCGCGCGTCTTCTAATTTTGTAAAGAGTAAACGGGCGTTTACTTTCGCGTTTACTTCGCGTTAACTCGAAAAAGGCGTGTCTTCTATTTTTGTAAAAAAAAAAAAGTAATCCATCTGTCCATTTTCGATCAACATATTGACGATCGCATTTAATGAAATGACACCTCTTTAATTAATTTATTGAAAATTAATCATTGCATATAAAAACAAAATGGAAATTCGTCCTGGAGCTGTAAAACCATTCGTGAGAGGATATTAAGTATAAGAAGATCTGGCAAAAACATACTGAAGTTAGAGATGAGTTGATACGATCAGATAATGTTCAAGTTTCTAGACAGGGTATAAGTGCATTTCTTCGACGTTTCCGTCAGAGTGGATCTGTTACTGACTTTAAAGTAAACACTAGACAGAAAATGTTACAGGAAGTACATCTAGAATTTATTGACGAAACAATTCGTAATGATCTAGAAATATCCGCTAGATAAATGTTTATATTTCTAATAAAAAGTGTTTTTGAATGTTAAGGTTCAAAACACATATACGTAAAATATTAAGTCATTTTAACAACATAAATAAATGTACAAATGCACACGACGATTATTTTATAAGATACACAATTAGTTAACGCGAAAAGTAAACGCGCGTTTACTTTCAAGTGCACGTAAAAATACAATTGAGAAATCTGTAGTAAACGCCCGTTTACTTTTACGTGCACGTAAAATTAAACTTGTGAAATCTGAAGTAAACGGCCGTTTACTACTGACTAAACGGACACAGAGTAAACGCGCGTTTACTCGAGTAGACATTAGAAATTTCCATTTTGACCGCGTTAACGTTAATGAAGTAAACGGGCGTTTACTAGTAAACGCGAAATTTAAAGTTAACTAACGAAATATGTGCACGCCGCGTTAACTTGCGTTTACTTTATGTAATGTTTGGTCTGCACCCAACTGTATTCTTCATGTAAAAAGTTAATATCAAAACCGGGCCAAAATGGGAATTATTTATTTTCCCTTTTTTATTTTTAACGTGTTCTATGTATATGGTTTCAGAGGAATTATGGCTCAATTAATTCGGTCTCTTAGAGAACATAATAATACGATATAGTAAGAAACAAAACGTTTGAGATTTGTTTGTGATGATTTTGAAACTTTTATTTATCTGTTTCAACTTTTTGGGATTATTCGGTTTTATTATTGTTTTCCTCTGTTCTTCTATGACATTGGAAGGCTCATCCAACCCCCATTAATAGAATACCTTCGTTCTTATGTTTTACATTGTACCAATAGTACTGTTATTCGATGCAGACAATTATAACCTTGATAATTATGCTGTTTTGGAATAACAGGTAATTTAAAGCAAACTCGTTTTTTTTATTTTTTCTTAAACGTCCAGTGGCAAGTATTTTATGATATTTCAAGACGACATTGCGTGAAATGATAATTAAGATAAAAGTTATTATCGAAAGAAAAACATATAATTAATAATAAAAAAACACAGAGGATACTGAGAGTTTTTTTCAATATATTTTGTATTAAAAATATAAGGAAACTCGATAGTACCACACTTGATATTTGGTGGCCATGGTTTTATGTAAAAAAAACATCATAAGCTTCAGCAAACTTTAAATTATTTTTTTCCTATGTCCCATGCTTCCACACAGTAAACATTGAAGGACCACTACATTTGTAACAGCATCAATATAATACATGGCATGTAACTATCAATTAAAGTTATCTATTTCATGTTCTTTGTTCTCTGGCCTTTTGGTAGGTTTGGGCGGAAGTTCTTTTCATGGTATTAACTTGAATCTCCAGATTTTGACGACTAAAGTGTAATAGTATATCTCAATAGTGAACTGGAAATTAACATGTTTAGCGTATTTCAGGAACGTTCACTACTACGCATCCATATGTATAATCAGACACAGAATTTCAACAATTCGCTTCAAATTGAAGAATAGCACTGGAACCGTGTGTAATTACTATTTGATTTTAGTCCACATCGTTAATAGGGTCTTCGTAGCTTAGATCATAGTTCCATATAGAATCCATTTCTGGCTTCTTTTCGTGTGACATGATATCCAATCTTACCTGCAAAAATGCAAATTAAGCCTTAGATGCCCGATTCTTATATTAGTTGTTACTGGCTTTGAACTGTTAGTACTATTAGATATGCACTTAGTGTCTTTTTTGGTGCTGGGATGTACAGGTACCCGGTCACTTCCACTCTGTGTTTTTGTAAGATGAATTTCTTTTTGTATCCATCTTGGAGTTAAGCCTAAGACACATACATTTGTCATTTCAAGGCCTTAAAAGTTTTAAAGCTGACTATTTAGTATTGGCTTTGCTCATTTTTTAAGGCCGTACGATGACCTATAGCTATTAATTTCTGTGACATGTGTTTCTTTTAGAAGAGTTGTCTCATGTTCAATTATACCACATCTTTTTTTTTTTATGAGTTCAAATTACAACAGTTGGTACAATGTTCTATTGTTAAAGAGACGCTTTAAATTGGTTTGTATACGCTATACATATAGCAATGCTGTAGCATACTGTTGTTTAACATTTTTCTTATGTAAATAGAGAAACTATATATATCACGCGTTACTCCAGACTACGCAAATGAACAGTTATAATACATGTTGTAGTAGCTCTTGATGTTGTAGTAGCTCTTGTATATGCGACAAAACCAATTCCAACAGACCATTCATTCAAATTTGTCTGAAAGTGCACTATGATAATTTAAGAACGGTATTTTTTTCTAAACTTTTGAATGAACAGTGGATTTTATTTGTACGAGTAAAATAAAACTAGTTTGGGTCATTGTTTTGTATAATTATTAACCCCAAATCTCACATGTTTGACTTCCTCTTATTATTCATTAACACCAACAGGCATCGTGTGTCATGCTTAACCTTTAAGAGCACCTGATATAACCCAAATTTGGAAAAAGGGGCTGGTGGGGGGGGGGGGGGGGGTCATGTTTTTCAGTGTTCAGTTTTCGGTTGTGTTTAGTGCACTTTTTCTTGGCATTGTCAATTTGTTTTCGGTTTATGTCCCATCAGTGTTTGTTGCCTTTCTCTCTCTCCAATGTATGATATGAACAGTTGGAGCAAACCTGTTCTATTTGTTGTTAGAATTTCTAGTTGTGACATTTCTGTCATATTCATCCGTACATTTCAGTCTACCCATTTTGCAGATCAATCCTGAATATTGGATAAGTTGCTTTTAGTTCTTTTCCAGAAACTGAATTAAATATTTTGCACTAGCTTTTATATCCTTTGTACAAAACAAAACCCAAGCCAATAATTCCAAATCAATTGTAGTTTATTACCTGTGATTGGGGAAAGGTTTATGTGAACATTGTTGGTCTTGGTCTATTTTTGCCATGGCGTTGTCATTTTAGTTTCGACTATAAGTGTGAATGTCCCGTTGGTACCTTTCGCCTCTCTTCCAAAGGATTTTCTATTGTCTTTGAAATCAATTTACTTCTTTAAAATTACACGAGGATAACGAGCTGTGCATTTTAGTTTTAAATTTGATGTTCATTTGTAGATATCTTTGTTTTTATTGTTGTTGGTTGTCTGTCATTGGCGTATATTAAAATCATTTTTTTTTAATTTCTCGTAAAAATGTCTTATATATTTAACTTACCCCTCCTAATCCTTTGAATGTTGACATATTACACTGTCCCAGAACTGGCAGATGTGTAGGGAAGTCTACACTAGTACCATCGAGAAACGCACTTCCGCTTCCACTTCGTATCCAACAATTATTGGTGCACTCTTTATCATGTGATTCAGGTGCATTCAAATCAGACTTTTTCATCCTGTATTCGATGTTTTCTGTTTTAACCTACATTTAAAGGTTAAAATTTATTTAGAAAAGCTTTTTTTGGGAACCTTGAACTGATTTGATCAGTTCTACCTAGATCTTATTCTGACAGTTCTAATTATAACAGTTCTACCACTTAGAACAGTTCTAAGGTAGAATTGTTCTCGGTAGAACTGTTCTAGGACAGTTTAGAACAGTTCTTTGGCAGATTATTCTGACAGTTGTAATGAGAAGTTAGAAGTGATATTCACAGTATTAATACAAATACACCGCGTATCGAAATACCAAAGAGAAATCTTTATTTCAGCTACATTAATTCTATAGTGTTGTTTTAGCAAATCTGAATTCATTTACTTGTTACTGTCAGTTTTTGATCGAACTCGATTTCAATTAAGTTTCTAGTAGATCAAACGTCTTTATTAATAACAAATTGTAAACAACTCTTCAATATAACTACTAGAACGAGTGGATTACGGCAAACAGACAAACATGCACCAGATGATTATATTAAACTAAAGGCAAAGAAACAAGCGCCCCACTCAAAACAGGATGGTGGTTTAAAAGTTCAGACTACGTGTTCAGCTTAGTGATAGAATCATACCTGATGTTCAGATTCCTCGTCTTTGAAGTATAGATACAAATCAGAAGCAGAAACTTCAGATAGGTCCGCAAATGCATTTCCATCAACACTAGATTCGGGTATATGTAGGTTTGGTAGTCCCGGTGTAAACAGTGGCGTAATGTCGCTTTGTGGTACCGGTATACCAAAGTTGTCATATTTTCTGTGAGGTCTTCTCTGGTTAGCTGGTTTCAATGCTTTTTAGAGTAAATATTAGAATTAACACATTTAAAATAAATTGGTTTACTGACTAAAACATGGTATAAATTTATGTCCATGAATGCAACATGTTTATTGCAATTCCAGAAACGTCTGACCCTTCACAACAAAAGAGGGTAAAGCCAGTTATAATAACTATTTCATTTTATCAATATATACATACACAAGTACAATGTTTTTTTTATTGCGTAACACGTAGTGTACATGTATCAGGCTTACATAAAAAAGTTCGGTCACTGGACATTTCCAGTTATTTCATTCCGTGTTTATTCATAGGGAATAGGAAATGCATTATCTCCATGCATTTGAACAAGTTATTGATATGATACAGATAAGCGGAATCGAGTTTAATCATTTCTATATTTTTTTTCTGTTTGAGAAAATATCCTGTCGATTTATTTATTCAATTTGCGTGTTTACCAACTTTTTTGTATGTTTAATTTGAGTTCGTTGTAATGCAAATGTTTATACCAGCGTATAGGAAAAGTATACTTCGTTGGACCAAGGAGGTTATATGAGACCTCCTTAGTTGAACATTTACGCGCATCATTAAAAATACGGACACAAAAAGAGAGCCACGGTGCTTATCTTCTGTTTCATATTCAGTATATACAAATAAGTTTCAATTTTAGGAAAATGTACACGTTTGAATAGTTTTACACTAGTAAGAAATGATTGTTCTGTAACTTTATAGAGAATAAGGGGTACGAACCCCTTCCAGTAAATTGCTTCCAGGTTTGCAGTTTTTATCAAGTAATAAAAACAATAAGAACCTGTGTTTCCGTATGTCCAGTGGCCAATAGTTTAAGCATATATAGAGCGACAACACCCTCAATAAAATACAAATAATTATGGGTTTTTGCAGAGGAAAGACTAAGACCAGCAAGTGGACATGCTTTTATTTCAATCGTAAAACAAAAATGTGTCGTTTCAATATCCCAATCAATAACTAATCATATTGAACATTTTTAACTGCATTTTATTATTACTTCTATATGATTGTAAATTATGATCCTTATAATAATACAAGTAACGCTGTAGAATTCCATGATTGGCTCACATTTGAACTACTGGTTGTTAAATGTAAAGAGAGAAAATATTAGCTGATGTACATCGACAACAAGTCGAATTTTTTAAACAATGGTATGTCAAGTAGTTGCCGTTTGTTTATAAATAAATGTGGTTCATAATTTGTACTCGTTTCTCGTTTTTTATATCGATTAGACCGTTGGTTTTCTCGATTGAATAGTTTTACACCAGTAATTTTTGTTTTCCTTTATAGCTTGCTTTTCGGTGTGACAAAGGCTCCGTGTTGAAGACACCACTTTGACCTGTAATGGTTTACTTTTATAAATTTTGACTTTGAGGGGAAAAAGGGGGGGAGTGAGTCCTATTGGCACTCATACCACATCTACTTATATCTATATAACATAACGATCAATATTATATCATGCCTAATTGGTTTACCAATCTATGCCGGGCTCGCTTTTTTTTCGAAAACAGTGTATAACTTAAGTAACGGGTAGACTTATTGATAATAAAACAAAATAAAAAACAGAACAAAACAAAAATACTCAGTAGCCTGTAATTCAGTAGTTGTCGTTTGTTTATGTATTACATATTTGTTTTTCGTTCATCTTTTATATAAATAAGGCAGTTAGGTTTCTCGTTTGAATTGTTTTACATTGTCATTTCGGGGCCTTTTATAGCTGACTATACGATATAGGCTTTGTTCATGGTTGAAGACCGTACGGTTTTCAATAGTTGTTAATTTCTGTGTCATTTATGGTCTTTTGTGGAGAGTTGTATCATTGGCAAACATACCACATCTTCTTTTCTATATTTACTACCAAAAATACTTACTTCCTGCAGCTTTTAACTTATTAGTAACAGCGGGTGCTAATATAGCCAATAATGTCAACATGATGTGTGCTGAATGAAAAAGAAAAGACAATTTTGTTGATTATAGAGTTTTTATTGTTTGCCTGTTGTCTCATAGGCGTTAAGCTCGGTGTATTATCGAAGTTATTATTTCCTTTATTATCCTTATATTTTATATCAATATAGTTTTAAATGTTTGAAAGATGTTTTTTTCGTTTCGCTAAAAAAAAAACCAGCCGGTTGAAACATAGTTTTTCTTTTTTAAAAATAAAAGTTTGTAGAATGTTTTAAAATCGATTGCTGTATACACATGCCGTAGTGACGGCTATCAATACACAGGCATTTTCCAAAAATGAAACTTTCTAAAGTCGTTCAGATCTTTCGGTATAAAGCACACAATCCGTTAATTTCATAATATTTTTGTCGTGAAAACATTGCGAGAATAATGATAATTTAAGATTATCTATAACCGCATCTCTTTATTCTTTTATGTGTTTATTTCAGGGAAAATAAATTTGTTAAAACCTTACTCGATCAGCGAACCAATAACCATTTAACAAAACTATAAAGGGAGAATAATATCAATGAATTCAAATTAATTCTCAAGGGAACCAATAAAACAACAAATATAACGACATAAACTAAGTAGTAGTATTAGGGATCTTAGTCAAAAGGACTAAAGAAAACTTTATTAATGCTTATTTTATTTTTTATGGATTATCAAAATACAAAACAATTTATAAAATAGTTTAAAGTAAAATTAACTAAATACTTGTACTTACATTTTATAATTTCGAGGAATTTGGAATACCTATCGACTGAATACTTTGGTACAATGTAGCAAAGAAGAAGAAATAAAGTACAATGGAAACGTCAACGGCAACGCCATTAGCAACGGTGAAAATGGACGTCACGTCACAAAATTTTGCTTGACGTCCGTAGTCATAGAAAAGGCAATGACTAACGTGAATCAGACGACGTAAAACAAAACACTGTTTTACATGTCCTAGTGCAATTCAGAAAACATACATGTACAGTACTCGTACCGTAGTAATGGAATCGACAGTTTTTAATTATTGCATAGACAAAATAATTTGACAATTATAGTTCAAAATCACAATTTATCGTGTGATTAAGACTAAAAAAAACACGGAAGGACAGTGTTACTTATTTGAATATCATTATATATACAACTTGTACATACTAGGTTTTGAGATTTCATGAACACGTATTTTTTTTTTTTACCGATTTATTTTAGGTATAATGGACAAAGTTCTTAAACAGTTGCATATATTGATGGCTTAAGTAATATGAAGATATAAAATTCTATGTACTTAGAACGTTATTACAGCGATTTTATACCACTTAACTGCATTCGATAGATGGTGTGCGTTGAAATGGCAAGGGTTTTAATATCAAATAGTACTTCAGAAAATACATTCATTTTCCTGTTTGAATCCTTTTAGGGCCCTTTATAGGTTGCTGTTCGGTGTGAGTCAATGTTTTGTTTTGAAGACCGCAAGTTGACCTATAATGGTTTATTTTTACAAATTGTGAATTGGATGGAAAGTCATCTCATTGGCACTCATACCACATCTTCTTAATATATATAGAAATAAAGAAAATTGATTAAAATGTAGTTTGATTTGGTTCCTGTAATTTGAAAACTAGTTCACTTTTGCGTACTTGTTCTCGATATACATTTACAAATGTATTCATTTCTGTGCCATTAACTTATTAACGTAGGTCAAGTGATCACCTTGCCGTTTAGTACAGTTCCGTTCCCACACTGTGAGTATCAAAAACCTAAATATAACATTCCCGCTCAAAATTAGAAGTTTTTGAAAATATTTCTTTTGATAAATAAAATCTGTATATAATGATTATAAATTAAAATATTTTTTGAAGCAATCTGTATGTGAATGATTCGTACTTTTATATATGTTGAGTACAAGTTTTCATTTTGTGAAATATAAATATTTGTACAAAGTACACGCTATAATTTGTATTTTGTACGAATAATGCTAGTTCAAATAGAAATGTGAACAACATCTGATTTAAATTCACATATTATAACTTGTAGAAAAATTTATAGTATGGATTCTATTAAAAAAAAAGCATAGATACACACTTGAGAATTTGTATTCAGTGATTCCACAATAAACCTTATTAACGAAATACAACAATTATACTTCAATCTGTATCATTTTTTTAACCTGTGAGTGAATTATTATTTTATCGGAAATTTCACAACATCTTTTGCTCTTTGCTTCGCATCACGGTGCGGAACTATTAGTTTCAGTCGAAATACACGCCATCTTGAATAAATTACTTATCACGTGTAGATTCTGATTGGTTGCATTATAATGAGGCTGAGATACAGCAACAGCTATTGGCTTAAATGAGATACAGAATAACAGACTTTTCCTGTCCAGGATAAGACATCAAATGCCTGAAAATTAACTATTTGTATTTCAGTTCCGACAAACTGTCATTAATTCATGCTCGTTTCATTATGCATACATTTCACAGATAATTTCAATATTGAAATATCAATTATTAATACTTGTTTAACTGCTTTGTTACTCTGCAATTTGCACGATTTGCTTTGCTAAACAATGTTTCTCTACAATGTTAACAAAAATGCATTAACTTCTGATAATATAGGCACACCTCCAGAATCGTGTCTAATTTTATAATTGTTTTAATTTTCAACAAGAATTTTTTTTTTTATAAGCGTGGGTATTAAACGCACACTCTTAAAGTACGTGCATTTTATATCAATCAATATGTAAAAATACCACATTTCCAATACTAATTTAACAACCACATCCACACATATAACCTTGAATTAGTGTAGAGCGAAGCAATCCATAGCTTTTTAGAAAGCTAAAACTTGTTACTACGTTTACATTTAGAAGTGCGTCATCCCCTTTGCCTATTCATGAAAGAAACCCCAAAGCAACTTTGATTTTAAATAACTATATGGAATTCTTGTTACTTGACATATATGACATTGACTTTTTGCAAACTTGTTATTTTGGACAGTTGCTGAGGAAATCTCTATCATGATCGCTCCTTTAATGACAAAAAATCTACGTATCACAAATAAAGAAATATTGATAATGGTACATGTATATAGAAATTAGTAAAACGTGGTTTTATTGCTATTAAGACAAAACTCTACTAGAGACCAAATGACAGAACAATTTACCATTATACATGTAGGTCATCGCTCGGCCTTCAAAAATGAACACAACCCTCATAGGTTTATTCCTCTTGAAATAAAGATTACTTATTTATTTATTTATTTTACAAGATTGATCGTGTTTATAAATATACAGTGTTAATTTCTATTGTTTAACGCGAGCGTACATTTTAAATGAATACATTGAATGAAAACTACGGTTCCTTATTTGTGCATTGTGATTAAAAATTCGTATGTATAATTACTTTCATTTGTTTCCAACTTTGTCTTGTATTTTTCTGGTCGTATTATTGCAAATATTCAATTCTATAACTGCATCAAGTGTTTTATCAGTTTACTATAGTGCTATCACATGGTAAGGTTAGAAATTAATGGTAAACACTAGTTTTAAGCGTTTAAATGTCTTATCTTACCGTTTTAATTTATTGACATAACTGCATGACCCGATTTTCAATTAACAGTGGCAAGATAATCGTTGCAAAGAATCCTTCTCAAACTTTTGTGAAAGACGGTTTTAACTTTGAAGTGTTGTGAGAGTTTATGTTCTATGTTGAAGGCACTTGTATATAGTTACTGTTCCATAAAGTTTAGTTATATGTCCTCTGTTTCAGTCCCTGACCCATGTTTTCTGTATTTGGCATGTGTAGTGCATCATGAAATAAGACATTGTTACGTGTACCGAGATGAACTTTCGTGCATAACTGCTTTGTGTTTTTTTGACCTGGAACTCTTGACCAGACTATGTCTTTTTGACCCTTGACTTGACCTTTTGCCCTCATTGTACAACTTGTATATTTTGTTTGAATTATATGGAGGATTGTCTGATTGCACTCATACCACATCTTCTTATATATATCTATATTAGATATATACTTATTAGATATATTTGTTAGTTTTGTGTACTACGATGAACCTTTCCTCAAAATCTGCTTTGTGTTTTTTTTAATGGAACTCTTGACCAGTCTGTGACTTTTTGATTCTTGGCCTATGCATATTGGTTGTGCCTCTTGGTATGTTTACCTTGAGAAAGTCAGGAGTCTCTGGTTTTTGTTAGTCTTGTATGTTTTTAATTGTAAGTTCGGTTTTATGTATTGGAGTTTGAACTAGTACACATTTTGTTTTGGGGCCATCTGAAGTCCGTCGCCGGGCGAGGGATTTTCTCACTTTGTTAAAACCCATTGGTGGCCTTCGACTGTTTTTTGCTCTTTTGTCATGTTACTGTCTCTTTAACACATTTCACATTTCCATTCTCAATTTTTTAGTTTAAGAATGTTTTGTTCAAATAAAACTATATCTTTTAATTGCCGTGAAAAATTAGAGAGACCATTTACTGCTTCAGTAGCACCATGTGCTGCCAGTTGTGATAGATAATTTAAAATGTTTCAATCATTTTACCTTTGATTTGATTTCATTTCATGGACATGTAGATATTGATAGTCTGTTTAAGCATCTTGAAAAATCACACAAAAGGTATACGCATATCAATAAACTGAACTCAGTGCGAAGAACCTTTAAAGTACATACTTCGACATAGAGCTCAATCTAGTGAAACACTTTTTTATGTTGACTGTTGTGTGACCATAAGCATTGTGTATAAGTTTCAAAACATTTGGTTGAGGCAAACTAAAGTTAAAGAACAGATTTAGCATTTTTCCTATCTTAAGGCTACGTGTTGATATTTGTATCATTAGTACTCGTACCAACTTCTTATATCTAAAAACTCATGAACAGTAACACGAACCAATATCGAACTTGATAGATCTGTGTTATGGGGTACATGTAATAAGAATTATGTATAAGGTTTAATTATAGCATTTGATTGAGTCAAACTTATTAAAAAGAACGAAAACGAAAAATTCAGCATTTTCTATGTTTTTAAGGGAACACGATAACTCATGAACGGTAAAAGTGACGCCACTAAATTTTTTTTATGTAGAAAAATAGCATTGTCCCAGGTTAGGGATATGGTGGAGACCCAGGTAACATGTTCAACCCCGCCTTATTCAGTAAGCATGTGCTTGTCGCAAATCAGGAGCCTATACATTTGTCCGTTTCTTTTCTCGTTTGAATTTCGTTTTATCATATGTTTTTATATGTTGTGATATTATACTATTGTTTCAGAAAAAGGGAGAAGGTTTGGTACCATTAAAACGTTTAATCCCGCTGCAAATGATTGCACCTGTCCTTAGTAAGGAATGTGATGTACATTAGTTGTCGTTTCTCGTTTTTTATCTATATTAGACCGTTGTTTTTTCCGTTTGAATGGTTTTACACTAGTAATTTAAGGGCCCTTTATAGTTTGATGTTCGGTATGAGCCAAGGCTCCGTATTGAAGGCCGTACATTGACCTATAATGGTTTACTTTTATAAATTGTTATTTGGATGGAAGTTGTCTCATTGGCACTTATACCACATCTTTCTATATCTATTTGCTCATTGTTGAAGGCCGTATGGTGACATATAGTTGTTAAGTTCTGTGTCATCTGGTCTCTTGTAGAGATTTCTTCTTTGGCACTCATGCCACATTAGGTGGAGGATGGGGATCCCGCTAGTATGTTCAATCCACCTTATTCTGTTTGTATATGCCTGTCCCAAGTCAGAAGACTGTAATTCACGAATTGTCGTTTGTTTATGTGTTACATTTTTGTTTTGTTCATTTTTTGTACATAAATTTGTCCGTTTCTTTTCTCGTTTGAATTGTTTTACATTGTCATTTCGGTGCCTTTTATAGCTGACAATGCGGTATGGACTTTGCTCATTGTTGAAGGCCGTAGGATGACTTATAGCTGTTAATTTCTGTGTCATCTATTCTTTTGTGGAGAGTTCTTATTGGCACTCATGCCACATCTTATTTTTTATTTTGTGTATAAGTTTTGTAGTATTTGGTTGAGGCAACTAAAGTAAAGAGAACGGAACCCTTTTTTTTTTGACGTTCGGGACGAAGGGACTAGAGTTACTTTTTATGTCCCTTTACTATGGTACCAACACAATTCTGACTATTGTGGTGGTGCTACTCATCCCACTAGCACGGTCATTAACACACACACAATTTTATTATAAAAATATTCAATCTTAATTTTGATTTGATCATTTGTGGCCTATAATGATTATATGCATGCCTTTCACAAGTAGTATCAAATTTGACAAATGTATTGTACATAAAATTGAGAATGTTAATGGGGAATGTGTCAAAGAGACAACAACCCGACCAAATAAAAAACAACAGCAGAGGGTCACCAACAGGTCTTCAATGTAGCGAGAAATTCCCGCACCCGGAGGCGTCCTTCAGCTGGCCCCTAAACAAATATATACTAGTCCAGTGATAATGAACGCCATACTAATTTCCAAATTATACACAAGAAACTAAAATTAAAATAATACAAGACTAACAAAGGCCAGAGGCTCCTGACTTGGGACAGGCGCAAAAATGCAGCGGGGTTAAACATGTTTGTGAGATCTCAACCCTCCCCCTATACCTCTAACCAATGTAGAAAAGTAAACGCATAACAATACGCACATTAAAATTCAGTTCAAGAGAATTCCGATTCTGATGTCAGAAGATGTAACCAAAGAAAATAAACAAAATGAAAATAATACATAAATAACAACAGACTACTAGCAGTTAACTGACATGCCAGCTCCAGACTTCAATTAAACTGACTAAAAGATTATGATTTCATCATATGAACATCAGGCACAATCCTTCCCGTTAGGGGTGTAGTATCATAACATCATTACATATATGAGAAGAACATAACCCGTGTCATGCCAACAACTGTTTTTAGAATAAATGTGTTTAGTTCCGATGCAAAAACCTTATCAGTGACTCAATATTAACGCCAAAATATGCAATCTTTAATGACTTGACAACAGTATCGTAATTATATCCCTTCTTAATAAGTCTATTCAAAGGTTTTGTAAGTTTCTGAGGTGAATACTGACACCTTTGTGCTTTATAAAGAATATTTCCATAAATAATTGGATGTGAAATACCTGAACGTATTAGAAGTCTGCATGTTGAGCTATATTTACGAATGATGTCTTTATACCGATGATAAAATTTAGTAAATGTTTTGACTAGTTTGTGATATCGAAAACCCTGGTGTAATAATTTTTCAGTAATACATAAATTTCTCTCGTTAAAATCTAAAACATTATTACATACACGAGCGAATCGTACAAGTTGAGATATATAAACACCGTAAGATGGTGACAAGGGAACGTCACCATCTAAAAACGGATAACTAACGATAGGAAATGAAAAATCATCCCTTTTATCATAAATTTTAGTATTCAGCTTTCCATTAGTGATATAGATATCAAGATCGAGAAAAGGGCAGTGGTCATTGTTAGTATTAGCTTTATTTAAAGTAAGTTCAACAGGATAAATTTCATTATACACATATCCTCAGTGATTGATATAATCTTGCATCCAGTTCATGTTAAGTTATGGGCATAGAAAACTCTAGAGGAAAGAACCGAATACAAGATAATATCTAAACGTTTCAGAAACCAAAATGTTGACTTCTATGCACAATGCAATGCAGAAGAGCTCATGTTTTTCTAATGTTGTCTCGTGCTCATCAACCCAAAATGCATACATGTAATATCAATATTAAAATTAAATACAAAAACATATCCACATTTTGGTACTAATGGGTGGGAGAGGTGGGAACTTATCAAGAACCTCATCAACCCAAACAGAACAGGCAATACATACTGCCTGACCAAACATAGCCCTTAAACCAACCACCACTTGGATATTGAAAGAATGAGGATGTATCACATGTACTTCCGCCAAAGATATCAACCAATGAGGTTATACACATATCCTCAGTGATTGATATAATCTTGCATCCAGTTCATGTTAAGTTATGGGCATAGAAAACTCTATAGTCCATACAGCATGTTTGCAGGCCAATCTCAAATTACACCACTAGTAAGGCTTTCCCTTAAGGAATAGTATTCCCAATACTCAAAACAAAAATATCTTCCAACACTTTTTATTAAATACTATTCCTTATTTACTTTAAAACACTACTAAACATTTCAAGATACGTGTACACAGTTCTTTATAAAAAGTTCATAATTCAATAAATTCTCATGAATTTGACCACATACAGATTTTTAAAAGTTGAGTTAAGGCAATGAACTCATATCAAAATGAACATTATCATTATTTTAATAACATCTTCAGCATGTGGAAAGCTTGTAAGCAAAGGGACTTCACCTCCAAGTGTAAACTATGCTGGCTTGTCTCTTTCTTTACTGTTGTTGAATCAAACACACTCTTTACTTCCTAATCAGGAACATTGACAATTGTATTTTCCCTTGATTCTTCACATGTCTGCTGAAAATATATTAACACCAATAACAAATTGTTTATTTATTTGTACTTAAGACAGCATTAGTCACACTTTGAAAAGGAAAAATCCCTTTGCCTACAATTCACGTGGAAAACCACTAGGGAATCAGTGTCCCTCGAACTGTAGACAAAGAAATTTAAATTAAAAAGTTTAACCATACATAAAATTTAAGTATACATTTGTACTAGTATACAAAATCATTCAACATTATATTAATTAAATAAAACAAAACAAAAATATTGCAATTATTTAATCTCCCAAGACAAAAAGATTTTCGTGACATATTTCAACATATCAATGAAAGTATATACACATTCAATAGTAAACATCATGAAATTACGGACAAATTATTAGAATTACTTTTAGATAGGTTCATTTGAACATAAAGCTGCTTCCATCACAAATATATATTTTCCTATATTCAGAAATCAAAACATTACTTAAATTACAATTTATTTTCACCATATTCTGATCAGAAAAAATCCTTTCCTTTTAGGTTGTTCGAACTCATTGACATGAATCATCGTGCAATGTCATATCGCAGTGGCGGATCCAGAAATTTTCATAAGTGGGGGCCCACTGACTGACCTAAGAGGGGGCCCGCTCCAGTCACGCTTCAGTGATTCCCTATATAAGCAACCAATTTTTTCCCCAAAAAGGGGGGGCCCGGGCCCCCTGGGCCCCCCCCCTAAATCCGCCTATGTATCGCTTCTCCTTCATTCATTGTAGGTAACACCATCTGAAAACAAAAACATTCTATTCAATTCTATGTACAATCAAACAGACCGCTGAACGCGGACCTCGACGAAGACACCTTTTAATTCAATACACATCACTCCGGTAAACAACATTAATATCAAGTGACATTTCATACTAAAATATTCCACTTTCTCGATAAGTCTATTCTTTTCTAACAAAGTCTTTAAAGAGCATTTTCTATCAGTATGTACGATGTAATAATCAATGAAAAGTCTACAACACTCAAAAGTAACAAAAGAAACTATTTACCCTGTATAAACAATTTATTATTCTCCTTTCAACTACAGATTTCCAAAATGGCAAGAGCTCCCACTTCCACATATATTTTATATAGCGATAGCACTTTGCCCCGCACGGCATAACACATATCTGACCACCTGGGTTGATAATAACTACCCAAGGTCTAAAAGAAGCCGCCAAGGCAAATATAAATGACCACCAAGGTCTTGACGCCCCGAAGGGTAGTATTTTTAATTCAATGTTGCCACCAAGGCAAATGTAAAAAAGCATAAAAATGACCACCTAGGTCTATTGCCACCAAGGCATATATAAATGACCACCTAGGTCTTTTGCCACCAAGGCATATATAAATGACCACCTAGGTCTATTGCCACCAAGGCATATATTAATGACCACCTAGGTCTATTGCCACCAAGGCATATATATAAATGACCACCAAGGTCTTAAAGCCACCAAGGCTAAGTAAAAGTTAAAAAATATAGTTACTTTGCCGACAACACGTGGAGCACGACCTTCCCACTGCTTGGATATTGAAAGAATGAGGATGTATCACATGTACTTCCGCCAAAGATATCAACCAATGAGGTTAATATACATACTGAAGTCGTCATTATTGAGAACCAAAATATCATCCAAATATCTGAAAGTATTATTAAATTTGTTTATCAGATGTTGTTTCGATGGGTCTTTGCTTATTTTTGTCATAAATTGTAACTCATAACAATACAAAAACAGGTCCGCAATAAGTGGTGCACAGTTAGTCCCCATTGGAATTCCGATAATCTGACGATATACGGAATCACCAAAGCGAACAAAAATGTTATCTAGTAAAAATTCAAGGGCATATATAGTATCAAAGCATGTCCAATTAACATAGTTTTTTTGTTTATTGCTACTAAAAAATGACCTAAAAGAGTTTGAACATTTGTATTCACATTCTGATTTTTTGAATGCCCATTTAATTAGGTGTGTGAATTTTTTCTTAATGAGAATGTGAGGCAATGTGGTATACAGGGTAGAAAAATCAAAACTTTGAACAGATTCAAAATCACCAATATAAGCATGCAATTTATCAAGTACTTCCAACGAGTTCTTGACACTCCAAGAGTAATTTATTCCACTATTTTCGAAGGCCTTATTTACACAATTTATTATCAGGTTTTAATTGTACCAAGTGTGCTGGTAAGAAGAATAGACAATTTAGTAGTTGAACAATGGCTTGAAGACGAAATAAATCTATATTTGTAAGGGGTTTTGTGTAGCTTCGGAAGCCAATACATAGTTGGGACTTTCATTGTTTTTGGCTCTGCTTGTAAAGCGGTGGCTAAAAGTTTATGTTTGTTACAGATTTCGTTTTCTGAAAATGGAGTCAGTTGGAATGTTGGTGAATTGGTGATTTCCTTTTTCAGAACCTCAATGTAAAATTTACGTCAAACAATAATAATATTATTAGCAGCTTTATCGGCCGGGACAAAAACAAATTCCTTGGCTAGTTCTTTTAGTTTATGTTTGATACGAGAAATAGGTTTATTGTGGTTATCGTTTATAGTAAATGTTCTTTAAAATGTTGAATACGTATATCAACTATGTTCATTACTGAATTAAAAAAAGAGTCCAAAGATTTTTTGTCAGCTTTTTCCCGTTTTATCCATTTCATACAGTAAGTATGGAGTGAGTCGTGGATGATATTACGACACTCATTCCAATTAATAATTGACGGGGGACGATATTTAGGTCCTTTACTGAGGAATGATTTTAACTCTCGGTCTTGAACGATGTTAAGATCTCCTGTTATAACATGGGAAATGGGTCCATAAATATATTCGGAATTACTGCAATTACATAAGGTAGGTGTATTTTCACTGATATTAACGTCTTTACACAATTGACTATAATTAAACACAAATTTACGGGTAGATTTCTTGTAAATATAACAAATAAGAGGTACATGTAGCTCAGTATTGTCAAAATATCCAGGAATTTGTTCTTTAACAGAATGGTCGTTAAATATACCGGCCATATTTACAAAATCAAAGCCTTTATTGACATACTTAATTTTAATAAAATGTTTTTTATGATCTTCAGGGCGATCAATTTTGGGAAATAATTTAGAATAACAATATGCCATAATAATTTGAACAATTTCATACTTAGGACTGCTATATGAAATAGTGTTGCAGTCCTCCAAAATTTTATTTAACTTATTAACCGGTAACGAACAGAGTTTTGTTAACAGATAATGTCTGCCGTTGTTTTTTGAAATAGAAATTAGGTCCAAAATATTGGTATGATTGGCCCGAAATTTTCTTTGATTGATATACATTTTTGTAATATTTTATAACTTATTTTTCAATTAGATAAAGCTAACAAATTTAAATTGATCATCACTTTCTATTTATGTGTCTTTTAACATTCCGTTTTGAACAAAACGAATTGTTACATATATACTTCACACGTATTTCTATCAAATCTGACATTATTACAAAGCAGCTATTAAATAAAATTCATTCGAACTTTAAATGTGCAATCAAATATTTATGCAAGTCGTCAACTGGTCAAGTGACTAGATGGACAAATCGTTGGCCAATTGATCGACAGGTCCTAATTTTATTGATTTGAAACTTTTAGAAATATTAACGGAAATATAAGGAATAAGTAAAGGGAATATAAAAAGAACGACTGAATTAAATAAAAGGATGTTCGATATAATAAATACATCGTTTTATTTTTAAAATCTAAACGATGTTTTATTTTTATCTAGTTTCCTAATCAAAATTATTAGAATGAGAAAATAAATACCTTACAGCTTCTTTTACCGTCGATCCTGAAATGTTTAATGTTTAAAAACATTTTTAGCGTCTTTGACCTACTTTATCTTTTTATTCGGATACTTGTGGTTATCTTCTCCAAGTTCAACGGGAACATTAGAATAATCTAGAATAGAAACCAGATGGAACCAAGAAGTCGGGATGCTATACCCAAACAACCCGGATGTTGGACCAGTTACCATGGTTTCGAACCAAAAAACCCGGATAGAACCAAGGTTCAGAACCAAACAACCCAGATGAAACCAACTGAAGGTTTAGAACCAGAGTGCCGGATAGAACCTTATTGCATTCGGAATGCTCATGACTTTTTATACCTTCAACGTATTTTCCAAATCATTTACTAGTATTTATTCAGTATATTTATATATAATTTTATTTTATATATAGGTACCAGTCTTGTATTACAACTTGTTTCCTGTGCATGTCAAAACATGAGGGAAATAACATTGTCCAATTTTTCTGATTTTTTTTTCTGGACTAATTGTTTTCTGTTTCATCAACAGTTTATGCTGAATTTAAACATACAGATAGAATAAAGAAAAATCTTGCATCTTTTTGGGGATATCAATCCAAGAAAGTGGAAGGATTATTTCATGTTTACTGGAAGTTGTGAGGCCTAGAAAAACAGCAAACAGAAAGTAGAAAACAATTGTTTTGACTTCAGGGTTACGTAACTTTTTATTCTTTGTTGCATGACCCTCTTTTTTTTTTTATTTATTTAATGACAATTTCACATTAGTACATAAATAATATGAACATGCAAAAAAGAATTCTATGTAGCATTTTAATTTTTTAATTTTCAAAGATCAGCTGTTTTGCATGTAAGCCTATGAACCCCGTATAACCCCGATACAAATGAATCCGGACGTTGACGCGTTCGAAGCGATAATCAGGACAACATTTGGGATGACAACAATTTCGAATGCCTCTCTAGATCTTATTTGAGTATATATAAATATGTCAATGTGCATGTTAGTTTATTTATTCAATTATACAGTTGTTGTAAGTTTTAGATATTGCATAGAACGTTTGATAAAACTGTTAGAAGCAAAACGCACAGACATGGTGCAATTTCATACGTTTTATGAGATAAACAATGCTGAATATCTTTTCGTGCACACACCTTTGCGTATTAATACCTTAAGAAACAATGAATAACTATACGTTGAATTGCTACGTGCCTTCAAATGTTCCTTAAACGCAATATCATACTAAATAAGTTTCCTCTGACTGTATTGTTCGTTCCACCAAATGTTGTGCGTTTTTAAATAATCACTGTACAGTTCGTTGACAAAACCCGTCACAAATCACTTTTTTGTCAAGGTATTCGAGATGATGTCAGCGACCCTTTTTCTGTATTTTATTGTAAATGTTTATTTGTTTACTTAGTCAAAGTAGTTGAACTTAAAATATCTGTCATCCAAAGCCAAAATTGCAATATTTAACCAGCGTATATCTGATAAGAATGTTTCTATTGAAAATTGGGACTTTCAACGTTATTCCAGATGAAATGAACAGTTAATAAATATATTCCAGAGGAAATAAAGTTTCTAAAAGTATAGTACAGTCAATAAAACTTTAATGACTTTCTTTTCACAATTTGAGGTCGGGTCCAAATTCGCATTCACGAAAGCAGACATAGGAGTTCATTGAACTGAATTTGCCGAACGCCTTAGATGGCATTCCAACTGCTTTTTTTTTTTAAACATGTTAAGCTTTGTAGATGTGGTGTGATGGCCAGTGAGACAACTTTCCACCAAAGTTTAAATGGGGTGGGTGTATAAAGCAATTATTATAGTCCAATGTACAACATTTAACAATGAGGACAATCTATACCATATAGTTTGTTATAAAAGGCCCGATTAAAAAAAAAATGTGAAAAAATTAAAACGATAAAACTAACGGTTATATATTTATAACTTATGAATTATGTATTAAAGAAGAAGAAAAAATGACAGATCTATATAACCAATGTACTACAGGCTCCTGACGTTGGGCCGACACAAAAAAAAAATGCGGCGGGATTAAACATGTGAGCCCCCAACCCTCTCATTAACATAGGACACTGGTGTAACAGCACAACATGATAAAAAAAAACAACTGTATAGTTGCAATTGGCTCAACTCAAAATGTCGGTACAAGACACAAACACCATATACATAAATATCGACAAAGGAGTAATTGAAGTAACTGATAGTTATTTCTTTAAGCGAATTACAACTAAGAGGTAAATCAGGAACATGTATCAAAAGTATTAATCAGTATATCAAACGCTTTTAGGTAAAGACGTAATAAAACGCATGAACTTGTGCAATGAAAGGCATATGGGTGGGTATAGACTTAAAGGGGCTATAATAACCAGAATGACCAATCATTTAGATTTTGGCACCACAATAAAAATACTGTTACAGTAATGTTCGAGGAAATTAAGCATAATCTTTATACCTTAACAATTAAACAAACAAAAAAACATAGTTGAAGAAATTAAACCATTGTGGTGACGTCAACCTATTCATTTACCGTGGATTCTTTTTCTAGAATCAACGCTTCCTAAATCCGTCGCTGAATTAATGGACTCACCAAATTGTATTCAATTGTGTTCTTTGTGTGTCTAATTTCATTAAGTTTGAATTGGCCAATTTACTGAATTCTGTTCACTAATGGAATTATTTTAAAAAGTTATCTTTAATTTTTGTAATTTCTGTATGCCTGCACTGGGAATCGAACCCGTCCGTGAATTCTCCTAAGTGTCACTAACATCATCATATCGACGAAACCTCTCGACTACCAATTGGTTACGATTTAATTGTCTAACTTATATATATAAATGAATATTTGATATACATCGGTACAACGGACACACATGGATTGTACATTTATATAAACAATAATAGGCATTCGTAGTGTATCAGTTGGTAGTCGCGAGGTTTCATGGTTATGCTTAATGAGTTAAGACTTGGCGGTTTAGGTTCGAATCCTTGTATTTTATATTTTGTTGACTCTTTTCTTTAGTTTTCCGGTTTTGTTTCTTGTTTTTTAAGTTATTGTGGATATTTTGTTTAATAAAAGCGAGTTTCTCCGTTTATAATCAGATCATTGTTAGCTATTCCACATGTTTGAAATGAAAATGTTTACATTCTAGGTGTTCATTTTTGTTTTATAAATCAATATAGTATGATTTCATCTGTTTATTCACAAATTCCTAATATGCTAGAAAATCGTGCTATGCCTAGAAGAAGACTTCTTGTTAGAAATGTCGAACACATGCTTTAAATATATGCTATATATATGTTTTTGTCAAGTGGTTGTCCACAGCTTTGACATATTCCCCATTTTCATTCTCAATCTTATGAGAAATAAGATACAATATGTCTCATTTTGTCAAAAATGTCCAGATGCCTGACAAATGAAAATCGTTAAGGGCAGACGTGGCGTGTTCAGCATGTATTTGTATTGTTTTAACCATTTAATTGTAATATATATAATTTATTGTAATGCATCGTTTGTCACAATAACCAGGTTATTTAAACTCACTTGCAATACCTTCTAATTAAGAATAGGCTTTAATTTTGAATAGATATTATCACAATAGTTTAAGTTATAGATACAATGGACAAGCGTTGATTCATGAAAAACAAACCATTCGCCCTGCGGGCTCATGGTTTCTTTTTCAAGAATCAACGCTTATCCATTGTATCTATATTACGTAAACCAGTTAATATTAAGAATTATCTCTTCATCTTTAAATCTTCACATTAAAGTAACTGTATTACCATTGATGGCTATCAGTTACATGTTCATTGTATACACATATTCTTTAGCCTTAATGTAACTCTAATGTAATATATGACCCCTTGGACCCGCTTCTGAGATTCAGGTCAAAAGGCTTAACCTATAATCCATTGATTGTTTTTGATTGCTGTCTATATCAAAAAGAAGATGTGGTATTGAAACAACTCTTTGCAAGAGACCAAACGAAACAAAAATGAACAACTATAGGTCGCCGTACGGTCTTCAACAATGAACAAAGCCCATACCGCATAGTCAGCTACAAAACACACCGAAATGACAAATGTTTAACAATTCATACGAGAAAACTAACGGCCCAATTTATGAACAAAATAGTGAACATAAAAATATATATAACCACTGAATTACACGCTCCTGGCTTTGGAGAGGCACATACAGAATATGGCGGGATTAAACATGTTAGCGTGCACCCAACCCACCACCTAACCGTACATTGACTGTCGTATGGTAAACACTTTAAAAAATGCTATCAAATTAGAAATCAGACGTGTTGATCTGTATTCTTAGCCATATTTGCATCTGTCGAGTTATTGTATTTTCCTACCAATTAACACTTTCGTATACGTAAGGATTTTTTTTACATTTACAAATTTCCTCCAAGAGTGTTGCTGGCTGCATGTTATGGTGGTTAATTATTATTTTCAAACATGCATATTGGTTATAATCATATAAAAGCATAATTTAATACATGCAAAATTCATTGACAAACGTAATATTGTGTCAACGAAGCGTACAGTATAAAAAGTTGTAATGACAACGAAGCGTACACAACATGAAAATAAAGACACTTTAAAACGTGTATTTTTTGTTTCTAGATACAACATAAACAAACAATCTTTATAAGTTTGTTAATTTATACTATGAAATTTTCAAAAATGTATGTTTTAAAAACTATGAGGTACGAGAAACATTAAGTTTTGAATATTTAAAAATACCAAGCACGTTTTATCATTGATTTCGTCGTGCGTTTTTTTTTTATGTTTATATATAAAAATGTCACACATTTGAAAAACCTTTTAGTAACTAATGAGTGTTATGACAAAGAATATATTGGAGCATAATATCCGAAGAATAGATATTGGTTTTTCTTTAAAAGTATTAATTCCTTACTGTTGAACTCGATGTTACACGATGTGTTCGATTCGAACGCGTCAACGTCCGGTTTCATCTGTATCGGGGCTATACAGGGTGCTATGGAGCAGTTAATTAAATGACATTTCCTGACCGGTGTGAGAAAAATATTTCTCTTCAGTAGCGAAAAATCTGTTCCCAGCAAATGATTGGTTGAAATTAAATTGTGATGTTAAATTTTCTTGTTTTCTTCTGAATTTTCTTAGTTTGACGTCATGAAAAAAAGGCGACCATGTCTGATGACGTCACATCAAAAGTACATAACTCTCAACAGTTAAATTTTAATTATTTAAAAAGCTCGACAAGCCTCGCGCTTTAAATATTTAAATTTAACTGTCTCGAGTGGAGAAATATCGTAATACACTTGTTACAGGTGTGGAATCTATATTTTACCAACAGAATTTAAAATGTGTACACATATTGTAGTACGGCCTAGTACACGTCAATGAGACTGCATGCAATCCAAAATAAGACATTTAGAGCACTAGTAACCCGAATTTAACTTGAACGGACAAAAACGTGTTAACGCTATTTAAATGAGATTGATCGTTTATTGATAAAGATTGACAAAAATTAAAAATTATATTTAATTCATATCAATTCATATCAATTCATTTTAACGCCAGTCAAATAGATTTCTCTGCGGTGAATCAATTGAAATCAAGTTGCTGGTTAGTTGCGTTAAACTAATAGGCCACGCCCCCGTTAAACTATTTCAAACATCCATTAATTCGTTTTAAACATGGATGAGACCCGAGCTTTTTACAGGTAAATCACCCAAGCAAAACGACCTCGATGTATCTATCGTTTTTCGTTTCAAACTTTAAATGCGTAGTCTTATTAAGTCACATGCTCCACAATTTAATTAAACGAACGTATAATTAATAGTTATCCCACAAGGACGCGGTGTGTCAGTGTAAGATCACCCCGATGGCCGGAGGCCAGAGGGTGATCTAACACTGAAACACCAAGTCCGAATGGGATAACTATTTTACATCCCAGCTGTTTTAGATTAGACGGAAAACCATTTACAGTTCATAAAATCTACTTTAGAATGCCATACAACCATTATAATATACTTTATATATTACTATATAATGTATACCCTCAATGACCCTCCAACACGATGAGTAGATATCAAATGATGTCAACTCGCCCTACTTGCCAATCGTCCCAAACTATATCGCCACTTTATAAAAAAAAAAATCGCCCCTCTCTTGTTTACCTACTCGCCCCATTTTTGAAAAAGTGTAAAATCAAATTGAACAATCAGTCTGAAAACTCACTTATTCATGTTATTAACGAAAAAGGTTTAAACCCCACTGAATAAAGTTTGACAACTCGCCCCACTTATAAAAAGATCTTGCTTCCTTTAAGTATGTCAAATTACTATTCATTCGTATCCACTCGTCCTGGTGTAGTGGTATGTGTCGTGGCTTGATATGCTAAAGGTCTTGAGTTCGAATCCCAGCATATACACTGGATTTTTTCTACGTGGATTTTGATAGATAGTCTTTTCCGTATAATTAATTATAAGTTTTATAGTGGATTTGACATTCCCGCCAAAATGTTACAGAACAAAGGAAAGCATGCATAACAAAGAAACTCAAACTAGGGTGATCTGGTAGGGGTGATCCGGCTCAGATCACCCCTGTTAGAACAAAGGAGCTGGGGTGTAATACACGTGACATTTTCATATATAAGGCATTTAAATAAAAACATTAAAATATATATGCACGCGTGGTTTAAAAATGTCAAACTAGGGAATCTGTTGAAAATAAAATAGTTAGATGGATAACATAAATTTAATTTGCTCAAATGCACTAGATCTTTATCGCACATATATATGTGCGTTTCAAAAATTACTGAATGCTATGAAACCTCATGGCATGTAAGTAACATGTGGTCCTTTGCAACTATTTACGAAACTTTATGTATTCCTGTATATTTACCGTTTCTCTTTTCTCTTTTTATGTTTACTATATTGTACTCGTAAATCAAATGTAGACATGGAAACTACACAGCAATTATTTATTGTGTACATAATTTAAATCGATGTATCTTATATTTCCGGTAAGCAACAAATATTCATTCTCTTGCCGTATATTGATATACGGAAAAGCTTGTAATGAAAAACAAGGTTTTGATGAATTGAATAATAAAATTGATGAAGACAATGTTGACGTATGTTGAATATGATAAACAGAAAGTCATACCCAAAATTATAAATGAAGTAGCAGCCCACTGAACTTTTAAAACTGTGTTAAATTGTAATACCGGTCACTGGCCAAATCGGGCGTTAATTGTGGAAGAGAAGCAAATATCAAACAAAAATATTGTTCTTACGATTCTGTAAAAAGATTATTGTGCTGTCATGCACCCTGACGTACTTGTAATAAATGAACATATATATATGAGATAAATTTTAGTCTGCGATAACGATGGGTAAGTTGATTTAAGTTTAACGACCTAGACTGGCTATTTATCGGCATACTCTCACGTTTTTTTATGTTTTAAAAGAAGACATATATTTACGTTTTGGGCATTAAATATAAGTCTACTTACCAAATTGAAATGAACATAAACATTGTTAAAAAAAATGGAAAAGAAACATTCTGCATTGTTGTTTTCATATAATTTTATTTCCTATATATTTGAGCGGAAATTTCTAGGTTAAAACTGATTGTAGTATAGATAAAATATTTCATCTAGGTGCTCTCGTTGAAGTTCGCGTTACATATTAAAATGAATTTCATTGGTCGGAACGTTTGCAAACTTTCAATTCAATACACAATATAGAGTCCAGTTCGGCAAAAAAAATCAAATTAAGACTCTACTTTGTCCGATTAAACAAACAGAATTTAGAAAAATAACACTTTTACGATTCTTTCAACCACGACCAAAATATCTATCTTTTTCTCCGCTGAAAATCATTACTATTGATATTAGAACAAGTCAAAAGTTGCCGGAGCCGGTTGATTTATGATGCATACGAAACTTTAATAATTAATTATACGGTTTGTATTTTTCAAAAATAACAACTATATCCGATAAAAATCGAAAAATAAATTATCGGTTAAAACTACCGATTTTTCTATGAGACAAACATTATCCTTATATGAGTCAAATTTGCAATATAGATTCATAAAGGACAAACCATATCCTCATGTTTTTTTTATGCAACACTAGTAAGCATAGTTCGTCTGTTCTCGCTTCAAACCAAGCCATCATAAATACACCAGAGATGACTAAAATGAAAGTCTTTTCGCTCATTGAGATTTTTTGGTAGGTATTAAGCTTCAATTCGACCATTAATTACCGTAAACTTTCGATTTTTGCTAAATTACGAAAAATATGTTATAATTCTTGACCTTCCCGAAGCTTATACTTCGTTTAGTCGATTGTATGAAAGTTTTTTTTAAGAAACCGGTCTTTTACTGCAAAAAAAAAAAAAAAAAAGATAAAAGCGATTTTTGTTTGAAGTAACGAATCTCATTCTTACAAGAAAATGAAAGTTTTCGTGTTTTAGGTTGTGCTGAAGCAAACGTAAAAGTTGAAATAAAAACTAGATTTGTAATTGCTAGCAATAACGGATGGCACCCTCGTGCCCCCATTGCCAGCCGAGCGGCAGCCATTTTGAAAATTTCAAAGTCAAAGAGTGCATCTACACATGCAAGTCATCATTTTTGTAAAATTTCATTAGATTTGGAGCATTTTGAAATTTTGGACAATTTTGCTGTTTCCATGGTTACGGCAGCCATTTTGGAAATTCCAACTTCAAAATGCAACTCCGCACATGTCAGTTACTATTCCTGTAAAGTTTCATCCAGTTTGCAGCATTTTGATTTTTTTGGAAATTTTCAACATTTGTGCTGCAACCATGGTTACAGTAGATAATTCCAAAATTCTAAAAGCGTACATCTCTTTGCCACATGTCATGTTATATGTCAGTACAGTTTCATTTACTTTGATGCACTACTCTTTGAGAAAATGCAGATTTTATGCATTTTTCCATAGGGTCAATGCAAAACTTGGCCCTAGTTTCCATGACAACGGCGGCCATTTTTAACGATCCAAATATTGTCTTGACATCTTGGCTTACTGGAGAACATTTTGATAAAGTTTCATCCAGTTGGATCTTATAACGAAAGAGTTAGAATTTTTGATATTTTAGCTGTTTCCATGGTAACGGCAGCCATTTTGAAAATTCCAAAGTCAAACTGGAAATCAGCACATGCCAGTTAACATTCCTGTCGAGTTTCTTCCAGTTTGGACCACTTTGATTTTTTTCGCATTTGTGCTGTTTCCATGAAAACGGCGGCCATCTTTTACCATTCCATAGCAAGGTGCACAACTTCAAATGGGGGTCCTCATTATGTTATAGTTCCAACAACATTGGATCACTCAATTCTTAGAAACACGATGGACAAAATGTGTGGAAGAATAATAAAAATAATAAGAAAAAAAAGAAACGTAGAATAACAATATGTCACCCCAACTCCGTTGAGGGTGCCATAATTACACTCCGAGATTACACTAAAGACATTTCGCTAGCACACATGGGACTAGATTTAATAATTGTTCATTTGCAAGTCAAAATTAATAATCATGCAAAACAAATGATAAAACTTCCCAATTTAAAATTGAGAAAAAACCGACAGGAAACCAAAGTACAAAGGTACGGCATTTATTTAAAAACAATCTCCATCCAACTTCAAAATGTGAGGTAAATCGATTAGCTTACGCTAGCCAAGCAACCAACAGACAAAATAAATCTTGACTCTCCGATCAAGACTATCTATAGACACGGAATAAAAAATAACGGAAAATAATAGCATGTTAGAAAGGTTACAAACACATTTATACAAACATGAAGCAGCTGTTTTTTTTCCTGAACTGGTCAGTGGTAATACAAAACTAGAGTTTCAAAAAGATGAAGAAAAAGAAAAAGATATTGAAACATGCTAAAGTTTCTGAAAAAGCAAATCAGACATAGTGTTTAACTGAAATTGAAAAAAAAGGATCATGATAGTCTATAATATGTAAACATTTATTTCAGAAAGCCAACAACAAAATGAAAGGAAACTATGTATTGCTTAAAAACATTGACCAGGGCCGTAACAGCCTCATGTTTGAAATTTTAAAACAAAGTCACAGTACAAAGGCTTGTCTTCATATCAAATTGTTTTCACGGCGAATGTCTTGCAAGAAGCAAACTCCCATTACTCCGATGTCGCCCCTGCTTAATTTTGCGTGATCCATGCATTCCCTATTTCCATTCTCAATTTTATGTTTCTGAATTACTTGTCTTTTGTTCATTTACTTCCCTACTAAATGTCTATAGTCTAAGTGTTAATTTTCATTTGTAAATGTCTGGTTTCGCAATAATGCCTGTCCACCAATATCCAGACATTGTGCGAAAAAAATATAGTTTAGAAGATATTATTCTATGCTGAATACAGAAAACATATAGTCGTTTCTTCATGAAGATTTGAACTCTAACATTAAAGAGAACCAAACTGGCTGTCCTTTTTGAGTATTTCCATCTGGTGTCTTACATTTAAGGGTTTAACTAGTATTAACATGATTAAGTCGTGTCAACTTAGTGTCAAGACAGACGCCTTTATAGAAAATAAAGGAATATGGGGTAAACATACACGGGACCTAATCGAACACAAAGTCAGAGCTTAACAAAAATACAAATTATCAATGGTCAGCGTTTTTATTCCTGTTCATCTTTATAGTCGCTAGAGGGTCTTCAACGATGAAAGAATCTGAGAGTACTTAAGTTTCTGACAGCTAGTTCACACTGTTACGTTTGGAGTCTTCCTGTCCGTCATCCCGCAATCTGATAATTTGATTATCTGTCTCAGGACCTGCGCATATATAAAATACTTGCCACTGAACATTGAACCAAGTAAAATCAATACACATCGTTTCATGTATAAAAATCAATCTACAGATGATTATGCATTTCTTAGTTGGTTAGATTCCCTTTTGTGGGAGTTGAACACTTTGCGGGACAATTTTCTTCTCATGGGAAGATATATTTTTCCCATGGGAATATTAGTTTTTTCTTTTCTTTTTTTTTCAGAATTTGTAAAAGTGCTATGAAATATCGAAAAGGACTGACAATCTTGCACTAGTAACCAATGACTGGAACAATATAACAGGCATTTCAATAAATTAAAAGTATTTCTATCATACTTTTACACTCAAAAGTCTTTTTATATCGTTGAATGATTGATAGAAATTCTACCGTTCAGCGAATGATTTTACAATTTGAATCTTTCACCTTTGTTTTCGGTCAATATCATCGTGCATTTCATGTAATAGTGTTCGCTGAACTGTCACGTATCAGAAACATGCCTTTTGAATTTCAGAATTAAAATTATATTTTTGTTTTAATCTATAATTATACATGGGGAATGACGAATCGTGTTTTAGATTGTTTTCTAATTATAACCTTTTAATTTCGTGAATTTACATCATAATTATTATGAATGTAATTATTCTTTTTCGTCTACGTAACTCGATATGCGTGTTTTTCGCCACTACAAAGATGAGCACGAACTTTTTTTGTTCAAATTTCCTAATCATGCTTATGCAATGTTGTAACTCGTCTACACAAAAATCTTTTATTTCAATTCATTTTTGGTCTTTTCTAGATCTTTTATAACCTCTCAGGTAATTTTCAAAGAAAATCCAGAGTTTTCGGCATTTACAAGGACGCGTACGGATGAGGATTAAATATAATCTTTTTGTGATATATTCACTTGTACTTTACCCGTAGGCTGTCTTCGTGTGCTGCAATTTATGGTTTACATGTTTAAAGGAATACGAATACTTTATTTCTCATAAAACTTCAATTATTAGTTATCAAGAACATACATACACATAACTATAAGGTAACATTAGTACATGCATGTGTAAACGATACAATTAAATTAGCTTGGAGGACTGACTTTCACATTTATAACTTTTACATAGTTTTTCTAATATTACAATATTTGATGAGTTTAACTGTTGATCAGCTTTAAAGATATAAGGGTTTGACTAACAGTAGTTCCTTAAACATTTCCTTCTTTTTCTATAGTTTATATGTTCTACAATTCATAATGTAATGGTACTCATCATCAATGTTGTTTGTGTCACAGAGACGACATATTCTGTCTTCTCTGTGTAAATCCTGAAACCTTCTGGACTCAATCGGCAACTACCACATCTATATCTGCGTAATATATGAATTTAGAAATGTAAAAAGGAGTTTTCTAATTGATAATTCTTTTTGAAAATATGACAGCATTATGTTTTATGCGATTCTGCATAAAAGCAAAGAATTCTTCTTGAAACTGGTCTTTGGGTTTCTGTTTAATACATTTTGACACCCATTTATCACAAACTGTGCACAAGGACGGAAAACAAATATACGTCCTTGCTGTGCACTATAATTCGAAATAGTTGTAAATTGCAATTTTTTTTTAATTTCTATTTTTTCCTCACTAGATAGGTGAAAGTATGTATAGCATTTATTGTAAATTGCGAAAATGCATTACGAGCATAAATTTATAATTTTAAGTTAGAATTTAGAGTCTCAACTTTTTTCAAAATCTCTGTAATATTACTCATGTATTATTTATGTTTATGTCAAAGGCGTTTGATTGGATAATAGGTAAAGGTAGGCGTTGTTTTTGGTAACTTTCCTCCAATCAACTGCCCCATTCGAGAAACCTGTGTGCGCTGATGCGTGTAAACTGGGTATTGTAACGGTACGTGTCTTACATCAGAACCTATCGTGCGTGACCAATGTTTATTGTATAATTTCTTGTCACGTGGTCAAATTATCTGAAATACAAGTTCTAAAGGTGCACTACAGCAGAATTACAGTTTCAGTTGTTATAATTCAGAAACAAATTAATATGGTTATTTTGAAATCTGCTGCATGGTTTATTCCATTGGCAATCATATTCACGAAAAGTTGTAAATCTTGAATATTCTGTAATATCTTTATGAAGCGTGATTGAGAAGTAGATTCACACAGATACTGCAATCATTGTCATCTTTAAAATTTACTTTGCATGCACTAAATTTCTAATCCATTTGTTTAGAACAATAAAATATGTTTAAACTACTAAATATCTAAATGAGATTACATAGGAATAACTTGTGGTGTATTCATGTATACTAGTATGTAATAATAATAAAAATAAACCAACAGCACTATTTGACGAAGACGAAGACGAAATAAAGGATTGAATTTTAACGTTCAGTGACATATATTACAATGATGTCGAAACAGAACTTGAACTTGACAATAGGTTTTCATAGAACCGTCGCTTTTCCAAAGTACGCTTAGTTGCGATTTCACAACTTCGGGTTCGCATTATAGTTATACATGTACAAAATAACTTACAATAAACAAATTCTGATGATTTCTTCAACTGTTCGAGGACTTTCTAGTTGTAATATAAATCTGTGATTTTTCTATATTCGTACTTTCGACGAAGCAAAGCAGTTCGATCTAGATCTAGACATGTATCATCATTAAACATTTACAATATTCAATAGTTGTACATTTTTTTTGGTACATGTAGAACATGTAGAAAAATCCGTCTTTTCGAATAAAATCTTAATTTACGTACCATTGTAAAATTGAAAATGGAAAATGAGGAATGTGTCAAAGAGACAACAACCCGACCAAAGAAAAAAACCAACACTGAGCAGAAGGTCACCAACAGGTCTTCAATGTAGCGAGAAATTCCCGCACCCGGAGGCGTCCTTCAGTTGGCCCCTTAACAAATATATACAATTTTAACCTCGCCACATTATTTATGTATGCGCCTGTCCCAAGTCAGGAGCCTGCAATTCAGTAGTTGTCGTTTGTTTATGTTTTACATATTTATTTTTCATTCATTTTTTTTGTTATATAAATAAGGCGGTTCGTTTTCTTGTTTGAATTGTTTTACATTGTCATATCAGGGCCTTTTATAGCTGACCATGCGGTATGGGCATTACTCATTGTTGAAGGCCGTACGGTGATCTATATTTGTTAATGTCTCTGTCATTTTGGTCTCTTGTGGACTGTTGTCTAATTGGAAATCATACCACATCTTCTTTTTTTATATTCCTGTCCTTTTAAAATGCCCATTATAGACATATAATAATACATTAGGCTTAACATTTCAATTTATAAATATCAAATAGCGAAAAATTTATATATTTATTCAATAACGACAATGTTGCTGCAATAGATGCCAAAAACATCAACAATATTTTATTGAAAAGAAACGGCATTTTATTTCACTTGTTCTTAAATAAAAAGATGTTTCATTTCATTTGTTATATACGGACACTGTAAATTTTGAATGTAAATGAGTAAATTTTTTTTTATATTTATATATTGTGTCTTATACGTCTCTCATTTATCTTCTAAAGATTGATGCATACAATGCAAATGTTTAAATGTTTTGTTTAGTTCTGTGATTCTCATTTTATGTTTGTATGTGGTGAGACTTTAAAAAATAATAATAATGATAAAATATTGAATCTAAAAATATTTATACTTGAGTCAGAAAATTAAAACCAGCAGTGTCAAACATGTTTAACACTCAGCGGGCATTCGATATCATTGACATACTATATAGCACTAATCGCAATATGTATACATGTACATATATTTTGGGCATCTTATCAGTAATCTCTCTATTGAAGATGTTGAAATATATAAGACATTTACCCGACAACCTTAGATTGTTTATTGAATTTTATCAATCAAATATCCTCACACAGGCAACTAGACAAAATAAGTTATTTGTAATGGTATTTATCAAAACTAAAATGATTGAAAATATCTTTGTAGAATATGAATTTGCCTAATAAGCGAATAATTATGATACATATATTTCAACATCTTCAATAGAGAGATTACTGATAAGATGCCCAAAATATATGTACATGTATACATATTGCGATTAGTGCTATTAGTATGTCAATGATATCGAATGCCCGCTGAGTGTTAAACATGTTTGACACTGCTGGTTTTAATTTTCTGACTCAAGTATAAATATTTTTAGATTCAATATTTTATCATTATTATTATTTTTTAAAGTCTCACCACATACAAACATAAAATGAGAATCACAGAACTAAACAAAACATTTAAACATTTGCATTGTATGCATCAATCTTTAGAAGATAAATGAGAGACGTATAAGACACAATATATAAATATAAAAAAAAATTTACTCAATTACATTCAAAATTTACAGTGTCCGTATATAACAAATGAAATGAAACATCTTTTTATTTAAGAACAAGTGAAATAAAATGCCGTTTCTTTTCAATAAAATATTGTTGATGTTTTTGGCATCTATTGCAGCAACATTGTCGTTATTGAATAAATATATAAATTTTTCGCTATTTGATATTTATAAATTGAAATGTTAAGCCTAATGTATTATTATATGTCTATAATGGGCATTTTAAAAGGACAGGAATATAAAAAAAGAAGATGTGGTATGATTTCCAATTAGACAACAGTCCACAAGAGACCAAAATGACAGAGACATTAACAAATATAGATCACCGTACGGCCTTCAACAATGAGTAATGCCCATACCGCATGGTCAGCTATAAAAGGCCCTGATATGACAATGTAAAACAATTCAAACAAGAAAACGAACCGCCTTATTTATATAACAAAAAAAATGAATGAAAAATAAATATGTAAAACATAAACAAACGACAACTACTGAATTGCAGGCTCCTGACTTGGGACAGGCGCATACATAAATAATGTGGCGAGGTTAAAATTGTTAGCGGGCTCCCTATCCTCACCCTAGTCTCGATCAGTGGTATAACAGTACATGTACAACATAATAAAAAAAAAGAGGGTTTGGATGGGGTTCAATGATTTATAGAGAACAATGCCGTTGAAAAATGAAGATTAGAGAATAATGGGCATAAAAAATAAAGATTAGAGAAATGCGTGGTCTAAAAATATAATGAACATTGAATGATCAATAAAAGAAAACGCTAAAAGATACCTGAATTTTATTGAATGATTAATAAAAGAAAATGCTAAACATTATCTGGTAACAGAATTTTCTCTTCTTAAAATTTAAAGAAAATTATCAAAGTTATCATTGTAAAAATATGATAAAAGTGAAAACAAACTTGGTAAACCTTTTTTGGTTTCGTGGTAACAGACTATAGGATTCAGTCAATATGAACTGGTTTCCGATACTTCTACTCGGGCTTTAAATTCAGTGGCGGATCCAGAGGGGGCGTAGAGGGCGTACACCTCCCCTTTTGCTTGGACATTTTTTTTAAATGATTAATCAGACTAGACTTCGTGAATTAATAGGGAGATGCAGCATTTAAAATGTCCAACCCTTACACCTTACCAGCAACTACAAAATATGCATGCCCCACGCCAGGAACCGTTTAAAAAGTGCATATTTCACTTATTTTATGTTTTAAGTCCTAAAAAGGGGCAAAAAAAAAATTTCGCCTCGCTCCCCTCGTTACAAAACTACATCCCCTCTTTCAAAAAGCCTGAATCCGCCCCTGTTTATATCTGACTATGCGGTTGGCTTTAGCTCATTGTTGCATGCCGTACAGTGACCTATAGTTGTTAATTTCTGTGTCATTTGGTCTCTTCGAAGAGTTGTCTCATTGGCATCTTCTTATGTGTAGTCAAAATCACTGAAAAGAACTGATGAAAACTTGGACTTGTTACTTCATAGAACTAGCACTTAAATCATGCAGAACAATACACACCAACACGTCATTGTTGAGTAACAAATGAAAGCCTTGCTGTTGTTTGGAAATCACCGTTCTCATTCATTTAAAAGAATGATTTTTACTTTTTTTTTTTAAAGATTAAAGAAAACTGGGGAAAAATTAGAGAATAATGCGTAAAAAATTACTTTTAAAGAATAGACTTATTTTTTGAAGATTAGAAAAAAAGGGGTGAAAATTAAATGTTTACAGAAAAACAGCCCCCCCCCCTAACTCAGACCCTCCTATAAGAATCATTTTAAATAGGATGGACAAAAAGATGGAGGGGTAGAGTGTAATATTTGTAACTGGGCGTTAAGCAATCATGAATCATTTAATCTATTCTTTATATTTTCATCTCTTTATTCTGTAATTTAAAGTGCTTATTCCACTATCATCTTTATTTCTGTAAACTTACTTTCATAGCCTCATATATGTACATGTACATGGTATTTGATACAGGAACAATATACCGTCGTATACTACAAAAATTGAGAATGAAAATGAGGAATGTGTAAAAGAGACAAAAACCCGACTATAGAGCAGACAAAAGAGGAAGGCCTAAATTACGGGTCTTTAATGTAGCGAGAAACTTATGCGTATACATACATGCATTATTGTATGCACATGCTTGTTCCAGAGACATATAATACAATTATATGTCTCTGGATAAACATAATTATTTAGAATTAAAAAGTGTATAGTTATCAATAAGTTCATTTTCCAAATCATTTATTTAAAGTGAAAAATCGCGAATTATCCCTTTAAGGCTTGTTGAAGATCTTCATCAAATAACGAATGAATATAAGAAGATGTGGTATGCTTGTCAATAATTTAATTCACCGTACATGTGGAATACCGTATGATAGTTTTTTTGGTCTAAAAAAATACATCTACTACATGTCTTTGATTTAACAAATGATAAAAGATCTGGCATAAAAACGTGATTCTGAATATAATCTAAAAATTGAAGAGAAAGCCAGACTAAGACGTTATACAATTTAAAGAATACAAATCTTAAAGTTTTATTACTTAGAGGTATACTGTCCCCTTCTTTTAACCTACAGGAGAACTTCACGAGAGCCGATGATTAAATATCCACCTTGTTTTTCCGTATATATACTGAGCCAAAAAGGTTTAGAAACACTTTTTTTTTATAATTTTTTTTTGTTGTTTTTGGAAAAAAATATTTAAACATCATTGATATAATCCTTAGTTTTACCTGTAACAGTCGTACTTTTTTCCTGCTGATTGATTTCGCGCCATTTCAGCTTTGCACGTGTCAATGATGTTTTACCTTCTGTACCTGTAATTTTAAAACGATATTAAAAAATTCTTTTTCACTAACGTTCAGAAACACACCATTGGTAAGAAAAACACAAACACCGTTGAAAAATTTGCTTGGGGCGTCAACCAGGCCACCCCGAATATGACAGTCAGAAAGGTCTTGAAACGGTTGATGCCGAAATGAGGGTTGTTGACATCATGGCTCGATTTAATGTGCACTAGGCAACAGTTCAGAGACTAACAAACAGATATCGACAAATTACAACTGCATAGGATAGGTCGATATCTCGTAGACAAGAAAAAACTATCGTCAAGGGAGGAGCGCTTCCTTCGCTTTACGTCAACACGTGACAAGTTTTTTTCGGCTAAAAAAGTACTGCATTGACTAAGGGAAGTTGCTGGTGTTCCTGTCAATCCTTCATTGGTGCACTAAGGGCATGGCTGAGAAATTGATTTTGAGAAACACTATACTCATTTAAGCATTTTGACCCTCCCGCGCTCCATACAAAGAAAATCCTAATTAATGTGAGTGATAAAAGTTCATGTTGCTTCTGACATATCATAATTCCATTTTTGTGTTATTAAAATTATATGTTTAAATTTTATGATTTTGTAATAAAACAAAATTTCACAATTTTGTTGCTAAACTTTTTTGGCTCAGTATATATATTAAAATAACTTAAGAAGCAATTCAAAGGATATTCAATTTGTTTCAATATTGCCGAAAACTGAGGCTACTATAAATTTTATACATGTAGTCGTCTCAGCCAAAAACAATACATAATATTGATAATATAAGCAAGTGTGACAAACCAAATTGGATCACAAATTTGTTGTTTGGGATTATTCATGGTTCACTAGTATTCCTTTCACGAATTTGGCTATACTTTTGGACCTTTTGGATTATAGCTCTTCGTCTTTTATATCAAATTTGCTTTTGATTTCATATATTTTGGCCTCGAGCATCACTGAAGAGACATGTATTTTCGAAATGCGCATCTAGTACAAGAAAATTGGTACCGTTAATTGTATTCTATATTAACCAGTGACACGTGTCCTAATTTATAAGAAAAGGGATAGAAAAAGTATGAATCAAAAATATCCGGTTTTTCAAAACTATATTTTCAAAATGCATTGCATAATTTAAACCGATTTAAAGTGTTTCATTTTATTGTATGTTTGTGCGTATACGAAAAAATGATAGAAAGTTAAACTTCAATGTTCATGACTTACAAGTATTATAATATTTCTTGTAAAATTGATAAATGAGCGGTTTTCACAAATACTGAACATTAGAATATATCGTAAACGTCAATTAATGAACAAGCAACCCAACGAGAAAAATATAATTTCAGAGGCATCTACATGTACATGTATAACTAGTTTTGAGTTAGATAAATCATTCAACATGTTCATTGCCATATGATTCTATTCAGATTTGTGAGTTTTTTCGATTTACGAATAAGTCTATAAGATACAAAAAATTAATTGAAGCAAAAAAAAAAAAGAGACATGAAATAACGAATTAACATAAGTTTACAAATACATACCTAGGTGCATTTACCAAAACAACATTTGAACTTATTAATACATTTTTTCATATTATTGTAATTTTATGTTTATGTACCCGATATGGAGTTCTTCTGAAATTAAAAATCACTTGAATGGGTATTTCTGGTGTATATACATGTATCACACTTGCTATCTACATGTACAATATACGGAAATGACACGGCTGGGTATTTTAAAGTTACTGAAGGTAGAATACTGGCAGGTGTATATCCCCGGGCGAAGAATTTACTGATTTGTCAAAACGGTTAGGTGTAACTTGTCATATTGTAAAGTTTTGAATCGCGCTCATCTCTTTTTTTATTATATGAATTGCGCCAATAAATGAAACTTGACACATTCCCCATTTCCATTCTCAATTTTATTAATTGTGTCATATTTATCTCGAAACTATTAACCTATTTACACGTACATGTAACATTAGAATACCTACTTCAACTGTTGAATAACTTTATGATTACTAAAATTCAAAATTATGTACTTCTCCTTCCGTATGCTATGTTTTTTTGTGTCAATTCTATCTTTCCATCAGGTCCATAGTGCACTTTTTTTGTCAGTCTAAGTGCACTAAGGAGGCCCTTTCAGTTTGCGATTTCTGTACCAAATGAAAATACCTAAAAGGACCTCCTCAGTGCACTAAGAAGAAACATTTGAAAAGAAGTCTATAATATTTGCGCAAATAAATGATTGTTTTATTGGCGCTAATGAATGTTGCAGTTTTTATGATAAAGGTATGCAAAAAAAGAATTCGCGTAATTAACTTGTGGTGCAAATTAATTCTTTTTTAGCCAAACTGGATATCGGCCTTCAAAACATTGTGTATACACAAACAAAGCAAGATTTATCTTTTGCGCAGTCTAGCCGGAGAATACAAGTTTTTGCAATTTGTGAAGGATTTTAATTTTAGAATGTAATGAACAAGTAAGAAGATCGTTAAATCGGAAAATGAGCTATGCACGATGAAAGTTTGATGCGTCGATAAAAAATTCATGGATTCACTTGATAATTGTAAAGTTTCAAGTCTTTAAAAATAACACCCATTTGTAGAACTGATTATTTCGATCCTTCAAATATGCATGTGTATAATAATAATAAAAAAAATATATGATTAAGTCTTTTTCATATAGATACTGTAGATTTGTATTTGAACATCGATTGCAAACATAACGTTCAGTGAGAAATATTTCATGTATTCGTACAGAAAACAAATCAACTTCTTTCAGAATACAATTGATTGGTTATTGAAGTAAATGATTTGCGACAGAATCAGTGACACTTGGCCAGAAGCTTACCTCTAAAATAAAGAAATATAAAAAAAAGGTAGAGTTATTTTTAATTCTGTATTTTACTCATAAAGGACTTAAGCACTTTTTACAGTCAATGCCGAAAATATGAAATACATCGATTTAAATTATGTACACAATAAATAATTTTTGTGTACATAGTTTTCCGTGTCTACATTTGAATACGAGTACAATATAGAAAACCATCATGTTATATATTTAACTATTTTTTTTTCAACAGATTCACAAGTTTTGCATTTTTAAACCGCGTGTGCATATATATTTTAATGTTTTTATCTTAATTCCTTACATATGAACATGATACGTGTATTATTCATTCGTTTCAACGTTTTAAATTGTGAAGCATGTGACTTTAATAAGACTATACGCATTTAAAGTTTGAAACAAAAAACGATAGATACATCGAGGTCGTTTTGCTTGGGTGATTTACCTGTAAAAAGCTCGGGTCTCATCCATGTTTAAAACGAATTAATGCATGTTTGAAATAGTTTAACGGGGGCGTGGCCTATTAGTTTAACGCAACTAACCAGCAACTTGATTTCAATTGATTCACCGCAGAGAAATCTATTTGACTGGCGTTAAAATGAATTGATAAGAATTAAATATAATTTTTAATTTTAGTCAATCTTTATCAAATAACGATCAATCTCATTTAAATAGCGTTAACACGTTTTTGTCCGTTCAAGTTAAATTCGGGTTACTAGTGGAGGATAATTTAAGGACTACAACAATACCAGAAATATTAACTAATATGCGATGCTGAAAAGTGGAAAGGTTCAAAAATATATAACAAATTAAAAAGGTAAGATGAAAAATATTGTACGTCAAAACCTAATCTATAATAATAATAATATTGATATGACTTAATCAAAACTTGCAAGTTGGGGATGGATATTTAAACACTCTTCTAAAAACAGGTACATTAAAAAAGTGTAGATAAAACAAGTACAAAACAGATGAATATACTTCCTGTATTGCAATATCAATACTAGTAGTCTTCGATGCATGTGTAGGTGGCAGCAGCACCATTCTCCGGCCATAAATTACAATCGGTATACTGTGAAGAAATAAACATAAAGACTGCATTTTCTTTTCATTTAATCTCTTATTTTAATATGCATAGTTGTTTCAAGCGACACTTAATGCACCTATAATTTACCATAACTTTTAATGCGAAAGGGATTAAAAGCGAGACACAAAAGTGTTACAGAATTACTAAACAAAAGTGTTACAGAATTACTAAACAAAGTAGAAAATAGAAACGAATATGTGGTATGATTACCAATGAGACAACTCTCCACAAGAGACCAAAAAAGACACAGAAACTATACTGGCACGGCCTGCAACAATGAACAAAGCCCATACCGCATAGTCAACTATGTCAGTGTTTTTTCAAAAGAACTTTAAATTGAACACAATCGTTCCAACGCACACAGTCATATTGGTATCAACTATATGACGATTACAAATCAGATATTTAAAAACATTTAACGAATAGGTACAATGTACAGAGATTATTAGTTATGATTTGAAATACCCCAATAATTTTAAAACAATACCTCATTAATTCAGATATATAATGTTGATTAAATGACAAAGCCGTTGATACATATCACAAATGTTAAACTATTTTATAAAGAGTCAATTAATGTTTTAAAGGCTTGACATTTTTACTAATTTGGGTAAGACATAATAACAATAAGAATCATAAATTATGTTCCTTGGATTTTCTGTGACATTTAGTTGCAATAATTAAAGAAAATAAAAGTTCTGACTTATTATTTCAGCTTTTAACTACGCATTTCCATTTAAAGGTCTTTTAATTTTGTATTCAGTAATAGTTGTGATTAAATCGTACCCACGTGTAGTAAGGAAAGAGAACAAGTTATAACTTCATCAGTATTTATATGAAAACATCTATTTCATAACACTATATAAACATTTAAGTTGATTTAATTTTTTCAATATTGTTTTTTCTCTGTAGGCCCTTTTGAACATATAGCCCCTCATGTTTTATATCTTATATTTCATTTCTTTTGTTTTTACATTGGGGGGGGGGGGGGGGGGGAAAGGGCTTTAAATTTCCTAATGAAAAAAATAAACACTTCGGCACTTCGGGCACACATAAAAAGTATTTATTTCATTTTCTCACAGTTTCAAAATTCTATTTCGAAACAAGATCTTAGAGATAAAATCATCCTACTTGAATTGTTTTACATTTATCTTTTTGGGTCCTTTTTAGCTTGCTAAGCGCTAGGTGTTTTTCTCATTGTTACAGGTAGCTTGTTAAAATTTGATGTTAACTTCTACTTTGTTTGATCGCTTTTCAAAATTTGTCTCATTTAAAATCATAAATTATCACATCTTCTTAGTTTTTTAAATTCAAATTCAAATTCAAATTTTAAGTCAATTAAATTAAATGTAGTTAGATGTGCTTTTTCTTTTACTATATATGGGAATAGTTACAAAAATGTTTGCACTCAGATTACACTTATTAGGGGTCCTGCGACTCCCTTAGTTTTTGTTGGTCACCTTGCATCGTTTCTTTTTTCATGAAATTTAACATCAGAAAACTGCATTTGCTCTAACTGATGCCTATTTCCTGTGGGTGTGTGTTTATTTTATTATTATCAATGAAGGGCAAACATTACATTTTTGATTCCATATTGAAATTTTGCTGACAATTTGCATATGGGTAATTTTTTGTCTGATCAAATCAAATATGTAATAAAAAATATACCTTCCTGTGCTACTTTTTGAGTAAAATAAGGTCGAGATTTTATATCTGTGCTCAAAATTCGGTTTTGTGGACATATTTTTCCTTTCGACAGAAATACATAACTTTTTTATTTTAAAGATAAACACAAACTGTTTTTTGTTAAATAATTTGTGAATTCTAATTAATGTAAATGTCCTTTAAAATTGTGCAATTTGTTTTTTTCAAATAACTCATATTTATCAAATGTTCACGAATGTAGAAAACAAAACCATTCCGTTTGCTGTATATTTATCATATTAAAAAAAATGTGTGCACTATTAAGGTTTTCGTGAAATTTGGCACACATAATCATGTAACGTAATAAAACCAAATGGCATTTTAAAAAAGGAGTCCATGAACACGTTTTCAAGTTAATTAAGTTTGAATAAAGAAATCTGTCGAAATCTAAATATTTTCCCGATATGTTACAGTTTGACACCGCGAAAATAACAATTTACGTTAGCAACGTCATTACCTGTCCTGTAACTTTGTCGTATGCCCTTAAGTTTGTTTTTTTTATGTTTGTGTTTTGTCTTATCATTTGTTAATTTTTTTCTTAACCTTCAGATTTCAGCTTACACGAGTATCCGTTATTAAAATGTCGACATTGCAAAAAAAGCGTCCCAACAATATAAACCTTATTGATGAAGTGGATACTATCTTAATTGATCAAAAAAGTAAGTTCCATATACAGTGAATAATGACCATTTAAGAGAACTTCTAAAATGCACCAACCTGAAGGAAAATTATACATCACAATACACCTCCGCACTAGCCCAAAAACATATAATCAAAATACTTGACAAAAAAAGAAATACAAAAGGAAAATTGTTATTTTAAAATTAAAACATTTTAAAACATTGCTATTAATTAAAACATTTTAAAACATTGTTACTAATTAAAACATTTTAAAACATTTTAAAAATAGTCCGTTTCTGTGTGTGTTACATTTTAATGTTGTGTAGTTGTTCTCCTCTTATATTTAATGCGGTTCCCTCAGTTTTAGTTTGTTACCCCAATTTTGTTTTTTGTCCATGGATTTATAAGTTTTGAACAGCGGGATACTACTGTTGACTTTTGTCAGTCTACCATGTCGACAACATGTTTTTTATTTCCCTCCACATTCGGATAGTAATTTTAGAAATACAATATATACGAGGTATACAAAAGGAAGTAAACGACCAATCTTACAGCCTCAGGTATCATATTGACGTCAAACAAACACACCAAATGTAATAATTATAATGCTATATAAAATTAAACTAAGTGTAAAATAACTGTTCTTCTGAATTGAAAAGTTTACTCATGTAACAGTAAAAGGTAAACATTCTTTCTCAGAAGTCATTTACAAGCCAGGAGCAAATGCAGTGAAATACTGACATTGAATCAAAAAGTTTCATGGTAGCTTTATGTATGTCGTTAAATGACTCTGCAAGATTCTGATGAAGAAATATGAGTCATAAATTATTTCGACATATTTTATACAGAATTTATTATGTCTTGTAGCACTGGATAATGGAATCATACCTTCATCAGGTATGTACATAGACTTAATTGTATTCGTAAATGTAAGTGTATGAAGGTCTGGATGGGGGGTCTGTTATTCTGTTAACATTTAATTTTCACACCTTTTTTCTCTAATTCTCTAATCTTCAAAAAATTAACCCCTTTTTCTCTAATCTTCAAAAAATTAGACCACGCATTTCTCTAATCTTAATTTTTTTGTCCGTTATTCTCTAATCTCCATTTTTTATGGGCATTATTCTTTATTTAAATCATTTAACCCCATCCAAACCCTCGTGTATCTGGTTTCGAGTTACGTACTATTTATATCTAAAGTCACAAAGAAGTTATACCATTCTAATCATACACATAGAATAAAAGGTAAGAGTAAACGTTATATAACTGACTCTTCACTGGTTTTGAATGAAAGGAAAAAAAGTCAACTGCCAAAAAAAAAATAAGTTTTTGTTTTAGGCCTTTCTGTGTCATCTAGGAATAAGTCATTCGATATTTAAATTATATATACCTCCAACAGAAGTTATCATGCTGTGACATATATACTATTCTTGGAGTGAGAAATGAACTATCAGACCTTTTCTAAAAGTGAAAAAAAACATATCATGAAAAGTCGAACTGTCGATATATCATGAAATTAAACTGTTCTAAATGATTATATTGATAATTGTAAATTGCTTTAGTCTTATATGATTTACAGAACATATTATTACAGATAGTCATGACACTGCTGAATGTTTTAGTTAATAATTTGATTGTTATATTATCCTTAATTTACTAGATTTTTATTCTCTAATTTTGTGTTTGTCTGATCGGATTGAAGATGTACTTTACTACAAAAATTATACGATTGTATTCTACCTTACTTAAAGTAAAGGAGCTTTGATATTTTTTAATTTTTTTAATTTTAGGTATATATAAAATAAATGATGAGATTGTAGACGACAAAAGGGTAGTAAGACTTATACAAGAAAATAAAGGTATTTAAATTCTCCCTCGCCCTGCTCGTCCGAATTTAAAGTATTTAATCTCTAAATTCAATAGGCTATAAACAAAACAAACACAGATATAGGATTAGTTGCTCGCAGTGACATATCATTTTCTCTTGCGATACAATATTTTATTTTACTTTCTTGTACATATTTCTTCGATTCAAACCACTGACATATAAATCCATGACATATAACATTGTTTCTCATTCGCATCTTTTCTTTTCCTCGGTTAATACCCCCAACGCCTGTACGTATGTAATAAACATAGCAGCAACTGTCAATATACCAATGTGACCAACTTCAATTCGACGCAACTGCGAGCACCTTCGATAATATTACATTGAAATGCCAAACTTTATATAGTGCCATTAAATCCCACCCGTAGAAACCGCAAAAACTTTCCTCGTGCATTATACACCCGACATCAAACTCTATAAATAGTACATACTGTTGCAGAACTAGTTATACTAGTTCTCATCTATAAATAATTACCACTAATAGCAAACGGGAAAACACCAATTTCAAACGAAATAAAATATATTTAAATTCTCCCTCGCCCTGCTCGTCCGAATTTAAAGTATTTAATCTCTAAATTCAATAGGCTATAAACAAAACAAACACAGATATAGGCTGAAAGGCCAGTCAAGGTCGTTAAACACCACCACATATATATATATATAGGATTAGTTGCTCGCAGTAACATCGAAACAAAGGAAATGAAACAGTTCAGAATAAGATGCCGATATTAAAAGATATTGCCAACTGATGATCTAAAATTTTTCTTCATATAACCATCTTCAAACTGACATCACGAGCTCTATAGTACGATAAAGGTGTATTATCTTCTCTTAGCTAGTAAACACTTCGCGACTTCAAAGAGAACACAACACGAAAATGAAATCAGATTCTAAACAAGTTAATTTCAGATAAATCTTTTATCACTTAACAGGACTCACTCTTATCCAAATCGACAATCGGAACACCAAAAACGTTATTTTCCAAAATAAAATTTATATTTCATAACGGTATATATATAGTGAACTAGACTGATGCTTCCACATGAGATGGTAATGCAAAGACAATTTTTCAAATCTTGAATCATTGGATAATTTCAAAGACTGTTTCCATTGATTCTGCAAATAGAAGAAATCAAAAACTTCATATATACATGTATGTTAATTAGGTAAACATTAAACTTCTATAGATATATACATACTTCATATCTATATACAACTTCTAATCACACTGTGTGATTCTTTATGTTACACTGTGCAACATAGCTCATGAAAGTCAAAACATATATATATATATCATATCTACATACATCAACTTCTAATCACAGTGTGTGATTCTTTATGTTACACTGTGCAACATAGCTCATGAAAGTAAAAACATATACATATCTCATATCTACATACATTAATTTCTAATCACACTGATTCTTTATGGTACAACATAGCTTGTGAAAGTCTATACATATACATATCTTATATCTATATAACATATGAAAAAACAAAGACCACAATTTTCCCCAAAACGAAACCAGGATATATACATGAACTATTAGGTACAACTTGACTAAATTAATGTGAATCATATACAAACAATAACTTATGTATGGTTGGCATGAATGTAAACACAATAACTGAATAAATTAATAACTCAGGAACTACCCCGCCGGCTAGGAACAACCAAATAAACCGAATAAAGGGGTCAACTGGAATCCTGGATCTGATCCAGTGCGACAAGACGTCTCGCCAGACATACTCGGACGTGTATTGTTTTAAAAACAAATATACAAGTATCATTGTACATTCATAATATGAATAAAACTTGAATGTTGCCCTGTCTGCACCGGCCTATAATGTGATAGTATCAGAGGAAAATTTCCGCTATAAAATAACCACGTATCTTAACCTTATACAAACTATACACTAGTACTGTACATACAATTATTTCTCCGTAAACGAACGACACGTGAAAAATTAAACTTCTAACCACACTGCGATACTTTATGTTACACTGTGCAACACAACTCATGAAAGTCTATATATATATACATCATGTACATATCTCATATCTACATACATCAACATCTAATCACACTGCTACACTGTACATCTATGGTACAACATAGCTCATGAAATTCCATACAAAGTCCATCATAATACTGTATATTATGTCACAGAACAGCAATATTGTTCACGAATAAAGTGTACACACTGTGTGCCATACCCTTATAAGTGTATATTGTTTAAATATATACCTTCTAAATTACTATTAGTAGGCAGACCGAATTAAATCTAACAAATTACTGTTAAATGGTTGCATATCAAAAATGCTGTATTCGTCCGATCCTTGCATAAAACTGAATTTGATTTCTCTAATCACGGAAATATTTTTTATAGCATTAATATTCGTACTGTAAACAATTCACAGCTGAATTTAACTTAAGTACCACTAATGTAGCTGTTGCTTTTCGCATATGCCGTATAAAATTAATTAGATAACCCGATCAATCAAATAATTATACATGTAGGAACTATCCAAACTAATGCAGTTATTAAATGCTGACCAATCATATGCAAATGCTTCAACACTGAATGTACCAGGTGTAAAAAACTTTAAAACAAACTACAACACTATATTTCTTCTGTCGGTAAGTAAATCACAAATGAATGAACACCGTAACAGATCAAATTATTTGAAATTAATGTCTGAAACACCCGGATCTTCGAAATCAAAATTTCACTAAATTTGTCAGCTTTTATATATTTATCTCTAGGAATCCATTCAGTTTTGATCATATCTCATACAATTTAAGCATATCGTTAAAAACTCTTAAGCTGTATCTGAAGCTCCTTCTTCATACAAACTTTTTTTATTTTCTTTAGTTTATACATTCTAATTATCGGTGTAAATCTAAACTAATTATCCACTCAATAGGTTATGTACGGATTGTAAAATATAATTGCTTACCGCTTTTAATTCTCTCCTAGTTTAACTCTTGGTTCACTCCGATTTATCTCTCTTAAAATGTGTTACATTTATTACCTAGTACATCTGCATATTCGGTGGCTTCGAAAAAAAAACCAAATCAGCTCAGGTATTCTATGAAAATATAAAAGATGCCTTAAATTAGATTTGTCATATTCAAAATACCCAAACTTAAGTTTTGTCTTTCAAAATACAAAAGAATCCCAATAAGCTCTACAAGATAGTCACACATAAAAGCCTCATCATAATTGACAAATACTGCAAAATGCTGTTAACATTGAAATTATTTTTCAACCCACTTTAACTAAATTTCCACAATTAATAGTAATATTGCATTCAAATAAAACAGATATAATGTTTTATAAACTCTCAAATTTTTAACAGGTATATCTAATGTCCCTTATTTTAAATTACAATTAACACCTAGTCATTCTATAATTTGAACTGGTGTCCATATGCTCTAGTCTTACTATAATTTAAAATAAAACCATATTTTTACTAACTCACTTTTAACCTGCAAGTCCATAATTTCACAAATTTCAGAACTTTCTGCCGCTCCCTATCAGTCGTCTAAATCACCCACAATCGGAATACTTACAGCTCTCCAATACTGTACTAAAACCTCTGATCGTTTTCTAGTAAAACTGTGAAAATAAATAATCTGATTTTGGTCAAATTTCTAGGGAAAAAAAATTGAAATCTTTGATGATCACAATTCTCATTTATGCTTCAAATAAAATTTATACATATATTGAATTATGTACAAACGTTTATACTCCATTAACACCTTCGAATTTGATGTTTCGTTTTTTATATATTTGTTTACACGACTCAAATCTAGTACACGTCTTTCTATACCTAAACTTTGTACTGAAACAGTTATCGGATTTAATACAATTATGGACACTCTATTTCATTGTTACAATTATAGAATTTCATAAAGACTTTTCAACAAAAATTGCATGCTTAAAAGCTGATTTGTTTTAAGGTTAATGAACACAACATGCTTCATTATTAAATGGAATTATATAACCAAATTCTATCGTATCTAAAATAAATTATAAGCCTGTAAAACGGTTTTCCAGAAGTATACATTATATTTTAAATTCGCTTTAATGTTAATAATTTGATCTCCAGACTTAATTTTAAAATTGTAAATAAAATCAACAGTATACTCAACTCCATTCATTATACTTCCATATAACATTGTTTCTCTTTCGCATCTTTACTCAATGTACCAATGTGACAAACTTCAATTCGTCGCAACTGCGAGCACTTTCGATAATATTACATTTAAATGCCAAACTTTATTTAAGAATTGAATGCTCTTTTTTGTAAATTTATTGGGGTGTAAAAGCGTTGACCGAAGTACATTTTGTATGAAGCGCGGAAGCATTCAATACTTATAATTACATTTTTACCTATAGGATCATGAAAACACGCCTTTTATCAAGTTTTTATTTCATTTACCTGTGCACTTTATTGTGGGACCTCGTGTCATCATGAATGAAAAGTTTTACTGTGTGATACAACTGCTTAAGGAATAACACGTGATGTACAGTTAGCCAATCAGAATAACGTAGTATAGTGAAACATACATTTAATGTAATTATATAGTGCCATTAAATCCCACACGTAGAAACCGCCAAAAACTTTCCTCGTGCATTATACACCCGACATCAAACTCTATAAATAGTACATACTGTTGCAGAACTAGTTATACTAGTTCTCATCTATAAATAATTACCACTAATAGCAAACGGGAAAACACCAATTTCAAACGAAATAAAATATATGTAAAGTCGGCATTGTTTGCATATTGTATTGTTTTTTAGTCTTAATTGTTTTTTATTTGTTGTGGAATCTTACATCACATAATAAACCAAAAATTAATTTAATAGACTGTCATCAATCGGTAAGATAAAACAAGTCAACACACTGATTCTTTCCAGAAGAAAATATTGCAAAGTATTAATTATTAATATTAATGCAAAGTGATACCTTATTGACCCTTATATGTTTGTGTATTGCTTTTACCATAAAAGATATTGATTTTGATATCAATAAAGCAAAACACAACATGACGTTTTAAACACCTATGCACATTTACGGTCCTAAAATCTGCCGTTATAGTTTGACATTGTACGAATGGTCTTTTTATTTTTATTAAATAATTATTTATTTATTTTTATTCTCTGACTATTAAGGCAGCAACTATTTGTTTTCGTGGGGGAGGGCTATGGATTTCTTTTCCGGGCAAACTTTTTTTTTCGCCTTTGGCGAAAAACAAGCTATTATTTTGGGGACAAGTCGAAAACAATTTTTTTCTTTCAATTTTAGCATTACATATAGTGGCAGCTGAGGGTGAAATAAACAATTTTTTTTTTCTCAGGTTCAAAAACAAATTATTTTTCTCTCCAAAAACTGGAAACAAACTTTTTTTCCAAAAAAATCCATATCCCCCCCCCCCCCCCCCCCCCAATCCCCCCACGAAAATGAAAATGTTTGATGTCTAATGGCGTCATGCTACAGAATCCATTGGATATCGGATGTGTTCTTGTTAATATTTTAGTCTTAAAAAGATAATTGTTTATTAGTTTATATGTGATTTTTACTAGCTTTAAGTCAGTGTGACTATTCTCATATATGTACTTTCTTTTGTGTTTTACTGGAATTTAGTGTGCTTTGTATCGATCTGATAAATTCACAGTCCTTCCAACGTATTTTATTTTATTGTTTACGGATTCGATCTCAATAAAGATGGCACAATACAGAGAAGTACACGGCCAATAAAAATGGTTCTTTGGAGTTTCGACCTAATACCACAAACACATGCCTGAATTCATTACACACACTGGAGACTGTAAACAAGAAGCGAAAGATACCAGACGCGGACATTCAAACTCATAAGTGTGGATCTTTTGTGCTTTACATGTCAGCCCCCCCCCCCCCCCCCCCATCCCCACTTCCCCACAAATATCGTCGCCCGAACAGTTCTTGATGTAGATATATATTCCTGCTTTCGAAGTACATATTAAGTGAAATATACACGCTGGGTACGTGTCAAATGAGCTATGCGTATTCAATATCTAACTTACGAAAGTTTCTAAATTGAAAGACTTATATGCAATCCATATGACATTTTCTTGTTTTTCAACTGTTTGATGAATCCTTGATTTCGAGGTAAAGCTTAACATTTGAAAAAAAAATCACATAACTAAATATGTCTTTCTTATATCTAAACTAAGGATGTACTTAGGTGAGGTTTTGAAATTTATGTAAATTGTTTAGACTCCTGGTTTTGCCTTAAATACCGAGTAAAATACTTGTCCAATAGCACCCATTTTACTTTCATATACAACTTCAATAGCTCATTCAAAAATCCATTAACCAAAGATTAAGCAAATTTTTGTTTTTCTTTTTTTATATAGATTTGAGACCAAACTAATACCAATGCAAATATAAGGTAAAAGTCCAAGTCAGCATTTTACCCGCTTTTTTAGATATCAAAGATCTCGCAAAGGAGCTCTATTAATATTTTTTTACTTACATAACATATCTTTTTGACCAGATGACAATCAAAGCACAGACTTCACTATAATGAATGGTGAAGGTGCAGTTCTACTTGGGGGAACATACGTTAAATGGAATTGCTTTCAGAAATCCTTAGAGTTGTACAGTCCTACTGGGTTTCTTCTTGGAAGTGTAAAAGGGTAAGTTATTTGTATAAAAAAACAACGATACGCTAAGAAAGGGAAAATGTCGTACAGGCTTGATATAAGAAGAAACGGTGTGCTAATATACATTTTGTATTATCCAGGAGTCAATGATGACTTGACATTTGAAAAGTTTGTATTAACTATCATTTATCTGGTCGATACATCATACGTGTCATATGTCGGAGCAGATCTTGTGTAGTTACTGATAGTTTTGACATTTTCTTTATGTTTCATTTTCAATTATCTACCAAAAAGCGACACAATTAGATAGAAGATAACATGCTTACGTTGCTCAGATCAACTATACATGCTTAACATATTTTAATGACTTCATCTGAATTGCCATCAATAATATAACGTAAATTACAAAAAATAAATTGACTTTGCGAAAAGGTGGGGACGTTGGCATTTAGATATATGTCATCCCCCTAAACGGATCACTCTAAATAGTGGTTGGTCCGAACATTTCTTTTTTAATTTCGTCTGACGTGTAGTACTTTCAATTTCGTCTAATTACTATTGTGAACTGCCATGCTCTTGGCGGCGATGTTTGCATAAAATGATTATCTTATACTTACGACAGATCCAGTATCGCTCCATTTCGCGTTTATTCTATTCCATCAGTTTCTATTTAACTTTGAATTTTTCTTTTCCTCAAAAACGATAACAAATTGTCTGCTTAAATATCCACGACTGCAGACTAGTCTTTACTCAATCTGTTGTCGTGCATACCAAAATTCAATATGAATGGACAATGCAAAACAGAAAATTGTCCTTTTCTACTTATTATTATAGTGCTTATATTTATATAATATATATTCACAGTAGAAGGAAAACAAATGTAGTCAATTATTCATGTTTTTTTTGTGTTTTATATATCAAACCCTTTACACCATGGTCCGTTGTGATTTTTAGGGACTGCGTAAGCCTGACTACTGAAAAAAAGTATTAGTATATTACAAAAAATTACTTAATTCATTGTGTCCTTAGTAAGAAAAAAACGTGAGTGTTTTAAACAATTCAACATTTAACAGACAGTTAATTTGCAGAAAATGACCATATGTCATTCTAAACGTGATCATCCGGAAGACGAAACGTGCATATGCATTATAATTAGCTGAAAACATCACCACGCAAATTAGTACATTTGTATTAGCGCACAATTTCTTTATCGTAAAATTCTCGACATTGATGAAAACAAGACATTCGAATGTCAAATCAAACGCTCCATGAGTGGAAAGGGAATGAAAACATGTACTGATTAAAAAATCTATATTCTATAAACAGTAAGTTTACACATTAATTCTACGAGGCTGGAGATACATGCAGTGCACCAGTAGCGCTCGTGAACCTGTTGTTGTAAAATATGTACATGTATGTCATACTAAGTCAAAACTTTCAAGGGCAATCGGTAACCTGCACCATACAACCGTTAAATATTTTCAATAAAAAAAACAGAACCTCTGAGTAATGTGCACGTGTGACCTCCTATGTTTTTAATTTCATCTTGTTTATCCTATAGAACTGGATATTTTCAATGCAGTGCAGACTACAAGATATGTTCAGCAAGTCAGAATGTTCTTTATCTTATTAAACTTGATTATAGCGCACAAGAGTGTGTAATTAATGTAAGTATCGACATGTAGTGTTACATATTAATGCCAGTCTTCGTTGAAAGAAGCAAGACCGATTAGTTTGATATACTGAAAACTGCATCAAGTCATATTTTCAGTAATTAAGCAAAACAATTCAATCTGTATGAAGGAGAAACGAGAGAGAAATCATTATATATTACCAGAGTATAAAAGCAGCATTTAACTTAACCTCATACAGAAATAACCTATACACAAGCTATTGTTGTTTATTTCTGTCTTGTCAAATTTGGTTTTTAACTTTTTAATCGTTCAAGTTGAAAATCGATTAGAATAATATTTCATAGATTTCGTGCAACCGACGCGCTTAATAGACTAGCCGAGTTCATATTTGATCAAGGCTTCTAAAACATTCTTGAAGGATTCCGCAGGTTCCACAGCATCATCAGTGAATTAAAAGTGTAATTGTTGACTGTAAAATGTAAGTTCCTTCGGCAATGACATTCAGTTTTTTAATCAAAATTATCAAAGGCCAATGCCTTCTGACTTAGAACAGGCGACAAAAAGGAGGATATAAATATACTTTGTGAAATCTCATCCTTTTCCCTACATGGCAGTTAACTTGTATAAATCTAAAATCAACACTCTTTCACATAGATTTGATCATACTGTGAAACCTGTCTTGCTGTATGGGAGTGAAACATAGGGAGCTTCAGTTATAGATAAACTAAATAAAAATGAACATAATCTGTTTAAACTATACAGTCATGTCAATTCTGTAAATTTTCTATGGGTTTAGGGAAAAAATTTACAAATATAGCTGTATTGGGTTTAATGGGAAGATATCCCTTATTTCTTGAAGTAATTTTAAATATGTTTAAATATTATGAATATATATTAGAGTCTGATGATATCCTTCTCTCTGAAGCTCTTAATGTCTCTAGATCACTAAATAATTTAAACAAAAATAGTTGGTATATTTGTATTGTTATTCCTATGAAATATCTTGTTATAGATCTAAAACTTGTTAAAAACTCGAAGATTAATTTTAAATCACTGATTTACCGGAAATTAAAACCAAAATATTCTTGTATTTGGAAAGCTGAATGATAGACAAAATAATCAGCATGGAAATAAACTAAGAACTTACAGATTATTTAAAGAAAATATCTTTATGGAAAAATACTTTTAATTTTAAATGAGGATGAAAGGGGGCTGCTCAGAGTCATTGCACATAAATTAGAAATTGAAAGAGGCAGATATGTGGGGCTTCGAGTGGAGGATAGAATATATAAATCATGCAACACTGATTCATTTTCTTCTTCAGGGTTCTCTTTTAGAAAATTAAAAATCTGAATATATAAATTACTTAAATAAGGTTAACAAAAACTTTAAAAGCCTCCCAAATCACTAGTATGCAATTGAACTTAATGTACTGCTCAAATAATTGGGCGTCTTAATTGACAATGACAAACTTTATACTTGCATATGTATTGTATTCTCAAACAGTACTTACAAAATAAAACTTATCACTGGGCGTGTACTTACATAAGAAATACGATGGATGCCACATAAGGAGTAAAATATGCATACCGTTCGGTAGCACTTTGATCCACTACAAGTTTTTCGTGTTATTCAGTTTTTAGATTTCTATGATTTTATTTGGTAAATTTTTGTTGATTGTTTTTCTTTTTTTTTGTCATTTTCTTTTAGATTTGTTTTCGACCCGCGGTTTTACATTTTATCTTTTTGTATTTTTCGCCTATTTTCATTTACCAAAAAGAAAAACGCATAGGGAACTTTGTTGAGATATCAACACCGAAAAGTCAGTAATACATAAAACAAAAACGGAATCCATTGTATAGCATAGACATACTAGTACTAGTAATTAGCTTGAAATTGTAATATGCACCCTTCATTGAAAAAATAGAGGTATACTGACAATTATACAGGACACACACAAAAAACAAAACACCTGAATATGTTTACAGTTCATTCAAGTGCGGTACATGTTTGGAATAAAACTTCATGCAATAAGACGGAACTTCCAAATACATGAGCTAATATATATTTAACTCTTAAGATAACGAAATCAATTGAAAGTCTCTATTAACAGATAAACATTGTGGTTTTGACTTACCTATATATTTATAAAACTAATTTACACAATGTTACAGGTGAAATAAAAAAAAAAAGATTCCAAATCTTAAGGAAAGTACAAAGCCAAAAGTCCTTTACCACATAGCAAAATCAAAAGCACACACACATCAAACATATTCCTGACTTGGTACATCCATTTCTCTTTGCAAAACACATTGGTGTTGGTGTTTGCTTTAACTCTCATTTGATTGACAGTCACATATAATCCATTTCATTGACAACAATGAACATGATGAATGAACAAAACAAACTAATTACTTAAAAAATTATATAGAAAAAAAAAGCATAACCATTAACACATTTTAGCGATTGATATAGCAATATTAAATTTACTTTTTTTAAGTTATATATTACATATTTCAAAACTTATTGCTAAGTTCAATGTTGAACAAAATAGTTTTTTTAAACTTATAAAATTGAAACAGACGTATGCTATTTTTTTCATTAGATAACAAGAAACACTAATGAAAATGTAGCAATTGCATCAGCACGCATTGAGGACGATGGAAAGGTTGTCTCTACTGTAACTTGTTAGTATAGTTCATATTTTTTAAATGTAAACATCTTCACAGCGACGGATCATTTGGAAAATAAATTGTAACTTTGATAATTAATAAAACAATTATAACTATGTTGTAAATATTAAATATTAAATAGCGTATTGGTTCATTGGCATCCTTGCTTTGACATATTATGCTTTGAGAGTTTTTGATGAAGGTTAAGGAAGCTCCTCGGACGTATGGTATTTATAAAGTGTTGTTTTATATTTTTTATCATTCTTTTAACGGTCAACTGACTGTTGCTAGCAATGTCTGTACAATTGCTTCTTTGTGGTTTAAATTACCAATTGTTTTTGTTCCACAATATCAACTCATGCGTATATGTTTTGCTTTAAACCAATAAAATATATTTGGATTGTTATACCAAACATAAGAAATACTATCAATGTATAAATTGTGGGTTACATATTGGGATAGTGACCATACACGATATTTATGGAGTCCTTAAATTACATATGGGTCAAGAGACAAAACATTTAAACATGGAACAATCTAGGTTGCAAAATTTGAATTTTGAAAAAGATGATATATCTTTATTTCAGACTTAAAGAACATACCAGTATTGCAAAAGTTTCTCATACTGTGTGCAGTCGTAGCTTGTCAGCAGGAGATTAGCAGTAAACGTGCCAATCTAAACTTATATTGTGCATTGTATTATGAGAGAAAGGTCAAATTTTTTCTTCTGTGTATACTATTTCCCATTGTACTTGTTGTATATTTGACATTTATACTTGCTTTCACAGCATATTTTATTGCTACATTGTTTTCATTATTATTAAGTAGATGTTGTAGTAAGGATTCCGACTTTTCCTGTGTGTTTACCTGGCCGTGTAGATTGTGTCAGAATAGACATAGTTTTAAACAATATATTCTATGCTGTAATCGTTTTTGGTGTATTGGACACATTTTGATATTCCTCTTTATTGTAATATTTGTCCATGGTTTTGGTTTATATCATGTTTATATGCATGTGTGAATAAGTATGATCGCGTTTTAACTTCTAAAAATTGTTTACAATAAAATAAATAAATTATCAGCCTTTTGATATATCATCTTTCAACTCATCTGATTGAACAATTAATTCAAAAGGTATTTTAAATAATTATCCTAAAATGCAATCTAAATGCAAAATATAATACCCTTACCCATATTTACACCCTTTGAAGGTCCACCGGTGTCTGTTCCAATAACGCCATTTTGCACTTCACAGTACATTTTGTACATACTTATAAATTATTTATATACTATTGATAAAGACTAAGGTATTTATGGAGACAAAATCTATATATAAAATTGAGAATGGAAATGGGGAATGTGCCAAAGAGACAACAACCCGACCATAGAAAAAAAAAACAACAGCAGAAGGTCACCAACAAGTCTTCAATGTAGCGAGAAATTCCTGCACCCAGAGGCGTCCTTCAACTGGCCCTTTAACAAATATATACTAGTTCAGTGATAATGAACGCCATACTAATTTCCAAATTGTACACAAGAAACTAAAATTAAAATAATATAAGACTAACAAAGGTCAGAGGCTCCTGACTTGGGACAGGCGCAAAAATACGGCGGGGTTAAACATGTTTGTGAGATCTCAACCCTCCCCCTATACCTCTAGCCAATGTAGAAAAGTAAATGCATAACAATACGCACATTAAAATTCAGTTCAAGAGAAGTCCGAGTCTGATGTCAGAAGATGTAACCAAAGAAAATAAACAAAATGACAATAATACATAAATAACAACAGACTACTAGCAGTTAACTGACATGCCAGCTCCAGACTTCAATTAAACTGACTGAAAGATTATGATTTCATCATATGAACATCAGGCACAATCCTTCCCGTTAGGGGTTTATTATCATACCATCATAACATATATGAGAAGAACATAACCCGTGTCATGCCAACAACTGGTTTTTGACTACAATGTGTTTATTTCCGATGCAAAGACCCTATAAGTGAATCAATATTAACGCCAAAATATGCAATCTTTATATCCCTTCTTAATAAGTCTATTCAACGGGCCACATATATGAAATTATATGACAATCATTTGAATGACTTATACTTTGTAGTCTTGTCTCCAATTACATATAATTACATTAGATGTATGTTTCATTATAAAACGTTATTCTGATTGGCTAACTAGCAGTCTCGTGATATTCCTTAATCAATTGCATTACACAATGCAACTTCTCATTCATGATGACACGAGGTCCCACAATAAAGTGCACAGGTAAATGAAATAAAAACTTGATAAAAGGCGTGTTTTCATGATCCTATAGGTAAAAATGTAATTATAAGTATTGAATGCTTTTTTTTGTAACTTTATAGGGTTGTAAAAGCGTTGACCGTGCGCACATTTTTAGTATGAAGCGCCTCCGCGCTTCATCCAAAATGTACTTCGGTCAACGCTTTTACACCCCAATAAATTTACAAAAAGAGCATTCAATTCTTAATTGAAATATTATGTTTTAATAACATGTACATGATGTATATCGTAAAAAACTCGAAATCGCGAAAAAGCGAAAACGCGAAATCTCTCGACTTCGAATTTTCGCCTTTTCGCGTTTTCGACTTCGAGATTTTGCGTATTTGGGTTTTCGCCATATAGAATATTTCATTGCTACATTGTTTTCATTATTAATAAGTAAATGGTGTGAGGATTCCGACTTTTCCTGTGTGTTTACCTGGCCGTGTAGATTGTGTCAGAATAGACATAGTTTTAAACTATATATTCTATGCTATGATCGTGGTTGGTGTTTCGGACAAATTTTGATATTTCTCGCAATTGTTATACTACTCCATGTTATGGGTTTTTATTGGTTTTATGTAAGACTTTTGGAATAAGTTTTACCGCACTATTGCTAATAGGTACATGTATGCAAGTTGGCGATGATGATGATAACATTAACAATAAAATTATAATGAATATTGTTTATCAGCTTTTTTATATATCACCTTTCAATTTACCTGAATAACTTAAAATGAATCCGGAAGGCATTTTGAATAAGTATACCAAATATAATACCCATACCATTAACAAACAACCTAATCTGAATAGTTACAAAACAAATCTCACTATTACATGTACCATTGTATGGCTTGAACTGTTGAAACAGTTGTAAACAACAAATAATAATGACTTTCTGTAGTAGAATATAACTGATCTTTAACTGATTAAAACGAATATGGTGTTTCCAATTTAGAAAAAAAAAAAAAAAAAAAATGTGGAAAAAGATACAAAGTCGCCTCAAAAGCCTACAATTTACATACGGTATCAATTACAAGCTCATTTTGTCTTCTATAATACGTTCATCCTAAAATTCAAGAATCTATCCAGTAAATTTGTGAAAGCAACGTTTTGCTCTTTCTTGGCCGGGATTCTAAGTCATGCTACTGAGATATCATGGCAACAAATAATCTTGCACTATTCCCAGCGCTAGCGTAAAAACTGACAAGGCCTGAAAAGGAACAGGTGATCATGTAAATGGTAGCATTCGTGCATTGCAATGACAAATTTAATATGAAGGAGTACGGGGTAGTGTCGGTAGACGTTTATCGTTTATACAGACAAATAGATATATCATGTGAAAATCATGACATTAATGTATGTTTTCATATGCAGGATCTGAACAAGCATATTCCTTCTGAATAGAGAAACATTGCCAAAATAAAAACAGCACACAGACATGAACCCCCTTCTTTTGCCCACAATCCAGACCCTCATATATCATTTTGACGGATCGTTTTTGTGATATAGTTACCCTTTTTTTTTTCAAAAATATAGTTTGTACAAGATAATGTGTTGTTAATCAATGTACCGTAAAGAATATACCATGTCCTCTCAACAGACGTCATAACTAATTCATTTCCATGACATGCATCTGCTTATTTCCTGTTTGAAAATGTTTCTCTCCATCATAAATATATTTTATATATTTGACACTGTAAGTTCAGAAATCAATTATCAATCGCTTATATCTCTTCTAAAATTGCATTCGCATATATTGACTTCAAATCTTATTAATTGGTAAATGATTGGTTTAATCAATTGATCAGATATCAAGACATCTCGTCACTCTCCTTTCATTTCAAATATCCGGTACAAAGAATAAAGAAGTATTGAATATCACAGGAAGTAACTCACCAAAGATACAAATATGCGTGTTTCGTCTACACGAGAAAAGTCTGCGTGATATTAATATAAATCGTGCTCTTTACAAGATCGACATGCTGAGCCGATGCCATCAGCGTCATACTTGTTCAAACGGTAACTTTCAGTAGGAAAATTTATTTATGAATAAAAATAACAAAACACTGTTAAAGAAAAGATAACCTTACATGAATGTCCTGACATTTTCTTCATTTAAACTGTCTTGATCATGACTAGTATAACTAACGGTGGAATATTACATGCTGAAATTTATATGATGGATAATATTAGGATGTTCCCTGTACTTATAAGTTTTGTCGCAATTTATATTTGTTCTTTTCAGGTTTACTCGGATGTTGGGCACTTTAACGCTGAGGTACGGATGTACGACAGTCGCTTATTACTCCATTATATTGACAACACTTTGTGAATAATGAAAATCAGTCTTGTTGAAATTACATGTGACCTGATAGAAAATTTTGTTTTGACTCCTCCCTAAACAACCAGACGTCATAACATATCTGGAAATCCTGCTACATAGTGAATAAATGAGGATCTTAATTATTAATTCACGTTTAATTTATCCGAAACGATACATTGACATAGATAATGGGTCTTTTTTTTCTTATGTTAAACAGAAATTGAGCTTAGAATTTTAATTTGGCATTATATTTAGAAAGATCATATGATAGGAAAAATGTGTTCTAAGTTTCAAAATGATTAGACTTTAGCTTCCTTGAAATCTACGAACGGACGAACGGACGAACGGAAAAACGAACTAACGAACGGACAAATGAACAGAAGAACGGACCCACATACCAGGAAACATAATGCCCCTCCACTATCGTAGGTGGGGCGTAAAATTAAATTTTTAACAGCTATGTAGAATGACATGTTTTGTCGACTTTTTTTATGCATTTTGCCAAATCTTCGTTAAAATAAATTCATCTACATGTATATGATCGTGAGGTTATATAGAACTATAAAAAATCATGTTATTAAAGATTATCATGAAACAGAATATGCAGAATAACAACAGATTGGCAGTGAAAGCATAAGGTAAGAGAAAATATATTGACAACTAAGAATAAAGGTTCTGAATAACGGGCTCCTGACTTTGGCCGGCGTTTGACATTTTTTTTAACTGTCAATCTTCTTACCATGGACAACTGCGTAAAAAATCCCTCATTGGAAACAGACTGCATCTTCTTTAGGATGTACTAAGGTGCACGTGAGGTTTTGAAAATGGATGTCAGATGTGGGACTCCTTGTTTTTCATCAATACAGGGTAAAATATTTTGCCCAATAACACCCTTTTTTTGATTTTATAAAATACTTCAATAGCTCATAAAAAGCAGATTCTTGATTTTTGTTCTTTTGATTTGAGACTGTTGTGAAAGTACAATTTACACGACGTAATGTTATATTTATTCCCGTACTTTCACTTTCCCATTGTTGACGTTAACTTCCGCCCAGCAATTGTTTATATGGTTTTGAAGAGTGAAGTTGATATACACCTCGAAGAATAAGAAGATTGATATTTGACTTGATATATATTTTATAAAAGGTAAACAGCATACATTTTACACACTGTATTATTTTGCTGATCTCCGCATCAGGTTCTAAATATATACTTTGGCCTATTTATAGATTGTAGTTTCCCCTGTTAAATATAGCGCGATCGGCAATTCAAACACATTAGCGTTGGCTGTTCATTTTTATTATTTATTCGCGTATTCCTGTGTGAATAAACTGTGTTGTATATTTATTGTGTATTTTAATAAAGTATTGTATTTCTACATGTTGTTTGCATAAAGACGTAACTGCCGTATAAAGTTGTGGTAATTGTTTAATGAGACAAATACTTGTTGTGAAGCCCATGTATGATTTTACCCGCTCGGACCCGTTTGTTCTATAAGTAAGAAAGTTCACAACAACTGGTGACAGCCGTGGGATTAATTTAAAATTCGTGTTATTTAAAGATTGCAAAACTTATCAAAGCAGTTTTTAGCTTTTGGTTTTGTTTTCTTCGTTCGGAAACTTATCGTGATATTTTACCAAATTTAAAACTTTTTAAAGCTGTGTTAGATTTTGGTTTTAAGTTCCGCCGTGATCCTAAATTTCTAGACTTTGTAGGGCATGTTTTGCTTTGGTCTATGAAATTTGTCCTTTTGTCCCGCGTTTCCCGCGTATCAAAACTTTTCAAAGCGTATTTTGTTTTTGGTTTTGAAATATCGTATTCGTGTTATTTAAATTTCAAAACTTTTCAAAGCAGTGTTTGCTTTTGGTTTTGAAATATCGTGTTCCGCTGATTTGTAAGGGTTTCAAAACTTTTCAAAGCGTATTTTGCTTTTGGTTTTGAAATATCGTGTTCCGCTGATTTATAAGGGTTTCAAAACTTTTCAAAGCGTCTTTAGCTTTTGGTTTTGAAATTTAACTGTAGGGCTAGCATTACTTCTATACTTTTTATAGCTATTGGTTTTGAAGGTGTGGTTTTTTTTTATATGATCGTTTTCGGTATTTCAATAAATATTTCAAATCCATTCAAGGTTTTGTTAGCTTTTAGGTTTGAAATTATTCAGACGCGAATAATATTGAGTAAACCGTGGTTTAAGTATCGTGTTTATATATATATAATTTAGATTTTCGTGCAATATTTACATTTGAATAAGAATGATGCTCAGAAGTCGTCAGTTACCTACTGTTCAAAGAACTAAAAATTTATATGAACCAAGAAGTTGTTTAGGTTCAGTATCGGATTCACACATATTGAATAAGAATCGAGAAAACGTACCAAAAAATTCAGCAACAAATGAAGTTGAAACAATGACCCGTGTTTCTGGAGGTAATACACCAATTTTCACTGATGAAAGTACCATGCCGAAACATAATGATAGTTATAATGAAGAAGAAACAACCGCAATGAGACAAGGGAATACAATTCCTAGATGGGAAATGAACAGAGAGGCTCATCAAAGTACCTTACATACTGACAATAGGCGACCAAATAATCAAAGTACAGAAAATACTGTTCCATCTGAAAATAGAGAAACATATCAAAGAACTTGGAGTACTGGTCACTCAGATAACAGAGATGCATATCAAAGTGCATGGAATACTGATCACTCGGACATGAGGGAAAATCCAAGTACTTGGAGTACTGATCACTCTGAACGACGGGAATTAAAAAGAACATCTGGTCAAAGCAATAGAGAACATCAAAGCACTCACAGCACTGTTGAAATGGAGAGGTGTGAAATGAATAGACATGAACAGCAGAGAATGGACTATTCTGAAGTGGGCAGATATCAGTATGTTGATAATTATCCTGATCATAGACAGTCGTCATCTCAAAATTCTGATAGTACGCATCATAAAAGATTTATGGGTTACACAGAGACTTCCACAAGACATTCAGAATTACTTAGAAATATGCCTGATTATACACATACCAAAAGTAATTATGCTGAACCTCAGACATATGTTCCGTCAGAAACTATACAACCAGTTAGAGGAACAGAATATCCAAGAGCAACTGCTGATAATATGTACTCGAGATATGAGAGACCTCGTTGTCCAGAAAATGCATATTCCAAGGTATCAAATATGAGTCGTATGTCATCAAATGAACCACAACATAGACTTCCTTTTTATAATGGCAAAACTGAATGGGAATCATGTTGGTGTCAATTCCAGATAATTTCAAGAAGTTACGCTTGGGACAATCAGAAGCAAGCAACACAGCTGTTATTATGTTTGCAAAATGAAGCTTTAAACTTTGCTTCAAGGCTCCCACATGCAGTACAGACAGATATTTTTAGTTTGTTTGTTGAGGTGAGGAAGAGGTTCGGTGACAATATTTTACCATCAACACACAGAGCAGCACTTCAAGATCTTAATAAGCAGAACAAAGAAAGCCTACAAGAATTTGCTTATAGAGTTGTAAACCTGATAAGTAAAGCTTACCCAGAAATTAAAGGGACTCAGCTATTCGAAGAATTGACTGTTGAACATTTCCTTTATGGTCTTAATGATGAAAATATGAGGTATGATGTTATAAGCAAGCAGCCAAAATCTATTGATGAAGCTTTGAATATGGTCATGTGGCATGAGAGCTGTAGATCTAGGAGTGGTAAAAACCGTAAAACTTCAATACGAGAAGTACAGTTCGATAGCCAGTGTGAGGAAAACGATATCAGAAGGTTACACCAAAAACAATACGTAACTGAAGAAAGACTTAACCAGTTTGGCAGAGAACTCAAAGATTCTATTATTGAGGGAATGGCTAATTTAAATAAAAAAATGCCTAGTTTGCCAAGTACTAACAGTAATAATTATCAGCAGTCCAATTATGCATAGAAAACGGAGAGTAATAACAATATGTGTTATAATTGCAATGGCATTGGTCATTACAGACGTAATTGTCCATCAAAACAAGATAAATGGGAACCAAAGAGAAATAGCCATTATGGAGAAAACCAACAAAGAGATGCATATGCACCAGTCAAAACACCTTTCGATCCTTTAAACTAGAAAGGGCTGTGCCTGTAGGCCAAGTCATAGCCCCAAAGAGTAACGAAGTAATTATTGAGAAAAGACAACAATCTATTCCAAAGAAGGAAATTGAATGTTTAAAAAGAAAATTTGCAACCTCAGAGAAAAACTCTTCTGAGAAACATCTAACTACTGAAGGTTTAGGCCCTCAAGCAGTGATGTTAAAATTATCAGTAAGAAATCAGACCAATGTAGCAAGAATAAACATATTGAAAAACCAGTTTTGTCCAGGGTTGATGTTGTGAATCAGTATAGAGATGATATGAATAAGGAAACTATTGCTTTAACTTCCGGAATTTTACCAGAGAAACACTTTGAAGACAACGAATCTTCTGATGATAGTGTTGATGGAGAAAATAGTGTATGTATTAACAGAGTTGAATCAGCAGTTATTCAAACGTCTGTTAGAATAAATGATTATGAGTTAAAAGCGGTAATTGACACAGGTGCTGAGGTCACTGTGCTCAGTGAAAAGGTTTATAGGAACCTTGCAAAAGAACATCATCTTGAGTTGAAGACAGCAACGCATGGATTGTTAGTAGCTGAAGAGGGGGAAAAGATGTCAGCAACTGGTATTACAGAGATAGAAATGAGTTTAGGGCCACTGCGTTTTACTTGGCCAGTATACGTAGCACCCTTGAATGACGATTTGCTTCTTGGTTGTGATATTATTGATGAATTGGACATCACGGTAAATACAAAACGTGGATTTCAAATAAAAGACATTTGGTATCCATGTATAGTAAAGAGAAGAGAAAGTAACAGACTGTTGAAGTATCACAGTGGACAAAGGGCGGATTCGCACCAGCAAGGTGAATCTTTGAAAGAAGAGGGGAACAGTTATAAAAAAAGTGATAAAGACAGAGCCAGAGGTGGTAATGGACATTACAACAGAGGCAGTGATAGACAATGCAATCAATGAAATAACCAAGGCAATTATAGTAGACGGTATAACAGAGGTAATGACAATCAGGGGAATAACCGAGACAACTATAGACAAGAAAACAGACAACATAACCAAGAAGAGAGACCACAAAGAAGTGAATTTGCTTAAACTCTAATCAACCAGAAACCAAATGTAAAACACCTGAACGATATGAAAGAGGCACAAAGTTATATCAATTCCAATGACAGGGAAAGACCTAAAGACAAAAACCATGATGATCATATGAGAGATTCTAGCTCAGACAGGCAAGATAGATTGAGGCCAAAAGACAAAAATGATGAGGATCAAACCAGGGATCCAAGTCTAAATAAAAGCCTACCTAAACACTGCATACAGTATACTATTGGTTCTTTTACTGATACTGCATCAAAAGACCAGTCAAATGAAGTACAAAGTACAACCGTCGAAGGTCCCCAAGGAATTGATATTGACCAACAAGTTCTTGATAATCAAACTATGGAATGGGATGTGCAACAAGACCAAGGTCAAATTTTGTACTATACAAACCAACGTGAACAAGATTACAGACCTCAACACTACAACAGAGGAAAAGGTCAACAACGACAAGGATTTAATGAAAAATGGGACAACTCTCTGGGTCAAGTGAGAGATGCGAATCATCATAGGTACAACAAAAGACAGTATGACTATCACAATCAAGACAGAGGTCAACAGCATCAGAGTAATGATGATAGAAGAGATATTTATGACAGAGGTCAACGATATCAAGGTTTTTCTAACAACAATGATAGTTACCAGCAAGATCAAGGATACAATAGACGAGACAGGAGACAGCAAAGATCATGGGGAGAAAAGTCAGACATCCATCTATCAAAGGCACTATCATTTATTTTAAGACATGATGCAGAAAGACAGGGATATAAAATGATGCCAGGAGGTTTTCTTTATGTTGATGAAATTCTAAAAAGGCAAAGCAATCTACGGTTTATAACCATGAAGATGTAAAACGAATTGTAGAAACAAACGACAAGAAGAGATTTTATATGGAGCCAGATAAGGAAACTGGGAAAATGAAAATCAGAGCAAACCAAGGACATAGTATTGACGTATAGGATCTTGAATTAAAACCATTATTAAAAGTCAAGGAAGTTACTATGATTATCCATGAAACCTCCTATAATTCTTGGGAGAAGATCAAATACACAGGTTTAAGTAGAATGGGAAGAAACCATATTCACTTCGCGGCAGGAGAACTAGGAAAAAATGGTGTCATCAGTGGCATGAGACAATCCTATGAAGTAATGATATTTATAAATCTAGAGACAGCTTTAACAGATGGGTTCAAGTTTTTCCGGTCAGCAAATAATGTAATACTTTGTGCTGGAAATGAAGATGGAGTTATTCCACCTAAATACTTTGTACAGGTACTTGCCATGAGACAACCAAAAGAGGAAATAACCCAACCATTGTCACAGAAGAAGAGAAAACTGGGAAAAGAAAATAGGAAGATTAAAAGTGTGGTGTTCTTTCCGTATAAGTCACCTGTTAATAAACTGTATAAATAAATTTGACAATGTTCGAACAATATATATTTATATGTTGATGATTTATTGCTTTATGATTTAAATGTGTTGATATTGCTATGTTTTAATTGTGATGAATATGCATTTACAGAAGAGGTGATTTTTGAAATTTAGAAATTTTGCATATTGTTTATTTTTCATGTCGTTATTATTGATGTTTTTTTTTACTGTAAATAAGGTACATTTAGGTAATGTTTTAATTTCGAGGGCGAAATGATTTTTTGAAAAGGGGGGGGGGGCAGTGTTGTGAAAGTACAATTTACACGACGTAATGTTATATTTATTCCCGTACTTTCACTTTCCCATTGTTGACGTCAACTTCCGCCCAGCAATTGTTTATGTGGTTTTGAAGAGTGAAGTTGATATACACCTCGAAGAATAAGAAGATTGATATTTGACTTGATATATATTTTATAAAAGGTAAATAGCATACATTTTACACACTGTATTATTTTACTGATCTCCGCATCAGGTTCTAAATATATACTTTGCCCTATTTATAGATCGTAGTTTCCCCTGTTAAATGAGGGGGGGCAAGGGGTTTAACTATTATGCTGTTATGGGGCAATTTGACTCTTTGTTATCTGTTATTCTGAAAATATATTTGCTGTTAGCTGTTATTGTCTTATTTATTGTTAGCTGTTATTGGACTATTAGGTTTTTTGTTATCTGTTATTGTGATAATGTATTTGCTGTTAACTGTTATTGAAAATTGGAATGTTAGCATTTGTTTTGACAGCCAATATTCGGTAAAAATTGAAGATTATTGAACATTGGGGTCTACCACTAGTAATATAGTTGTCCCGCATTCGGTGAAGGATTTCATAAACATATACCCATCACAGATCATCACATAAAAATATTAATAGAACGGTTAGGTCCAGGACAACTCCAGCATATCTTATGATTATCCATTGTAATAAAATCCATTTTTTTATGAACATGTAGCTTGCTATTCAGTGTGAGCCAAGGCTCCGTGTTGAAAGCTGTATTTTGACCTACATGTACAATGGTTTACTTTTATAAATTGTTACTTGGATGGAGAGTTGTTTCATTGGCACTCATACCACATCTTCCTATATCTATGTAGTAATTATTTTTTGTATGGGGATATTGTTCGTCGTTTCCAGTACGTACATATTAAATTCGAACAATTTTTAATATGACAAAAAGAAAATATATTGCCAGGGATATCTGATGAGGATGTCAATTAAGGACTAGGTCCTTACAACCATATAATAAAGTACACAGACTCAGATCTGTGATTCTTTTCTTAGCAGAACCAAATACATTGTACAATAAAAGTTCCAACCATATCCTGCGTTCTGAAACTGCACATAACTCATTATAAACAAAGATTTAGTTCGTCTTCAAGCCATTGTTCCACTACTTTACTTAAGGAATAACAGTACTGTAGTTGAAGAGTTGCCACCGTCAATTGTAGATTTGACGGTCGCAAATGCAGTTTTACTGGCGACGCGTAGCGGAGACAGTAAAACGGAGATTTGCGACCGTCAAATCAAAATTGACGGTGGCAACTCTTTAACTACAGTACTGTTATTCCGATTCTAATGCATTTCAAAAAGAAATAATACGATAAAACTTGGAAAAATGTCTAAATTTGACAAATAAAAAAAAATCCGCGAAACTTCATGAATGATTTTGGCGCAAAGACGTCATGGGTACACGTGACGTCAGACAAATGAAAACTTACAAACTGGAGGTTATTACGTTACCTGTACGCTTAAAATTCGGATAAAAAAACTTTAAAACGGCGAATTCGAGGTTGGTGTTGTTTTATTTTGGATTATATAGTAGTAATCGAACATTTGTTGGTTCAATCATTTCAAAATGGTTGTCCTCCTTAGTTACGCCTGGTCAACTGTGGATTAGACGGCAACTTTTAGCCAATGAAAAAAATTGTTACATACAAATTGCATTAGAATATGTTTTCTACTTACTAGTACACTAAAAAAACTGATAATAAATTGTTCAAATATAGCCTTTGAAAATAGTGAAATAAATTACTTTTGGAGTTTCAAAATTAGTTCAAAGTACTTGATAAATTGCATGCTTATAATTGGTGCTTTTGATTTTTCTACCCTATATACCTCTGTGGTCATAGTCTTATTAAGAAAAAAAGCACACACCTCATGCATTGAACGTGCATTTAAAAAAAAAACAGAATGCGAATATATATATTCAAACTCTTTCAGGGCATTTTTTAGTAAAAAAAAAAACAAAAGAACTGTGTCAATTGGACCTGCTTTGATACCATAACTGCCCTTGAATTTTTTACAAAATATCATTTTTGTCTGCTATGTAGTTTCCATATACCGTCAAGTTATCAGAATTCCAATGAGGACTTACTGTGCACCACTAATTGCAGACCTGTTTCTGTATTGTTATGAGTTACAATTAATGGAAACATTCAGCAACTGGAGGGATTGTGCTTGATTTTCATATGATGGAGACATAAACTTTCAATCAGTCCAGGAACTGACTAATTTTAATATTTCATTTACTGTTATCTGTTTTGTGTCCATTTTAATTCCTTGTTATCTGTTATAAGCCAAATCAATTTGCTGTTTTGCTGTTATTGGGACCCCCCTTGCCCCTCTCTTAAATATAGCGCGATCGGCAATTCAAACACATTAACGTTGGTTGTTCATTTGTTATTATTTATTCGCGTATTCCTGTGTGAATAAACTGTGTTGTATATTTATTGTGTATTATAATAAAGTATTGTATTTCTACATGTTGTTTGCATAAAAACGTAACTGCCGTATAAAGTTGTGGTAATTGTTTAATGAGACAAATACTTGTTGTGAAGCCCATGTATGATTTTACCCGCTCGGACCCGTTTGTTCTATAAATAAGAAAGTTCACAACAGAGACCCAAAATTATACCAATGCAAATGTAAGGTAAAAGTCCCAGTCAGCCTTTTTCCGCCAATTTTTAAAATTAACTCAAATATCTTGAAAGGAGCTCCATGACCTATCAATATTTGTAGCTTATTTTGTTTCTTAACTGGTGCTCTTTTGACATGCAGTATCATTTTTAATTTCTTGAAATTCTAAATTTCACCTAAGTACATCTTTAATTTCACATTAACACAGAACATACATTTAGAAAAAAAAAAAACAAAAAAAAAACACATGCTACCTAAATGTTTAAAAGAAAAAAAAACACATGCTACCTAAATGTTTAAAAGAAAAAAAAACACATGCTACCTAAATGTTTAAAAGAAAAAAAACACATGCTGCCTAAATGTTAAAAAAAATTAATTATGTTCTATACAAATTGGTTTAGAAAAACAAAAACTGCACCTAGAGCGACAATATTCAACTGATATATATTAACATTTTCGAAAAATATGGAAGTTATTTGTTCTTACTCAGAAATCGGAGAAAAAGCCAGCGAGCCACGCTTTTCTCTATCTATGTAATTTTAAAGCTCGTTCATGTTTTCTAATTTAATTTATTGCGACAATGTATACACAATAAACTGAATAATTAACCAAAAATGTATTGAAATCAATAAAATCTCTAGACTTTACAAAATAATTGCTGTTTATTACAACACTTGACCTCCACCCCATCCATCACCTCACGAAAAGCTTTTCGATGTTCAAGCTCATTTAATACAGATTTAAGACATTTCAAGTTTGGTTATATAACTCCATATAATATATTTAGTCAATGAAATGATAATGCTTTATCTCAGCAGTGTGTGGTCCTAACTAAACTAAAGTATATCTTGTTTTACAAAACCCGTTTAAATCCGTCCTGCTGGTCTCCCATCGCTAGATTGTTAACAAGTGTAGATAATCCCTTCAGGTATTGATTACTCATATATGCTTATGCGATACTGATATTAGACATGTTCATCATAAACCGAAACCGATACCGAAACCAAAAAGAGTGGTGATGTACGTATATGGTAAATGTTTATAATATTTAACATGTTTAATTAACTCAACCCTTTTACTTTATTATATTTTTAGAAATGTGAATGCACTAAATGAAATATTACCTCATTTCACGAACTTACATCAATGTATCAAGCATACAAAGTTAAATTCAACGAGTATTAAATAAACCAATGCAAGTAATATACAAATAAGATCTGGATACAAATTAATCAGGAAGCAAGGAAGTTTCGTCGATACGACAGAACTGTACATAGTTCTACAATATGTGAAATATCGTTACGACTATATATATGAAGAGAATCATTAATTTACAAAAGAACCAAAACAAATAATCATAAATGCAGACTGTTTTATTTCAGTATAATTGGGTGACTACTGTAAATCTAGATCTGTATCATAAAAGGAGGATCTACCAAGCTGATGTGCATACGGCAAAATTACTTTCAACAGCTTGTTATACATTTCTTTGTTTTCTCTCTCCATTTCATTTTCTTTTTCTAGAAACATATTTGATTGTTTATCTTGATGTACTAGGTTGCATTTCATATTTATCCTCCATCTCCTTTTCTTTTCTCTTTATGGAAGCACCTTTGGTTGTCCCTCTTGGGGTGCTAGGATTGTGCCTTTCTGTTTCATCTTTATTAGTTTCGTTACCACAGCAAAAATGCAAAGACTGATGGCAAAGTGTTTCCAGAGTCAATGGATGTTGAAAATACTTTCAAGATCGAATACAACCTGATAGAAGTTTATACCATACCAAGGAAATCATATTTACCAGCAATGTATAAGACATGAATTCAACTGCTTAGGAATTACCGGTGAAACAGTAAACAGTTTTAATGAAGAATATTTGATACGCATGAGAGCGCTAAGCAGAATAAGACATTAGAATAAAGATGCGATACCTTAAAGCTGGCAAATCAAACTTTTAATGGTGTTGATCTAGTTAAGATATTATCCTAAATTTTGAAAAAAATGGTTTTGATGTTTCGTGTTAGCAAAACTTTAGTTCACAAAGCTTTCCATGAAATTGGTCCAATTCTTCATTAAGCTTTCAGATCAATGATAAGATGGCCTTCAGCTGAAGAACAGGATCTATGAGGGGTGATTGGCCTGAATTTAAAGAAGCGGTTGGTTCTATTGTTGGCACCCCGCATAGAATAAATCGACCCACCGAAAACCAGGCACATATTATGGTGGACATCGTCATATACACTGTACATGCTGTATTCATAGTCATTATAGAAACAGGAATGAAAATAAGATGCATCAATGGAGTTTAGTATGACGTCCATTATCACTATACTAGTATACAAATTTGTTAAGGGGCCATCTGAAGGACACCCCAGGGTGCGGGAGTTTCTCGCTTTATTGAAGACCCATTGGTGGCCTTTGGCTGTTGTCTGCTCTATGGTCGGCTTGTGTGTGGTCTTTTTGACACATTCCAAAATTCCATTCTCAATTGTAAGGATTAAAATTTTACATTTAAGCCAGACACGCTTCATGCGCTTGTCGTCTACAAAAGACTCATCAGTGTCGCTCGAATATTTGTTTTTCAAAAGGCCAAATCAAGTACAACGTTGAAGAGCATTGACGACCAAAATTCCTAAAAGTTTTGTCATATACTGCTTAGGTAATCTCTTCCTGAGGTAGAAAAGTCTTAGTTTTTCAAAAGTAAGGCAGCTACACAATTGAAATGCAATAATCCGCAATCAATTAAAATATTTGTGCTAGAAGAGTTTATCTAGAACATTCCATCAGACGATGAAAATTTATAAAAGAATAAGTTATCTTATATATAGACAATAAAAAAAAAATAAAGGCGGAATGTTCTTATGCTGTACACAAATTACATGTCATTTAGTCAAAATAAGGCAAACGTCTTTTGTTGACGGAATGCACGTCTTGCATACACAATTGTAATCTTGGGTCAATGATGAATTATTTACGGTATCGTATAGTCAATTACACATGATGGATAGCAATTTTATAAAGTATGAATATAAAAGAAAAATATGTGGTATGATTGCCAATGAGAGACGAGACCAAAATGACACAGAAATTAACAATTATAGGTAACCGTCCGGCCTTCAACAATGAGCAAAGCCCTAGTCAGCTATGAAAGGCCCCGGAATGACAATGCAAAACATTTAAACGAGAAAACTAACGGCATAATTTTATAAAAAAAACGAACGAAAACCAAATATGTAACACACAAACAACAACCACTGAATTACAGGCTCCTGACTTTGAACAGGCACACACATAATAATATGGCGGGTTTAAACATGTTACACATGTAGCGGGATCCCAGCCCTCCCCTAACTTGGGACAGTGGTAAAACAGTACAATATAATAACGAACTATAAAAATTAGTTGAAAAAGGCTTAACTCAGCAGATGGACAAACATAAAAGTGGACATGACCGAGGACTTGTACATCCCAACAACAATAAGACAAAAGAAACATATCTGAGAGTACTCGCAGTTAACTGACAGCTAGATGAAATCCATTAACAACTAATACAAAAATTGAAAGCTTTTTACCAAATCGTTGTGTGACTCATATATTGTTAGATACCCATATTGATAAAATAGAAATAGCTATACATTTGAAATGCATATCACAGTGGAAATTTAACAAATTCTCTGTACATAAGTCGCAACAAAACCCAGACTGAGTATGATTGAGCTTTACAAATTTATTTCGAAACAGGGTAGTATATCACTATTGGCTGTCTGTCGACGGCAAGGCTCAGGGCGCTTGTTTGGATTATCAAATGGTACACAGTTCATCAAAGACATGTTTCTCGCGTCGACTGGTAGAGATCTTTCCTGTCCTGGTATAGCTTTTTATTTGTTTAATTCAGCTTGAATCTGTCATATGTCTCTGCTGTTAAAATACAGCAATAACAATAGTCTGCAAAGTATCCTCGACATTCACCGATTCTGTATTAGTGTATATAATAGGAGATTCTTCCTAAATAGAACAATCATTAAACGACAACGGAAAAACCGTTTGGAATGTACATGCCATTTTGATTATTACTTAACAAGCTTGTAAGGAAGCTCCTTATCTCATCATACAAGCTGCGAAACTCGAATGCATGTAATGTATCAACTGCTGGTTTTAGTCCTAATTCTTGATATAATTGTTACGCAAGCCAAACTTGAAATGAAGTTATAAAACTAGTACTGATTCATAATATGCTTTTTGTAAGCGACATGCATCCTAGCATTTTTTGGAACGACCAGAAAAGATTTTTCATTAACCAACAAATAAATTTGGTTAGGTAGGGAGGCATTGATTGAATTAACAACATAAGTGAATATTAAGAAGGTGTATGATTGTTCTTTTCCATTCGTTTGGTGTGTTTCAGCTTTTGAGTTTGCCATTTTATTAGGGATTTTCCGTTTTGACTTTTCTTCGGATTAGAGTATTTTTTTATGTTATTTTTATTCCAGCAAGCATTATACTTAACCATTAGCATTTCAAATAAATTTATCCTGTAAAACCGTTGATTCAATGATCCGAATTCTCTGTGGCTGCCTCTTGTATATTTTCTTAATTCTATCTTTTTAACTTTTTTTATTCAAGTTTTACTGATGAGTCATTTGTAGACTAAACGCGCGTCTGGTGCAAATTAAAGTTTTCATTCTCGGTATCTATGTTGGTTAATTTTACAACCACTGACCCGGACCGATACCACTGCTTGTGGCGTTTTCTTCCCCGAAGTTATCAGCAGCCAAGAAGTCAGCAATTATGTGTTGACATGATTATCGCTTACGTGATCAAGATTATAAATCAACTGTTTACCAAACTAATTTTTGTTTAAATAATAAGGCTTTTCTACCTCATGAATATATTATCTTAGCTGTATTCGAAAAAACATTTAGGAACTTTTGGTCCTCAATGCTTTTCAACTTTGTACTTTATTTGGCCCTTTTAACTTTTGTTTTAACAGCATCACTGATGAGTCTTTTGTAGACGAAACGCGCATCTAGCGCAAAAACAAAGTTTGTTCCTGGTATTTATGATGAGATTATTGATTCCACTTTATGTGCAGTCTTACAAAAAATGCAGGAACATCAATCTGGTCGAGTTGTTATTCTAGATTTGCTTATAACACGTGAAATTAAGCAAGTGCTATCGATTTTCTCATTTGTTTCCATAATTTTTTGTTTATAGCAAGGTTTTGTGAGCTTGTGTATGATTTACAACAAGATCTACGGTATTTTACCTGAATATTTTCCATGCTTTTAGCCTAGCAAGTTATGCATTTACGCCAATCTAAGGACGATTTTCCTTTATTGGCACTTGTTGGGTCAAGAAATTAACAACACATACTTATAAAATAATATAAAGATAGATATAAACAGTTAATTATGTTAAAGTGAAATAAAAATAAACTATTGCAATTGTTGCACAGTGATAGAACTGATCCGAATGATATTTAAATAAAAATAAACGACTCGGACTGCAATTCCGGAATTACATAAATGGTGAAACGGATTGATGTGTCCTATCTAAATTAAAAAATTCTTGTAAATCGAAAAAGAAATGTTACAAATGAAAGTTGTTTTGTATAAAGTAAATATCAAAGAGTATATTTATACCAAATAAACACAAATGAAGCGTTTTATTATTATCCTGTTATTTAAGGAAACCGTTGAAAAACGTGTTAACCACAACTTCTTAAGTAACACGGTGTTTAAAATGTTGGTTGAAAATATTTAAAAAATATATTTTTATCGTCAGTGTTATATTCTTACATTTGCATATTAAAATAGCTGTAATATTGTGATTGGTAATAATAATTAACAATTGAGTGTATCAGTAAGTTTTGTCTTATACACCACATAACACCCTTAAAAGAAATTTTTACAGAAATTCGACCATACGATTTTCTTACAACATGTTTGAAGAAACGTACATATATGTTGTCCAGGAGAAAATTGTAAGCTTCCATCATATCATCACATTTCCAGTAAGTGTATCTAGCATACTTTCCTTTTTCGTTACAGAAAAAGGCTTTAAACGAGTAACAGCAAATATATTTGCCATGCATTTTTTTAAAAGGCAATTTAATTAAATATGTAAACTTTGTCTTCATAAAATTGTGGGTAAGTGTAGTGAAAAGAGAAGAAAAATCATAAATGTCAACAGAATTAAAAGGACCACCCAAAGCACGTTTTTATTTGAAATCTCTAAAGAATTTTTAATACTCCAAAAAGAATTAATCATGTAATACCATTAGTTTTATAAGCTTTATCACAAACATTAATTAAGTTATTTGATAGTAGTAAGGGAGGTAGTTAGAAGCACTTACATATTAGCAGTGCTTACCTATGTGTTAGTTATGTCTATCAAACATATTCAAAATAAACGTAAATATTATTCATTTACATCTACTCCAGCTAAAATCAGCGAATATGTATTAATTCATTCACAACATAATTCTAGCAAACCTTATATTACAGACTATCGTTTACCTTCAGAAATGTTCAATGGTAAAATTACATTGGACTCTGGTTAATGATGGAAATTCATGGTTATTATTGATACATGTCCTGTATTTATATCTAAGGAATTACAGAGACCTCGGAGTAAACAAGTGTACCTTGTTTTAGTTCGATTTTCATATCACCACAATGAGAAGGTCAAAATGGCGGGACACGCAGTCTTTGTCAGATTTTCTCGTGACTTAATTTATCCTGCCTTGCACGTCTATAAATTAACATCTTATGGTGTGCTGTAACAACACTCACAAACATGTTTAACTCCGCCAAGTTAATTAAGTTTGTTTCTATTGAGATAACAAAAATAACATCGAGCTTAAAAAATAATTCGTGTTGCTGTATGTTATTGACCACATAAAATTGTGCTAGATTAAAAATATCAAAAATGTTCGCCATGAGTGAAAAAAATATCGAATTCTAAGGAAAATTTAAAAACAGAAAGTCCCTGACAAAATGTCAAAAATATAAGTACAGCAGTCAACATTGTGATATTATCTTAATCATTATAAAGACGAACATCTTTGTCAGCAAAGAAAAAAAGCATATAGACACTCTATAATGAAAGCACATCAGCAAAAATATAGCATTGAAAGGCAATAATACAAAAAATGACCAAAGCACAAAACATAATGGAGAGATGTATAAATACGGAGCCAAACCAAAAGGATACTATCAAAATTGACTCGACAATAAAAGGTTTTAAATAAACAAAGACAAATACAAGAGCACTTTAACACGTAATTAAGATGACAAACAATGTCAGTTCCTATAATCTATACTTCAAGACCATCATGTATTATTTGGGAAGTTGACATTGAATATTGAAGGCCGTAGTTTGACCTTTAATGGTTTAATTTTACAAATTTTAACTTGGATGGCGAGTTGTCTCATTGGCACTCATACTACATCCTCTTGTATCTATTGGTATCTTCCGATTATTTTTTTTTAGAAAAACGACGCAACGTTCCGTGACATAGTCTTGGTTCGTCTTTTTTCAAACTTTGCTACCTTGAAAGATCAACAGTCGATGTTGAAACGGAAAGGAGTGAAAACACAGGGGTATGATATTTGGCATTTTACAACAACAACTTTTATAAATATGTGTTATTCATGTTATTTATATCAACCTCATCATAATGTTTTCGCTTAGGGGTGTGTTTATTGACCAAGACTTTTGGAAGACTTTAAAAACGATTAAAACGACTGTAAAATTAAAGATTGTATTTAAATAATATAAGTCACATTGATAATATGAGCACACATTACAAGGAAGCTATTAAACCAAGAGTTCTAAATGGTGAAGTTGAAACCATCCCTTCGTAAATTTTACGGACGCCATCACGAGTTGGTTGACCGTTATGGAATATCCGTTTCACAAATGATATCGGATATGTTCCTTGCGTCGTAGCTACAGTCCCCTTCCCTTTCGTGAGTGTGACCTACCGAGTTAGACTATTTACCGGATTTGTAATCACATAAGCAACACGACGGGTGCCACATGTGGAGCAGGATCTGCTTACCCTTCCGGAGCACCTGAGATCTCCCCTAGTTTTTGGTGGGATTCGTGTTGTTTATTTTTTAGTTTTCTATGTTGTGTCGTGTGTACTATTGTTTTTCTGTTTGTCTTTTTCATTTTTAGCCATGGCGTTGTCAGTTTGTTTTGGATTTATGAGTTTGACTGTCCCTTTGGTATCTTTCGTCCCTCTTTTACGCTTGATTCATGTAATAGTAACAGTATATTATTAATAACACTGTCGCCCAATAAACAGGTTGTATCCATAACTATATAATTATAATGATTAATTAGACAGTAAAGCTGATTATGAGCAATACAATTCGTATCTTTAAAATAAATTACAGTACTGTTATGTATATATATGAATATCATATAGAGAGCTGATTGTGTATTCAACCATCTCTTAAAACTATAATATTGACATATTACATGAAGCTCTCGCTATAAAAAAAACACAAAAAAAAAAAACGGGAAAATGTCCCGTCAAGACTTTTCGATCAAATATATGCATTCCACTTTGAATAAAGTGTTACCCACTTTTATATGTCGGTTTCACATAGACCACACACTTTACAATGCCAAATAAACAATAGTTTGAGATACTTTCTTAGTTCGGGGAAAACTATGACCAGAATTATTGGAACACATGTCGAACACAGGTAGACAAATATAAGTACGCCTACAAAATAAAGCCCAATTAATATTGGGAATAAAACGCATAGTATGACGAATTCAATCTTGCTTTCCTTGAACAATGGACAACACAGACTTCCTTTTAATCTAGAACAAATATATCACTTCTCGGCTTTATATTCCTGCTCGCAGCACGATATAGCAGCACACAGAATAAGAGTATTCTGCAAAATTGCAATGTTCCCAAAATCTAAAACAAGAACATCAAAACTAATACTCTACGATGTATGATACATTCTTTATTTATTGAACTTGTTCTTTCTTAAATAAATAGTAGTAAACATTAACAAAAATAATTATCTCCTAAGTCAAAAGAAAAAAGAGGGGAATTTAATTAGCACTTTAAAATCTCATACATAAATTAGAATTTTAATTACTTCGATTAAATGTCGATAATATACAGTGGAGATCACTTCTAACCTCTCATTAGAACTGTCAGAATCAGTTCTAGGTAGAACTGACTAAATCAGTTCTAGGTAGAACTGTCAGGATCAGTTCTAGGATAGAACTGTCTAAATCAGTTCTAGGTAGAACTGTCCAAATCACTTTTAACCGTAGAACTGTCAGCAGAACTGACTAAATCAGTCAGGACTGTAGAACAGTTCTAAATGACGTCACTGCAGTAAGGGCACTTTAGAATTTAGAAGAAATAAATCATTTCCAATTACTTTGCTATATATTAAATAGCAGATTTTCTATATGTTTTACTGATCAAACGACTTTTATTACGTTACATGTACAAATATCGAAGTGAATAGAAGGTTACCCAACTCATCGGAGAAATATTTTTATAAGATTGCATACGGAAACATCATTGTTTACGTTTCTTCGTTCCCCGTTTTTAACAGTCTCTTTCTAAATAAAACTTTGCATTTAATTCATGGATTTTTAATCGTAATTTACCTTGTTTGCCTTGGATTTACATTCATTTAAGATTCTGTTTTGACAAATGTTCAAACGAAAATTGTACAGTGGATGAATTATGGGATATTAATGAAAAAAAGTGTTGTACAACGTAAACAAACTATACATTTGCACCATCTCGTCAATTTAGCCAGACTTATCCATAACGAATATAAATGATATCTGGGAGTCTGCAACTCAGAAAAATATACTGGATCTGAACATGAATGAAACATTTGCCCCTGTACGTTTGGCTACAAACAAAATCATGCATTTTTCTTTGCCTTCTTCAAATTATAATAACAGTATTCTATTCCAAGAAGAGAACTTCCCATACATTTACTTTTTATTTTATTTTTAAAATAAAGTATATGAATTAGTCATGTGAGTGTTGGATGATGCCATTAAATAGTTTTGTTTAAAAAAAAACCATCACAAACTACTGACTTAAACATGTTAAAAAGTCACTTTAGAATTTTTAATGACGGTTCATTATTATGGATACAGAGAGGAAATAACGGCGCGCTAAATTCTTAGATATGGTATAAATACACCTTGTCGCTATCTGTCTGCCATTACTGGATATCACACAGGTTCCCGTAAAATTTTGACGTCTTAAAACAAAATATCTGACGCCACAATGGAAAAGTCATTGTTGTACGTATGCTTCAAAAGTTCAAGAGGCCGGGTCAGCCAGGATTAGCGATGAGGTGTATTGTGTTTCAAAGTTGGCGTCATTTTTATCATACGATCCGTCCTCATATAGAAATAATATTGGTTTACCATGTTTACAATGAGGCCATATACATGTATATTTACATGATAAAGTGTAAATAAGTTCAGTTTTGGTTGATGCGGTCAAATTATTTTGTTAAAACAACTCTCACTTAGTCTGATATATCGAAACCACTTTTTGTTTACAATTTAATATTTTGAATAAAAACAGGACTTGCTGATATTCTAAATTGATGTGAATTTTTTTTTGTAGCCAATGTGTTCCAATATTCATTAATATTGCTGTCATTTGAATTATACAATCGATCGTAATATATATTACTATAAGTGATTTAGTATGCGGCTATATATATATTAAGATTTACACAACAAAGTGTAATTATGGTCAATTTTGGTTGATGCTGTCACATATGGTCAGTTTTAGTTGATGCTGTCAAATATGGTCAGTTTTGGTTGGTGCGGACAAATAATTTTGTTATATTCATGGAGTCAGTCTGAGATATCAAAACTACTGAAATTAGTTTACGATTCAAAATTTTGATGAAAAAGAGGACATGCTGGTACTATAAACTGATGCGAGCATAATTTTATTTTCCAATATTGCTTTCATTTATATTAAACAATCCATCCTGATATAAAAATATACATGATTTGCTTTGCGGCTATTAAGATTGACATCATGTACATAATAAAGTGCAAATATTGTCAGTTTTGGTTGATGCGGACAAATTATTTTGTTATACCAGTCAGTCTGAGGTATGAAAACTACTGATATTTGTTTATGATGCAATATTTTGAATATAAAGAGGACATGCTGGCATTCTAAATTGATGCAAATGAAATTAGGTAGCATTGTGTTCCAATATTTCTATCATTTGTATTTTCATGATTTTACAATCCATCCTTACATAAAAATATTACAGATTTACTATGCGACTATAAGAGTTACATAAAAAAAGAGCAAATATGGTCAGTTATGGTTGATGCGGTCAAATATGGTCAGTTTTGGTTGATGCGGTCAAATATGGTCAGTTTTGGTTGATGCTGTCAAATATGGTCAGTTTTGATTGATGCAGACAAATAATTTTGTTACATGATTACATGTTACTGTCAGTCTGAGGTATGAAAACTACTGATATTTGTTTCTGATGCGATATTTTGAATAAAAATAGGAAATGCTGGCACTCTCAATTGATGCGAGAAAAAAAATTGTGGTCATTGATTTCCAATATTGTAGTTATTTATATACTACAGTCCCTCTTGACCTAAAATTATAACTGAACTACTGTGCAGCTATTTAGATTTACATAAAAAAAAAGCAAATATGGTAAGTTTTGGTTGATGCGGTCAAAAGATTTTATTATACGACTCAGTCTGAAGTATGAAAGCTACTGATATTTGTTTATAATCCAATATTTTGAATAAAAAGAGGACATGCTCATTGGCAGATCAAGGGGGGGGGGGGTTCAGGAGTTTATAGTTTGAACCCCCCTTTTTAAAATGGCTGGATCTGCCCCTGCATGCTGGCACTATAAATTGATGCGAACAAAATTGTTTTCCAATATTGCTGTAAGTTGTATAGTACAGTCCCTCTTGACCTAAAATTAAAACTGAAGTACTGTGCAGCTATATAGATTTGCAGAAAGAAAGAGCAAATAATGTCAGTTTAGATTGATGTGGTCAAAAGATTTTTGTTAAACAGGTCCGTCCGAGGTATGAAAACTACTCGTTAACAGATATTACATTTGGTTAATGAGGTCAGATAATTTTGTTATGTGATAACGAGCCATCCTGACTCCCAGAATAACAAATGTAAAATAATTCAAATAATAACCCCCCACCCCCATAATACTAATTAAAGGCCTAATTTATGTACAAAAAATGAAAGAAAAACAAATATTTTATGTTACACATCAACAAAGGAAAATCACTGAATTACGGACTCCTGACTTGGAACAGGCACAGTGACATACATGCAAAATATGGCTGGTTTAAACATGTGCTCTTGCCGATAATAAATCTGAAATAAAACCGGCAAAATAGCAAAACTCTATATAATATTAATCGCTATTTTGCCGAAGCCTTTATATTAAGACAAATATTTCTTGAAACTTATAAATCAATTCTAGCCGTAGAATTTATAAATCAATTTTAGCCGTAGAATTTATAAATTAATTCTGGCCGTAGAATTTATAAATCAATTCTAGCCGTAGAATTTGAAATCAATTCTTACCGTAGAACTGTTCTAGAAGTAGAACTGACCAAAGATTTGGTCAGTTCTAGCTAGAACTGTCTAAAACTGTTCTAGGGTAGAACTTTCAGGATCAGTTCTAGCTAGAACTGTCCAAATCAGTTCTAGGTAGAACTGACCAAATCAGTTCTAGCTAGAACAGTTCTAACCTAGAACTGACTAAAAGGTGTCCGGCTGACAGTTCTACATACTGTTCTAGAACAGTTCTCCTGACAGATTCTGACAGAATTTATGAGAGGTTAGAACTGATCTCCACTGTACTTACAAGTTAGAGTGAAATCAATTTCGTCAATTTTTCTCGTCAATAACTCAATAGTTGCTACTATATTCTGCTCATCGACGTTGGTTATCTGAATAAAAGAGGGACACACACTCATTATATCGACTATATACACAACTTCACATGTAACTTTGATTGAATTCTGTCTAAAATTCAATCGAAATATATTATTTCATTTTGTCTCTATTAAGGTGGCTCGGGAATAATTTCACGCATGAATTACAAAAGTATTTGTCGTAAATTCGATATATTTTTTTTCAAATATTTTGATTAATTAGAAATGTTTAATCATTGAAGTTATGTGACTAATAAAATATTTTCGTCATTATCCGTATTTGTTAAAGGGTCAAAATGACATTTCACCCATTTTCACCATTTTCCCGCCAAACTTTTGGTTTTAAGGCAAAATATTTGTTTTTCCTTATCGGTGACCTTTTTTTTATTTGCTGATTCTTTGAAGCTATATTTCAGCTTTTTATATTACAGTTTTGGGCCAAGTGTCATAGAACTTTTTTTTTATATTCCGATAAAAATATGTCACAACCTCTATTTTCCCTATCATTTCCTTGAAAATGGTCCCTTTTACATACCTGTTTACCTGTTTCTGTAATTTATTCTTACATACTTTTGATTTTTTAACCCTGTATGCGTACATTGCCTATGAAAATTTTAAAATTGTTTGTATTCACATTGAACGACAAATTTATGTGACGTATATAATTTTTCTGACGTCAGACACTTAAATCAATCCATGTGTTCTTAGACAGTAGATGTGTTTGTGTCCTGTTAAATTGTTCCCTTTTAAAAGTTTTGGATTCTCATAAATTCTATGTATAACTTTTGGACTGGTTTGAATCTGGTCTATTTCTGTAATTTATTCTTACATACTTTTGATTTTTTAACCCTGTATGCGTACATTGCCTATGTAAATTTTAAAATTGTTTATAATCCTGGTACTTTTGATGACTATTGTATGCACATTGAACGACAAATTTATGTGACGTATATAATTTTTATGACGTCAGACACTCAAATCAATCCATGTGTTCGTAGATAGTAGATTTTTTTGTGTCCTGTTAAGTTGTTATACGATGATGACTGATGTACCCATAGTTTGACTATTTTATTAATTGTGACTGTTTATTTAACGCATCATGTAAATGTAGCGGAATTTGATGAGACTGTTATTAAAGTGAGAGGGTTAGCGCTATAGAACCAGGTTTAATCCACCATTTTCTACATTTGAAAATGCCTGTACCAAGTCAGGAATATGACAGTTCTTGTCCATTCGTTTTTGATGCGTTTTGTTTTTTGATTTTGCCATGTGATTATGGACTTTTCAAATTGATTTTCCTCTGAGTTCAGTATTTTTGTGATTTTACTTTTTAAAAGTAAAATTTTGAGCTTAAACGGTCCGTGACCCCCAATTTTTTTTCGACCAATTTGATTCACTTTCTGTAAAGAATAAAATAACAAAAAAATACGGTACTTCGGATAGGAACTTCGAAAAGGCCCGAGCCACCTTAATTTTACTAATTGATTGCTTAGTATTAAAAGCCACTTTCATCTCTATTTTCGTTATTTTGTAGCGGCTAGTATTTATAAATTGAGAAACCCGGGTTCCCAGTTGAGAGAACCAACAACATTTGGTATGAAAACTGACAGTCCTAGTCAATAAAGATTGAGGTCAACTGAACTTGCCCTAGATTTGTGACACAGTAGTTCGACTACTTAGACCACTCGGCCACCTGGGCCCCTTTTTTGTTAACCTTTGAGTACCACCTATGCACTATTTGATGAAAATCCTATAAGATGAATGTCTTTTCTTTAGTCTACCGATTTTCTTTGATAAACAATGTGCTAATGAATGACAAATAAAAAAAATATACAAGAATGACTATCTAACTAATTAGCATGTCTTCAATACTTACATTAATTCTAAATCCAGATGGTTTCTGGTAGACCGTTAGTAAAAATAATGAATTCTGATTTCCTGCGCATATCTCATATTCTGATTTGCATTTATACAGCCTGATTCTTAATATGAGTTTCAATATGAAAACAAAAAATATAGTTAATAAGCTTTGATACAACTAGACTTACAGTATAGCGTGATCTTTTAAAACGCTTAATCAGACCACGCGTATACATTTATCAAATTTAAGTATAAGAAACATTTTGAATATCACTAGTGGAACTGGAAACTTTTGTGAAGCTCCTGAGTTCATAAACTGTTTGTTTTGTTTTGTTTTGTGTTGAAGTGTTTGTTGTTGTTTTTTTTGGAAAGCCCGTGCTTAAATATGTTGTGTGACAATACTGTTTTTTGTTGTTGTTTATTTTCAGAATATAAAAATACAAAAATATGATTGTTATGGCTGACTGTTTAAGTCTTTTGCGATAAGAGACATAGCCACAATTTGCAATGGTTTCTGCTTGAAAACTCCTCCGAATCGGAAGAAGCTATAGATAAATGGTAGTACCTAGCAAGTATATCCTTTCTTAATGTCGTAAGTGTTATAGCAAGCTATATTCTATACTAAAAAATAAGAAAATGGAATGGAAGTCCGTACGTACGCGTTTCGTCTGCTGACAAAACTCATACATGTACTTGTAAAATTGTTTTATTATTGAAAAATTCCTCTGTTTCCGATATCATGGGATGCAAATGAAATAAAAATAGTAGTTCAGAATATCAACCATTCATATAAGCAGAATGTTGTTCTTTTGAACAGTAACATTTCATTTTTTACATAATTATATTCTATTTCATATGTTACACAAAAAATCAACTGTGTATTTTCATACTTGCAGTGTATAAGGGCCTTAAATTTGAAAGAGCATAACACGTGGAAGTCAAAGGTTTGCCATCATTATAACCAAAAGTTGTCTGGATATTTTCACATTACCAGACACGCAGAAATGAAAGATCTACCATTTCTAACTTATGCTGATTGTAACTTCAAAATAAGATGGTTGGGTCCGAAGGTTTTTTCGGCCATGTTTTTTTAAACTCTTATAAAGATACCACAGGGACAGTCAAACTCATGCATTGAAAAAAAAACTGACAACGCCATGGCTGAACAAAAATTCAAACAAACAAATAATAGACACAACATAGAAAACTAAAGACTAAGCAACACGAACCCCACCAAAAACTAGGGATTCTAATTTGCCTGATTCTTACAAAGACCAACGGCACTTAATAAAAGCATTTATGAATTCATATACAAAGTTAGGGTAATAACCTAGCCGTCACAATGTACACAATGTGTTGACAAAAAAGAAAATACGTTTACGGACTTCTACAATTAAAATTATCATTTCTAAATGGAATTACAAAAATGATCATTTCTAAATGGAATTACAAAAATGATCATTTCTAAATGGAATTACAAAAATGATCATTTCTAATGTATGATAAGATCTAAGGTAAAACTTGGTAAACATATATAGATTACAATGTAGATGCATGTACCTTTTTCTTAAAAATCCAAGTTTGAATCCAGCCGGGCTGTATATATTAAAAACATTTCGAAGGCAGGTGCGTTGAACTTGATTACATGTCAGAATAATATTTCCTTTTTCATCGCATATGTTGAGATAGTTATTGTGCTGATGATCTGAAAGTCGTGAATATAAAGGCAACGTATAACTAGCAATGATACTTTGCTGTAGCTGAAGTCCCCGCGCTGCACACACTCTGAATTAAATTGTGTGTTATAAAGTGTCATTATTGAGTGGAAGTCATTATATGGAAAAAGTCTCATAACTCGCATAAAATTTTGAAATAAAAGAAAAATCTTTTGTAGACGAAACGTGCGTCTGGAGTATAGAATTTGAATACTGGTATGCACGCTTTATGTGAAATAGTCTCAGACAAATTTCTATTATAAAGTAACTCCAGTCAAAATGGTTAAATCAATATGGCGGTATCATTTGGTCAACATGATTGGAAACAATAGAAGTTTGAGAACTGCCTATGTCCCAAAGTTCTTGCGTTTACATTGTGTTATTGTAACACTACTACACAATAGTCATTGTTCGATAACCTCTGTATAAAAGATTGACTCATAATCATGACACAGTATTGTCAACTACACATGATGGCAACAGATTCTTAAGGATATTAAAGTTTTCTTTTAAACGGACATAGCGCAGCTGCCTTCAACATGTGTCTCTGTTACAATACTAAAACAGATGCTCAAAGTCCAAAAACTCCCTTAAAAACTTCAAACCAAACTGACGATATTTAAAGATCAATAGAAAACGACGACACATAATCCCATAAGCATGACATGTATAAAAGCTTTTTTCAACCAGTCTCTAGGTATTGATATTTTGTGATCGGACGTACAGTTTAAAAACATCAAACTACAAATTATGATATGATTTTCAATTTGAAAAAAACAAATGACTTTACCAGTACAGCCGATATTCCAAGTGTTGGTGAACATATTTGAAAAAAAAATAATCTTATGAACGATCAATTCCCCCTATTCTGAGTCTTTTGTCTACAAAACACACGTCTGGTGCAACTACAAAATTTCAATCCTTTGATGAGTTTATTCTAGACACAGGTGTCACAAACAAGAAAAAAAAAACTATTTTTTGAATTTGGTTAATAACATGTTATTTAGGTTCCGAAACTCACCTTGAGGAGAGGAAACAAATGTTTATTTTTAAATCTCTTTTATTTTAATAACCATTTTAGGTTTCTTATTCGATACTGGACTAGGATAGATTTGATACGCATTAAATTAGAATATAAACCAATCATAACAAGTTATGATTAACCTTATCGTCAAATACATACAACTATGAATACGCAAACAATGTATATCTGTAAGCGCATTCATGAAAAGTAAGTTAATCAGCAAATGTATAATTGAAATCATATTGACAGATTAAAAATAGCATTAATTTGATAATAATTTTAAAACATCCATTCGTTTTGATCTCTTTTTTTGTTTCTACATGTACCATGCATTTAACATTTGATTTTTTAAAAGCAATGAAACACCTAAACCATGAAACAGTTTATGTTAACTACAATTATTTTTCATAAGCAAATTACAGTTGATTTCTACATACCCTCACTCATGCTTGTCACCTTCATACATTGCTCTGTTTCGTCGATGTCATCAGTAATCTTATAATCACCTGACCAGGAAGAAAATGTCTCATATACTTTACATTCCAAGTTTAGATCAATTTTCTGCATTTGTTCTGTTGTTACAGTTTCATTACCATAGTGTAACGTCTGTTCATGGAGGGATGACAAATTTGAAACCGTCTTTTGTGCTCATTATATATTGCATGACAGAAGACGCTTACTCTGTCGAAGCACCTGTATTATGACCTTTTGGAGTTCGAGCCTTAATTGACCTATATTATGACTCTGTCAACTAGCGACATGTTTTTTGTTTACAGTCTTATTGTTAAGACACTTAACTTTTCATCTTATATGTAAATTTATCGATTGTGTTCTATTCCCGATTGACATTTTGACTGTGGTTTGGATTCGTATGCACAACACGATACAATTGCCCTCTGCACACTAGTCTACCTCCGTTTGAAGTCCTTTATTTCTATTTTTTCTCATTGATTTGTTTCGTCTTAAAATATATATGAAATTTGAACTTCAAATCTGCTGTTCCCCCAAATTCACATGTATTTAGAAGCTGGTCTTTCATAATCAGTGGTATCATTTAACCACCAAATGAAAGGCCATGATTACTCAAATTAACGGACTGACCCTGTAGATAGCTCATTGTTTAAACGAAAAGTGTAAGTCTTTATTTAATCGTTGTAAGGTTCTTTTAAAGATAAAAAGCCATTTTGCTTAAAAAATTCTTTGGATGACGATAACGATAGTAAGTGAAATTCGAACTGAAAAAAAGATATAACTGACAGTAATATGAGTTATATCAACTACCATAATTCACAAAGTGTCCTTACTAAACCAGAGATGATAACATATAATCAAAATGTTCGAAAGTTGTTCGATTGAAAGGATTTGTCACCAAATGCAGATAGTATAATACATAATATATTTTGCATTGCTGTTTTATGCTTTTATGCAGAAAAGCTATAGAAATATGTATATTTACAATATTATGATTAAATGATATGCCAACAACGTATTTTGTTATTTATAGAAACAAACCTGCTGCCAATACTTTTCCACCAGATGATACTGCAAACAAAGCCAATAAAGCCAATGAAATATTTTACTTAAAATGTTTCATTATTTATATGTTTATCTGTAAGAAATGCTATAAGTACACTTTATCCATTTTTTGAATGCTTGTTCTTTCATGTTAGTATTTAATCCTTTTAAGCTATGTCTGCGTTATTTTTTTTATTGTTTCTGGTGTAATTGTTTGAAAACCCCAAAACAGCACATTATAAAATTCTTACGTCTAAGCGCTTAACGGTTTTACCTTCACCAGCAATTCTTAGAGTCAAACATTTGAAAGCCAAAAGATATGTACGAACAGAAACAGTTCAATTCAAATTTGACTATCAATGACCTTATAAAAATATAGCCAAATTCACCCAGAGGTAAACTTTGCTGAATCTTTAATTAATGTGCCAAACATATATAGTATCAATAATTAACCGATGCACAGCCTTTGATAATCGATAAGATAACATATACGCATTTTGACAATTAATGTCCTTTATAATGCTTGAACCCAAAATATCAAAATATCAACAAATATCAAACGTTGAACAGATGACAAAAAATGACCCCAAACATAGGGAACTACGGACAATATCATAACCAAAACAAATGTGTTCATAATTATAGTCTGTCTATTCTGGATGGAATTTACTGACCCCATACACATGATATTAGGTCACTAGCACACTTTGTAACAAAATTGTCTTATCAACTATCTTAACATTTGGCATTCAGACAAGTGGTCTGTCAAAGTGATCAAGAATTAAAAATTGATGAATTACTTGAATAGGTCTATGCAAAAATAAATACCAACAATAACAAATTGTAAGCTTTTAACATGTTAAATGTGTTTTTCTGCATTTATTTTAATCGTTCATCATCAATTATTTCTTCTGTGCACAATTTTAAGAGTGCTCATCATCACCGTTATGGTTTTACAAAGGAACGTGTCACCAATATTCTAATCCTGCATAGAAAAAAACCACGCATACCTACCATATATATGCATGAAATGTACGCGGTTACTTTTAACCAGTTGTATTTCTAGAAATGTATAGGAGGTAAGAAAAATGTCAAGTATCGTTTTTTTCTCCATATATGTCCTTCAAGAAGAACTTGGAGGTTTTTCCAAATTTCTGGTTCGAGATAAAAGTAATAAATAAACAAGTTATATTCATACTTACATTTCTGACTTATATTCAAAGTATTCACAGCAGTCAAACGTTGAATAATTTTTGAAGACGTTTTATGAACTGTAGACATCTCTATAAATCCGACAAATTATAATTAATATAATTATGATGAAAATTACAAATATTTTTATTTTATATTTTGGAAATGAATGTCACCAGTACTTACACTCCCAAACTTCTCTCAAACTATCATAATCAGAATTAAAACTTAATGTAAAAAGAATAACAAATATCAAATACATACTAGTAGTTCATGAAGTGATGGCTATAAGCTTATGCATGCAATACAAATTAAATGATATAAAACCTATATAGATATAAGAAGATGTGGTATGACTGCCAATGAGACAACTCTCCATCCAAATCACAATTTGTAAAAGTATCACGAAGCATTGGCTCACATCGAACTGCAAGCTATAAAGGGCCCCAAAAATGACCAATCCAACAGGAAAACATCCATGATTCAAAATTTCAAAACATAATTTGATGGTTGTAAAGTAGACAATTTCAAATACAAATATATGAAAGAGTATAACAAGTAATAACTATGAACATAATACCTAATAACATTGAATGTTCAAAGCGCTTGCTAGTTTATACTAAATCAGAAATGCTAAAAACCTAAGGATGTGTGTTAATTTGTGAAAAGTTGACGACCTTTTTACTAAATGGGAATAAAAAAAAAACACACCTTTGTCAAGATTTGCCAAACTTTAGTTTCTTGATAACCAATTTTGAAATAATGGCATATATGATAAAGGTGTGTTATGTTTCATACCAGTGCCGAATCATTGACTAATCAGCTTAAGGAGAGACGATTGATACCATAGGGACAAAATCATAAGCCGAAAACAAACTGTCAACGCCATGGCCGAAAACAAATACCAACAGACAAACAGTAGTACACAAAACACAACATAAAAATCTAAAGACTGATCACAGGTGCTACGGAGGAGTAAACAGATCATGCTCCACATGTGGCATCCTTCGTGTGGCTCATGTTAGTACAAACTCGTTTACAAGTTCAATTCAGTAGGTCACATTCGGCAAAAGGGGAGGGGATTGTAGTTACGACAATAGGAACAAGTCTGCTATCATATGTAAAACGGAAATTCTATAACGGTCAACTAACTCGTAATGGGGTCACGAAGGATTGATTTCAACTTCACCACTTGGAACTTTTAGTTGTACAGCTTCATATGAGCAGCAATCCTCCATTAAGGCATTATGAAAGGAAGTGCAAGTCTTGGAAGATCGTTTCAACTGTGAAACATGTACTCCGTATTTAGGCGCTGCTGGAATGTTGGTACATAGAAATGGAAAGTTCATAATTGGGATGATGAAATCATCTCTTTTGTCGGAAAGTTTTGTTTTTAAGCGAACCTCATTTTCAAGATATAGATTTAAGTCAAGATATGAGACAGACTTAACTGTATATGTTATATCCTCTATCTCAGGTTCGATGGGATAGATGCGTTTTTAAACATTGTCATTAAATTTTGAAATATTTAGTGAGAGAACAAAAAAAAATCCGTCTGACAGCAGGAATATTTAACCATGTCTAGAAAACAAATGAAACTTAATAAGTTAGGTTCATCCGAACCATCTTTCTTGATTTTCCTCATCGGGAATAAGCAACTACGCATTACGCATACCTAAAAAAATAAAAAAATAAACTGTATTATTAGATTCTTAAAGAGACACACAAATAACCTGAAGAAGAGCTTAATCTGCATAAGGTCAACTTCACGATTTGATTTGGAACTATTTTTTTATTATTATTTCAAAGTCTATTTTCGGACAGTTTACTTGTAACTTATTTGATAAACCAGCATGCCACAAGCATAATACATAAAGTATGTTAATAAAACCTATAACACTGAAATGATTATAAAATGAATATACAAGAAATATATAGAAAAAAATTCTCTTGAAGTGTAATACATACTTTTTCAGTGCGAGAAGGCTGTTGAATGATCAATATCCTTCTGGTAAAAGCCAGTTGATTTTAACACCCCTGTAAAAGAGGGACGAAAGATACCAGAGGGACAATCAAATGGGGTATACAAAGGTGAATTCCATCATAAGGGGACGACCATTTGATATTCTATGGGGGGAGGAGGATTTGTTTTTGATCGGTTATTTATTTTTGTAAACTACAAGACAAGGACAGATTATTCATTGTTTGCACTATTGAAGCAAGATTTTTCATTTTCATAAAAGCAAGGGACTGTTTATTCATTTTCACAACTATATTTATGATATTCGAAAACATACAATTTTTCGATGATTTGTTTATTATAGATAAGACATGTATAGTCAAGCCATTATGTACCATTTAATCAGAATTTATCATTATCCTCTGCAGAAATGAACTTTTTATGTTCCCGACTGCATATACATGTATTGCATTCATACATAGTATTAGAGTTTGGTTGTAACTAGCCTCTTTTAAAAGTATTGAGAGAGATATTTTGCAGAGCGGAGCGAGGCAATTTTTGTTTTAATAGATTTTGGAGCCACTGAAGGCCCAAGAAGCTATAGAACAAATGATGCAAAATCATGCTTTCTGAATGTTCCAAAGACCCTTTCTTAATCTGAAAATGCAAGTTTTGTTTTAATTATTTTTGGACAATATTTTAACAAAAGACCAATGTGCATGATAAAGCAAAAATGGAATTCACATAGCTAAGTCTGTGGCTGCTTGTTTTTATTAAAACTCATAATCAAGTTCATAACAAAATTACTAGATTACAAAAGGAATGCAACACTAACAAAATACAGAAGGGTAATCAATGAACAAAAAAAATAAATAAAAAAAATATGAAAAATTTATCACGAAAAATCAGGGCTACGTCTTAGGGAAAACAGAACTTGCTTCTTGCAGAGCACTCGCCGTGAACACAATTTGATATGGAGACAAGCGTTTGTTTTTTAAATTTCCTACATGTGGCATTTAATCCAATGTAGTTACTGATCAGTTACAGCTGTTAAAATAAAAGTGAGTTAAGGTTTCCTGAGACAATATACCTCAAGTTAAACAAATTAAACTAATTTTCAGATATTTCAAGTATATTGAAATAATATTTATATCTTTATTATTAAAAATATTGGGAAGTATTTCCCGATATTTTTTGGGAAAAAAGATGAATTTATGAAGAAACTGGTGCCATCTCATACTTAAGATTAGACCTGTTGAGTTATTTGTTTTTAATACATTGCAAGTCAGGTAATTTATTTTCAAACTACCACAGAACAAACCATTTATTTTTGTGATTATCAAGGCTGAGTTATTTATTTTCAAAATCCTCCTGCCCCCCCCCCCTTCCAGAATATAAATTGGTCGTCCTCTAATTGACAAAAGCAAACACTACCAATCAGTGGTACACATTTAAAACCAACTGCAATATTCTTGACTTGGTACAACAGGGATTTTCTGAAAGTTTGTATTGTCTTGAATTTTCCAATATACTTGTAATTTAAAAAAAAACGTTGTGTATTTATCTTTTTTGGGCATACTTCAAGTGAATAAAAAATTACACATATCAGCTGTTGTTCTAACCCTGATATGAATTTTGAATAAACTGATTTTTCTTGGTTTCATTTGGGATTTAAATCGAACGCTTTAACAAAATCTTTTAAACATCGATTTGACCTTTACGTTTTGTTTACCTACTTTAACAGATTTTTGTTTTGAGGCTTGAGATATCCATAAGCGTTGCTATGTTCTATGACCGGTTCATTAGAGTTATGGTGGTAAAATAACTACAGTACTTGCAACCTTAGGCGTTACTATTTCAGCGATCAATGAGCGGTCATCGATCAGTCACCGATCAGTCAAGTTCGCGTCAAACTCACGTCAGCAATCCGTCAGACTTATAGTAAAAGTAATTGACTGATCGGACTGATCGGACGGATAGTACCGATCGACCTTGATGACGGATTGAACTTTAATACGTCACATGATGAACTAATACAAATTGCGGAATCTTAGTTTCGTTTAATTTAATTAAAATGGCGACTCGTGAAAATCGAACGTTCAATGATACATTTTATTTATTAATTATTTAGCAAATTTTTATGAATTGAAATGAAAAGAAATGTACAGATAAAACCTAAATTAAAATATCATCATTAAAGAATGGTCTTTTTCGTTTTATTTAGGTTATATATTTTCAAACCCGGCGAATGTCTACATCGCGAAATTGATTTTATTATTTTCCAAACATACTCGGGAAAAACGAAATGAAAGGATCAGTTATTGAAAAATATAGTCTATTTTTTATAACAAATTACAAAAATAAATGCTGTTTTTTTAACAAGAAATATGAATAATTTTAAACAATGCAAACAACATTACATTATATTTTTGTGATAGTCTTTTTTACCTTAATAAAAAAATAACTACTCCTAAACAATAAAAAGTACACAAATCCGATGGGGGTAAACATAAATATATTCCTTAAAAAGAAAGAAATAATTTTAAGCAGATTTCTTCTTGAATAATTCACATTTTTAACAAAAAACATATGAAAATCATTTACAACAACTGATTGCAACTGAAATTACAATATTTTCAAATATGGGAAGAAATATTTGCATTTTTGGCAACGCGTACACAAAAATAATATCTTTTTCCTTAAAGTAAATAGAATTTATGAAGAACAACCAATCCTGATGAACAAAAAGTAATGAAATCATATGGCGGTTAATAATTTATATCATAATAAAGCAATAACTGCATCCTTATTCCACAAAAATAAAACTTTATGTATTTTAAGTCTCATTTTATCTAAATTCTAATTAGCAAACTTGTCTCAAGATGGTAAATAACAGATTTCAAATTAAATAGTATCATTTTTAATAAAAAGAAGAATAATTTTGGTTATTTTAAACAATGCCAATAAAACTTTAGTATGATTTCTCGTACATTCTTTTAATTTTATGAAAAAGAACTATTCTAAACTATAAAAAGTACAAAAATCCAATGGCGGTCAATAATTTTCTATAAAATGAAGAAATATGTGCATTTTAGGCAACGCGTACAAAAATTTAATATCTTTTTCCTTACAGTAAGCATGTTTTATGAAGAACAGCCAATCCTGATGTACAAAAAGTACTGAAATCATATGACAGTTAATAATTTGTATCAAAATAAATCAATAACTGCATTCTCATTCCACAAAAATAAAAGTTTAAGTATTTGAATTCTTATTATATCTCAATTCTGATTAGAAGACTTGTCTCAAGAATAGAAGATGGTAGAAATAACTGATTTCAAATAAAATAGTATCATTTTTAATAAAAAAAAGAATAATTTTGGTTATTTTTAACAATGTAAATAAAATTTCAGTATGATTTCTCTGACATTCTTTTAATTTTATGAAAAAAAACTATTCTAAACTATAAAAAGTACAAAAATTTAATGGTGGTCAATAATTTTCAGTAAAATGAAGAAATATTTGCATTTAAGGCAACGCGTACAAAAATTTAATATCATTTTCCTTAAAGTAAGCATATTTTATGAAGAACAGCCAATCTTGATGTACAAAAAGTACTGAAATCAAATGACAGTTAATAATTTGTATCAAAATAAATCAATAACTGCATTCTTATTCCACAAAAATAAAAGTTTAAGTATTTTGATTCTCATTATATCTCAATTCTGATTAGAAGACTCATCTCAAAATGGTAAAAATAACTGATTTCAAATAAAATAGTATCATTTTTGATAAAAAGAAGAATAATTTTGGTTATTTTAAACAATGCGAACAAAATTTTAGTATGATTTTTCTGATATTCTTTTAATTTTATGAAAAAAAACTATTCTAACCTACAAAAAGTACAAACATTTAATGGCGGTCAATAATTTTCAGTAAAATGAAGAAATATTTGCATTTTAAGCTACGCGTAGAAAAATTTAGTATCTTTTTCCTTAAAGTAAGCATATTTTATGAAGAACAGCCAATCTTGATGTACAAAAAATACTCATATCATATGACAGTTAATAATGTGTATCAAAATAAATCAATAACTGCATTCTTATTCCACAAAAAAAAAGTTTAAGTATTTTAATTCTCATTATATCTCAATTCTGATTAGAAGACTTGTCTCAAGATGGTAAAAATAACTGTTTTCAAATTAAATAGTATCATATTTGATAAAAAGAAGAAGAATTTTGGTTCTTTTAAATAATGTGAACAAAATTTTAGTATGATTTTTCTGATATTCTTTTAATTTTATGAAAAAAAAACTATTCTAAACTATAAAAAGTACAAAAATTTAATGGTGGTCAATAATTTTCAGTAAAATGAAGAAATATTTGCATTTTAGGCAACACGTACAAAAATTTAGTATCTTTTTCCTTAAAGTAAGCATATTTTATGAAGAACAGCCAATCTTGATGTACAAAAAGTACTCAAATCATATGACGGTTAATAATTTGTATCAAAATAAATCAATAACTGCATTCTTATTTCACAAAAATAAAAGTCTAAGTTTTTTAATTCTCATTATGTCTCAATTCTGATTAGAAGACTTGTCTCAAGATGGTAAAAATAACTGATTTCAAATAAAATAGTATCATTTTTGATAAAAAGAAGAATAATTTTGGTTATTTTAAACAATGTGAACAAAATTTTAGTATGATTTTTCTGATATTATTTTAATTTTATGAAAAAAAACTATTCTGAACTATAAAAAGTACAAGAATTTAATGGCGGTCAATAATTTTCAGTAAAATGAAGAAATATTTGCATTTTAGGCAACACGTACAAAAATTTAGTATCTTTTTCCTTAAAGTAAGCATATTTTATGAAGAACAGCCAATCTTGATGTACAAAAAGTACTCAAATCATATGACGGTTAATAATTTGTATCAAAATAAATCAATAACTGCATTCTTACTACACAAAAATAAAAGTTTAAGTATTTTAATTCTCATTATATCTCAATTCTGATTAGAAGACTTGTCTCAAGCTGGTAAAAATAAATGATTTCAAATTAAATAGTATCATTTTTGATAAAAAGAAGAATAATTTTGGTTATTTTAAACAATGTGAAGAAACTTTTAGTATGATTTTCCTGATATTCTTTTTATTTTATGAAAAAAAACTATTCTAAACTATAAAAAGTACAAAAATTTAATGGCGGTCAATAATTTTCAGTAAAATGAAGAAATATTTGCAATTTAGGCAACACGTACAAAAATTTAGTATCTTTTCCCTTAAAGTAAGCATAATTTATGAAGAACAGCCAATCTTGATGTACAAAAAGTACTCAAATCATATGACGGTTAATAATTTGTATCAAAATAAATCAATAACTGCATTCTTATTCCCCAAAAATCAAAGTTTAAGTATTTTAATTCTCATTATATCTCAATTCTGATTAGAAGACTTGTCTCAAGATGGTAAAAATAAATGATTTCAAATAAAATTGTATCATTATTGATAAAAAGAAGAATAATTTTGGTAATTCTAAACAGTGCGAACATTTTTTTAATATTATTTCTTTGACATTCTTTTAATTTCACGAAAAAACAGCCTATTCAAAACTATAAAAAGTTCAAAAATCCAATAAGTTTATGTTAACAGAGTCATATAATACAATTATGTATTATATGTCTCTGATGTTAACAATATTTAATACAGAACTATTAATCAACACAAACAATTTAACGCTCTAATCATATTATTCTGTTATACTATTTTCACTTTTTTATTGCAACTAATTTTATTACAAATTAACGTGTAAATTAAGGTTTCTTCGTGGAGGTCCGCGTTCATTGTTTGTAAACACTGTCGAGTTCGGTTTACATAAGAATTTTAAATATATACGTATCCGTCCGATCCGTGCATAAATTTAATTTACTGATCGATCGATGACAGTTGTCAGGGTAACTCTCACATAGGTTATTTGACTTATCCGACGGATCCTATGGGTCACCGATCACCGATCACTCATCGATCAGTCAAACATCCGTCACCGATCATTCACCGATCAGTCAAGTTCACGTCAAACAGTAACGCCTAAGGTTGCAAGTACTGTAGGGAATATGAACATTTTTCTTTATGATCAAAATTCTAATTATATCTTAACTACTTTTCATTATTAAATTTAATCTGTATATATAGCAATATAAAACCTTAATCGATTTTATAATATTATAATAATATTTCCGTCTATATAAACGTATGATAAAAATCCTTACCATTCAGAAATCACATATTGACGTCAATTGCGTTCAGTAAATAATTGCTATAATTCACTTTTTTATTCTATTGTGTTCCTACTAGTATTTGCTTGAACCGAACGAGCATGTATTCGTTTATCATCTACTTCGTTACAAAAATCAATATAATTATAATATTAGTTTTTATATGTAGTCTTTATATACTAAAAATCTTTATACAGATGTGTGTTAGATAAATATTGAGACATTTAAAGGTCCATAACGACTATGTATTGTACCTTTGTTTGGCATTTAGGAATACTGTTCGATTTAAATGTAAGGTCATTGAGCAATACTTTCTTTATTTAATTATGTTTTTTTTCCGTTAAAATAAACATGTCGTTTTTTCTAATTTTATCAATTATGTCTATAATATTGAATAATGAACGAATAGAAGTCGTCACACATGACTGTGCTAAGTGGGTTAGAATTGACTACGAAACATACAATAATTGATTTTGTGCACCTTTCTGGCAAAAACAAAGGAAAACCATTACTGCAACTTAAGATTCGAAATGTTCTATAACCAAATGGAGCCAATGTCTGTATCGTTAATAATTAAAATTTGTACAAAAATTCTTATAAAATTTTTTTTTTTTTATATTTAATCATGTTAATATTCACAATTAGATTAAAAGCTGCCATTTAGTCATAATAACTATATAAATAAAACCTAATATTAAAGCATTATCACAAAATGTTAAATTCAGTTTGTTTTGGATATGAATATCAAGTATCAAAAATGAAAGGCCGAAACAAGCATGTATTAGTATTATATAAGCCTAGCCTTGAACAGCAACAGATATATGAATCATATAGGTTAATTGCAGACTGCAAATATTTAATGATGTTTTTTTTCAGTTATACGCAAATAATTCATGGTTTTGAAATTTGTATGTTTAAACGTAAAATATTTAAAAAATGTATTTACTTGGTATATATTAAACCTTTCGTATCAAATTTCGGCAATTTCACTTTTCTCTCTCTAACGTTTACACCTGTTAAACATGTTGAACTTGCCTTAGACCTAAAAATTATTCCTTTCCTTCCTATATCTAATGTGGTTTTTATGTATAATTGCAACATGTTTTAGAATGCATTTAGTCTGAACATTTTAACAGTTGATAAATTAGTTATAGTGTCAAAGGCAGTATTGGCTTAAGACAACTGAGGCTGTCAGTTCTACATTTTTTTTTAAATCGTTAATCCTGTATCTTGCTGCAGATTTTTGGTCTCATGTATACCTGATATATATATATTGTTTACTTAAAAATACGAGATGCTTGCATTTAGTTTATATATAGTGATAAATGTTTTAAAAAAAAATAGATCGCTAGCTTTCAATTCAGCTTTCGTAAGCGTCAAATGAAGACTTTGTTCAATATTTGTTTTGTCGTTGAAGACGGTAAAAAATAGAGATGTTTATATTTGTGTGTGTGTCATTGTTACAGGTGTCAAAGTTATTACAGCACTATCTTTCATTTTATGCGTGATTTTGATATGTTCATTGTGTTTTGGTGGACAAGGCATTATTTTAAAGGTAAAGACATTCAGGATTTATATGAAATTGATATTATGACAATTCAAACCCAGATGTAGCGATGCATGTTCAATTTTGCTGATTTGAAATACGTCTTTTGAGGTTGAGTAAACCATAGTTACGATATCATTTTATTATTTATTAACACAATTTATGTAAACCTTTAAGCATCCTACAATATGAATATTGGCAATTTAATCTTTTCTGTTTTTCTTTCTATCTGATATTTAATTCATATTTTCTGCTATAAAAAGTCCCAAATATAAAAATGAGAAACGTTATATTTTACCCAGAAAAATGGCGGCCTGATCATTACCAAAACAATAAACGCAAAACTTGTATAGCGCACAGCCACAACGAGAAACGATGGATTACATGCCAATGCCGTTAGAAAGGGTCAATCAGAATGAGACAGGAAAAAACATTTTATAGTGACATAAAACGTTTTAATCAAGAATATGCACGAAATTCGCAATTTGTAGCACAATTCAAAATCCATTTGTCGAAGCTTAAGGTGTAATACCACCATTGATTTGCCCCTATTAGTCTTTGTTAAATTTGCACTTTAAAAAAAAAATGTGCAGAATTTATCTTTGTTTCAAATAAAGAAATACTTAGCATGAGTAAAGTTTTATCCTGTTCAGTACTATAGAAAAAAATTCACATAAAATTTCATTGCATACAGAAAATGACTATCCCTTGAAGTTAACCAATCAAATGTCTCCCCTTATTTAACCTGTGTACAAGCTTAAGTGACCAAATTTTAAAAATATTATAAAGAAATCCCAAATGAAAAATAATGGTGCTTTGAAATACCCAAGACATAAGTTTATAACACAGAAATGTTTTATTGCAATTAAATGGAGGATTAATTACTTACAACTGTCAAAATCAAGCTTTTTTCGACCTATTTTCGTATACAACCGGATGTGACGTACATGGTGGTATTACACCTTTAAAAACACAGAGAGTTTTTTTGTTTGTTTCGTAGCGGGTAAAAATATATTTAAAACTTCCAAATACTATTTTACCCTGACAATTGATATTTACTCTTAAATGGACACTGCTTTACTTTAAAACCATTGTTAATGAATCACTTTAACATGACTCAAACCCGGACTGCAAAGAAATAATTGAGAGATATTTATCCAAAATGGTAATATAGCGGATACAATTTATTTAATCTACATGAAGCTACCAGAAATACAACCCAAATATGATAGCAGCCTTATATATATTCAATGTTGTGCCATTAAATTGTCTAGTACTACAGGTTTGAATTCTACATAGTCTACAAAAGCTTCTTGTACGGCACCGGCTTCACTGTCTTTGTCAATTATTTTCAGTGCTTTAACTAAATTAAAAACTAAGGTTTCATTTGGCCGTGTCGGTCTCCATATATCAAACATCGCAGTTTTAAATTCTGGTTTTGACTCTATGCTCGATAGTTTTTTCTCTGAAATATTTAACTGTACTGCAAGTTTGTAGCACTCATCTTCACTCAGCTGTTTTGCGAGTCTGAATAATGATGATTTTCTAAGAACAGGAATTGTACCTAAAAGATACCAAAAAAAAAATGTTACTTGATAAAGATCAACGTCAAGATAGATTTCAGTTATACAGTATTTGTAACAACAACAACAAGTTCTTTTCATTTGATACCAATTTTTAAAAGTAAGATTAATCACCACTTAAACATGCATTGCATTGTATAGATAAAATAGTAAATAAATAACTCTATGCTGGAAAAAATATCCATAACACTTTAAAATTCGTTATGTATCTTTGAAAACAGTGTAACTCTTTTTATTTAAGTTTTGCATAGTTTCATAATAGGTGGTTTGAATGATAGCCTTTAAAAGTAAGCGTCAGCCCCTTACTTTAAAAAGTTTTGATTTAAAACTGAATATTTAAGTGTTTGTTGATGGATTATATTTGATAACAGATTCATCACAATATTTTATGATCATATTACTATTTTTGTATAAAAAAAGAGGGACGAAAGATACCAAAGGGACAGTCAAACTCATAAATCTAAAACAAACTGACAACGCCATGGCTAAAAATAAAAAAGACAAACAGAAAAACAATAATACACACGACACAACATAGAAAACTGAAGAGTAAACAACACGAACCCCACCAAAAACTAGGGGTGATATCAGGTGCTCCGGAAGGGTAAGCAGATCCTGCTCCACATGTGGCACCCGTCGTGTTGCTTAAGTGATTACAAATCCGGTAAATAGTCTAATTCGGTAGGTCATATTCATGAAAGAGAAAGGGATTGTAGTTACGACGTGAGGAACATATCCGATATCATTTGTGAAACGGTTATTCCATAACGGTCAACCAACTCGTGATGGCGTCCGTAAAATTTACGAAGGGATGATTTCAACTTCACCATTTGGAACTCTTGGTTTAATAGCTTCCTTGTGAGCAGCAAACCTCTATCAAGAAAATCATGATAGGAAATGCAAGCACGGGAATATCGTATCAATTGGGAGATATATACCCCGTATGCAGGTGCTGCTGGAATGTTGCTACTTGGAAATGGAAAGTTCACAATTGGAAAGCTGAAATCATCTCTTTTGTCGTAAAGTTTTGTTTTCAACCGACCCTCATTGTCAATTTCTAGATGTAAGTCAAGATATGAAGCCGACTTAACTGTATCCTAGTCTCATACTAAATATAGTGTGTCAGATAAAAGATTTCTTCATTTTGTATCCTTTTATTGGTGGATTTCCAGACAACAATTGCACTTTTATTAATTAACCATAACAATCTTTTGATGTCAAATACATGTTTACGTTTTGTCAAAATTCATCATTTTAACTTACAATAGAATTATTTTAACAAATAACATGTCGCCTATCACACACACAGAGACGAACTATCACTATCGGGTTCAATTACAATAAGATACACTACATATAAACTTACACTGTGGATCATCTATATCTACACCAACGTCTTGATTTTCATCTAAAATATATCATATGCTATAATAGTAAAAATTATATGAAATAATTTTTGTTTATCACCAATACGTTTAAATGTTCAAATTACGAAAAAAAAATTGCTAAGTTATATCATATACAGTTTTGACAGACTATACTTTGCTAACACAATCACTTATACCATATATGCATCTCGTAATGGTCTACCGCATCGAATATTTGTGTATTGATAGTTTAAATAATATTGAATGCACTTTACTGCTGATTATGATAGCAAGCACATGTTTCTTTCGAAGAAGCACGAATATTGCAATCTATTGTATCATTTGATAAAGACAGGGTGAGTATATTGATTTTTTACTATTTCTTTTTAAATCATTTGCTATTGTGGTTAAAAGGCAAAACATTCATTATAAGTCAATAAAACTAACAATCCAAACGTTATCATTTTGTTATTAAATTGTTTCATGTGTATCAAACTTTTCGAATATAAGTGTACATAAATGATAATAGTATTTGGATGACGTTATGTTCTTTATTCACATGTCTGTGTATGTTTATTAAAAGTAAACACATTAATAAAAAATGCAAATAAAATATTACCGAACAGTTGTCCATCGATAGGTAATCTGATCAGTTCCTTGATATCATTTTCAATGACTACTTTTCTAGATGTTGCAACTTCAACAGCGTTGTTACAAAAACCATTCCAAAATTTAGGTTTCGGTTTGTTTTGTAATGTATCAACAACTGATTGTTCGACGATGTTTTTTGTAGTCCTGAATATTATGACGTCACCTATTGGTGGTTCATGCTTGTCAGAAATAATGTGAAATGTACGATAGTTCCTTTTCTTGTTATGGTTGAATATGATGTGTTCCTTTGAACTTCGTATAGTGTCTATCTGAAAATTTCCTTCTAAAGAAATCTAAAAAGAAAGAAAATACACAAATAATGAGTTTGAACTTTATTTCCTTCATTGATGTGATAACTTTGTCTTGTCTGTATATAAATAAAAACGAAGACTCTTGATAGGAAGAAAAGTAGCATGTACATTGTGTTATTGAATATTGATATAATATAACTTCATTTCAAAATGTAAGAACATGCAACTATGAAATAAGGTATACTGTATCAGAGAGGTCAAAAACAGTTCAATAAAATACTCAATAGAACAAATAATACCTTTAGCTTTTCACCATCTTGGACTATACCGTCTCTGTATTCTATTGTTTGTAACCTAAATCCATTTTGTCTCCAGTATTTCCTTCTTTTCTTTCCACAACTTCTCTTAGCAATTTCGACTATTAAGGTTAATTTATTATCCGTCTCATTTTTGAGACATGCAAATATCTCTGTTGGTCTGTAATGAAGAACAGCCATTGTTGCCGATTCTGCACTTTTCTTGAAATTTTTCTTTAGTCCAACAGCAAAGCTAATTCCAATTGAAATTGATTCAATATTAAAAAGAACATGTATAATCGTTGGTACATTTTGTTTATTATCTATTGTTGAACACTTTGGTTGCAAATTAAGACTTCGGAATAGATACATTTATTAGTAGAGCCTATGAATACAAGGAGATCGGGTTGTGCATAAAAAAAACCCTGAAAAATACTAACTGAAAACAACTGGATAAGAGGTTTGAATATCGAATTAACGCGTCCAACGCAGCTTCTTACATGACAAAAAATTTTAACAGCTTGCTATGTGTCCCTGATTCGCTCACTGTTGAAGGCCGTATGGTGACCTATAGTTGTCAATTTCTGTGTTATTTGGTCTCATGTGGAGAAGTGTCGGATCGAAAATCCTACCAAATTCCATTTTTATATCGACAATGATATGCCAAAAAAACATAAAACGTCTGATAAATACAAGACTGTCACTTGAAAAAAAGTCTTCCCCGCGTACCACATATGTTGCCAAAGACGAAATAAAAAATCGTCATCATCTAGATAAAAGAAATTCAAAGTACGATTAATCCATCCCTAAGACAACATTTACATTGACTGTTCTTTTGACTAGTCTGCAGTTTTATGCTATTTAAGTTTAATGATGTTTCAGTTATGTTGACATTAACTTGTTCTTTATATTACAAAAATGTAATTCACCCTAATATCTAAAAAAAAATCTACCTTGTAAAATGTTCTGCCGAGAAAGAAACTGTATTCCCTTCAATTTTGATATTTGTTGAACATATTTCCCAATCTTTCTCTGATTCTGGAACATCGTTATGTGAGGCTATTATTATGAAATCATCAACTGATACAGTCAGTGAATGCAGTTGAAGTTTCATATTTACCGGTTTGCTTGGCTGAACATTATTCTGCATTGTTAAATCCAGGGCATTGGTAAATAAGACCGTTTCCTCACCATTCCAGTCATTGGTATCAGCTACCTTAAACGAAAATTGCATTGCCATCTTTTAATTAATTGGATATTTTTGAAAATATAATAACAATTTATATAAAATTGTTTTATCAATATTTGTTCTGCTGAAAACTACACATAACATTGCCCATTTAACATCCTGGTCTTTAAATAACAGTTTGTATTTTTTAAGTTCAAGAACCAATCAGTACTTAGAAAATAAATTAAAAAGAAACAATTGTAATAGATGAAAGATACACAAGATACATTGAATATACTTGTTTATAATTTAGAATAATACCAAAAATTAAATGGTACATATATAAACTCATCATGGATATCAGGACTAAAACTTTACACTCACGCCAGACGCTTGTCTCGTCTAGTACACGTAGTACTCAGAAAAAACACTAAAAAGAAACAACTGAATATATGGAAGATACACATATACATCGAATATACTTATTTACAAGTAAGAATAATACCAAAAATCGAATGGTACTAGAAATATGTCTTATTTATTTGTAAAGATATCCTACATTGAGCATTAACTTTCCTGGTGACTTAAATGCTCCTTCAGGTATATCTATTTCTGCACTACTCTCTGATTGCGGAATAATTTTGACCGCTTCCTGCGTAACGTCAAACTGTTCTTGCCGAAGCTGTGTTAAAATAACGAACTTTGCCGTCTTTATTCTTGTAAGGTCAATTTTGATATCGAATTTCGTATACTGAAAAAAGAAATTATTCGCATATACATACATGCATTTATATATTTTGTTTAAAATAAAAGAATATATCTGTGTAATAGATTGCATTCAACCAAACGATTGATGATACATTTATTTGAAACCTAAATCAGGTCAGTTATATAGGAAAGAATGGTTTTGTCAATTTGTCAAAATTGAAATACATTTCATGATAGACATTTTGTAAAACAATGTTACCTATGCTATATTGATGTGCCCCCTGAAACTTACCAAAAAAAAAAAACAAAAAAGAAACCAACTACAAATACAAAACAGTCCAAAGCAGTAGAGACAATGAGAAAACCCAAAATAACTATCAGTAACGACAGCTTTCAAACCACTAAATAAGTTTAACTGTTCTTACAAAAAAATATACATTTTCGAATGTGCTTTGTATTTACTTTTTACATGTTTCAGTTAGTGCAAAGGAATAGTGAGCCATCCATTGTCGATATGATCTGAAATATCATTTCATGCATTTTTTCTTTAGGAGCAAGCTGAGTCTTTAAAGTAATGTCTGTTCAAACATATACGTATTATGCGGTTTGATAACTGGGTTAAGATCACTAATGCACATCAAAATGAGGAACTCAAACGTTTTGGATGAACAAAAAATCTCTGTGTTGTGATATTTGACATATATCATTTTTATTTACAATCGACTGAGCTAAACCATACATACACTTGTATCCAAGTTTACGATATGGACAGAGCTACAGAAGAAAGGTTACCATTTCACCATATGGGAAATGAAGTGAGCATATTGTCCCAACTTTCTCGTGGTAATAATATTATATGAAATAAGTTTATGTCAATGATGTTTTCAATGTATTGATTTAAAATTGATTAATAAAAAACTTTACCAAACAAAGTTTTATAAATCACTTTTTATTATTAATGATTCTATCCAGTATACATTGTTGTATCGTTTCGAACAATGTGCAACAATAATTTAACCTTTTACCCTCAAAATGACAAATAGTATTATAGTAAAAGGGGTATTCAACCCATTAGCTATTTGATGTTAGAGGGGGCACGTAATGACACCTTAAAGATAGCGATAAAAATTGAACAAACTTCATATCGAACCTTATTTAGAATATTTTCCCGTTTAGACAAATTTTACTTTGACTTTATTTTTTGTAGTTTGCCTATATTATCCTAATAAGCAAAGAAAGGTAAGTCTTAAATTGTACAACTGGTGATCAAACGTACTAACCTCTTCCCCGTATTCTCCCTCTGTAAATGTTTGGCCAGTAATGTTGCCTTCTACAGAACCTTCTAAGGGCATAATTACCACCAGCTGATTTTCTTGAACAAAACCTAACACAGAAATCTGCAGATCTAAACGATATGGAGTAACACCCCATGTTTTGATTTCATAGACATCGCTAAAAATTTTGTCTTCGGAACTCAGATGCATAGTGAAATCAGTGTGTTCTGGAATAACTTTCGAACAATATAAGAAAAAACTGTTACTTAAATTGTCCGTATTGAGTGTGATGTCTGTACATATTGAAATGTCTTCAGTAGGATTTACGTAGCGGACTTCAAAAGTATTGTTGCTACAAGAAAAAAAAGCTTTGATATTTTAATTGCGAAACGACACATTTAAAAACATATTGTTCATTTAATTGAAGTGTTCCCATATTTGGTGTAATTATTAATCATGAAATGTGTATACTGAACAGTTTGTATGATATGCAGATTATAATTTTTTTTAAATAGATAACAAGACAACAGTATACGGTTTATCAGTAGGCAGACTTATCACAAGTTACAAAACTCTCAACCCGCTTGATGTTTCATGTACATAATACATGTAATAGATATGAATTTGATAATTCAAACTTTGAAATTCATACAAAGCAATATGTCTGTATACAAAACATAACGTTTGTTTTATTCGTTAAAATCGTGTTGGTGTTGTGTATATAAACGTTAAAACTTTGAAAATTTTTAATCTTCAATTATAAAATAAATATTTCAGTAAAATAAACAGCAATGACTTGTCCTTAGAAATCGAGATTATCTTTCAAATGTTAGCTATAATAATTTCCTAATTGTTGCTTAATGAATACCCGTAATTATTCTCGGCTTCTCGTTCTAGTTGGTTTATCAATGTTCTCATAATTTTCTGGTCTGTTTTGTTAAGAATATCAACATCAACACCTACAAGTGCCCAATCATCAATTGTAACCGATGATCCAAAACTGCACAGTAACTCAATAACTGCAGCATCTTTCTTTGTAACAGCTATATCTAAAGGACTTTGTCCTTTCTGAAACAAAAAACAAAACTTAAAATTAATAACTTTAGTTTCAATGTATGCAAACATTTTGTAATTGAAAAAGTGCATATACATGTACATAACATTAATAAATGCTCAACGAAACAGGTTTTATTGCAAAATAAGTTCATACCGAACAATATTTGGCACATACTTTAAAAATCTCAAATGTGTGTTCGCAATTACAATAACGTATATTTAGACACACAAGTGACGGTCAGAAAATTCAAAGAACAATTAAACACGGATGCACAAATTATTGTACTACATGAATAGCATAATTTGACTGTCATCTTTCGACATTAAATTCAAAGTGAATAACCTTTATATAGATAAATGTATATATCTTATCTGCATTTATCGTCTTGATTCAAGCATGTTATGCAAAAAATTAAATGATGCAGTTCGTTCATACTTTGTTATATCTAAACATGATGCATGAGCACTAGCTAAGCAAATAAAATATGTCGAGTCAGTTTAAGAATATTTCATATTTAAGATACAGTTTCTTTAAACGTTACCACCAAGAAACCATTCCAAGTAAACGACTAATTTTAACTTGCGACATGGATAAAACTCTCTTGCTGTTGTAGCTATATATCTTGTTTTATCTTAGTGTAGTCTTTTAAGTCATACTTACATTGTTTATAACATTTACTGTTGATTTAAAGGCTACAAGGGCCACAGCTGATTCAATGTTTGAATTTTTCACAGCCTTGAATAACGCAGTTTCACCATCCTATACAAATTGAAGAAATATATTAACACAAGATAAAAGCAGAAGGGAAAACATACATTGTTGTTTACTCAACACCAATTTTGATGGTTTCTAGGCACTTTTTGTAAGATTTGTAATACAAAATATATAGAAAAACATCCACTTATTGTTTGGCCAAGGAACCTTAAGTTTGCTGTTGGTTGTGTTGAACATTTGGCAAACAGCAATGTTTAAAAGATTTACGGCAACGTGTTTATAGTGAGTATTTGATAGAAACAAATGTTTGTTTTGAAATTTGAATAAAGATACCTAAAATGGCTAAAAACGATTTTGTAAAGCTTTATAATAGATTAATTTGTACTGTTCACTCCAAAAGATACCTCTTTATTTTAAAGATCAGTCTGTTTCAATCATTTATTACACCTATTCCAAACTAATTGAAACTAAAAGTTTTAATTACAAACACGTTTTGCTAGTTCCCATTTCACACATTATCTTGCTGGTCACGTTATTACTGGTGACTTTAACATTGCCAATAACACTTCCTATTGAAATTTGTTATTCAAAGGTGCAAACTATTGTGATCCTAAATCCATCGTTTGGAAATACAACTTATGTATTTAGTCGATGATTAATCCAGGCAATGGGCTAAACACCTTCAGTCATGGTTCATTGACTTTGAATATTTACAAATCTTACATGCAGGTTAAAGTGTTGATATCTTAATTTCAACATTTGCATTATCGAAAGTACCAAAAAGCGAGTCATATCTCTGTGATTTGAAACATAAATGTATCAGCCATCAAAGCCGGACTTCATAGTTATTGTGCAACCGCCTATTTTAAAAGTGGCGTGAATCAGATGTGGATACTAAAAAAAAACAGAGATCTTAGAGTACATACAATCTTTGCCTCTTTCATCTTGCAATAGTATTAACACATTTTACTTTTCTACACTTTATACCAGCATCCCCCATTTCAAACTCGATACAAACTCAAAGAGTTGGTATTCCTTGGTGTTATAAAAAAAGATTGGCCAACGAAGATACCAGTATAATTGATTAGAGTGGGATTAATTATATTTTGTAAAAAATCACTCTGATTCAAACATAATTTTCACGGAAAAAATATGAAGATGCTTGATTTCTTGATTGATAACATACTTGTTACGTTTGGAAGACGTGTTTTTTCAACAGACTATCGGCATTCCTATGGGGACAAATTGTACTCCTCTACTTATAACAGACTCATATCTTGACCTACGACTAGAAATTGACAATGAGGGTCGGTTGAAAACAGAAATAACGACAAAAAGAGGATTTCAGCTTCTTATAGTAAACTTTCCATATTAATGTAGCAACATACCAGCAGCGCCTCCATACGGAGTAGACATCTCCCAATTGATACGATATTCATTGGCTAGTATTTCCTATCATGATTTTCTTGATATATTGTTGCAACTCACAAGAAAACTATTAACCACGAGTTTTAAAAGGGCGAAAATGAAATCATCCCTTCGTAAATTTTACGAACGTCATCACAAGTTTGTTGACCGTTATGAAATATCCGTTTCACAGTAAATATCGGATATGTTCTCCATGTCGTAACTACAATTCGTTCCCTTATGACTAATATGACCTAGCGAATTACCATATTCATTGGGTTTGTATTATGATGAGCAACACGCGTAAGACGGGTGCCACATGTGGAGCAGAATCTGCTTACCCTTCTAGGGCACCTGAGATCACCCCTCTGTTGGTGGGGTTTGTGTTGCTTAGACTTTAGTTATCTATGTTGTGTCCTGTGTACTAATATGTGTCTGTTTGTCTTTTATTTTCATGGCTTATATTCGAACTATGAACTATGAGTTTCAATGTCTATGTGGTAATTTTTTGCCATCTTTTACAGCATTTTTGTTCTTCAAGGTGGTACCTTTCACTGCAGGGAGGTAACTCAGTAAAATAAGCCAAAAGTTTTAATCACGTTGTATTGTTAAGAAAACGTTAAGCTCCTCAATGATCAAAATGAGTGTCATGTCACACATCTATATATCCAAACATTTTTTTTCTGAAAAAGTGATTGGTTCAAGTGTTTTGAAAATTTATATTTTTTTCAAAGTTAAAATTTTGTCAAAATTTTATGAAAATTAAACGAGCTAAACTAATTTTACTCAAAGTGTTGGGCACCAACTTAAATCGAGTCTTGATCTATTTTTCATCTGTTCATTCTGCCAAATTTGTATTTACCTTATCTCTCAGTTCAACGTCAATACCATGCTGTGCTGCTGCGACGATAACCTCTGGCAATCCTTCAACACTAGCATAATGTAGGCATGTACATCCATTCTACATAAGAGCAAATACTAACATGATTACAGTAAATGTGAAATGTGTATTGTCTCAATTCAAAAAAATACAGCGATATCTAAATTGTCTAATTATTGAACTATTGAATCCTCGTCACACATATATCAGCACAATTATTTGCATAGCGTGTTTTTGTGAATTCATTAAATATTTTGAGTATCACTTGAAGTTTTATACCTCATCTACATAGTCTAAGTTAGATCCTCCTTTGATCAGCTCTATTGCCTCTTTGCTCTTTTTCTTCTTAACTAGTGATATAAGCTCCATTTTCAAGTTAGGCTAAATAGGTTACCTGTGATAAAGACTAAAGGTAAAACAATTTATTATTTATTCATACTTTTTTTAAGATAGTAAAGTATCAGCTTAACGTTGTAGAGGGCGAATAATTTAAAACTCATCTTTCATCTCACTGCATCTTATATTTACACTAATCTTATCAAACATGTCAACCGCTAACACATTAGATAATTATTCATTATTAACAGGGACAGGTTTTCCAAATTAAAGCATCTTTACAAATTTAAACGATTATTTGTCAATATTTTTAACGCATTCAACTTACGTTTTGATTGGTGCGACATATCATTATAAGCTAATATATGCATACCTCTAGTAAATAGGTAACAATCAACCATTAAAATAGTGATAGTGGTCTTACCTTATAAAAAAGATGAAAGTGGGTTTTTACTTACTTATAACAAAATCTTATCTGGTTGTATTATTATTTCTCCTCTCACCCTTTAGGCAAGATTAAATGTACAACGAACATATGCTGTTCGATGTGAGCAAATAATTCGTTTTGAAGACCGTAAGGTGACCTATAATTGTTCACTTTTCAAATTCTGAATTTGATGGATGGTTGTCTCATTGGCACTCATACCACATCTTTCTATATCTAAATAATAGGACAAAAGTGAGCTTTTGAATACGTGGCAAATTAAAAATATATCATGCTTTGGATTCAGACATCCCTTTATTATGTGCATGTTAGTGACCTTCTGCCGTTTAGAGAAGAGTTTTAACAAGGTTTGCGTAAAGAAAATTTGTTCACGTTATGAAAAGATACAATTGATAAGGTAGCTATCCATTTTTTTTTATTTATGCAACAATGGTCAAATTATCGAACTCTGAAAGATTTGAAAAAAAATATTTCTGGAAGAATAGCGTTAACAATGTGCAATGTACAATCAAACGTTAACTACATTTTGCGATGCAATGGATATTGTGAAAAATAATACATATGTTTATGATTCATCCTTATTTCGACATGCAACTATAAAATAACAGGAATGAGTATATGAACATTTGACTGCATGTTTCTATTGATGTGTTCTGCTCTTTGGTTGGGTTGCTGCCTCATTTCCCCTTCCATTCTCGTGGACAACTTACATCGTAATAATCAGAACACTTTTAGACCACTAATGAAGAAACATTAAGTTGTGTTACCTAGATAAAAACATACATATCGTTTTGTTGAAATTGGAGTTATTCTGTTCTAACTCAGATTTCTAGATGTATAATGTAAAAGATAGGCGGCTAATACTTAGATGTCTAGTACAAACTGACAACGCAAGCAATAAACAATACAAAAATGACAACAAACTTGTTTACAAAATACATCATAAAATGAAAGACTGAAAGTATTCTAGTAATGAAATTGTACCTACAAGACGCACAACTGTTCACACCTGGAGTTCTAACACAGCGAAAATTGCCAATCAATTAAACTGCATTTACAGAGTTACCATAAAAAGAAATCTTTGCTTTATTAAGTATAAATAAGTGTTTTCAATATTGAAACATTGTGAAATGTGAACGTTTAAAAGCGAAGGCAGTGACAATGAAAATTCAAAGGTAGAAAACAAACCCCATTCACAGCCAATCTGTCATCTTAATATCAGCCAATGTTGTTGAAATATATCTTTCGTTTAATGAATCTTGTAACGTAATGTCATACATGAAATCGTGATTCACAACGGTATAATCTAGATCTGAGGTCACATTTCTAACAAAATCAACGCAATTTTAGAAAAAAAATGTTTTACATCTAACTAAAAACAAAGAATTTGCAAAGTGTTAAATTGTAATGAAAATTTGTGTAAATAAGTACTGTTTTGCCGGTGAGGGGTAATATTTTAAATTAATACAATATAATATTTAAAAGATCAATTTGAAATCATTTTAATTTAAATGTACATCTAACTCACCTTAGTAAACACCCACAGATATTTAATAATGTATTTACCTGCTATATACGTCATAATTTGTGGCCTTCAAGCATGTCAAGTTCAAGTTTAAATTTAACAGATAGTTATAAAAAGTTCTTGTTAAGGAAGTTGTCAGACGTCAATAAATTATACGATCGTAATTATAAATTTAAAAAACACGCTAGGGGAAACTATGTTATTTCTCAATGATCAACGATCAACAAAGATATTTTAAAGGTTACATCAGTTATATTTTGAAGGAAATAACTGAGGAGAGATTTAATTTCCGTTAGGGGTATATATAATGATTTAACGTTGAATTGCTAACAAGAAAAAGAGGTAGTCTTGTTTGGCAAACTTGACATATACTACACATATAATATATTATATTCAAACGGCTAGCACCATACTCATGATAATGACTATTGAGAATAAGAGCTAAACACAATCAAGATATATCAAATAGAATGACAAATGTTTAAAGAAGCTACAGTTGACAATACATTAGATGCTACAAAGAAAATTAGTTCTTCTACTGTATCATGTATATGGTTATATTGGATGTTTATCAATAAACGACTTGTAACACAATTTGTGAAAGTGAAAAGAGCGTGGTAATCTAATTACCCGAAAAATCAAATGTTACGTTCTCAGTATGGCCAGACGTGACTACGTACTTATATATCACAAACAGTCAAACGGATATCCATTTTTGTGCAAGGGTTTTACTGCTGGTTAAAAGATATCCAAGAATCTAGTATATTTATATTTTGCAGTCACACTAAGAAACCAATGAACATCAATCTATTTTGTAAACATATCATGTTTTTGAAAATTGATTTAAATGTTTGTGTCTTTTTGCCTGTACGTAACTTCTCCTTTCTATCATTTGTATAAGTAGGTGTCAGTAGACGTCTCGTTTTAAAACTGTAATGTTCATTCTTTATGTCTACAGTTTAGTTGCCTCTACCGATTTTTATGTTTTAGTTCTTAATGTTTATACATAGAAGAGAAAAGTCCCTTTTGTGTTATGTAAAATTTGAAGAAAAAAAAAATAAAAGCTTTTAAATTGAAAATGAAAATTGGGAATGTGTCAAAGAGACAACAACCCGACCAATGAGCAGACGAAGGCCATCAATTGGTTCATTTTCTCAAACAACTAAAACAATTACGATAAGAACATTTACTGTATCATTTTCCCGACCCAGATGTGGATTCTAACAATAAGATGAAGTTCCGGTTCAACATATTGAACGAGATAATTCATTAATTGAAAACGATAACAACAACTTGAAAACAGCAAGTTAAGAAAAATCATGCTCCCTGAGCCGCTAATTATATCTTGAACTTACAATTAATCAACAAAGGTATGAGTGCATACTATACTTCAAAATACACGTAACTGAACTTCGAACATTTTTCACACATGCATAAAAAGTAGACAACAGAAGACAAATTAAAGAGAAAGAAAAATAACATTGATTCAGAATTTATGTGTGTACCAATCGTGCTGATTTTTTTTATGAAAGTGCAATTTTTGCAAATAAGTACCATGTTCAATAAAAACATAATTTTTGCAGTTCTTTATATTGGATGTTAAACGCAGGTAGTATTTATTATTTCCTTGAAAAATAAATTATGCATCAAATAAGCAGGAACTCCAATGTCAGCTGCCCTAGACTATCTAGGGTTTGCATATTTGAGGTAATTTAAGCTAAAAGATGTTTTCCTTGTTAAAAAGAGGATACATGTATCTCTAAAGCATAAATTGTTTTGAGATCATGATGTAAGTTTGGAGTAGAGTGCACCCGTACAAGTCAAGGACTGGACAAATGAAATAGAAAATAAGGTCATCGTGTATACGATAATTATAACATAAGATGTGAGTTTCATTGTGATACAGTTATTTTTATTGGCTAACAGCAATTTTACGTCCTTCTGAACTTAACATGTATCACACAATAAAGATAACAAAAGGTCCCATAATAAAGTGCAAACTAGGAAAATTAAAGAAAAACTTTTTCTAGAAATCGTGTTTTCATGATCCAAACTAAAAAAATGTAATTATTAGTATTACATGTTTATTTTTGTAACTCTATAGGGGTGTAAAAGCGTTGACTGTGTGCACATTTTAAGAATGAAGCGCAAAATCTTCTTCGGTCAACGTTTTTACACCCAAAATGAATAACAAACAGAATCATTCAATTCTTAAATGGTAACAATGATAAATGGTTAAACATTACTAAGTGTATGCAAACAACCGATTGAAAAAAAACCCACCTTTTTACGTGAAAATGCAACAGCATAGTATATGCTGAAACAATAAACCAATAACAAAAAGGACATACGTGTACATCAGTAAATGCCACATTTTTTGTTTTTATAGAAATAAAACTGTTCAAAAGACTATTATGATTTCATTGTATAGAAATAGAGGTGCTTAAAAAGTAGTAACAAATACAACATGCTTTTGTCCTTATTTTTTTTTTTTAGATGTAACCGAAATTTGACGGGAACTGCTTGTCTCTAGATTTTTCGTCTATCTAATATGTAGCATTTTTTTTCTTCCATGAAAACAAATAACAAGGACTGAAAAGAACTTTCTAAATGTGCTGTTGTCGATCTACATGTATTATATGTATATAAAATTATATCAAGAAGAATATAGGTAAGCGGGCAAAATATTTAGAAGAACTACATTGATAAAACTAGAGGATTCTGAATATATGAAAAAATGTAGCAGATATCCTTAACTGTAAAATGTAGAGGGATACTGAAAAAACATAGCAATATAGAAACTCGTGAACGCAAATTTGTATTGTAACTTAAATATAATAGCACTCTTAAAAGACTATACATAATTTGTTTGTACATTTTGATGTAAAAGCAAATTAAAGAAAATATTATGAAGTGACTTAGAATTTAAATGCAACTCACACGTTTCAGCAAACAAGAATATTTCAATAAAGTGTTATTTTGTTTCTGCATTCAGGTATATCTGTATCACCTTCACATTAAATATCATTATTAAGTCAATACATTTAAGTCAATAATTTGAAACATCCAGTGTCCTTTCCCTTCAAGTAAATAAACAAGTGATTAATACTGCGTCAATTCAATTGAACGGATGCCAGCATTTTAATTTACAAAAAAAAAAAAAAAAAAAAAAAAAACGGTTAAAATACAAAGTATATGTTTTAAATATTCAGCAACACACTCCATGATTTTAACGACTATACTATTTTATCAGAACTGGTAAGTAAATTATGGTATTTTACAGTATACTTTTTGTAATGTTTCAAAAATATAAATGAACGAATTGAAGTTAATTATTAAATGATATGACATTTGGCCTGTTTACTTATCCATTTAATCAATGAATATCCAATTGCGTAATAAAAGTATATTCCAAAAACAAATTTAGCTGTCAAGAAACATATTTGTAAGATTGTTTGAGAAGTGAAAATTGCTATGTAGCTAGATTGTTCGTCAACAATGAATATTCCCTTACATTGCCAGGAGATGAAAAACCAGATATATTCAAATGACAATATTTGGTGAACCAAATACCTTATTCGTGCTCCTTTTCCTTTGAAATTGCTTAAAAAACCCGACGAATAACGTGTACCGTGAACAAAACCAAGATGCGGTGCTCTATATGTAGTACAAATATGTCGTGAAGTTTTTGAAAAATAATAAACAAAAGAACATATATATCGCTTCCGCATTCATAACAAATTAAAAGGTTTGATCTGCCAACATTTTAAAATAAATCAAACACAATATCAAATTTATGAAATTCCAACCATTTGGATCAGTCCGGAGTAAGCCAGGACAGTAATTTAACAATCTGTATACTCATGTTTTGCTTTGCTGTGTTGAAATGAACATTACAGACGTCATATTCCCGTAGACCAGCGAACAATTCCAATGGACATATTTAACATTTCCTCTATTCATATCATGAATATTGTTAATATTAAAACCACGGTACCATATGTCCAGGTGTTTTGTATTGACCATAATAGACGCTTTTATTTTCTTACATATTTTACATTTAATGATATTCTATTTATTTAATAAAAAACGAAATGATAGACATCAGTTACTATGCAAACTAGGTTAAATGCAAATGCGTAAATTTCATTATACTTATAATTTCATTACAAAAATATTTGTTTTATCAATTTAAGATTTGCAATCAAAAGAAACCATTTTAACAACATTTTGTTGGAGAGAACATGCTAGGTAAAAATGTCAAAAACTAGGGATAAGCAGTCAACGTTGTGTTATGATCTATATCACTTTTAAAAAACACATTATACTACAAAGAAGCACAACATATAATATTAGCATAAATGAAAGACCAGAATACAGAAATGACAGGATGCATAAGTACACAGTCACGTCATATGTATAAAAAAATTCGATCAAATGTTGAAATTATCAGAAATAAAATCAAATTGATCCATTCAAATAACTCTCCTGGGTGTGTGTTTATCCGGAATGTTCAACTAAAAGAACAACAATACTTAAAAACGTGCCTTTTCTTGAATACAAGGAGAGCTTAATGGCCAGTATGTTGTAGAAATATTTTACAGTTGAACTCTTAGTTACGCAACTGCAGACCAATATTTCCTCTCACCATACATGTTGTTTAAAACTGTTTCAGAGATGAAATTAAAGATTTTTGCAAAACAACTCGTAGGGCGTCAAGTATTACTAATTGAATAATCAAAATATGTGAATCTTTGCATTAAAACGTAGGTTTATATCGATAGTGGTTTTCATTTCACTTCTATCCAATGCAGGAAGGGGTATAAAAACATGTCAACAAAAGTATCGGTTTCAACTACAGTTAAGAAAGAAGAAAAAATAGCAAAACAGTTTTCGGGGAGATAATTGTTTCAAAGTGAAGTATTCGGTTACGCAGTGTCAGTTTTCCAAAAGCGCATGTGCTGTTCGATTACATATACCGAACAAATAAGCAAAATCTTGCGTAAGCAAGTAAAAGAACAAGAAATTTAGAGAAATAAAAAGAAAAATCAAAACCAAATCCCCAAAGACTTTAAACTTTGACCAGAAGCAATACAATTATATTTTTGTTTTCTTTTTTGAGACAAGAAAGACTTTTAAAAAAGAAGGTATACACGACGGATGTTTTTCTTAAAAAAAAAATCAACTTAATGAATGTTACAAGTAATGTTATAGGTAATAATATTTAAATAAATTCAACTCACATATTATATTCATTTGTTATTATATAATCATGATATACGTCACCTTTACCTTGTATAGTTAGGTACATAAACAGTTCGTTAACGAAAGAACTGTATATATGCAAATTATTTAAATGTTTTGACGATTATACATATGTAATGCTACGTACTCAAATATTGATTTAATGGAAAACAAATGTTTCTACATATCACCAGAATTTTAATTGGAAATTTAAAAAAAAAAAAGAATCGACTAATGTAAAAATCCACAAAATGATATCATAGTTGACGAATTGAGGTACGGCACTGCATTTACTTCTTCTTGTAATACACATCATTGATTGATTATATAAATGATAATAATAATTAGAATAATATTTCATCAAAAGGGTTAAAAATATTGTACAAACATTTCAAAGATATAGCAATGTATACCACTTACCCAGAAGTATTAGTATTATTCCATTGTGAGTTGTGAAAGATATGTTATAAGGGACTATTTCTGTTATTGATATTTGGTAGCACAAATGTATCGTAATTACAGCAATGCAATCTTTAAATAGCATGTGTTAAGTGTTTTATACCATTATCATTCAATGCAGGTTTCTTTGTGCTGTTTTATGTGCTGTCCTTTATGTTTTTTTTTATGTTTTTTAGTGTTTGTTTTTGGAATGTTTAGCTGCAAAACCAGGTTCAACCCACTATTTTGTATTTAAATAAAATTTCTGACACAACACAGAAAACCAAAAACAAAGCAATACAAACCCAACCGAGACTGGGGGTGATCTTAGGTGCTCCGGAGGGTAAACCGATTCTCCTCCACATGTGGTACCCGTTTAGGTTTACTTTGAATAGAGCCAATGAAAGAGGGCAAGTGTTAAAAGTCAATTACTGTTGTTTTCCGTTTAAATAATCCTGAGTGTATTTATTCTAACAGTTTGATGAGTGTTTAGGACTGACATCGTTCTTTCCTTTCGAAATTTAAAAATCTTCGCTACCGCTTTTTCAGAAAAAAAAAGATGTCAAGATTGCACAACAAGAATATCAGTCTCATAGACGAAGTGGACACTATCATAATTGATCACGAAAGTAAGTTAAAAAAAAGTTTGCGGAAGACATTTTTTAAAACTAAATATCTTGTATATAATATTAGAAGGTTATATTGAATTGTACGTAAAAGATTTAAACAATTGTATGAATCTGTATGAATTTAGACAACAAAATGTTCCTGATGTGAAAATCCTATAATCGATTAAAGGTATGTCTAATGAAATAACTTAGTGAAACGCATGCACTTCAAGTCGTTGGAAAACAGATGGGTTGACAGGGTAGGCTATGTCTAAATAATCCAAACGATTCTAACTTCAGTAGAATTTTCACATTCCGGAATAACTTATTACCATAGATTCGTACATATACGGGACTTTAATTCTTCTTATAAACAGCAAAATTTCGGTTTTCAAGTGTGTTTATTTTGGGTTGAATTTTTACAGATGCGAAGATATGTTACAATCACTTATGAAACAAGTTTATTAGTTATAGACATGTCCATAAAATGAAAAATTAGTGTCATTGTTAACTGTTTTGAGGCCATCTTGTACTAGTTGTGAAGTTAAATAAATTTTTATCAACAATATCTTGGTTTCTTCCGTTTTTGAAAAAGGATGAGACATTCTTTAACATACCCCTGGTTCATCACATTTCTACGAAGACACTAGATGCATTTAAAAAAAATATAAGTTCTTCTAGGATATTTGCAGATAACAAATTTTAAGAGTTAACCGCATCTAAATTGTGTCCGTATAGAACATTCAGCACGAGTGAGGTTCAAATCAACATTTTTGCGTTGATATTCTGCTGTGAATTTGTAACATGTCTGTAACTTATGAAAATATATAAAAGAGTTTACCCATTTTGTCTTTGACAAGGGACATATCACAGATATGTTTTTGGTGGAAATAATCCTCCATGTCAATGTGTGTCAAAATAAGCTTTACATTTTTGAACCATTGTTAAAACAACGTTAACAGTTCTAGTTGGCATAAAATTGAGAAAGGAAATTGGAAATGTGTCAAAGCGACAACAACCCGACCATAGAGCAGACAACAGTCGAAGGCCACCAATGCGTCTTCAATGTAGCGAGAATTCCCACACCCGTAGGTGTCCTTCAGCTGGCCTATAAAATTATGTATACTAGTACAGTGATAATGGACGTCATACTAAACTTCGAATTATACACAAGAAACTAAAATTAAAAATCATACAAGACTAACAAAGGGCAGATCATGTTTACATACGCAGTTATCGTCCATTCGGATGATTTTGATCCATAGTCTGATTATATCATACTAGTTTTTTTTTTCTTCACAAGCAGCCATTCAATAAAGATGATAATCACTTGCATAGTATTGATATCTACAGACTGACTGAATTTTTGAAGTATTACATCATAACATTCAGAATGGAAATGGGTAATGTGTCAAAGAGATAACAACCCGACCATAGAACAGACAACAGCAGCAGGCCACCAATAGGTCTTCAGTAAAGCGAGAAATTCCCGTACATCAGTACGATTCTAGATGTGAACAATTTTTGAAATTTCAAAAGAATTCATCTGACATTATCATAATTTCAATACCAATTTCTATAACTACAATAATTCTCATAAGTAGTAGTTACATTTTTAGTTTCAAGGATTTAACATGTTTAAATCATTATTACGAAATTTAACACATGATACGTATTATCACAAGAAACATTTAAGACACTATTTATGGGCAATGACTGAAAAAAATATATACATATGTATCAATATTGTCCTTTTTTGAAAATTCAAACTAAGTGAAAAATGTCTATCCATATACATTATTTGTTCTGTGTTGTAATACCGCAGTCTCACTATGCCACGGTCGCACTACGATTTGTGAAAAAAATGCAAATTTTGATGATCGTAGTACGATCGTGTAGATCTCAGTAAGGTCGTAACACGGTCGTGGTGAGGTCTTCAAGATCGTGACGAGCTTGGCCAACTTTGAACATGTTCAAAACAATCGTGGTGCAGTCTTGGCGAAATCAGAACGTAGTAGAAGCGTAGTGAGAGCGCACTAAGGTCGTGGTAAGATCGCAAAGGTCGTTGTACCATCGCAGCGAGAGCGTATCGATAGCGTGATTCTATTGGAAGAGACTGCACTACGATCTGACAGCGACGTTATTACGACCTCACTACGACCATCACGTTCACCCAGCGACTCAACTACGCTGACACTACGACTATACCACGTTTACACCACGCTGGTCAAGACCATAGTACGATTCTAGCACGCCCTTGACGTCCTCGTCACGCTCTTCCTACGACCTGACTACGTTTATACTACGACCATTAATCTTATTGTCATTTTCAAATGAAATATATTATATATCTCCATGTTTTGTTTGTCTGCATGTAGTTCTTGTCCATTTTCTCTTACGGCTCAACCATGCTTCTCGTTTATATAGAATAGACCGATGGCTTTCCCGTTTGAATTGTTTTACACAAGTAATTTTTGGGGCCCTTTATAGCTTGCTGTTCGGTGTCAGTCAAGGCTCCGTGTTGAAGGCCGTACCTTGGCCTATAATGGTTTACTTTTATAAATTGTTACTTGGATAGAGAGTTGTCTAATTGGCATTCATACCACATCTTCATATATCTATTGACACATCTTTGTCATCTCTGCTATTGTTCGCTAAAATATCGTCATTTGAGCTTTATGCACCAGTTTGTAATTTAGCTTAGAATGGTCGGTCCAAAATCTCTGCTTGATCAGGATTCGTTACTATCAGAGCTCCCTATGCCACTACAACAACCCCTAACACCAAGCCCACGTGTTCTAGAAGATTTTGGTGGCATAACTGTATTGTTACTGAGAAATCTATGTATTAATCAGAAATAGAAGGAATGGAATTGTATTGATATGGATAATGTTGACGTTATTACTGATCACGTAGTAAGATTGCGGTATGAACGTAGTATAATCGTGGTAAGAACGGTCTTTAATCGCAGTAAAAGCGTGGTAAGTTCGTGTTGCAATCGGATAACTCGTGGTATGGTCGTAGTGAGAACGTCATGAGCGTAGAAAGATCTTGATAAGCGTAGAGAGATCGCAGAACAAGCGTGGTGAGAATGTGGTATAATCGTAGCGGGATCGTTGTAGAAGCGTAATGAGGACGTAGTAGCATCGTGAAAGTAACGAAAATTTACATTTTCATGCCGCTCATACCACGACCTCACCACGATCTGAATTTAGTTTAGATTGCGCTGAGCGTAGTGCAATTGTGGTCTAGTGGGACTGGGGCTTAAATTATCAAATGCATATGGTAATAATTATAAACATATTTTGCACAAAAGCAAACTTCTGGTTCAGAATATACTCCTTTTAACAAAAGTGCAATTAAATAGATCGGGGATCGTGACAAAAAAATCTTGATTAATAAACAGTTAGTATCTGACATGTTCTTTTTATTTCACACATATTTGAATATGTTTATGAAAATGTGTCACACCAACGCTAATTGGTATCCAAGAGATTATTTTAACATATGCAAAATTATAAAAACTCCATTTTGTGTTTCATTATTTTCATATTTTAGTAACACTTATGAAACTGATGCTTTTGTTCAGTTAAAAGACCATTAAACATATCCAAAGGTGTTTAACATGTTTATAATTTTAAGAATAAGCAGACTTTACTAAATTATTGAAAGCTAGAAGCATAAGAATTTGCAAAGAGTTTTGTCGACGGATGTTTTAATTGTTTTCAGTGCTGAGTGATGGCCGCATAAAGGCACCAGGTTTGTATAATTAATTTACATGTATCCTAGTGTTATCGGTTCTCGATAGTGTAGAAAACTTTTGCTCCGTAGAGCCAGCTGTTCAAATGTGGTCAAAGCTGATTGTGTTAATTTAGAAGATACTTCTGTTCATTTCCTATTATCCTCTCGATTTTCTCTTGCGTCAATCAAGAAAAATGAAAACATATGTTGTTGTGCTCAATTTTGACATTATGTTCAATACGTCATCAGTTCTCGATGGTTGTGAAAAGTATAGTATGGTAAGCATGTTTGATACCAATAGAAGATTTAAAATTACACAAATTGAAGAAAAATATAATTGAACTATCATTTGTCTCTAGAATAATTTTTTTTTGGGGGAGGGGGGATTTTTGCCTTATCAATCACTTAAGTCATCTTTAACCGATATCCTAGGAATTATCACTCAAGAACAAAAACATGCACTGACTATTTATCTTTAATATATTTTAAATGATTTTAAATTATTGAACAAATTCTTATATGTTATTAAATGTTGTCACAGCTGTTATTGATATTTTACTGTCACAGTAACAATATTTAAGGGTGTCACTTTTCTGATAATTGAATTGGATTAAATCTTAAAGTTTATAAGATGTGTCCCAAACTGCGTTCCAAAGGTTTTTTTCCATAGCATCGTCACATCACATCTTACAACTGTGTATTACGTATGTGGACTTGACCTTCTGTTTGAGCTAAGTTTTATTTACATTTGAAAACGTGCAACTTATGAACCGAGGGGATGAAGTTGGAGTTGTTTTGGGGAATAAGGAAAAGTAGGTTAAAATCTGAAAATATTATCTTTCCTATTGTAAAATTAAAATGTTGAAATTAAAGCATGCTGGAAACGAGTTTTTATTCTGTCCTTAAAATACCGACAAATAGAAAACATGTGCGATTTCGCAACTAACTTTTATTTTCACCACGCGCATTGCTATTGAAAAAACTGATTACCATCGAAAACAGATGACTACACGATAGTGTTTCTTATTTCTCATATTAAAATCGAATTCGTTCACAATCATTCAACATATACAATATTTATACAAATTAATGAATTCTACACTACAGTCCTTTAATATATATAATGCACACAGAGCAAGTATTAAATTCACATTAAAATTACCAAAATTAGAAAACAACATATTTGTAACCATAAGCTTAATCTTTTAATGTATGAACACTTGTCTTCCCATTTATTTATAAAAACACACATTTAAAAGTGAAATATTTATCTTAATATATATGTTGTAATTATACTCAAAATGCTTTTATTTTGTATTTGTATGCGCATAAAGCAACTTTCGAAATTATTTCGTTTTGGACGAGGACAAAACATTTAAGAGAAATTATCTCAGCCGTAATTTTCTTCCCAGGAAGACTTTAAGAATAATGTATAATAAATATAAATATTTGTGTTTGTTTTTGGGTGGTTTGATGTCCGACTATATATATTGCTGTTCATTTTTGTACATATTGTTTGCTAGTTGATTGGTTATTTTTTTTGTTTTATTTTGTTTTAACTTGATTTAAAGGTGAATATAAAATAAGCGAGACTATTGTTGACGATAGAAAAATAGCTATGATTACACCAACACATGAAGGTATGTTATTTCTCGTCTCTTTTTCCACATTATATTTGTATTTAGTAAGATATAGTTTTTCTCATCTTGGCATATATGTAGGACTCAAATCTATGGCGGGTTCCAAATATATGGCAGAGTCCCAATCTATGGCAAATGTGACGTTACAAACGCCAAACAACTCAAATCTATGGTAGATTTTTATTTCCTCAAATTTATTTCAGATATTTTAATTGTGTCACAATTCAATAACGCCACATTACATCGTCGCCCCCGCAAACGTTTGCTGAACCCATAGATTTCAACACCATTCCAGATATAGGCATTTCCCTCGACAACAATTTGCGGATCGTCTCAAGGAAGATGTGACATATTACTAGTATCTAGAAAGCGAACGAAATGTGCTGTACCGACCAAAGCCCACGATGAACAACGGCACCACTGTTTTCAACGATTTTTTTGGAGAAAGGAGTTACATTGTATAGAAAACATTTTACTGTCTACGGGTGGCAAAGTTTATGAAGTGAAAGATAAAAAACCGGATATCAATTTGATTTAAATCGTCATTAAACAAAAAAAAAAACATTAACGAAGAAATAAACATTACTTGAAAATTGAAACTGTTCACTTTGATTTATTATTTCCGTTTTATATATATAAAAAAATACCTTCTTGTTTGTTAAGACTAGTTGGAGTAATAAATGAGTTTAACAGGTACCATGAAAAGATTAGAAAATGTTTTTTTTTGCACATCATTTCAATCTTGAAGTCTGTTCTAAGAAAAACGGAATTCATCATTTACGTTTTATTTTTACCATCACGATTTGGTTGACCATTATGGAATGTTTACTCCACAAATGTTTATGGACATGCTCCCGTTGTCGTACATGTCCATTTGTTTAAGACAAATCATTGGTCGTATAGGTACTGCATTCTTTTCCATTTGAACAACATTTGCAATAGATTTTGAAACCGTGAACATAAATCCGCCATAGATTAGGAAATTACAAAACTTGCCATATATTTGGGATGGCATGACGTCACATTTGCCATAGATTTGGGATGACATGACGTCACATTTGCCATAGATTTGGGATGACATGACGCCACATTTGCCATAAATTTGGGATGGCATGACGTCAAATTTGCCATAAATTAGGAATCTGCCATAGATTTGGAACCCACCATAGATTTAAGTCCTACATATATAATCTTGATAAATCTGTTACATTGGAACATACGTAAACATAGTTACTGAAACGAATTATAAACACGAAAAAACAAGAAGACCACTATTTTTAATAATCAGCATAACTAAGAATGATGATATAATTTTCATTGAAATTAGCCTATTTACATGATTGCAAAGGCGATTTAACATACCCAATGTTTGATTTCATATCTTAATGCCAGAAACACATTCAACATATACAAAAAAGTGAATCAGTTGTCATTAACTTGTTTTTAAGATGTTATTTCAACTTGTAATTATACCATTTTGCTACATGTACATATGTGTCTTACTCAGATAAACATCAGTCTAGGAATCTCATCATTATGGATGATACAGACAAACTATTACTTAAAGGTATATACTTCAAACAATAATGCCTGAGGAATGCAATGAATATTTACAGCCCTGCTGGATTTCTTCTTGGAACCGTGAAAGAAAGGTATGCACTGTTTTAATATTATACGCTGATGGAATTAGATAAAAACACTATGATTCAGCTATCTACTGAACAGAACACAAGGAAGGTGCAAGAGGTCACTCAGATATCAGAAACATAAGAAACATTAAATTATAACTCTGCATGTACTTGATGTATTGCTGTACGAAAATAAACAATTTTGGTTAAACATCCAGTCATTGTGGAAGTCTTCGAATTGCATGTATTCGTGTTTTTAAGACTGTTTGCATTTACTACATTTACTTTGTAATGACTGAAATGTTGTCCTTGTATATGAATCCTGATAGAAGTTTCGTCCGCAATATTATTTAAGCCCGGTAATTCCATGTGATGTAATTATTCATACAACTTAAACATAAAACATGTTTATCATTTGAAATACTATGGTTTTAGTGCATACATTTTACCGATTTTTTACTTGGGGTTCGAGTGTTCAGTCACTTTCTAAGTGGGATCGCCACTGATAACATTATAAACACGGATAAATCGTCTGCCGAACACAACTATGAGAACATTGAACCTTTGAGGAACCTTTATGCCTGATGTAATTGACATCTAGAATGTTTAGTTATTCAATGATTTTGCAGTCTGCATGATGGCAATTGTTATAAAAGTTATATTTTAGTAGTTATAGTATGTCAAACGTTCCGCTTTTGCTGATACGAGCAGCGTGGTATGATGTGAAGAATATGACATTCACTGGGTATTCGGTTTTGTTTTGTGAATCAAACTAAAACAAATCCTACAATACAAATGACCTGCAGATACATAAGACAATTAATATATTAAGTATCCGTTTTGACAAGCAATCGGGTATTTTTGCCAAGGGACATATAGGTAAGAATTTTGCATAATCTACCCGATATATAACATTTTGCTAGTATGCCGTGTAGTTTGCACTTATTATTTATTCTTGTTCTTTTGTTCCTGATTTTTTGTCATCATCTAGATATTTCAAATGGTCCGCAGACTTTGAGATATTTGCAGCCAACCAGAAGATCCTTTTTCATGCGAGACAAGAGAAAAACACCAACGACTACAGTATCAAGGTAAATTTCAGCTTTTTCACATTAATATTTCTTAATTTTTTAAGAAGTTTGTTTTTGAGATTATTTCTAAATAGCCCAAGAACCCTAATATATTTTGTACGAGCCCCGATATAATATACCATGCTGATCACACCACATATGAAACTGATATTTTTCATGAAGTATACGACTGTATTTATACAAAAAAGTTTGCCTGTTTATATGTTAGACTAGACACACACTTTTACTTTCTCTTTGATTTTACACAGAAGGCTGATAATGAATTGATAGCTAAGGTGACAAAGTCTCCCTCTCCAACTGGATATTTCTGGTACACTATAACTTGTAAGTATATTTGATATTTAACCATCAGCGATAAACAGCAACAAGACAATGCTTCTTAAAATAGAGATAATTAATGCATGTAATGGTAACGTACGCTAGATAAAAGTGTTTACTCAAGTCTTGTACCGGGTTTTTATTAATTCATCTGCGTTTTTTTTACTTTTCTGTAAAAAGCAAAATCACACAATACCGAGCTCTAAACCAATGAGATATGACAAGATCGAATTTTAAGCCCCTGAAAGTTCGAACGTAGTCTTTTCATTTAAATCTTTGTATCTGTTATGTTTTCTTTGTAAACTCTTAAGTAAAGGACATAATGACATAATCTAAACGCACAAACATGTTCCAGCAGCACCTGCATACGGGGTATATATCTCCCAATTGATACGATATTCCCGTGCTTGCATTTCCTATCATGATTTTCTTGATAGAGGGTTGCTGCTCACAAGTAAGCTATTAAACCAAGAGTTCCAAATGGTGAAGTTGAAATCATCCCTTCGTAAATTTTACGGACGCCATCACGAGTTGGTTGACCGTTATGGAATAACCGTATCACAAATGATATCGGATATGTTCCTTACGTCGTAACTACAATCCCCTCCCCTTTCCTGAATGTGACCTACCGAATTAGACTATTTACCGGATTTGTTATCACATAAGCAACACGACGGGTGCCGCATGTGGAGCAGGATCTGCTTACCCTTCCGGAGCACCTGAGATCACCCCTAGTTTTTGGTGGGGTTCGTGTTGTTTATGCTTTAGTTTTCTATGTTGTGTCATGTGTACCATTGTTTTTCTGTTTGTCTTTTTCATCTTTAGCCATGGCGTTGTCAGTTTGTTTTAGATTTATGAGTTTGACTGTCCCTTTGGTATCTTTCGTCCCTCTTTTAGTATAACGCCAAGAGATGTTAAAGTTTAAATGTGTAAAACAGAATAGTCATTTGTCAAAGAAATCTTGCAAAATTTTGTATATTAATATAAATTCAAGAACACCTCCTACGATAGATGTTCTGATTGGAAACATTATAGTTTACAGGCCATGTTTTATTCGAACTCCGTGCTAGACGTCTAGTAAACATTGCAGGTAAGTCCGACGCTAAGGACATGGATATGTGACTGTTTTGCTTTATGATAACGACCTTTGTGAGACTTTGAAAGAAAATAAATACATGCATGTGCTTTTCATCTTTGTGCGGGTAGTGAATTTAAGGATGTAAAACCATATCCATTCTTTTTCAAAATGTCGGTTATATCAACGTTAAACAAAACATGTATATATTTTTAAAAGTTTGAAATGAATGCACGTTAAAGAAAACAGAATAAGAAGGAGTGCTGCCGATAGAAACAATGACACTCACACATATAATTGACCATAGTATAATACTTATAATATACAAATATAAAAATTATAAAAAAGATATGAACATATTTCTTATTTCAGACCTAAAGCATATTCCCTTACTGCAAAAGATTCTCATACTTTGTGAAGTTCTATCATCTTGCCAGAAAGAATCGGAAAGTTTCGTATCTCAAGTATCCAGTAAGATAACAGACACAATATGCTGTCCGTTGTACTACGACAGCAAGATTAAGTTTATTATTCTCTGTCTAATATTTCCTTAGTTATTGTTGTATATCTGATATTCATACTCATGTTTGTAGCTTATTTCATTGGTACTTTGTTTACGTTATTAATTGTCAAATGTTATAATAGTGATACCGACTTATCATGTGCTTTTACCTGGCCATGTAGACTGTGTAAAAATGATCACAGTTGCTCAGAATATTGCCTGTGCTATAAAAATAAATACTGCTGTAGGCAAATCAAAACAGTTATAATATGTATACTATGCATACTAGGAATGCATGTGGCTGGTGGATATTTTACATATATCCTATACTCTAAATATATATTAAAGGCATGAATGAATACAAGTGTTGCCGATAGCCCAACAAGCATAGAAATACCAAAGAAAGGGTTGGAGTGTAGTAAAAAAGACCAAATTTTTGTGAGACTGAAATTCTCTTTTCTAAAGTATCTTCGATATAACCATCTTTGACAAAATCTGTCTTCCACCTCCCATGTCGCTTTATGCATCTTTAATTTACATTAGACTTAGCAGCTGCAGTTGCACCACCCGATCGTTAAGGATGAAGACCAAGATTTAAACTTGGGGTTACCAGCTTAAGTCTCTTTACAATGTTTTCTTTAGCTGAAGTGTAGCTAATAGGTTTATTCTTATATATAAGTCTGGCTACGCCTTTGAATCTAAAAATAGGTTTAAATATGAATTGTTCAGATTGTGCGTCTAAACCAGCTAACACAAATATCGTAAATACATGTTAACTGGACAAGCGATAGTGATACCTTAAGAAATAAGAATGTCATTCCCTTGTCTGTATTGGTCCGTTTTTCTAAGAGAAATTAAAAGTTTTAAATGATCTTCGAAAATACTAACATCTTTGCATCTTAATTTACTAATCTCATCGAACCTAAGAAAACCTGAATAAGACAACAGAATTATAGTGAGATACTTAACTATAAGTAAATCTAACCTATCTGTGTACATAGAGCATACATCAATCAACATGTCATTGTTAACTGGATCCTTTTTGTTTTCAGGCCTACCATTACGTCTTTTGACGGATTCTAAAAGGTATTTTACAAATGAATTTTCTGTCGGATCATTAAAACGTTAAGATCATGGGCCAATGTGATTGAATATACAGCTCAATTTACAACATTTGGAGAACATTGTTCATCTATCAATTTTGTAATGTAAAGTGCTAAATGAACAGGCTCGGCAGGCAATTCATTTAAACTGTTTTCGATTGCGAATTTCTTCCATCTATTAAAACTTGATTAGTACTTTTTACAGGTATTCTCACTTCTCGGATCAACAAGGAATGTAGTCATATTTCCAGCTAAGTTGTAAATGTTACAGTTCTCTGAAACGCCACTCTACTAAATCAGCTTCAACGTTTCGTCTAAGGTTCACAACTGCAAATAACAAATGTATTATTAAAAATCTATTCTCAAAGCTAGCATTCTAAATTTCATTGGCAATTTTACGAATACTCCGTTTTTGCCTGCTCCTTTTACTTTCACCCTTTTTCCAGACAAATATTTTATGTCTTTGTATATAATGTGCCTTTTTATGTGTAAATCAGCGGCCAAAAAGGGGCAAATTCTCATTCAGGATTAACTATGGTACATGCAGCCTTGTCATGCTGAATTTTTTGTAAAACCTTAGGAACAAGAGATGGTGGTGGAACTAACCAGTTTGTGTCGTTGCCCCAATTTTGAGAGAATGCGTCTATGCCTTCTGAACCTGGGCACCAATGTTTTGAGTTGAAATGTATGCATTGTGTATTATAATGAGTAGCGAACCTGTCAATACTATATGGTCCCCACGTACCATTGAAAAAATTAAACAGTTCGCCATGAACAGAATTATAGTGAGATACTTAACTATAAGTAAATCTAACCTATCTGTGTACATAGAGCATACATCAATCAACATGTCATTGTTAACTGGATCCTTTTTGTTTTCAGGCCTACCATTACGTCTTTTGACGGATTCTAAAAGGTATTTTACAAATGAATTTTCTGTCGGATCATTAAAACGTTAAGATCATGGGCCAATGTGATTGAATATACAGCTCAATTTACAACATTTGGAGAACATTGTTCATCTATCAATTTTGTAATGTAAAGTGCTAAATGAACAGGCTCGGCAGGCAATTCATTTAAACTGTTTTCGATTGCGAATTTCTTCCATCTATTAAAACTTGATTAGTACTTTTTACAGGTATTCTCACTTCTCGGATCAACAAGGAATGTAGTCATATTTCCAGCTAAGTTGTAAATGTTACAGTTCTCTGAAACGCCACTCTACTAAATCAGCTTCAACGTTTCGTCTAAGGTTCACAACTGCAAATAACAAATGTATTATTAAAAATCTATTCTCAAAGCTAGCATTCTAAATTTCATTGGCAATTTTACGAATACTCCGTTTTTGCCTGCTCCTTTTACTTTCACCCTTTTTCCAGACAAATATTTTATGTCTTTGTATATAATGTGCCTTTTTATGTGTAAATCAGCGGCCAAAAAGGGGCAAATTCTCATTCAGGATTAACTATGGTACATGCAGCCTTGTCATGCTGAATTTTTTGTAAAACCTTAGGAACAAGAGATGGTGGTGGAACTAACCAGTTTGTGTCGTTGCCCCAATTTTGAGAGAATGCGTCTATGCCTTCTGAACCTGGGCACCAATGTTTTGAGTTGAAATGTATGCATTGTGTATTATAATGAGTAGCGAACCTGTCAATACTATATGGTCCCCACGTACCATTGAAAAAATTAAACAGTTCGCCATGAATACCCCAATCATCGTTATCAGTGTTTCTGCTCAATTTGTCTGGGTATTGTTTGTCTGCCATTGGTAGCCATTTAGAATTTAAAATAATGTTCTTTTCTGAACAAATATTGTGAATATCTACTGCTATGTTTTGTAGTATCCTTTTCTTACTGCCGACCTTAAGTATATGTGGAACACTTTTATTGTCCGAATTAATGCTAACCGACTTGTTATATAAGCAAAATTTACTTTCATTAGTGCATAATACTCGTCTTGCGCATTCCAATTCGCGCCATGTTGAACTTTCCAACTTTTCATCACTTTTCCAATTACCTGACATTTTACTGTTTGCAACACAAGTAACAACGCTACACTGAGAGGATAAATAACCACCAAAGCCTACATCTGAGGCGTCACAAAAAATGTAAAAATCTGACACCAAATCATGATCAACTCTGCAAATGTCAACACCCTGGTCATTTATTTTCTGAGCGAGCTATCCCTGAATAAAATTTCTGTGAGAGCATCTGGGTTCATTTTTACAGGAGCATCCCAACTTACTCGTCCCAAGATACAATCATATAAGTATATGGTGTGCCATCTCACCTTGTCACCAATAACAATCATCATGGAAATTATTTGACCCAAAATACTGGCTAAAACTCTAGCACTGAATAACAATCTACCGTTTGTAGTTTCTCTGCATAATTTTTGGTTTTCTCAATTCTTTCTTCCGTAATAAAAACTCTACCTATTTTGGTATCCCATGTGTAACCTAACCAATCCATACTCTGACTAGGTAACCAATGACATTTCTCATGAGCTATCAAAAATTCTTATCTTTCGAGTGTATTTTTAACTTCAAAACTACTTTTCATACAATTTTCAAAATCATTGTCTCCGCCGAGACCGTCATCTTAAAACATGTTGACACGTTTATTTCTGTGTATTTTTGTGATCTCAATATGGTGATATATGCCGATTTCAAATCATAGCGAAATAGAAATCACCCTTTTTAAAAAGGTCTCGTGCATTTTCTGTATCTTCGTATTTAAATCTAAATTTAAAAAGATGTGGGTTCAAATTCCGACAATCTTAAACCAGCCTAGGTTTGTTCTTATTGTAAGCAGCTGTGAAAGGGTTTACAACAAAAGGCCTTTCTTTTACTTCAGAAATACCTGTTTTCTCAATTAATTTTCTGATTTCATCTTAAACAAATTTTGGATTATCAAGTGAAGATCTTCTACAATTCAGATTTTGGTTCTGTCTTGAAAGGTATCTTGTATCCGTTTTCGATAACATCCAAAATATGTGTATTGCTTGTAATTGATTTCCATTCAGGTAATTTCGATTTTAACTGACCAACAGGTGAGAAAATACCTGAAGGCTGATCAACCGTGACATCTAACGGTGATTTAAAACTGACCTTATTATTGACCACATCATTGCAATAAACTGTCATGTGACCATCAGTTTCTATTGACCTCTGTTCAGTATCATTTAAAGGAGTAGGTCCGGTAAGGACCGATTTTGGCCTCAAATTTCAGGTTCATCGGAAGAAAGATTTTGACCACTTTTTAAACACTTAAGTGTCTATTTTATTTGAATTAATTAGTTTATGTGAAAGATTTTAACAGATTTAGTCATTAAAAACGATCCGATTCAAGCTCAAATATGAAAAATCTACCTAAAATGCCGAAAAATGTCACTTTTCAGATGGTTTTTGGTAAAAATGAAAGTGGCCGCATCCGTGTTCATCTCAACCTTTATATATGTTATGTATTATCATAGAATACAACTTACATTTCAATATTAAGGATGAACACGAATGCGGCTACTTTCGTTTTACACGAAAACCGTCTAAAATTTAACTAAAATGCTAGAATTATGAGGATTTCAGTAATTTAGCATGACTTAATGGTGCTAGTACCGGATATATGAGCATTGTATTGTCAAAAACAGCCCATATTTATGTAGCAGAAGCATTCTACTGTCCAATAAATAACTAAAGGTTTACATTTTAACAATTTTGTAAAACTGCTATATTTTGGGGCCAAAAAGGGGTCTTACTGAACCTACTCCTTTGAACAAATACTAATAGTCAAGATTGGCAAATTAAATAAAGTTTTATAAGTACTTAAAAGTTCTTCCCATCCGGACAATTATCCATCCAATGGCCATTACTCCACAGTTGAAGCACCTGCCAGGTTTCCAAGAAGAGTTGGTATTCTCTGCCTTCTCTCTTGTGTATGGTGTTTTTCTTGTGACAATTTTCTTGGTTTTCTCTGCTTTCTGTTTTCTTTCTGCTCTGTTTTGTGCCCTGATTATTTTCTTCTCATTTTCCGAATCATCGGTGATAGGATTTGTCACATATTCACTCACAACCTTCCACCCCAGTTCTCAGGAATCTGCAATTTTGATAAGTTTCTGTCTTTCTTTCACTAATTCCATACCTTATACTATCTTGCCTTTAGCTGTTTGTACGGAATCGACGCTCAAATCTGGCCCTTCTAAGTTCACGTCTGCTTCTTTCAGCTTGGGAAGTACCCTGGATTCATGTTTGAACTGGTTCTCATTGACTTTTCTCTTAAATGAGTTATTATCAGTAACGGTCGGTTTTGTACATCTGAGACTGTGAAATGTCCTGTTGAGATTGTCTTATGTTGGATTGGAAAGACGATAATCTGAAATCCATTATAGTAGAAATGCTATTCAGTATGTCTTGTTAAGGGTTAGAAACGGCATTGTTCACTTCCAACGAAATGTCGTCTTTAAGCGTACCAGATATTCCGGTGTCCATTATTAAATGTTGCCCTGTCTGTGGCGGGCTAGAAAGTGATACTATCAGGGAAAAATTTCCGCTATAAAATAAGTCACGTGTCTTATACCGATTGACGTAAACTTATAAAACTACTACGCTAGCACCGTAAATACAATAATTTCTCCCTATACTATGAAACGTGAGAAATTATACTTATTTGTACTTTTTTGTTTTAAATGATCATGCTATCTTTGTTCTATTGTTTCGAATATTAATGGATAAAGTAATACCATATTTATTAATTCTCATTGATCGGCATTATATAATCTGTTTTTTGACATATTTACAATTAATTACAAAAATTCAACTAAATTTAAAAAAAAATGATAATCACATATTTTAAAAGAACCACATTATAACTCTACGTTATATCTTTCAATACTTACCGAGGAAACATGATCCAATAACAAGATTAGACGAACAGCCTCGTGTCAACGTTATAAAGGAAACAGACTCCAGCTATATCACTATTGTCATAGTATACAAAAACAGACTAAGTATTTCATAATAACTAGTGTTTATATAAAATTGAGACAACAACTCGACCATAGAACAGACAACAGCAGAAGGTCACCAACAGGTCTTCAATGTAGCGTGAAATTCCCGCACCCGGAGGCGTCCTTCGGCTGGCCCCTAAACAAATATATATATAGTTCAGTGATAATGAACGCCATATAGTAAACTCCAAATTGTATACAAGAAACTATAATTAAAAATAATAGAAGACTAACAAAGGACAGAGGCTTCTGACTTGGTACAGGTGCAAAAATGCAGCAGGGTTTAACATGTGTATGAGATCTAAACCCTCCCCCTATACCTCTGGCCAAAGTAGAAAAGTAAACGCATAACAATACGCTTATTACAATTCAGTTCAAGAGTCCGAGTCTGATGTCAGATAATGTAATCAAAGAAAATAAACAAAATGACAATAATACATAAATAACAACAGACTACTAGCAGTTAACTGACATGTCAGCTCCAGACTTCAATTAAACTGATTAAAAGATGATATCTTCATCATATGAATACCAGGCACAATCCCTCCCGTTCGGGGTTTAGTAGCATACCATTATAACATATATGAGAAGAACATAACCCGTGTCATGCCAACAACTGGTTTTTAAATAAATGTGTTTAGTTTCGATGCAATGACCCTACAAGTGAATCAATTTTAACGCCTAAATATGCTATCTTTAATGACCTGACTACAGTATCGTAACTATATCCCTTCTTAATAAGTCTATTTAATAGTTTTGTTAGCTTCTGAGGTAAATACTGACATGTTTTTGCTTTATAAAGAATATTTTTATAAAAGATTGGATGTGAAATACCTGAACATATAAGACCTATAGTTGTTAATGTCTGTGTCATTTTAATCTTTTGTGGATAGTTGTCTCATTGGAAATCATACCACATCTTCTTTTTTATATGTTGAGCTATATTTACGAATGATGTCCTTATACCGATGATAAAATTTAGTAAATGTTTTGACTAGTTTGTGATATCGAAAACCCTGGTATAATAATTTTTTAGTAATACATAAATTTCTCTCGTTAAACTCTAAAACATTGTTACATACACAAGCAAATCGTATAAGTAGATATATTACAAGATATATAAACACCGTAACATGGTGACAAGGGAACGTCGCCATCTAAGAAGGGATAATTAACGATAGGAAATGAAAAATCATCTCTTTTATCATACATTTTAGTATTAAGCTTTTCGTTAATGATATATATACTAAGATCGAGGAAAGGGCAGTGGTCATTGTCAGTATTAGCTTTATTTAAAGTAAGTTCAACAGGATAAATTTCTTTAGTATACATACTGAAGTCGTCATTATTGAGAGCCAAAATATCATCCAAATATCTAAAAGTATTATTAAATTTGTGTATCAGATGTTGTTTCGATGGGTCTTTGCTGATTTTTGTCATAAATTTTAACTCATAGCAATACAAAAACAGGTCCGCAATAAGTGGTGCACAGTTAGTCCCCAATTGGAATTCCGATAACCTGACGATATACGGAATATCCAAAGCAAAAAAAAATGTTATCTAGTAAAATTCAAGGGCAGATATAATATTAAAGCATGTCCAATTGACATAAATTTTTGTTTATTTCTACTAAAAAATGACCTAAAAGAGTTTTAGCATATACATTCACATTCTGACTTTTTAAATGCCCATTTAATTAGGTGTGTGCATTTTTCTTAATGAGAATGTCAGGCAATGTGGTATATAGGGTAGAAAAATCAGAACTTTGAACAAATTCAAAATCACCAATATAAGCATGCAATTTATCAAGTACTTACAACGATTCTTGACACTCCAAAAGTAATTATTTCCACTATTTTCGAAGGTTTTTTTTTAACAATTTATTATCAGGTTTTTAATTGTACCAAGTGTACTGGTAAAAAGAATAGACAATTCAGTATTGGAACAATGGCTTGAAGACAAAAAAAAATCTATATTTGTTAGGTTTTTTTTGTAGCTTCGGAAGCCAATACATAGTTTGGACTTGCATTGTATTTGTTTCTCCTTGTAAAGTGGTAGCTAAAAGTTTATGTTTGTTACAGATGTCGTTTTCTGAAAATTGAGGAAGTTGGAATGTTGGTGAATTGGTGATTTCTTTTTGCAGAACCTCAATGTCAAATTTACGTCAAACAATAATAATATCATTAGCAGCTTCACCGGCCGGGACAAAAACAAATCCCTTGGCTAATTCTTTTAGTTTATGTTTGGTACGAGAAATATTTTTATTATGGTTGTTGTTAAGAGTAAAATGTTCTTTAAAATGTTGAATACGTATATCAACATGATCAACTATGTTAATTACTGAATTATCCATTTTGAACAGTAAGACCGGAGTGAGTCGTGGATGTCATTCTAATTAATATTTGACGGGGAACGATATTAATAATTGACGGAGGACGATATATACACTAATAAACCTATTACCCTCACCACACAAGTCAGAACTATTTTTATATTGCTGTTCATTAGCCTTGCGTGTACAGATATTCAGTTTGTTGCCAAAGTGTGAAAACCCTATAAGCACTTGGTACCGTTATATGTTATGTACTGTGGCAAATATGAAAGTAGAAAAATTATAGATAATACCATTTGATACGAAACCTACCAATGGTAAGATGTTTAGGGGTCAAAGAACATCAATGTTCAAGAGTTTCATCAAGTTGTCATAACATCCATAGGTTATCCTTTCGAAATTACCCCTAATGAGAAAATATAGGAAAAGTTTGCTCTTTCTTCTACTTTTTGTCTTAGACGAACATGACGAAGATGAAAATCCCCTATTATTTTATAAGATACAAAACTTAACCTTATAGATAATGAAGTTTTAAAGGTTGTCAATTATGTAGGACTTCATTTTGTCGCAACACCAGAACACAATATTTGAGATAGTATGTTTTGAAGGAAACAACATGACCAATACAATGTTTAGTTGTTCAGACCTTTAGGATGTACATGTACTGAAAAGTAAGAGTTTAAACTTGTAATGAAAACATCAGAATATGTCAAACCATGGCACAGTGAAAGGAAATGTACTCTATAAACTTCATCGATATAAGGTAGCACAATACAAAGATTTTATAACTCCAACTCCCAAGTTTTATAATGCTGTAACTTTCTTAATAAAGCTTGAAAATTTACAAAAGTGGTAGTTTTGGATAGCTAACAGATTACTCTTTCAAATAAATGCAATGTTAGTATTATGCAACAATTATGTAACCAATTATAATGTTAACTGTGTCTAAAATATTTTTCACCAAATTTCCACTTTTAAATGAAATTAGCTTCTGCATAGGTATCCCTAGAGGGTTGATTTTATTATATATTGTTCCTATGGCCATTATCTACAAAAGGGTGTCTCAGATTTCAGATAGAATGTATAGAACAAATTTCACACCTAATTAATCATTATCTTCTTTTATGTGGTTAGGATGTTTACACTAATTAGAGATTTATGAGAGAATGGAATACCATAGAGACAATCTGAGACACCCTTTTGAAGCCCAAAATGTGTTGATTAAGATTTCGTTAAAATTTTCTGTATAGTTAAAGAGATGATAGAGCTAAATTCATTCAAGTGAACTTACCCAGATTTTGCCACTAATTACATAATAATTGATTACATAATGATTGCATAATAAAAATATTGCATTCATTTAAAAGATAAATTTTTTATCTATCTATATACACCTCTTTTATTATTTTCTATGCATTCATAAGAAAGTTACAGCATTTCAAAGGTTAGTGATTGGAAGTAAAAAAATCTTTGTATTGTGCTACCTTAAGTCATCAATTTATAATTAACTGTTTTGCTATTCTCGGTTGAAAAAACCGAACGTAAATTTAATACTGTAAATATTCAAATAGAAACATAGAAAACAATCAGTATTTAATAGCGTGTTTATTCATTAAATATATTGATAAAAAGGTGAGTCGATTCTTGTACATTTATTTAGTCTCTCTTAACTTCTTGTGATTTCGTTTATCAGTTTATTATACATGTGGTGATTTTGTATTTCATTTTAAATACGCATGCAAACTACCATAGATCACTGTGGCGGATAGTTCAACATTGTTATGTAAAGCTTTATTCTTACGATATGAAATTAAAAAAATAACTGTTCAACTTCATCCAATTTAAATCGAAAACAGTACATTTAAATTGTTCTTTATAAACTACGACATTTCTCACACGTATTTATTTATTATTTAGTTCTACACATACAAACGTAATAACCTTTGCCGATGTAATATTTCAAAGTTTTTTTACACCACCATGCCTTCGCTGAATTCATTAACGTGCACAAAAGATACGATCATTGTTTTTTTTGTTTCTACCTTTTGGGGACAATTTTCTCCGTTTATACGTTATTTCTGAATGACCAAACGATTAGCTACTGTGTGTTTGTTTTATAGCATGAAAATAATAAAAGACATTGATAGTCTAAAGTTCAGATACAGTATACATACATTATGGTGTTACCCCTTTAAAACAACACAGATAATGTCTGTCGTAAAGTTGTCGCACTTTTTAGACGTTTTTTCTTTTTTTTTTAAATATGACACTAAGAGTACTAAAGACGATCTATAACAATTCACACGTTTTTGACTTAAGAACGAGATATTTCTCCTCATAGTCGATTTTAAAACCTCCCCATTTTATCTATATTATGTATTAGACATTGAATTTTACGTGAACTTGACATAACATCTATATAAATAAAAGTACTTTTATCTGTAAACATGATATCCGGTTTAACAAACGCAGGTCATTGTGTAAATATACGCGTTCTTTTTTAAATATATTTATTAGGAGATTTGTTTGTTTGTTATTTTAACTGATAACGGATTGGAAGCATTGGTTCAGGTGTTTCAGGTGCGTATTTGAAGACATTTCCTACATTGTATTTATTTGTTTCACTACAAACCAATATTATATATGCGTTGAAGATTACTTAAATATAAGTTGAATTTGTCTTATTATTATATATGATTCTTGTACTTCTAGGAATGCCTACTTTGCAGCAAACAAACTCTCAAAACATTCATCTTGTTGAAAAGGCGGATACTATTTGTTTTATAATAAAAAGTAAGTGAAATATATGATGCTGAAACTTAAACATTTGAGCAAAATTACTTAAATAATCTTATTAAAAAATCAAATGAAAAAATATATAGAATGTTATATTCAAGAAAATTAAAAGTGAAGTCTTGATTGAGATGTATATGCATTCCAATGATAAACAAAGTCACAAAATAGTATCTATAATTCTTCAGTTTTCGAGTGCTCTTACTCATCGACAACCACTGAACTAAATCTTGGATACAATACGAATTCGACAGAAAACGTATTAATCTGTTACTGGCCTTAAAAAAATATCTTTATATATCAGTTTAACTATTCGACGTGTTTTTACCTCTATATTTCATGTTGCGTTCGTTTATATTGTGTCTTTATTTACTCATGGATTGACTTGTTTTTAACTGTTCCTTACGTTATTTTTTGGCTTGTTTTTTACGATTTTAAAAATACATATTATACATACATATATATGTCAAAGAGATACATATCTGATAGTAAAACAGAAAACAGCCAATGGCTACCACTGGGTCTTCGACATTTTACAAATAAACTCCATTCCCGTAGACCGGCTTCAGAGTGCCCTCATCAATAATGTATATAGGTTTAGCAAAATGGTCCTCACACTTAACTCGGAACACGCAAATGAGAAAAAATAGTATATAATTAAAATAAAAATACGTAGAATAAGTGTTAGTAATGTTCATGCCGTGGAACGGGCTAAATGTGAATTTAAAAATGTCTAACTTTGTACAGTTGTTTCGTTTAAAAAGCTTTTACAGTGTTCACTCCTAGTTGAGCTTTGTTATGCAACATGTATTGTATATTTGTTTTTCACTAAATCTTAAATCCACTAGTCATGCTTACCATATTTCTTTCTATTCTTTTTAAAAAAATCAATACTTGACTTAACTGAGGTACTTAACATACTGATTTATTGACGTCGCTCGAATATCTTAATGCGATTTTTGAAACCCATTTATTATATAATTTTTTTCTTCGTAAATAAATTTCTGTAATCCGTACCAACACTTAATCCTGTAAACAAAATGATACCTTTCCATATTGCATCGGGTGATCTTAATAAGGCCTGGAAAAATTGAAGACATGCATATGTTAACGTGATGTTATACGACAATCTTACTTCCGAAACTCATCTTATTGACTTTGATGATGACCACTAATGACAAAATAAAGTTAAAGTGTAAATGCCACTTCATTAAAATTAAAATTCACAACGTTATTGGCAATATATGTTTACGAACACAGCGTTAGCATCTTACCAAGACGTTGAAAGTCATAGAATATAGATTTACACACATGTTGGACACATACTGAACAATTAAGGAATGGACTAATCAATGAATATCAAAGCATGTTAAACTGAAGCTAAATGAGAAGGTTGATCTTAAAACATCCCTAACAGAACTGGTTGACATTTTTAAAATTAGTACGACGTTGATTACAGGCAGTTATAGCCTTCGACGGTAACATTTACTGGCTGTATAATATTTCCGATTGTGACAGCTTGTATTGGTATAGCTGGAGATGCAAGTTGCTAGATACCTAAATATTTTGGCGGATCAGGTTTCGGTTCGTATTGACATTTAGAAAGCAGTAGGGACATGTATTACGTGAAATAAACATTGGCATTAATTCTATTTAAATTCAAAACACAAATAAACAATTTAAACGATTTTTAAAGGTTCAGTTGTGAACACATGTCTGTAAAAAAGAGAGTACAAATAGGAAGATATACCATTACAATATAAGTGTATCAGTATGTATCAGTATATATGGTAAGGCCTTAGTGCAAATTGATATATACATTATTTTCTTTTTTTCTAATTTCAGTACTTGGTAACGGACGCATACAGTCTTCAGGTTTATATACTTCATCTTTTTTTTCTAAAATTAGCAACTTGCTATAATCATTTTTGTGAGATAATTTACTCTAAGTATATGTCGTGAAAGTTAATTCCGCATCGTCCGAAAAAAAATCCAAGGTGCCATTTCAAACCTATAAAGAAATTGAAAGTGTCATGGCATAGATTCAAACAAGGAAAAGACTAGCACACTCATACAACACTTCACACAAAACCGAGTCTTGATAATATGAACCACACACTAGCCAAACCTTCTAGTCTGAAATGGCCAATTCAATATAAACATCACCTGAAAAAATAAATAATAAATGTGCCTATCAGTCAATTTGCAGATCTTTTTATTGCGGTAAATCAGTCATTGTTCAATCAAGTTGCTAACACTCAGTTCAGCTTTTGAGATATTTCATTATAAATTCCATGTGTTAAGAAAAACATATGAACATAGACATACGTGTTGAAAGTGACTGCAAAATAAGATAAACTGTGTCAGAAGTATCATTTTTTCCAGTTCAATTTGATAGATGCATTCAGCATAGTAACCACCTTTTAAACTGTTAGCAGTTTAGTGAGAGAATAAGCATGTAAAGTTGAACATGCGGTTACATGTACAAGATATTACTAGCTTATTTAAATTCTTTAAGATGCGTTCCTGTATGACCTTGTTCTATTATATATTATAAGTCCACAAAGAGATGAGAAAAACTGGTTGCTATGCTACCGACAATCTGATGAAAAATACGTTCTCTAAGCGAACAAAATGTCATACGTCAAATTATATTGTCAAGTAAAGAACCAATCATTTTGTTTACGTCAGTTGAATGAACATGTGAATGTAAATCAAACAGGAGAGCCGTGGTGTAGTGATTATAGTACATCGGACGACTAACTCAAAGGTTCCTGGTTCGATTCCTGTTCTGGGATGAACTTTTCAGGGATTGAATTTTCGACTCTCCCTTAACATCATGTGCTTCGGAAAGGAACGATAAAGGGTTGACCCGTGTTAGGAGAGAGCCATATCTCTTTCACGTAAAAGACACCATTGTAGATCTCGAAAAAGAGCAGGCTAATGCCGCTAAAAGTGGAAAGGGATTTGCAACCCACAATAAATGAATATGTTCTAACTTAATCATAGATGGCTTAAATAATGCTCAGTTATAAACTATGAAACAAGGTTTAAACAACAATTGTCTAGAAAAGAAGATATCTAAACCAAATAAGGAATATGACAGTTGAAGTCCATTCGTTTAATGTCATCTGATTAGGAACAGGCCGTTTTAATTGTCCTCGGAGTCCAGTTTTTTTTGTGATTTTACCTTTATCCCTTCTTAAAACCAGATATGTGTGTGAACATAGTGTTCGTTGTTCATTCTTTATTCTGTTATCCATCGATTTTAAATTGCCAAAAAATGTACATAAAACAAAAACAACAAAACATTTGAAGTTAAGTTAAAATCAGTACCACTTGCGTGTATAATTGAAAATATTTTGTTTTGTTTCAAACCCGTTTTTTCTCTGTGATCGTTTTAATTACATTTCGATAAAAAATTTGTAGAAGCGTAGATTATTAAGCACATAACAAAAGCACATTTTAGTTTATACTACAGTGTACGTTATTGTATATTCTCTTGTATCTACTGATGGTTTAACACTATTGATAATGTGTTACAGGTGAATATAAAATCAGTGAAGAGATGATCGACGGAAACGATACAGTCCGACTTACTTCAAGAGAGGATGGTATGTTTGATATTATTCTTGTTTCAATCATCAAGGCTTTAAAGTGCAGGGGAACGGACTCATATATATAATGTATTTGCATGGCCGATTGATTTTGATTGGTGGAAACAAGTTTTGTGATAATTTCACAGTAGCACGGACTAACATTTCATTGACGAAATAAGACAATTATTTACGCCTATAATGTTGTTGGGATTATTTTATGTTATATATATATAAAAAAAAACAACACCAGAAGATGTGTTATTATTGACAATCAGACAATTTTTCACCAGAGACCAAACTAAACTAAATAAACAACTATTACTCATTGTATGACTTTCACCAATGCGTAAGTTATACAATGTTTCGAAATAGATTTTTTCATCTAGGTAAACAAAAAAATGATCAGCCTGATTTGTGAGTAAACAATACATGAAAAATGAACAGGAAAAAATAGTACATAATACACGACATTAACTTAATTATAGACTTCTGACTTGGGACAAAAACATACAGAATGTAACACAGGTAAACATATGTCCTGACGTCAAACCTCTCCACTACCCATGACAGTTATGTAAGAGTACAACTTACGAACAAACTGTATTACTTAGTTGAATACTTCTAAACTCATCGGATAGATACATTTTACCAATCAGCCTGAGAAGGTACAGATTAAAGAGTACTTAGAGTTACTATAAACTGGTTCAAAACACAAACACTAGATATAATGAAGATAGAGATAAATAATGAAAAACACACGTTTTAAAGGCTTTACAAACATTCATCTAATACCAAATGGATTAAGATAAAAGACACCAGTAACAACACATATATTTTTTCGGTAAATTGAAACAGTATAACAAAACTACCGACCTCTTCGGCATATTCAAAAAGTCTAAAATATTCACAAAACCACTAAACAACAGAAATAGTCACAAACAACTAGTGTATTCTGAGATGGAATATGCTTTTCCTGAAAAAAAAGTGAATTAAACTTTGTTATATAGCTAGCTACACCTCTCAGTTGTTTGATTATATTGACTAAATAAAGGGATCAACCTGAACAGAAACAATAGGTTCGAAAGCAAAAAACGATGTGAACATCGAAAAAAATACAACACAACTGACAAAAACATTAAAATAAATATACAAATAAATCTAACAAAGACAACGACAAAACAAGTGTTGGTCATACTGCAGTTGAAAATAACGTCAACTAGGACGCCGACTAAATTTTATTATAAGTTGATTGTACAAACTATGCATTGAATACACTTTGAGGATACAGTGAAAATTGATTGAAATGTGAATACTAGGGCAAGAGGAGATGATGGTTCTCTTGTATTATTATAATTGTCTTTATTATACAATTATATTGTTTGCATGAGTTTGTTTGTGCTCATATACCCTTTATACTCTGTCAAATACCTGTGTTTATATGTTCATATACTATCATAAAATATTTCCAACATTCCCCATGAATCATGAAAATTGGCAGGTCTGGTTATCTATGAACTAAATTAATTTCAAAATATCCAAGTAGCCGAATTGCATAAATCAAGGCTGCCTCTTTTCCATGTACAAGACGTTTCATAATAAAATGGCTACACTTTGAGTGTTTCTATTGAAAGTTTACTGTTAATCACAATATTCTATTTTTGACTATATTTTACAATAAGCATGATACGTGCTTCTACATTAGTATGTCAGTTATGTTATCGTGGCAACATGGTACTATCAACAGTTCAAATGCATTGTGAAGCTTTTATTTAGATTTAAGGAGGCTCGCGGGTATAAGATTTTCAGAAAAAAATAAACATTAATATTTCATTACAAATTTTATTGATTACCTTAAGTAGCTGTTACTTTATCATATGGTACAAAAATTATTCCAAAACATCAATTCGTGTTGGCCCCAGCGGACTTTTAAAATGTAGATATCATTGAAAAAGCTTCAAATTATCTCCCTTTGGTGCAAAAATGCCATTTTTGGCATAAAAATTGAAATATCTTTTTTAACTCATCGGTGACCTATATTTTTTATTGTTGTTTTCGAATAAGCTGTACATAGACTAAATAATTGTAAAATTTTAGCGATTTCTGTAATTTAGTTCTTTTTTTATTTTGATATTGCCGCTATTTCTCCTATTAGTTCAACAGAAAAAAAGGACATTAACAAAAATGCATGCTCCTTTCGAAGGCAGATTGTGAGCGTAAATGAACGGTGACCCCATTTTTTTATTTCATTTTTCTATTAAGTATAAGATAAAGTTCATTTATAGAAAAATATAGAGAAATCCTATATTAAATAAAAAATTTCATTTAGACCCGCGAGCCCCCTTAAATGATTTTGGCTTTACATCATATACCCTAATGAATTGTATGAAACAATTTCGAACGTCTGTGGTAAACTGGTATATTTAAGTTATAAAAAATTGAAGGAATCAAGTGTCAAAGCAAAGACATTTATGGAGTCATTTCAATTATTAAATTTTTGTAAGCAATCACATTTATCTTATTGCACGTTTTCTGCAGATCACAATCAAGATTTGAACCTAGTCATTACAGATAAGCAAGGCATGATCTTACTAGACGGTACATACGTCAAACGGAGGTGTTTTCCAAAAGTGTTGAATATTTACAGTCCTGCTGGATTTTTTCTTGGGAGTGTTAGAGAAAAGTATTTGCTTTTTAATATTAACTAACCATTAAGCACGAAAGGAACATACGAAATTGCATAATTATTTTATTTTACATTGTATGATACTTTCAAAGGTATGAATATACATTTACTACACGTTTAAGATTCATTTTAAGCTTAACGTTTTTTCATGTTTTTATGTTAAATCAACAGCAATACACTAATTTAAAAATGTTAATTAGAAATTTAGGATTTGAAGGCCGACTACCACGCCTTCTGATTTCTTTGGCAGTTAAGTGTTCTTTTAGAGTACCAGCTAGAGATATATCCGATTTACTTTAAAATCTCTTACGAATAATGCCTTATTAGTTATCAACTCCTCATATTTGACCAACATGATACTGACACAGTTGTTTCAGACTGGAAATACAAAATTGATAAACGCACTCTTATTTGAACATATTTTTTATGAAACATGGAAATATTCTCTAATTAAGATTTATAAAAGGAATAAAATGGAAGTATATATTAAATTAATGTGTGTGTACAGTTTCTATTGTAAAATGTTGTTAGTGTACTGTCATACATTTGAACGGGGAATGAGATCAATGTAAGTCAGTTATAAATTATAACTTAGGGAATCTTTTGAATTTGTTATATCGAAACATGTATTGTAAAGTTAAATGTTTTTTTTTATATATAAATCATATTTTTGTTACATAATATATTAATTCTTTTCTTTTACCTCTAGACATTTAAAATACAAAGCAGACTTTGAGATTCATGGAGCAAATCAAAACCTTTTATTTCTTGTAACGATTGAGAATGACGCAACACACTTTTCTATTGAGGTATGTATCATCATTGCATGTTTTTTGTCATTAAAAAATAATCGAGTAAAAATCAGATATGGTTAAGGACACATATCCAGATTCACCAACAGACTAAAGGATACATGTTATTATTATAAACAAAACAGAAAACAAATAGTTGATCAAATGATTGACTGTTTTGCAACCAAAACGGACGGATGGTTTGCTTTTTGTTTGAAGTCACTGGTGGGAGAAATCGACTCTGAATCTATTAATAATTCATATCAACCCGTAAGGTTCAAAATAGCTGTAACAACACTAATGTGAAAGGTTCTTCGAACACAATTATAATGATCCTATTTGAGAAAGTGTTCTTTAAATTTGCAGTTGATGGTAATACAATTAAATTGGAAAACGTTATTATCTAAATCAAATAAAGACCACCATCCAAGTAATCCTACCATCAATTTTGTTATAACCATTTTCTAATGAACAGTTTACCCATATGTTGATTTTAAGAAGTGATTAAATATTTTGCGATGGCAATATTTTGATTTTTTTTGAAATAAAAATTGAAAACAATTTGTACTTAAACTACTTTTATTGTCTGCATACCTATCAATGTTAAAGTATCAAGACTTATATTGTAAAAGACTAGTATTTAATCTTGAAATAAGAGGGAAACAATTTTCATTCCAAAATTACTAGAAATTTGTAGATTAAGATTCATTTGTTAAATTTCGGAAGTTCGGAAAGAGGTATACTGATTTCTAAAACCGTTGTATGATTATATATTTTGACAGTTTCATTGACAGCATTACGGTTCTAGATATAGGACGATGTGGTTTGAGTGACAATCAGACAACTCTTCATCCGAGTTTGAGTTCTGATGTAGCTCTCTGCACGTTCAATGTAAAAAGATATGGAAAATATTTCAGTTTTATTGCCGGTAGTTTAAAGAAAAAACCTGTAGAAATAATGTGTCTGTAATTAACTTGTGGCGTGATTTCTATTATTTAGATATTAAATAATGTTATTAGGTCTTGAAACGCATATAAAATTAACACATGTATTTTTTTTTGTCAACAACAGACTACATATTTACTGTTTATTTTGTTCACAGATAACTCTTAGCAATGATGGACAAAAAATAGCTCAAGTATCATCGTCACCTATGGAAAATGGAAAAGTCAGATTTACCTTAACTTGTAATTACATTTGCTTCTACATGTTCTAAATATTAATGAAAGATATTGTAGTCAAAGACATGTAATTAACCGTATTAAATGTCAATACTGATGGAGTTTAAAAAAATAAGTAAATCCTCATCTGACAGAAGTTTCGACTTTCATGAATTATGATTGATTTGTTCACATTCATAAATTAACTGTTTACAAAACGTTAATATTTGAAATAGAAAGGCTTTTCTACCTTAGCTGTATTTGGCAAAACTTTTAGACATTTTGATCTTGAACTTTATTTGGCCTTTTTAACTGTTTTAGATTTGAGTGTTACTGATGAATCTTTTGTTGACGTAACGCGCTTCTGGCATACATAAAAAATGTAATCTGGTATCTATGATGAGTTTATTTGCCTCATATTTGCATTGGTATTATTTGGTCTCAAAAATAAAAGTAAGAAAATAAAGAATCTGCTCAAATGACCGTCAATGAGCTATTAAGTCTTATGTGACAAGATAAATAGGTGTTTCAGGCGAAATCGTTTACCTTGTCGCGTATAGAAAACACCACGTAAATTTATCAATTTGAAATCAAATTGTTTGTTCAGATCGATATGGTTTGTTTGATATTTCAAAGAGTCTATAGTTTTCAATTTACTGATGTATTTCGCAATTGGATTCGTTTCCACCAGTTTAAATACTGCCTTTTAAGCCTTCCAATATGTATTTTTTTTGAACAGAGGAATAAATGACATGAAAATGAGATCTGTTTTCGGCATAGCGTTCAAATTTCTACTAAGATTTTACGGCGACAAAAGTAATCATTGACTAAATGCAAATCTTAAACTTGACAATTCCCATGTTTAATAATCAACAGGTTTTGACAGTTGTCAAGTTGTATCACCAAATAAACTGCGAGACATTGATTTATGTAAATAAAATGTACTCATTCACTTGTCCAATTGATACTTGTTTTTATGTTTATTGGAATATATGGTCTTGAAGAATGAGTCATAAAAATCTCAGTTTGACTAAGATGTTTACTCAATATAAATCTAGGCAAAAATCGTCATATCACACATGGAAAAATAGATATATAATATCGAAATTGTTCAAGATAGTTATGTCCTATCTTGTGTTCAAATATGACGAAAAAGAAGGATAACGTTTTACAAAATTTAAAGCACATTTGACATATTTTACAAGGACCATTTAAAAAAAACCACTATTTGTTGTTATTGAACTTATAAAGATTTTAATCATTGCTAAACAGTTAGTTACACACTATACGTTAACATAAACAAACACTTATTTTTTTAACTATAAATCAATAATCAATATTCATACTAATAAGCTTATAGTTTTCTATTTTATGGGGCAGGTTAGAGGGCTTAGTTGGCCCCGATAACATATTTCAATATTACAAGATAAAAATTGTTTTACGTTGACTAAAAGACATGTGAGAAATTTAAATATAACTTGTTTCGTCAAAGTTTAATTTAAAGCGTTAAATATTACACCTGAAATACATCAAAATAGAAGATTTTTGCGAAATGTTATAAAATCCGCTGGTTTGCAACCAAATTAAGAACAGAAATCATAGAGTGCAAGCGTTGACAAACTAAATATTTAAGTTGAACATGTATTTTTTTTTAGAACATATTTTTATCGAAGTATGTGCTCTATGTTTCATTTCCTATCATCAATTGAAATTTGCGCATTTTTAAAATACAAATGAGTACTATTTGTGACGTAGTTACTAAAACAAAAGTATGCATTTGTCTTCTCCAAAAGGCTTATTTCCTATCAAGCATGTTGCTTTAGTCACAGTATTAGCAATCTTTTCTTGTGATATTGGGAAATAACTTCTAATTTGAGTTTTCAGATAAAAAAAGCGGCCATGTAAAGGCCTTATCGAACCTACTCCTTTGAGAACTGTATTAACATTGAAGATAATAGAATATTCATCAAATGCGATTTATTTGTTTAGCCATTACGAATTGAATACACTATTTTTTTTCACTATTCGAATTACGTAGATAATGATACGTGTCAGTGATGGTTTATGGCGAAATCTTTTTATAATTTACCCACAAAAAATATTTATGAATTTATTGAACATCTTATATTTAGGAGGCTCTGGTAATTCAGAAAAAAATGTGATTTATATTTTATGTGATTTAAAGAACTATGTAATAGGTGATCAACAAGTCCAGTTTTTTTGAGTTTTTTTTAATTTGTACTGTGACGATGAACTTGCTTGATCTCTAAATTTATCATAAAAAAACATGTTCAGATAATAAAACTTCAAGATCATTCAATTTTATAAATGCTATCAAAAACTTTCTTGTCCGTAAGTTGAATGGAATTCATTGACATATATATATATCACAGACCGAGTATGTATAGTTGGAACATTAGAGATATGTATACTTTATCTGATATTTATTTATTATAAAAAAAACGAAAAAAAATGCTTTAAGACTAATATAAGATGCAAGATTCTAGCAGTAAAATATTTACATGTTAACTTCAATGTGAGTTGGTCTATGCTGGAGAGTCATCAGATCAAATAACATTTTTAAAAGTATAGAAGCTATATATACATTGTCTCGGATGTCAATTCTTGTTCAGAATTTGTTATTGATTACCATACGTAGAATATTATACATGATTTATGTATTAGGCTGAAAAGGGCTTTCGGCTATAGAACGATATTATATGAAATGATAAAATAAGAAATTCAAAGCCGAACCGTACAGTGATTGGATCGACATTTTAAAATATTATTTAGTTTTAATATTGTTATATAAATTTCTGTATGTGCCTACACACACAAAAGAACTAATTTTTGCCCATCCTCTATGTGGGTTAATCAGGAAGAGACGTATAGCTCATATCTGTTTAATTTATATTTTACTGGTTTGCAATCCCATTTTGATTCCTCTTAGATCCTGTAACAACTGACGATCACAATATTAACTGTCTTTTATTGCTGATGGTTTAGTTTTGATATCTATAAAGAAAATGTCTTGCAAAAATCAAGTAACAACATTGTAATATCTTCCTAAAAACAGTATGTAAACATGAAAACTACACAAAGTTTTTTTTATAGCAGATCTCAAATAGAAATCAAATTATTCACAGCATTCTTTAAACCTAATGCTTTGTTTAATTTTAGATTCGGAGAATATTTCAACCCTTCAGAAAAGTCTCATCCTCTGTGCTGCTGTATCGTGTTGTGAGCAGAAATATAACGCATTCAAAATGAAATGCCATATTTGTAATATATTAGAAAACATATTATGTTGTCCATTGTTCAAAGAAAGCAAGATAGAATTTATCATAATGTTTATTTTATTTCCACTGATAATTTTTATATCTATTAGTGTTGGTCCTTATTTTAGGATTTACAATAGCAACGTTTGGTGGTTGTTTATATTGCATCAGCGAGGAAACATGTGAGTGCACATTAATTTGGCCATGTGTGTTTTGTGGCTGCAACCTATGTTGGTTTAATTGCGTTTTTCCGTCTTGTATGAAATGACAGTTAAAATATTGGAACTTCATTTTCCTACGCGCTTCAAACATGTGCATTGAATTTTTATCTCCGCGATACTTACTGATTTGTTGTAATAGCAGTATTATTTCCAAAGGAAAGAATTTTAATTATGAATCATTTACCGTTTACTTAAACACAGGAAAATATATCTTAGTATAGTAGTTTTTAAATTTAAAAAATGAGAAAGTGCTACAAAACGCAGTTTACCTAAAATACACGTTGTTTGATAACGTACGCGTAAATTGCTTGACCATTGATGAGGAAAGGATATATTGCATGCATTATCGAAAAGTGATACTTTCATAAAGGCAATAGTAGTATACGGTTGTTCGAAAGTCATAAATCGATTAAGAGAAAACAAATCTGGGTTACAAACTAAAAATGAGGTAAACTTGCAAATTTACCTGACGATTTTAGGATAAATGTATTTAGTCAAATCTTAACCGAAATTTGTGATACAATTAGAATTCCAAAATATATAAAAGGTTAACAATATGTCGAAATGTTTAGGCTTTAAATAAATATCTATTTAGGAAAGTTAATGCAAGCAAACGAATTGTATAAGGTCTTTTACTATTACAGGTTTATAATGTTTAACAGCCATGTTATATCAATGTGTAAACACTTTAACTATGAGCTTTGTAGTTTGAGCATTTTTCTGAGTATATTTTAATAAATGTCAAACTAATATTCTTTACTGTTGGTAAGCATTTATTAGTCATCACTATCCTATAGGTTATTGATTAATTCGATCGATGCGTCATGTGTATGCAAGAGTTATATTCTTTTGAACAATGTTTTTGAAATGTTTAAAACTAATATATACCAACATAAAGAATTATTTTATTATCTGATAAATATATTCTTGTTATATTTAAAAATCCGATATGATGACCTATAGGTGTCCCCCTTGGTTTATATCGACAATGATATGCCAGCAAAACTTCAAATCTATTAATGAAAAACACAAAATCACAAACAAAGAACAACGAGCCCGTTTAGAATTATCTTTAAACGGAAATAAAATGCTCAAGATGGTTATCGGATGCTGATCCATATGCCGACTAGTCGTGTTGCACGTTTAAATACACAACACTGATGAAAAGAATAAGTGATAAAAACAACACATCCATCTTTATCCGTGAAACAAATATTACATAACGGTCAGATAACTCGCGATAGCTACAGTAAAATTTAAAATGGATAATTTTACAACTTGACACTTTTGTTTCAACAGATGCCTTGTTAGCAGCAAACATATAACATGTATAATAAGGAAAAAATAACAGAATTTCCACGTCCAGAAAAATAAATGTCAATTTCATAATTTTGAAGCCTACAATCACCTCTTTTGTCACAAATTGTTGGTTGTAACGCACCATCCTTGTAAACTCCTAGATGAAAGTCATAATATGAGGCAATTTATCCTATATTTCATGTTCAATGTGATAGATGCGTTCATCATAATTACTAAACTTTTAATAATCTAGTGATATAGCAAAATTAATGCACACATATCATTCTTCCTACGAATATGTTGTCTAAGTTAAGCATCATATGAATAAGAACAAGTCATCATAGAGAAAAGATCTGTAACTTATAATGATAATGCATATAGTTTGTAAAACAAGGTATTCCATGCTTTAAATTTGACCAAGTTACCGTGAAAAGAAAAGAAACTACAAATACATCACAGTCCAAAGCAATAGAGACAATCAGAAAATCCCCAAAATAAGTGACCAGTAACGACAGAGTGAACTGTACATGGTATATAAGATCAGAAATATATTTCATGCATGTTGTGTTCACGATCAGATAAGTCTTTAAAAGAAATGTCTGCTCAAACATATGACTAAATGAGATAATGTTCTATTTTCAAACAGGCATTTCAACATATTCATAAAAATTAAACAAAAACTACATTACCAAAGAATTTATGCTATAATCTCATTATGGGATAACATTTTGTCTATGCAATTTGTAAGGGAACAATTGTAAAGTTGGGTATTACTCATGTTACAGTTATATGTTGATTTAAAAAAAAAAATGTTTTCACATATTGTAGTACGGCCTTGTACACGTTAATGATACTACAGTCCAAAATAAGACATTTATATGTTAATGTAAGGAATTCAACAATACACAAAACATTTTCTAATATGCCATGCTGAAAAGTGCACAGGTCCCACAATATATAACAAATCAAAAAGGCAAGATGAAAAATATCATTCGTCTTAACTTAATGCTGAATCATTATTATTGATATGACTTTATCAACACTTGCAAGTTTCCTTGGAAGGGATAATTTAACACTCTTCTAAAAACATGAACATTTAAAAAGAGTACATAAAACATTACAAAACAGATGCATATGCTTCCTGTATTGCAATATTGATACTAGTAGTCTTCGATACATGTGTAGGTGGCAGGAACACCAGTCTCTGGTCATACGTCTGTGAAGAAATAACCATAAAGACTCTATTTTCTTTTCATTTCAGCTCTTGTGTTAGTATCATTGTTAACATTGTTCCTAGAAACACTCAATGCATTAAATTTTTAATTTATCATATATTTGTAAGGAAAAGGGATTAAAAGAGAGACAAACAATCGTTACCGAATTACTAAACAAGGTAGAATGTCAGTATTGATTCAAAGGAATTTTACATTACAAATTAAATGATTAAAACACATACATACTTATAGGAAGATGTGATATAAGTAAGTGGCACTTAGACAACTATCCATCAAAGTCAGAATTTCCTAAATCAAATGCATATATGTCAAAGTACGGTTTTCAACTTGAAGTAATGGCTCAATCCGATCTACAATATTTGAAGAGGCCAATATATAACCCTGAATAAAACTAAAAAACAATGTTGCAAAACATAAGTTTAATTTGATTGTCATCAAGTGGACAATTATACTGCAATCAGCTATTTTACTATATAGATAAAGCTATACGTATACACGTTATCTGTATACGTCAATGACCTCAACTAACATATAAGACCCTTCTTCTTACCGGAACTACCGTATTTCACCAACAATGCCACGTCACAATCATGAAAACGTGTAGTAACAATTGTCAAACGTTTCTAAATTCAAACTTTTACGCCTTCAAATTGGTAATATACACACCATGTGTATTTAATATTATTAAATAAGTTTATTTCCCTTTCTTATTCCTTCCAATGCCAATGTCTTACCGCTCACAGAAAATTCCCCAAAATGGTTCCCCAAGAGGGAAATTCATTTAACAAATAATTTGTAACATATTTTTTAATGTTTTTTTTTAACCGATTTCAGTATAAAGATAATACACGTATAGTGTCTTGAAATATGAAATTTATCCTTATTCGGCACGAAACGGGGACATGTTCAGTAAAACCTCGCATGTCCTCTCGTTTCTTAGCCTCATACAAATAAATTTCATTTTTCAAGACGCTAAGCGTACAATAATATGAAAGAGTATAACAGGTCAAAAATATCAAAATTATACCTAATCACATTGAATGTAGAAGCCCTTCTCTAGTTTAACTTACATTAGAGACGCTAACAACCAAAGGGTATGTCAGTTCGTCAATTGTTGACCTGTGTCTGCATCAAAAGGGAATTCAAAAGAAGGTCCTTGTCAACATTCACGGCACCTTGATTTCTTGATAACCTGACCTGGCACAATGGCAAATACAATAAAAGTATGTTATGTATCATACCAGTGCCAAATCAATGACAAAACAAAATCAAAGAGAGGCGAAAAATACCAGTCAAAATCAATCTGACAACATTATGGTCGAAAAAATAAAAACAGAAAAAAAATAGGACACCAAACAAAACATAAAGAATGAAGACTGAGCAACAAAACTCCATCAAATAATGGATTGATCTCGGGTGCTACGGAACATATGATGAGTATGCTTCACATGTAACACTTTTCGTGCGGATGATGTTAGTCCCGTTTTGAAAGTTTAATTCCATTGTTCACAGCCATGAAAAAGGAGAGAAGGAAATGGGCTGTAGTTACGAAATTATCAACTTAATCGCTTCCTTAGGAATGTGCATAAGACCGAGAAGGAAATCGGATTCATTTACCGTAAACTAATGTTCTTTTTGTAACACTTTTTTTATCAAACGGTGTCAATGTTGAACTATCACCTCTAATGTTGATGTTTAACACATAGGTTTAGCCTTCTACTATGGTTGTACTTGTATTGTTGTAGGATTTGTTTTCGGTATTGTAATAGATTTACAGGGAAAATATTCAACCAAATATTCAAATGGTAGATCTAGAGTTGCATGAATTAAAGGATGTACATGTATTTGACAGATCATACATGACATACATATATAACTTACTAAAAACAGCAGATCTAACTTTGATGTTTAACACGTAGGTTTAGCCTTCTTCTATGACTGCTGGTGTTGTTGAAGGATTTATTTTTGGTATTGTTATAGATTTACAGGGAAAATACTTAACCATATATTCAAATGGTTGATCAAGAGTTGCCTAAATTAAAGGATGTATATGTATTTGACAGATCATACATGACATGCTATATATAACTTACTAAATCAGCAGATCTAACTTTGTAGCATTCTTTAAATTGTCACAGGGCTTAACTTAATGCGTTCTACCAGTAACTTTAAACAAGTAATACGATGCAAAAATATTCTACCAAGAGCAGTAACAGCGTTTTACTAAACCTCTTACGGGAGGGAATATGCCTGATATCTATATCATGAAATCTTTCAACCAGTTTAATTGAAGTATGGAGCTGGCATGTCAGTTAACTACTAGTAGTCTGCTGTTATTTATGTATAATTGTCAGTTTGATAAATTTCTTTTGTTAAATCTTGTGAAATCAGACTCGGACCTCTCTCTAGAATTTAAATTTAATGTGCGTATTGTTATGCCTTTACATTGGATAGAAGTATAGTGGGGTTGAGATCTCATTAACATGTTACACCACGTTGCATGTTTGCGCCTGTCCCAAGTCAGGAGCCCTTAGCCTTTGTTAGTCTTGTATTAGTTTTTATTTTAGTTTATTTTGTATAATTTTGAGTTTACAAAATGTAGTATGGCGTTCATTATCACTGAACTAGTATATATGTTTATATATATTATTAGTTACATAGTGTGTTAGTGACCTAATGTGATATATACAGGGTAAGTAAATTCCATATGGGATGAGTTAGTGACCTAATACGATATATACAGGGTCAGTAAATTCCATCTGGGGTAAGAGAGAATACCCTATGGGCTGATAGCGAAGCTCGAACCCCATATGGAATTAACTTACCCTGTATATATCATATTAGGTCACTAGCACACTGTGTAAAGAATTTATCTTACCTGCTATCTGTATTTGTTGAATTTAGACTAAAGTTGTCTTATTTGCTATCATGATACATCTTCTTATTCCTGTATTAAAGTGTTCAAGTGTTCAATTTTTGGTATACGTCGGTGAAACGAAAGGAAGGCTAAACAAACGTATGTGCGGTCATAGATCAGACATTAACTTCAATGCTAACGACATTCTATACCAGCATTTCAATCCGCCCGATCATTCCATCGTTTCTATGACAGCTCGAATTATCGAAAAAAATATACCATAGCTCGAACAATCCTAATCTTTCAACGACTCTCCGTAGACAAAAAGAAGACTACTGGATTAGACAATTGGGAACTGCAACACCGTATGGCTGCAATGACAAAATTGATGGTATAGGTATTCTATCTAGTCCTTCGTGTAACTCGGTGAATGTGATGAATATTTTCAACTCGACTCCTCGACGTAGACGTAGTCATGGTCATCGTCATTATACATCACCCTCTTTGCATGATGTCTCTATTAATGACTTGCTGCTATGCATACAAAAACCGTTACGTATTCATCACATTCGCACGAAACTTTATTCATTACCTCTTTCAAAACTTCATTCTCTGTTCAATTTATGTTTGGAATCCACTGTTACAAACCCTAATTCAAACCAATACAAACTACAAGCTATAATTTCGGATATTGTTAGTCACAGACTTTTCAAGCTAGTTTGCATTGGAAAATATGAAAAAGAGAAAAGATTTTTTCTAAATCTTTCCTTTGCCAACAAAGGTCTCGATAACCTAGGCAATATCCTTCATCATAAATTAGTTCAATCGAAAATACCTCCTTATTTCAAAGACCAGTCTGTACCAATAATTTCTTATACCTATACCAAACCTATTGCAACTAAAACTTTCAATTACAAACGCGTTTTGCAGGATCTCGATATTGACGACTTCAAGTCTAAACCTCCTGATTGCACTTGTGCTAGTTCCCAATTCACATATAATCCTGCTGGACACGTTATTACCGGTGACCTTAACATTATTAATAACACTTTTCTACGAAAAGTGTTATCGAAAGGTCCGAAATATCATGAGCCTAAATCCATCAATTGGAAATACAACTTTAAAATTTTGATGGATTCAGTCGAGGATTATGCCAGGCAATGGGCTAAGCGCGAGAAGAAAGACGTAGACACTCTATCCGAATGGATTAAGGCAGTGAGGTCGTTAATACAAATCAGAATTAAGAAACTGAATGGGTCCATCAATGCCCATGCTACGTTAATCTTTAAAGATCCAAATATTGCTAAAAACCTATCTGACCTCAATGATAAATATGTTGTTGTCCCCGCAGACAAAGCCCCAAATAACATCGTTTTTGTCTGTAAAAGTCTTTACATTAATTGCTTGATAAACGAATTAGGTATAGACAATTCACTTGGAAACTCAACATATACCCTCACGACACTTACCAAAGAGGAAATCCTGGATAATCATAGGTCTGTTCTTTGTTCCTTTGGTACTTCAACCAAAGATGAAGAACTGGATCTTCCATCACTGTATTGGATACCTAAACTACATAAGTGTCCTTACAAACAATGGTATATTGCTGGGTCTTCCAAGTGCTCCACAAAACCCCTTTCTAAATTATTAACAGCTTTTTTATCAGCAATCAAAGACCGGCTTCAAAGTTATTGTGAAACTGCCTATTCTAGAGGTGGCGTGAATCAGATGTGGATACTTAAAAATTTCCAAAGATCTTTTAGAGTACATACAATCTAACTCTCTTTCATCTTGTAACAGTATTAAAACATTTGACTTTTCTACTCTTTACACAAGTATTCCACATTCCAAACTAAAAGACAAATTAAAAGAGTTGGTATTACTTTGCGCCATAAAAAAAGAATGGCCAACGTAGATACAAGTATCTTGTCTTAGGGAGGGATAAATCCTACTTTGTAAAGAATCATTCTGATTCAAACAAAAAATTCTCTGAAACCGATATTATCAAGATGCTTGATTTCTTGATTGACAACATATTTGTTACGTTCGGAGGACGTGTTTTTCAACAGACTGTCGGCATCCCAATGGAATCAAACTGTGCCCCTCTACTTGCTGACTTGTTTCTTTATTATTATGAGGCTGACTTCATGCAGGAACTTCTTAGGAAGAGAGATAAGAAGTTAGCAATATCATTTAACTCTACTTTCCGCTATATAGATGACGTTCTTTCACTAAACAATTCAAAATTTGGGGACTATGTGGATCGCATCTATCCCATCGAATTGGAGATTAAGGATACTACAGATACAGTTAAGTCGGCTTCATATCTTGACTTACATCTAGAAATTGACAATGAGGGTCGGTTGAAGACAAAACTTTACGACAAAAGAGATGATTTCAGCTTTCCAATTGTGAACTTTCCATTTCTAAGTAGCAACATTCCAGCAGCACCTGCATACGGGGTATATATCTCCCAATTGATACGATATTACCGTGCTTGCATTTCCTATCATGATTTTCGTGATAGAGGGTTACTGCTCACAAGGAAGCTATTAAACCAAGAGTTCCAAATGGTGAAGTTGAAATCATCCCTTCGTAAATTTTACGGACGCCATGACGAGTTGGTTGACCGTTATGGAATAACCGTTTCACAAATGATATCGGATATGTTCCTTACGTCGTAACTACAATCCCCTTTCCTTTCATGAATTTGACATACCGAATTAGACTATTTACCGGATTTGTAATCACATAAGCAACACGACGGGTGCCGCATGTGGAGCAGGATCTGCTTACCCTTCCGAAGCACCTGCGATCACCCCTAGTTTTTGGTGGGGTTCGTGTTGTTTATTCTTTAGTTTTCTATGTTGTGTCATGTGTATTATTGTTTTTCTGTTTGTCTTTTTCATTTTTAGCCATGGCGTTGTCAGTTTGTTTTATATTTACGAGTTTGATTGTCCCTTTGGTATCTTTCGTCCCTCTTTTAAGAACCTTCTTCAATTTGTCTGCACTAAACAACTAATTTTAACGATAAATATTTATTATCAACAACCTTGATATCAACAATATTAATCATAAGTTTAATAGTTTTAAATAATCAAACTGTTCCCAAGTCGTAAATCCACAACTAACCGTGTATTGAAATAAGCCCCGCCTCCCTACTAACTTATATTGAATATACAATGTCTCCACGAGGGCGCTTTTAACCAATCATATTCCTAGAAATGTATAGGAGGTAAGATAAATACATGTATTTGTTTATGGGACAGCTGAAGATCAGATCCCGGTGCGGGAATTGACTGCTGCATTGAAGATCTATTGGTGACCTTCTTTTTTCAATGGTCGAGTCGTTTTGTCTTTTGCACAGTCCCCATTTCTACTTTCAATTTTATGTTCACAAATATATTTTGATTGATCTCTATGCTGATTATAACACAAGTTATGTTGTTCACAATGCATTACTTGTTTCAACATACACAAAAGCTAAAGTTTCTCGGTATATCAGAAAAACAACGCATATCAATGTCTAGTTTAAACGTTTAACTTCGTAGTTTTGGTATGCCGTTATTAAAAAGTAAATAGAAAACAACTCCGATGAAATTTCTATCGTAAATTACTTTATCAAATGGCAAAATCACATAACAAACGAATGAACAACAATTGTCATATTCCTACTTCGTACAGTCATTTTCAAATGTAGAAAATGGTGGATTGCACCTGGTTGTTTAGCGGCGCTTAACCTCTCACTTATATGACAGCATCAAATTCCGTTATATTTACAACGATTCGTAAACAAAACAGACTTAATAAATGAAAGTAAAAATATGGGTACAAACTCTTCATGTCTCACAATCATTCACATCCATGACCATTCTTGCAGATGTTGTATTTTATAGAATCCAGCAGTATAACAATTGTATTCTGGAAAATCCAAATGTAGTTAATCCCAAGCCTTAAAAGTAAATCATGAACATACTACAATGCAATATGTCCTATTTGATTTACTTTAATTTAGCATAGACATAATAGATATAAACAATGTTATATACATTATGCACGTAAACTAAATATATGTAACTATTAGTTTGAATAATTTTAGATTGAGAATTTTCTTAAAACAAGCATACATACATGACAAGGCTCAGCAGAAGTTAAATTATAAAAGAACGCGTATCTACGTTTAAAAAAATGATAAAAACAATATATTTATATCCAAGATGAGATGAAATTAACCAAGCCTTACTATCATGAAGACGACAATAAAGTTGTGTATATCAATAAAGATATTGTAAAAATAGTTTTAAAAGTGACAAGAGAGCTCTTGATCCTTGTTGAGACAGTCGTTAATGAGTGCAGTCTTATCTCAGCCGTTTAATTGGGACAATTTAGATTTGATTTATGATAATGCTAAATGATTATTAAACTTGAAAGATAAAATTATTAGTATCGATTTTTTTTAATTATGACATCCTTTCCTCCGTTTATTTTATACCTACGTTAACTTTTTCCAAATTGTAATACTACCCTTTTATTCGCACATACATGGTTGGTCTCCGTTGACCAGACAACGCGTATTCTGTAATCATCCGAGTTTTGTATGAATATAATCCACTATGGCTGTTGTTCAAAGCGTTTTTCAGTGTTTTGTTGTGAATTTTCGTTTTACATTGATGCACTGGTGACTAAAAAGAAGTAGTGTATTTATCATTTTGGCATATTTCAATTAAATTTGGAACTTTAGATAACATGCATGAAAGAAATTCTTAAATGAATATGGATTTTGATAAAACTAATTCATCTTTGTTTTATCATGTTCATTGGGAACTTCGAATTGGAATACAAATCTTTTAAACAGAAATTGTATCATAATGCATGGTTTTCTTACTTTAACAGATTTTTAAATCGAGGCGAAACACATCCGTGATCGTTTTTTGTTGTAATGGTACATTACACTTACACGAAACGTAAAATGTCGAGGGAGTATGAACTACTACTTTAAATTTATTTATATCCTAATTATTTTCTATAAAAATATTTATAATGTTGTTCAATCTGTATATATGGCAATACAAAACCGTTAGCAACAATCGTTTTTATAATAATAATTCCGTCTATATAAACTTTAAAACATTGTATATATGGAGAAATGATAACATTTCCTTACCATTCAGAAAACACATCTTGACGTTAACTGCTTTAATTAACTTTTTTTTTATTCTATTGTGTTACTACAAGTATTTGAAACTTGAACCTCAAGAGCATTTATTCGTTTATCAACTACTTCGTTACAAAATTCAACATACTTATAATGTTATTTGTATGCCCCACCTACGATAGTAGAGGGGCATTAGGTTTTCTGGTCTGTGCCTCCGTTCGTCCGTTCGTTCGTCCCGCTTCAGGTTAAAGTTTTTGGTCGAGGTAGTTTTTGATGAAGCTGAAGTCCAATCAACTTGAAACTTAGAACACTTGTTGCTTATGATACGATCTTTCTAAGTTTAAAGCCAAATGAGGCTTTTGACCCCAATTGCACGGTCTTCTGAACATAGAAATTGAAAGTGGGAGTTTCAGGTTAAAGTTTTTGGTCAAGGTAGATTTTGATGAAGTTGAAGACTAAACAACTTGAAACTTAGGACAAATGTCCCCTATGGTATGATTTTTAAAAATTTAAATGCCAAATTAGATTTTTTACCAAATTTCACGGTCCATTGAACATGCAACATGATAGTGCAAATGGGGCATCCGTGTACTTTGGACACATTCTTGTTTTTATATGTAATCTTTATATTCTAAAAATCTTTTCATATATGTGTGATAAATACTGAGGCATTTAAAAGTCCATAACGACTATGTGTTGTACCTTTGTTTGGCATTGAGGAATACTGTAAGATTTAAATTTCAAGTCATTGATTAATACTTTCTTTTTTTTAATTATTTTCTTTTGTTAAAACTTACTATCCGAGAAAACTATAACCATCGGTTGGAAGTCAGAATATAATAAACACAGGCTTTTTAGCTGAAGATACTCTTTATGTCTAGTGATGTCATCGAATCAGTGGTAGTTAATTCAATTAACACTTAACAAATGAAGGGTTAACTTTCACCATATGTGACTTTGTTTTTCAACTTAATTTGAAATATCAAAAAAACACATGTTTGTTCTTAAAAGATTTTAAAAAACCATGAATGTAATGTTATAAAAATCTCTACATAGCTCTGAAGTAAGAATAGTTTGTGATGTCGTGCAATAAGTCGTGTTGTGTTTTTACCAAACTAAAAGAAAATCATAACTTCAACGATCTATTTGAAATGCTCTATAACGAAATGCAACCAATGTTGATATTGCGTCTATTATTTGTACATAATGTATTTTCTGCATCAAGATGTTCAAAATATAAACAAAATAAAAATATAAGCTGATATTTTGTCATAATAACTTTATAAATAAAACCTATTATTGAAGCATTGTTACAGAATATTAAATACAGTATTTTTGGGATATGAATCTAGTGTCAAAACTGTATCGCCAACATAATAACAGATGTATAAATTGCATATATCAATATTATATAAGCTTAGTCTAGTACATCAACCGATGTATGAACTATATCGATTGAATACAGACTGCAAATATTTAAAGTTATTTTTTGAACGAATACGCAAATATTTTTTGTTTTTGAAAATTATATGTTTTAACTTAAAATATTCAAAACGGTATTAACTTTGTATATATTAAACTTTTCATAGTAAATTAAACAATTTAACTTTTTTCTCTGAAGTTTACCTTGCTTATACATTTTAAATATGCCTTTGACCTAACTCTTATTCATTTCCATCCCAAATCCAATGTGTGTGTTTTGTATAATTTTAACATGCTTACGAATGCAATGTGTCTGAACATTTATAGTTGATAAATTGAGTATAGTGCCAAAGGCAGTTTTGCTTCAGACAACTGATACTGAAAGTTCTACTTTAATTCTAAAACGTCTAACATGTATCGCACTGCACAATTTTGGTCTCGTGTGTACCTGATATAAATTGTTTTTCTTTAAAAATATGAGATGGTCCATGAACACAGTTCTATCTTTGTGCATTACTTTTAGACAATAAATATGAATAAACAAAATCCCACCTGCGCTTTCTCAAAAATATGTTTACTGTGTGTTGTAATACTTTTAAGACAAATTATACCAAAACTATAGACAACTCAAGCTATGGACAAGTTCATGTCCCAATTTTTTTTTACAGTGAATATGTATCCCTCGTATTGCAATTTGAGGCACAAAACATGAAGAAATACATTTGGAAGGGGTATGAAAACAGTAGCACACCGTTCACTGTCAACTTTAGGGACTATATTCGGGGACACCGAAAATCAAAGGACGATAACTTTGTTCCCGGTACAGATGCTAGCATGTACTTTATATCATTAATGTCTTTTATAAACAATAGACGGTTCGCAGTTTTTCAGTTTAGATTTGGTCAAATGAAGACTTTGTTCAAGATTTTCTTACTCGTTAAAGATGGTCAAAGTTACAAATGTCAAGGTAATTATATTACCTTTGTTTCATATTTGTGAGTGATTTTGATCTGATCATCGTACTTTGACGGAAACCCATTATTTTAAAGTTAAGGGTTCAAAATATTAATATGAAATTAACAATTATTATAATGGCATTTTATTCGCGCATGCAAATGTATCAATACCCGATTTGAAAGACGTCTGATGTTGTTGATTTAACTAAAGTATACGATATATTCTACAATGACCTTACATGTAGTTGAAAAGTTTTCAACAATTTACGAAATGGAATTTGTTCTTTTTCCATATTTTCCTTTCTATCTGAAATACAATTCTTGACTCAACTATACTCAACACAACGTTAACAAAATAGGAATGCCGTTTAATTATGATGGCGAAAAAGACTAAAAGGTTGTACCCCAAAACGTCAAAAAATTAAACATACGGGAACATATTTATCATACTCCTGCTTTTGTATAGTAGAAAAAGTAATAGCTGGATAATATTTATTTAATATACATGAAACTTCTAATAATACAACTTGAATAGGACATACGCCATATATGTTTTCAATGTTTTGTATTTAACGGTCTAACAGTTCGGGTTTAAATTCAACATTTTCTGCAAAAGCTCCTTGTACGGCATCGGCTTCATTGCATTTGTCAATAGTTTTGAGTGCTTTGACTAAATTAAAAACTAAAGTTTCATTAGGCCGTAAAGGTCTCCATATTTTAAACATTGCAGTTTTAAATTCCAATTTGGACTCTATGGTTGATAGTTTCCTCTCTGAAATATTCAATTGTACTGCAAGTTTGTAACATTCATCTTCATTGAGCTGTTTCGCTAGTCTAAATAATGATGATTTTCGAAGAACAGGTATTGTACCTAAAAGATAACATATGTTCAATAGATAAAGATCCATTTCAAGCTGACAATAGAAATCATACATCAGTTGCATTAGGTTACTTTATACTATGTACCAACAAGTGTGTATGAGCAAAGACATAGTTTTATTCTTTTGATATAAAGTTCCATAGTATAAAACAAATATGTAAACTCGAATAGTTTCAACCATCATTTGAAACATTTTTTGTATATTTATTAAACAGAAAGAAAGGACATTTGAATATGTGTTTTTTCAAGGTAAAATAATACAATATCCCTTGATACTGGATAATTATCGATTAAACCTTTAAATCTATTCATGTATCGTTATGAAATAAAGAAACATACAATTTCAAGTTTAATAATACATAAAATATTTGCATAGTTTAACAACAGGTGTGTCAAATGATATCTGTAAAGAAAGCCACAGCTTCTTTTTTTAAAAATCACTTGCTTAAAAACTGAACATGCTGAATAGATGTTTGTTAAATATTACGTCATCCATGGAAAATTTTGTATCTTGTTTTATTGTTTGTACATAAAATTTGTTGTATCTGCTAAAAATAAGTTGTCAAATATAAGATTCCTCTATATTTTATTATTTTTTCAGCGGAACAACTATTAAACTGGTATTCATAAACCATAACAATTTCTAATTACAATTATAAGAAAGTATTTGTAATTTTCACGGTAGGTCAAACCACTTTAACAAACAGCTTGTCATCTAATAAACCCAATAAAATACACTGAAGATCAACTTACATTGTGGATCATCTACATCAACACCAACATCCTGATTTTCATCTAAAACACATCATATTCTCTAATTGTTATTATGAAACATATTGTGTTTATTGTAAATGCGTTTACAGTCATTTGATACGAAATCCAATTTTAAATTATCTCGCCATTGTTTATGTCTGTTACCGTTATTTTGCTTGTACAATTACCAAGAATACCATTCCTTTATAGAGTACAGTTTTGGGAATGTGTATATCACCAGTCCAGTAGTCAGCACTTCTGTTTTGACATGAGTTATCATTGGTCTGTTCATAACTATAAAATTAACTGTTAACAAAACCGATTTTTTTTGAAATACTAAGGCTTTTTATACTTAATTGCATGATAAACTCAATAACATATACTGAAGATAAAAGAACTTACATTGTGGATCATCTAAATCAGCACTAACATCCTGATTTTCATCTAAAACACATCATAAACTCTTATTGTTAATATGAAACATATTGTGTTTGTTGTGAATACATTGACAGTAATTGGATACTAAAACAAATTTAAATGTATCTCGCCATTTCTGATGTCATTTACCGTTCTTTTGCTTGTACAATTACCATTCCTTTATAGAGTACATTTTTGAGAATGTGTATATTACCAGCCTAGTAGTTGGCACTTCTGTGTTGACTTGAGTTATCATTGATCGGCTCATAACTATAATTTTAATTGTCACCAAACTTTGATTTTTTTAAATACTAAGGCTTTTTACCTCAGGAATAGATTAGTTAAGCTTTATTTGGGAAATCTTTTAGGAATTATTTGTCCTCAATGCTTTTAAACATCGTCCTTTTTTTTGCATTCTTACATTCTTTGATTCGAGAGTCACTGATGAGTCTTTTGTAGACGAAAAGCGCGTCTGGCGTAAGTATAAAATTGTAATCCTGATATCTATTATGAGTTTATTAAATAAATAGATCCTAGAACAAAGCACTCCTTCATAATAATAATAATGATATGAACAAGCGGAGGATTTAAGTTATAATGTTGTCACTATATCTGTTTCAAGAAGTACAACTGTTTAATGTATTGTGGCAGTTGCTAGAGGCAAGGACTTTGTATGTTTTTTTTCTCATCATTTGTAAATATAATGAAATGGTATTGCGTTCACTATAAGTAAATTAAAAAAACTTTTCAAACGTTTTAATGTTGTCATCAAACTGTTTAATTTGTATTGGATATTTCAAGTGTAACACATAGTAGTAATTTAATGATGTTCATCTTCAACAATTATGTGTACGTTTCTGCTTTTGAATACAGAACCCACACATACAGTACACACACGTACACATAAATAAGTACAAAATAGATACTACCGAACAGTTTTTCATCGATTGGTAACCTGACCAGTTCCGCGTTTCCATTTTCAATGGCTACTTTTCTAGTTGTTGCCACTTTCACCACGTTGTTACAAAAACCATGAAAACATTCATGTTTGGGATTGTTTGTTAATGTTTCTACAATTGATTGTTCAACAATTTTTGTTGAAGCCCTGGCTATTATGACGTCACCTATTGGTTGTTCTTGCTGGTCAGAAATAATGTAAAATGTACGATAGTTTCTTTTTTTGTTATTGTTGAATATGATGTGTTCCTTTGAACTTCTGATAGTGTCTATCTGAAAATTTCCTTCTAAAGAAATCTAAGAGGAAGTACACAGACAATTAATGATAATGAATGATACAATCAATATTATCGGGATATAGTCCCATTTTGATTAAAGTAAATTACAATATATATATATATATATATACATTAGACAATATCTGAAAAAGTCTAATTTTTGGCAATAAGAAAAAATGACAAAAAAAATCTTTAGACCTTGTATTTTAATAGCACAAATCAAAGAACACACATTAGGGATCTAGGAACTGTTGTATGTAATTCAAACAATTGTTTAATAAGGAAACAATGGCAATTTTAAAAATGGAACAAAAAAAATCCAGTTCTTTCCTGTTACCAAAGTGAATCAATTTTAAAAAGTTTCCAATGGGAAAACGGAATAAGTTTAAGACACTATTTGTGGTTTACTAGTATATCATGCAATAGTTTATCAAATGCCAATTATTGATTTTAGCGTTTGCAATACAAAAGGTTTAGAAATATACTTAAATATAGTCAGATATGTCGGTAACATGAAAGAATCTTGAGTAACAGGACAACGGTAACAGGACAGAGTTGGTAACAAAAAGGATTTTTCTGCTTTATTTTAAAGTTTAAGAAAAATACATCATTTTAGATTGGTCACAATTGGAAGATAACAGCAAACAATGTCATTTATTCTTAGAAACTGTATTTGCAAGATGAAAAATCTGCCTAGGTTATGAAAAATTTTAAAATAAATTTCTTTCTTTTACTATCTATTATACTAGAATTGCACAATGTTCTCTGCTGATATCAAAAGCAAAAAACCTATTTGTTTATTCAATATACTGTATATTATTTTGAAATTTATTTGATATGGTGGTGATACTTAATAGTTATCCCACAAGGACGCGGTGTGTCAGTGTAAGATCACCCCGATGGCCGGAGGCCAGAGGGTGATCTAACACTGAAACACCAAGTCCGAATGGGATAACTATTTTACATCCCAGCTGTTTTAGATTAGACGGAAAACCATTTACAGTTCATAAAATCTACTTTAGAATGCCATACAACCATTATAATATACTTTATATATTACTATATAATGTATACCCTCAATGACCCTCCAACACGATGAGTAGATATCAAATGATGTCAACTCGCCCTACTTGCCAATCGTCCCAAACTATATCGCCACTTTATAAAAAAAAATCGCCCCTCTCTTGTTTACCTACTCGCCCCATTTTTGAAAAAGTGTAAAATCAAATTGAACAATCAGTCTGAAAACTCACTTATTCATGTTATTAACGAAAAAGGTTTAAACTCCACTGAATAAAGTTTGACAACTCGCCCCACTTATAAAAAGATCTTGCTTCCTTTAAGTATGTCAAATTACTATTCATTCGTATCCACTCGTCCTGGTGTAGTGGTATGTGTCGTGGCTTGATATGCTAAAGGTCTTGAGTTCGAATCCCAGCATATACACTGGATTTTTTCTACGTGGATTTTGATAGATAGTCTTTTCCGTATAATTAATTATAAGTTTTATAGTGGATTTGACATTCCCGCCAAAATGTTACAGAACAAAGGAAAGCATGCATAACAAAGAAACTCAAACTAGGGTGATCTGGTAGGGGTGATCCGGCTCAGATCACCCCTGTTAGAACAAAGGAGCTGGGGTGTAACTTATATTAAATGAAATGGTTGGCATATAGTAGATTAACCTTTCGATTCTTCAGTGAAAATGTTTTGAACATACTTCCTGTTACTGATGATGGTTATGCTGTTACTTTTTATCAGGTAACATGACAGAACGTAACAGAAAGGAATTACGCGATAGTTTTTCGTCCTTTTTATCACATTAAATGTAAATGTATTTCCTGTGACATATAACTTTTAAAAAGATGATATAAAAACACACTTAATGTTGTGGTGCACACTTAAAAATATTCTCAGAAATTGTAAGAAAAGGCTATAACAGGATAGAACACCAATAAGTATTTTTCTATAAATTCTTACCTTGGATGGGCTTGAATTTTCAAACCAGGCCGCCTTTTCAACTATTTCTTTATACTAATGCATTTAGGAAATGATGCTCTTCACAATACATAATAGAAAAATAACTCTTGGTCTTATAAACATTTCCACAGGTAAAAAAAACTCAGTGGTAACAGGAGGGAAATCACCCCTGGGGACAATTTTTTTTTTCTTTTTAAATTTGCAAAATTTTATTACATGCTGTAGTTATAATATAAAAAGACAAATTAGGGGCAAGTTTATTATATAATATATCATATATGTAAAAATCGGACGCCTGTTTAATTAATTTGGATATTATTTGAATGATTTAGTTTAAAAAAAAACACAGGGGACAACATGATTTTAGGGGGGTTGAACATTTAAATTACAATATTTTATTGGAAGAAATATAAGAATGAGTGTTTAATTGGCAAGAGTTGGTGCATTATATAATTTAGTTTATACTGAAACTTGAAATTTTCAAAAAAGATGGTTGAATAAAAAAAAAAATGCTGGTGAAGTGCGGGACATGGAAATTAGGCTTTTTCAGATATTGTCTCACCGTTAACTAATTGTTTGTTTTGTTGACTACAATATCACTGTCAATATTGATAAACACAATATCAAAATGTCCTATTACTGATGAGTTAAATAGATAGCACGTAGTAATTTGTTAGTTGTAAAGTTTAGTAAGCTTATATAGATTGTATTTAAGTGTAACGGCCTAATAACAATTTAGTTACTTGTACTTTTAGATACCGAAAGTATCTTGATGATATCCGAGAATCATTTAGTAGCATCGAAGCGTCTTTGAAACAACACACGTTGGAACTTTGTCTCCTTCGAAGATTTCTGATTGTATATAAATAAAATGAATACCCGGGGAAGGAAGAAAAATAAAAATAATATTCTGATTAAAATGTATATGTTATTGGATTTCAATATACGACATCTCATTTCATAATGTATGAACATGCAACTAAGAAATGAGTTACATTAGCAGTTCAATAGTGTACTCTATAGAACAAAATATACCTTCAGCTTTTCACCATCTTGAACTAATCCGTCTTTGTATTCTATTGTTTGTAATCTGAAGCCATTTTGTCTCCAATATTTCCTTCTTTTCTTTCCGTAATGTTTCAATGTAATTTCGACTATTAAGGTTAATTTATTATCTGTCTCATTTTTAAGACATGCAAATATCTCTGTTGGTCTGTAATGAAGAACAGCCAATGTTGCCGATTCTGCACTTTTCGTGAACTTTTTCTTCAGTCCAACAGCAAAGCTAGTTTCGATTGGAAATGATTAAAAATAACATGTATAATCGTTGGTACATTTTGTTAATTATCTATTGCAGGAACACTTGTATTGCAAATTAAGAAAACAGAATATATCCATTTATTAGTTAAGCCTATTAATAGAAGGCAATTAGGTTGTGCATCAAAAATGCAGCAACGCAACAAAAATACTAACTAAACGATAACTGGATAAGAGGTTTGAATATCGAATTAACGCGTCCAACGGAGCTACATTTGTACTTACCTGAAAACCATCTTTAATAGCTGACTTTGCGTCCGGGATTCGCCCATAGTTGAAGGCCGAACGATGGCCTATAGTTGTCAGTTCCTGTGTTATTTGGTCTCTTGATGAGAGTTGTGTGATTGACAATCATACCACATCCCCTTTTTATATCGATAATGATCTGCCAAAAGACTTAAAATGTCGGATAGATACAATATAAAAAAGAAGATGTGGTGTTATTGCCAATGAGACAACTATCCACAAAAGACCAAAATAACACAAACATTAACAACTATAGGTAACCGTACGGCCTTCAACACTGAGCAAAGCCCATACCTAATAGTCAGCTATAAAAGGACCCGATAAGACAATGTAAAACAATCTAAAGGAGAAAACTAACGGCCTTATTTATGTAAAAAAATGAACGAAAAACAAATATGTAACACATAAACGAACGACAACCACTGAATTGCAGGCTCCTGACTTGGGACAGGCACATACATAAATAATGTGGCGGGGTTAAACATGTTAGCGGGATCCCAACCCTCCCCCTAACCTGGGACAGTGGTATAACAGTACAACATAAGAACGAACTATAAAAATCAGTTGAAAAAGGCTAAACTCATCAGATAGACAAACAATACAAGTGGACGTGGCCGGTTACTTATGCATCCCGACACAAAAAGACACAAAGAACAGATCTGAGAGTACTCGCAGTTATCTGACAGCTAGTCCAAAGACACTAACAACTAATAAAAAAATCTTTCATCTAAGTCTAAACAATCAATCCGTACACATTCAATGGATTTAGTGTAAAGACGTCATAAACAGCCAGAGAAAAAAACATGACCTTGTGCAATGCCAAGTTACAGGTATCGACAGATTGTAGATCCATGAATATGTATATGTATGTAACATACTAGTAATATTTAGTTAGCTTTTAATCTACTGATAACAAAATCAATATTTATACCAATAAAAACAATATTTAATGATCTTATTACAGTGTTGAATAGTTAACCTTTAAGAATAAGTTTATTTAAAGGAGCGACAAGTTTACATGGATCATTTCTGAACTTCCGGGCACGGTTAACAACATTTCCGTAAAAATGAGGATGTGCTATCCCGTTTGAATAATCGTTGGTACATTTTGATAATTATCTATTGCAGGAACACTTGTATTGCAAATAAAGAAAACAGAATATATCAATTTATTAGTTAAGCCTATTAATAGAAGGCAGTTGGGTTGTGCATCAAAAATGCAGCAAAGCAACAAAAATACTGTGGATTCATTATTATTCGATGGATACCAATTTTCGTGGATTTCGTGGGAACAGTTGAACCACGAAATTAAATGTTCAACAAATGACAAATTTTCTTATACAAGTATGCAGATTTCGGCAAAACCACGAAATTAAATATCCACGAACATGTAACTTTTCCTCAATCCACGAAAATTGGTACCCACGAAAATAAATGAATCCACAGTACTAACTAAACGATAACTGGATAAGAGGTTTGAATTTCGAATTAACGCGTCCAACGGAGCTATATTTGTACTTACCTGAAAACCACCTTTAATAGCTGACTTTGCGTCCGGGATTCGCCCATAGTTGAAGGCCGCACGATGGCCTATAGTTGTCAGTTCCTGTGTTATTTGGTCTCTTGATGAGAGTTGTGTGATTGACAATCATACCACATCCCCTTTTTATATCGATAATGATCTGCCAAAAGACTTAAAACGTCGGATAGATAAAATATAAAAAAGAAGATGTGGTATTATTGCCAATGAGACAACTATCCACAAAAAGACCAAAATGACACAAACATTAACAACTATAGGTAACCGTACGGCCTTCAACAATGAACAAAGCCCATACCGCATAGTCAGCTATAAAAGGTCCCGATAAGACAATGTAAAACAATTCAAACGAGAAAACTAACGGCCTTATTTATGTAAAAAAATGAACGAAAAACAAATATGTAACACATAAACAAACGACAACCACTGAATTGCAGGCTCCTGACTTGAGACAGGCACATACATAAATAATGTGGCGAGGTTAAACATGTTAGCGGGATCCCAACCCTCCCCTAACCTCGGACAGTGGTATAACAGTACAACGTAAGAACGAACTATAAAAATCAGTTGAAAAAGGCTAAACTCATCAGATAGACAAAAAATACAAGTGGACGTGGCCGGGTACTTATACATCCCGACACAAAAAGACACAAAGAACAGATCTGAGAGTACTCGCAGTTATCTGACAGCTAGTTCAAAGCCACTAACAAATAATGAAACAATTTTTCATCGAAGACTAAACAATCAATCCTTACACATCCAATGGATTTAGTGTAAAGACGTCATTAACAGCCAGAGAAAAACATGACCTTGTGCAATGCCAAGTTACAGGTATCGACAGATTGTAGATCCATGAATATGTATATGTATGTAACATACTAGTAATACTTGGTTAGCTTTTAATCTACTGATAACAAAATCAATATTTATACCAATAAATACAATATTCAATGATCTTATTACAGTGTTGAATATGTAACCTTTTAGAATAAGTTTATTTAAAGGAGCGACAAGTTTACATGGATCATTTCTAAATTTCCTGGCACGGTTAACAACATTTCGGTGAAAATGACGATGTGCTATCCCGTTTGAAATAAGTTTTCTACAGTACAACCAAACTTCAAAACCAAATCTTTATATCTATGGAAAAATTTAGAAAAGGTTTTAAGTAATTTATGTTAACGATATCCCTGGTTTTATTATTTACCAGTAATACATGTGTTGCGTTCGTTAAAATCAAAAACGTCACAACAGACACGGGCATTACGAACAAGCTGTGAAATATAAACACCGTAAGATGGTGCCAAAGGAACATCACCATCTAAAAATGGAAAATTAACAATAGGGAACGAAAAATCGTCTCTTTTGTTGTAAATATCAGTGTGTAGTTTCCCGTTTAAAACAGAAATATCTAAATCCAGGAAAGGACAGTTATTACCGAATAAATTTGATTTATTTAAGAAAATTCTTGATTATTTAACGAAAAAATGTCATCAAGATAACGGTAAGTGTTGTTGAATTTATCAATTAAATGCAATTTCGACGAATCTTTACTGAGTTTAGTCATAAACTGTGATTCGTAACAGTACAAAAACAAGTCTGCTATTAAAGGGTACAATAAGTGCCCATGGAGATACCTACAACCTGTCGATAAACTTTGTTGCAGAAACGTACGTAAATATTGTCAAGGAGAAAATTAACAGTTTCAATCATCTCATCACACCTCCAGTAAGTATATCTATCATATTTATCTTTCTCATTAGAGAAGAAGGCTTTAAATGAGTTGCAACAAATATATCTACATTGAGCTTTACCAAACGACCATTTAATCAAATAGGAAAACTTTTGTTTAACGAGATAGTGTGGAAGTGTAGTGTAAAGAGCAGAAAAATCAAAACTATTAACAGAATCAAAAGGACCATCAACAGCCCGTAAGTTATCTAAAATATCCAAAGATGTTTTTACACTACAAAATGGTTTATACCACTATGTTTATATATTTTATTACAATAGTTTATGATAAGCCCTTTAATAGTAGTTAATGAACTAGTTAAGAACACTGACCGATTAGTTATAGAACACTTACTAGAGGCCGAGATGAAACGATATTTAAATGTTTTTTAGTGTAGTTTAAGTAGCCAATACATAGTAGGGACCTTCAAATGTTCAAAAGAAGCATTAAGCTTTGATGTGGTTGTGATATGCTTGTTTACTATATGACTCTCTGTGGAACTGTCACATAAAAAAATCGCATCTATTAATAAAACAAAAAAATCACGCACACAAAGAATTATTTTAGAATAAACGTTAAGGTAATTTCAGGTGCTCCTGAGGGTAAACGAATCCTGCTCTGTATGCCGACCAGTCATGTTGCACGTTTACCTAATGGTTAACCAACTCGTGATAGCTTTAGTAAAATTTCAAAGGGATAGTTTCAATTTCGCAACTTAGAACTCTTGTTTTAATAGATTCATTGTTAGCAGCAAACATGTATTGAGGAAATAATAACAGAATTTGTACGTCGGATATATATATATATATATCAATTCCATAATGTGTAGACTGAAATGAAATAATTTTGATGTTCATAGTACAAAGAAGTCAAAATCTGTAGTAATTCAAAATAATAAAAGCTGGTGTGTAGACAAGATCCATGTGAACATTGAATAACAAAAAAAAAAACATTACAAATCAACAGGTCAAAATAACAATAAAGTACGATTTGAGAGTTCTAGCAGTTACTGACAGCTAGTTAAAAGCCAAAACAATTAATAACAAAAAAAATCATGCATCAGAGACTGAAATCAACTAAAACACATCCAAAGGATGTAGTATTTTAACGTCATGAACAGTCAAAGAAGACATGACTTGTGCAATGCCAAAAATAAATGTATCGAAAGGCAGTAGGATAGTTAGGAGTGACTTCTTTATAGATAGAAATGAACGTGTGTCTGTCTCTATACATCCCGTTTGAATAGAAATTACAAATTTAGTTATGTTTCAATTTGCTAATGAAAAATCGATATAAGTGTCGTTGTAAACCATATTCAGAGATCTATTTACATCATTGGTACGATAAGGCTTACGAATAAGATTGTTTAAAGGTTCGATGTGTTTACACGGATCACATAGTTATTTCCACGCTTTAAGTACAATACTACTGTTCTTTTGACTAGTCTGCAGGTTCATGTTATTTTAGTTAACATTAACTTGTTCTTTACATTACAAAAATGTAATTCACCATAATATTTAAAAAAAACCTACCTTGTAAAATGTTCTGCCGAGAAAGAAACTGTGTTCCCTTCAATGTTTATATTTGTTGAAATATTTCCCAATCTTTCTCTGATTCTGGAATATCTTTATGTGAGGCTAGTATGATGAAATCATCAACTGATACAATCGGTGAATGTAGTTGAAGTTTCATATTTACCGGTTTGCTTGGCTGAACATTATTCTGCATTGTTAAATCTAAGACATTGGTGAATAACACCGTTTCCTCACCATTCCAGTCATTGGTATCAGCTACCTTAAACGAAAATTGATGCATTGTCATCGTTTAATTAATGGGATATTTTTGAGAATATAATGACAAATCATATTAAAATTGTTTTGTTATAGATTTGTTCTCCTGAAATCTACAAATAACATTGTGCATTTAACATCATGTTCTTACAATAACAGTTTGTTATTTTCAAAGTTTAAGAACCAATCAGTACTTCCAAAAACATTAAGAAATAAACAATTTAAATAATGAATAGATGAATGATACACATATACAGGGGATATGCTTGTTTACAATTTTGAATAATACCAAAAATCAAATGGTACAATAGAAATATGTTTTATTTATTTGTATAGATGTCCTACATTAAGCATTAATTTTCCTGGTGACTTAAATGCTCCCTCGGGTATGTTTATTTCTGCACTACTTTCTGATTGCGGAATAATTTTGAGCGCTTCCTGCGTAACGTCAAACTCTTCTTGCCGAATCTGTGATAATATAACGAACTTGGCCGTCTTTATTTTTGTTAGGTCAATTTTGATATCGAATTTCGTATACTGAAAAAAAGAAATTATTCACATGTAAACGCATGATTTAACAACAAAATATTTAAAATAAATGAATATATCTGTGTAAATCGATTGTATTCAACCAGACAAATTATGAAACATTGATTTGAGACCTGAATCAGACCTATTGTAATGTCAAGATTAAAATATAGTTGATTATAGACATTTTGTAAAACAATGTTTTCCATGCTATATGTATGTGCCCCTGGAAACTTACCAATTAAGCGCAAAAAGAGAGGAAACTACAAATACAGAACAGTCCAAAACAATAGAGACAATGAGTATCACCCTCCCCCCCCCCCAAAAAAAAAGGTGATCAGTAACGACAGATTTCAAAGAACTAAATAAGTAAGAGTGTTCGCAAAGGACAATAGACATTTCCTACTGTGCTTGCCATTAACTTTTAACATGTTTCAGTTAAATACAAAGAAATAGTGAGCTATACATGGTATATATGATCTGAAATATCATTTAATGCATGTTTCTACGTATTATGCTGTTTGTGTTGGGGTAAATATTCCTAATGTACCTCAAATTGAGGAATTCAAAAGTTGTACGTGAGCAAAAGATATTTGTGTTGTAATATTGGACATGTTTCTATTTTTAACAATCGACTGAGCTAAACCATACATACATCTGTATCCAAGTTTACGATATGGACTGAGCTACAGAAGAACAAGTTAACATTTCCCCATATGGGAAATGAATTGCGCATATTGTCCCAACTTTCTCGTGGTAATATATGAAATAAGTATATGTCTATGATGTTTTTAATGTAATGAATTTACATTGATTAATAAGGTATTGTACCAAATTAAGTTTTAGACATCTAGCATGTCTAGGAACTCAATTTATATAACCATTAATTCTATCCAGAAAACATAAACATTGTTGCATCGTTTCGAACAATGTATAGCACTACTTTAACCTTAAACTTAATAACAAATATTATTATAGCACAAGAGGTCTTTCGTCCATAAGCGATTTGATTTAGAGGGGGCACGTGAGGACACATTAAAGCAAAAACCATTATCAAACATCATATCGAACCTTATTTAGAATACTACACCGTTCAGACAACTTTTATGTTTATAGTAGTATACCTATTTAATCCTAATGACCAAAGAAAGGGTAAACCTATCAGTCGTACATTGTACAACTGGTCATCAAACAAACTAACCTTTTCTCTGTAATTTCCCTCTGTAAATGCCTGGCCCGTAATAGTGCCTTCTACAGAACCTTCTAAGGGCATAATTACCACCAATTGATTTTCTGGAACAAATCCTAACACAGAAATCTGCAAATCTAAATGATTTGGAGTTTCACCCCATGTTTTGATTTCATAAACATCGCTAAAAATTCGGTCTTCAGAACCCAGATGCATCGCGAAATCAGTGTGTTCTGGAATAACTTTCGAACAATATAAGAAAAAAAACGTTAATTATATTGTCCGTATCTAGTGTGATGTCTGTACATATTGAAATATTTTCAGTAGGATTCACGTAGCAGACTTCAAAAGCATAATTTCTACAAGAAAAAAAGAGATTTGATATTTCAATTGCGAAACAACACATATACAAGCATATTTTCATATGATTGACGCATTACCATATTTGATATTATAAATCTATAAATGTTTATACTGAACAGATCCCATGATGTAAAGTCCAAAAAAACTTCAGCCACATTCAAGATACTAAAAACAGAAGATGTTGATATAATGGTATGCTTTTTTTTGCAAAATAAAATATAGACAAAACAACAATTTGTACGTTAAATCAGTTGTCATAACAGAAAACTTACAAAACACTTGACCCGCTTAATGTTTCGTGTACATGTTTGTTATAATAATAACAATTGATAATTTATATTTCGAATTGAAGATAATACCGTCGGTAGGTATAAAGGAGTAACTTTGTTTTATTCATCAAAATTATGTGTGTTGTTCATATACAAGTTAAGACTTGATAAATATATTTTTCAATTAAAAAAGTAAGCTATATTCACTTGCAAAGTGTTGCTTCTTAAAAATACCCGTAATTAATATCGGCTTCTCGTTCGAGTTGGTTTATCAATGTTCTCATAATTTTCTGGTCCTTTTTGTTGAGAATATCAACATCAACACCTTCAAGTGCCCAATCATCAAATGTAACTGATGATCCAAAACAACAAAGTAACTCAATAACCACAGCGTCCTTCTTTGCAACCGCTATATCCAAAGGACTTTTATGATTCTGTATTTGAAAAAATGTATATACAATAGATTAATAAATGCACAAACAAATTTAATTACACACTGATTTGATAACAAATGATATCTCGGAAACACTGTAAACATTTCAAAATATGGGTTTGCATTAGCAAGAATGTATAAAAAATAAACAAACAAGCGACGGTCAGAAAATCCCAAATAAAATGTGCAATCAATCTTGATTACTTCCTAATACCGTTAAATGCAATTCTTGTTATTAATCATTCATTTATTTAGCCTGTTATGAGTAAATGTTTCTGTTCTATTACTTGCATCTATCGAAGATGCATTACTATATGAGAACCCAAAATGCAGTTTTATATATTTAACAGAAAAACCGTGTTTTATAGGAAAGGAAATTAAATCATTTATTGAGCAGAAAACATAGAAAACACTATAACTTTTCAATACAGTAACAATGTCATACTTAAATTTCTCTCGTTTCATTTTCATGTTTTATCATTTAATTAAAAGAATATCTAAGTTATTTAATATAGTCGTATTTCAAAAGTTTGAATAAACATCCTATCATTTTTAAAAGTGTTTTGTAATAATGCATTACCAATTTATCTAATATGCTAATATCAACAAATCTAGTAATGTTTAAACGTTCAACGAACTTTTAAAATGTTGCTAAAACTACAGATTATGTTATGAGTACATGTGATGATCACATGATGACATGTTAAAGTATCGCTGTGTATATGTTTGCAGTATTTCTAACGTGATATCTGGATGAAACGTTTACATTTATGTAACTATTTACATGTGGGAACTAGTTACTTCGTTAACTTCTTTTTGTAGATTTTTATAATTTGAGGTGTTTAGGTATTATATAGACACAAGATTAAGTACTACTCACATTGTTTATAATATTTACTGTTGATTTAAAGGCTACAAGTGCCACCATTGACTCAATGTTTGAATTTCTCACAGCCTTGAATAACGCAGTTTCACCATCCTATGCAAATTGAAATAAATGAACGCAATGCAAAAACAAAGGGAAAGATTGTACATTTTTGACATATTAAAAAGATATTTCAATGTCCATTTATCTGAAATAAGACATGTACATTTCCCCATGTAACAAGGATAATGTCTCTTCGGGGTTTCTTTCGTTATTTATACTCAATTAAAAAAAATATATAGGTTTTTTCATATTTTTATGTGAAATTTGAACGAAACGTGCTACTTCCGGTTTACAAAAATATTGTTTACTCTTATGTCATTTAATGGCTTTGTTTATGCTCCTTTCGAAAATTGTAGAGTTTGTAAATCGTTTCTTTAGATTGACTTGTACTATTCGCCTACAGTATGTTTGATTTTCACATTTAATCTTGATAGAATTTCCATCTTTTTGTTCTGCCAAATTTGTACTTACCTTATCTCTTTGATTAACGTACACTCCATGCTGAGCTGCTGCGACGATAACCTCTGACAATCCCCCAGCACTAGCATAATGAAGGCATGTATAACCATTCTAGATAAGAACAAAAACTTAACATGATTACTGTCAGTTTTAAAATGTTTATTGTCTCAATTCAGAGAATTACAGCGATATCTAAATTGTCTTATTATTTAACTATTGAATCCTATTAACAAATAAATCAGCAAAATTGGTGTCATTGCGGATTTTTATGACCTCATTAAACACTTTATGTATTCCTATACGTTTTATACCTCATCCCCATAGTCTAAGTTAGGTCTCCCTTTAATCAGCTCTATTGCCTCTTTGGTCTTTTTCTTCTTAACTAGTGATATCAGCTCCATGTTCTAATAAGGTTTTATATGTTTTATCTGTAATAAAATCCAAAGGTAAAACAGCTGGTTATACATTCATACTTTTATAAGATAGTAAAACATCAACTTCACGTAGCAGAGGCCACATAATTTAAAACTCAACTTTTGCACTGTATCTGATATTGACATCAAACGTGTCAACATTATTTACTGGCCGTGTTCTCCAAATAAAAGCATCTTTACAAATGTAAAACGATTATTTGGCAATATTTTCATAGCATTCAACTTACATTTTTATTGGTGAGAAATGTCAATATAAGCTTATTTATACTGCACTCGTTCTATTTGAGCAGTCATAATGCGTTGACTGCATATTTCTATGTCATATACAGCCAATGACCCGATATCACTTTTCCTCATGAATATTCAAATAGTAGTTGCCTAAACTATATTTAATTATTCATACGACCTATTCAATTTGTTCTTTTTTTCAATGTATACAACGAAGCGTGGAACTACTCAAACTTCTTTCTTTAACAATTTTTGGAAAACCATATTTCACTTGTTATTTTTTGTCGTTGTTTGAAACCTATAAATTATGCTTATTGTTGATATTTTAGTCCATACTCTAACGAATTCGCTCACCATCGATTGCGGGTTTCTACAGTTAATGCACATTTCATTGTGTTGTATATTTCTCTGTCTGATATGAGGCCTTTTTAAAGGGGGATTTTTCCCAATATTTAAATCAAATAAATTTACACATCGAACAACAATTTGTTTTTTCTAGATTGCAGTATAAAAGACAATAATAGTGCATTGACTTCACATATCAACGATACAAGGATTCGGCCCGAAACGGGGAAAAAGCTCGTCAGAACCTCGCATATCCCCGTATCCTTATATCGTTGATATGTCAAGTCAATGCACTATTATTGTCTATATATACATACCTCAAGTAAATGAAAAATAATCAATCATTTCAACTAGTGATAATGGTCTTACCTTATAAAAAAAAATACTATAGGGATGAGATTTTACTAACTGATACCAAATTTGTATCTGTTGGTATTATTATTTCCACACACACCCTTCAGACAAGATGAAATGTACAACGAACATGTTCTGCTCGATGCGAGCCAAGACTCCGTGTTAAAGACCGTACTTGGCCTATAATTGCTGACTTTTCAAATTGTGAATTGTATAGAGATTTGTCTCCTTGGAACTCATACCACATCTTCTTATATCTAAATATTAGGACAAAGTACATTTTCAAATACGCGGCAAATTAAAACGATATCATTCTTTGGATTTAGACCCCCTTTATCATGTACATGTAAGTGATATTTTAGTCCGTTTAGAGAAGTATTTGAATGTGGTACCACACACGTTGACTAAAATCAATTTGGCATGTTAAATGTTCATAAAATGTTGTCGAAATATTTACTTTGACCATTTGAAAAAAATATAAAACATTATAAAAACTTGAACCAATCACTTTCACGGATAAGTTTCATTGTACTAGTATATATAGCAGTTTGAAAAACACTAATGTTGATCATTGAGAAGCTTATTATTTCCTTAACAATAGAACGTGATGAAAACGTTTAGCTGATTTTACAGAGTTATCTCTCTGTAGTGTTAGGTATCACCTTGACAAGGTTTGCCTGATTAAAATTTGCTTAAGTAATGTGAATAATTGATAAGGTAAGCGAAAGGTGGCCCTAGGTTAAATTTAAAAATTGTTTATTTATGCAACGATAGTTTAACTAAAATCAGAGGACAAATCTACGGCAAATGGGACAAGTTTTCGGAAGAGTAGCGTTTACATTGTCTTACGTTTAATCAAGCGCTTACTTAATTTCCAGTTGCAATACATATTATTAAAGATATAATGTATTTTTATGATTCATGCATGATTCTGAAATTCTCAGTATATACATTGTATGTGAGTTGTTCAGCTTGTCGAATAGTAATTGGTAGGTATACACACTTAAGATACATTTCAAATCTTTGGATATCAAACTTTGAATATCGATATGAAATAATACAATAATAGGAATGATATGAAAATGTTTATATCTATGTTGTTAAGATACAGACAGAATAAGAAGCACTGATATGTGTCATCTAATGATACCGTCACGAAAATGAAATCAAACCATGAGAAAAACAATTATATATACCGTATCGAAAAATTTGAATCAAGTCAGACGTAGTAATTCTACTTATGGCGTCCTGCGTCAAGCACTCTGGTGATGCCAATAGTACTCCGAAGTATATTTATGTTAGCAACGTCGTGAATAGTGTAAAAACAATCAAGACCTCATAGAAAAAGTATGTAATGTATTTATAAAACCACTTATATAAAAATTTAAGCTGCGTTTCAAAATGTAAACAAGCAAATTATTGATGTCCAAAAAAAAATACCAAATATAAAAACTGAACAGCCAGAGTGTTACGTGTTTACTATAATTAACCAAAACCTGCACTTATTCTTGTTTATAATGAAGTCATTTTTCAATTAAGATTTCTAGATCCGTATTGTGAAAGATAGACGACTGATACTTAATCAATATTTAAACATAGAAGTCGAAGACGAATTGACAACAACATGGCAAACAACGAAAACTACAAAAAAGGACAACAATACTGTCTACTAAACACAACATAGAAAATTAAAGACTGTATGTATTAGAGTAAAGAAATTGTATCTGAAGGCAGACATATTGAAGATCCAAAGGTAGACAAACTTCTCAGCAAATACATGTAACAGATACTGTGTCATCTTAATATTTACAACTATTATAGACTTTATACCATCGATGTATTGTATCTTGTGACGTAAAAACGCATGATAATGTTATTCACAACTGTAATAACTGAATTTGAAAATACAAATGTTCTACTATTCAACGAAATCTACATAATTTAGGAAATATTAGATACATCAATTCAAATTACAAACTTGTAATGAATAAAAAAAAATTAAATGTTAAATGAATTTATATAATATTCCTTTAAGGTTTTAATTTGAATTCATTTGGAAAAATGTACATCTTACTCACCTGTGTAAATACACGTAGATATTCAAAGTTGTAATCACCTACTATACAAGTCATAATCTGTAGACTTCAAGTTCTTTTAACATGACTTTTTTGTTTAAATTGACAGATAGTTATAAAAAGTTGTTGTTAAGGAAGTTGAAAGACCTCAGTGATCACGAAGCAGCATGTATACATAGAAAAGCAATAATAATTATACGACTAAGAGGGAATATAAGATACAAATTTAGTTTTGAAGGTAATAAATACAGAGAGTATAAATTTACCGTATACATCTATGATTTTACATTGATTTTTTAACATACTAAAAACACCAATACAAATATGAAAGTTACATTTTAAAATGCCTATTCTAACATTCACAAACTATTCCTATGAAAACATGTATTTATCTCGGGATGAATGTTTTTCTTCCAGTTAATTGATTGTGATTTATTTTTTAAAGTTTTCATAGAATCTTTCCTGAAAACTTTTTATGTATCTTAAACTCGCGATGGAGGCAATAATATTTTCTGAATCATTTTCTGGAGGTTATTGTAAATAAGTGTGTCATATTCTCTACAATACAGTCCGTGTAACGTAAAAGTTAACAATACGAACGATGCCCGAACCATGAACGGACGATTCCCGAACGATGTACGTACGCTTCCCGAACGGTGTACGAATGCAAACGAAACGCTGACCGAACGTTGTACGGACGCTGAACGAATGATGTACGAACGAAACCATGTACCATAAACCATACCATAAGCGCCCTTTAATCGTATATCCTATGGTTTGGCGTAAATCGTTTCATTTAGCGTATACCGTATCGTTTAGCGTACATCGTTTCGTTTAGCGTATATCGTATCGTTTAGCGTACATCGTTTCTTGGCGTGCATAGTTTCGTTTAGCGTATATGTTTTTTTTTAAAATATCAAACATGAAATGTGTTCTGTTAAATCTTTTTATATAGGTGATAATATGCGTAAAATTCGGATCAATCAACATTTTTTTGAAAATAGCCTAAGGTATCACCCTTTTTTATCAAATGAACAACAATTCAAGTTATTTTAGATGGAAGTCGGAATTAATGTAATGTTCTTACCGAAATATATTACGGGTCTTAAGGTTGACTTTTTGTTTAAAAAGATTATTAAATATTTTTTATGTATTCTCTTTTATAGCATGTATTTTAAAATCGACTGAATAGCAGTTTTATCTATATGTCGTAATTAAACCATTTAGTTTTGTATTATAGATGTTTTTATTAATTTCAAAATCAGACGAAAAAAAACAAAATATTCGAGAAATTTCAAACAAAAACAATTACTTATTATGTGCCTCATCAACTCCAAACATAAATCCCTACCAATGTACAAACGATTGTGTATTATTTTACCAGTCCTATAAATGCACTTTACTTTAAAAAAAACAATCATCAACAATTGTCCGGCAAAAAACTAGACCATTTCCCTCTATTCCTGATTTTTCTTATACCATTTTCCTTAATTTTCTTTTACGATTTTCCACTGTTCTTTATTTTGCCCGTTATACTCTTAGACTAATCTAATTTTGTATTTTTTTTTTTGCTTTATTTTCCTGTATTTATACCTCCTTAATTCGGAGCAACCCAGCCTATGTATACATATGATACACACGGTCTATATATAGGTCATCGCTTGTGCCGAAATACACATGTTTGCATAACACAGGATGTCCTTGTTCATATTTATTTTAAGTATTGAATGCTTTTTTTGTAACTTCATTGGGGTGTAAAAGCGTCGACCGAAGTACATTTTGTAAGAAGCGCTTCATTCTAAAAATGTGCGCACGGTCAACGCTTTTACAACCCTATGAAGTTACAAAAAGAAGCATTCAATACTTAAAAATACATTTTTTAGCTAGGATTATGAAAACACGATTTTTATCAAGTTTTTGTTTAATTTTCCTGTCCACTCTATTGTGGGACCTCGTGTCATCTTGAATGATACATTTTATTGTGTAATGAAATTGATTAAGGAATAACGCAAGATTGCAGTGTAGCCAATCAGAATAACGTATTTTAATTCAATTCAAATCTTTATTGCCATAAAACTACATATTTATATGTGTGTGACACAACATATAATGAAACATACATCTAATGTTATCATAACATTGTAAATGTCCTCCTAATGATACATCTAATAGTTGCCACTGGACATTAAACAGCTAACTATAAATTCATCCGTCATATTTTTGTTATAATGTGAAAATCAAACAACATGATGATACAATAATTATTGCAGATTTTCAATAATGGGAAATAATTGTAAACAAAACCACTCAATCACATCCCTACGACACAAATTAAAGTCTACCCTTTTCACATTAAAATACGTTATTTTTATCTATTTCAATCTATTCTGAATAATTTTAAACAATTTCAAATCAAACGGTCATTTTTCTTATTTGCCATAAAAAAACAATTATTTTCATTTCTCATTTTAAACAAATCGATTGTTTTTCAATGGTCGGTGCCTGTCAGCATTTATAAAACCGTGTTTGCCAGAAACAAAAAGCTACATAGAACAGGAAAATAGCAATGTCTTAGAAATACTTCCAGTCCCTACCTGTATTTTCTAATTTCTGTTGTAATGTGTAATGCAAAGTGGTAATTCCTGAATACATTCACCTAAATCATGTTTTATTTATGAAAATTGCTCATTGCTGGCGAATGTTAAACATTTATCTCTAGGTTTTCAATTGTTTAGTTGTTAAGTTACTTTCTGATATCGCAAATCTGACATTTTATGGTCATTCTTGTTTGCATCCAATTGCACCAATGCATCTAAAAGATATAACGCGACACCGTACAAGAGTCGTTATTTTACATAAACTATTAGTATTTTTTTCTTTAACGAAAACGAAATACGAAACCACTTCTCGCAATTCGCTTTGGGGTTATTGTGCTTGTCTTTTGACAAAATATAGCATTGTTTCAAAAACAAAACATATAAGAGTAATATATAAAACTGAACTAGAGTGAAGAGTTGAGAAGTAGGAATTCCGAATTTTAATTGAATGTTCTAAATCTTAGTGTATTTCTGATATATTTCACCGTCACCAGCTAATAAAAGCAACATATATATAATATTTTTGAGATGAACAATTTAAATTTTTTATACCAAACATTTAAAATTTTACTCGGCGTTTATAAATAGCATTGAAAGTACAACATCTTATAAACGATAATCATTGATAACAGGGGCGTAGCTAGAATGAAAAGGTGTGCAAGCAACTACCTTTACGGGACCCTTTTATGCAGATTTTTTTTTATTCAATTTTCGGTCATAGGACGGTAAAAAGAGAAGCTATATGTAGATAGGACTTATAAAAACATATGAATGTAAAACTATAAATAAATCTTTTGAATAGAGTAATATACATAAACAGCACATATTTGTGATACAGAATTTACTCAAAATTGTCAAAAATCTGCTCTTTGAGTCTAGGCAGAAACAAACTGCTCTATTACTTTGTCAATATTCACACTGAAATCCCGATGAATATGCAGTAATGCTAGTAACCAGTGGCGGATCCAGAAATTTTCATAAGTGGGGGCCCGTTGACTGCCTAAGAGGAGGCCCGTACCGGTCATACTTCAGTTTTTCCAAGAAAAGGGGGCCCGGCCCCCCTGGGCCCCCTAAATCCGCCTCTGTTAATTGTCGTTCATTGTTGATAGACATTTGTTTTCAACATATGTAGTACACTGATAGATCTCCATGGTAGCACTCGCGAGAAGTTATAAACCAGCGTACGTGTTCGGCATCGAGCTACCTCCCAATTGAATTCGTCAAAATTACATGCCAGGTAAGTTTCGTATGTCTCAGACAATGTTGCTATTTGTTCGTTTGTTATATTTCCTACAACACGATGAAGTAGATACAGCGCAAAGAAGCGATTTTTTGATAATACTAGACGCGACTCCATTCTCCAGATCCCTAATCATATGGTCTATGAACGCAACAATAATGAGACTTTCCAATACTGTTTTGGCGTGTTTGCAGGGTGAATGGCTCCGGTAGTCTGTCGACCACATCGCCTCGGCATATTTTCAACGATATCGACGGGTTCTGATTATTCTAATGCCGATTAGTACATCTCATTCCAAACTGATGAACCGTACACTGTAAAATGTGCTCCAAAACTACATGTCTTCGACTGAGTTTTACAAATTCAAATCTTGTAAAAGATACAAGTTACTGTCCGATTTTGTCATAATCTCCAATAAAACTTTTATTTTGAAACCAAATGCCGTTATCTAATGCTATTTCATCAATTAAAAAAGTGACAACATAGGTGTTACCTTTAACATTTAATTGATAAATTTTTATTTTGGCTTTTTTTTTTGCATGCCGAATCGATGTGCACGCAACTGCGTGTTAGCGTATAGGGAGCTAGGCGCCTGGATAAAATTAATGTAAATGAGCCACTCTTTCTCAGGTTGAGATGGAATATGTTCGTTATTTGTTTTAACGAGTTTAACAATCGAAACCCCTAAAATATCGTCTTATGACAAGCACGAAAAATGGCAAAACTAAACTTCCAACAGCAGACAATGATTTCTAATTATACGATATTCTTTCAATGGATGTTTTAAATGCAATGCAGAACTTATCAAGTAAAACATTTCTTATCCCTTTTCAAATATGGAGTCACATGCACGAAAAAGTTTGTCTGACAGCATATTTCATCCTGGCCACAACTCCCCCACACCTACCTTGTAAAAATTTAATGGTATCTCCCTAGTGTTGATTTCGACCTCGAGCTTTAATGGTAACCGCAGAGAAATAGTCAATTGTAAGTCGATTTGCCTCTATTCACCACCAACAAATAACCACAAGCTGAGTGAGGAGACTTTCTTGCTATAAGACGTCTAGAACTATTTTCAACCTTGTCGTCTTATTTTTTAAATTATGTCATTGATGATCTGATCACTACAACGCTTTAACAAAATATTCGTTCTCGTGAAAACTAAGATTTGTTTAACTTTCAAATTTTATCGTGGTCTCTTCTCATGATATAGCGGCTATTTGTATGTTGGCTTTACAGCTAATTTCCGAGACTTTGATTAGCTTGCTTGCTTAGTTTGTATATTTTACAATTGTAATTGGGATAATATTAGTCCAATCAAATTTAAATATAATATATACAGATTAAAATAGAGGAAAACACTAAATTCTTAAACAAATATATTGTAAAATGGACACCAAACACATTTTGATAGAATAGTGTACTGATAAATTTTCTTGTGTATTTTCTATGTTCTGGAAACTTCAACATCCCATCAACAATACTTAAATTAAAGTCCTAAGTTTAATAAAGTAAATATATATTTTTTAAAATATCATTTGCAAGGCTGCATGCCCATTGTATCTATCGTTTTCATATATTTCTTTTCCGCCATGCATAAGTTTAATCTTTACTTTTACTTTATTCTATATATATATAATTTGTTTCAGAGATCGATTTATGAACTTTATGCTTAAAATAATTAACCCACAATATATGTATATGGCATACGGCATTTATATACATGTACATGCATAATAATAATCCCTTAAATATATTTTAGTTGATTGATTGAAGTTGTTTTATGTCCAGGGTAAACTATGTCAAACATTTTTATGAAGAAAAAGAGTTTCTAATTCGAAGGAAGGTTTTACGACATATTTTGCACAATGTAATTTAAAGTATTATTTCCTTGTTTCAAAGTAAAAAAAAATAAATATTATTTTTTTTCATATTTAAAAAAAAAAAAACGTGGATTTGTTTTGTGATCAATAGAACTTACTGCGACCGGATTTATAATAATGTTTATATTTAGGTGTGTGCCAAATAGGGAAACAATAAACTGGTAATTGGTGACCATTTAGACTTCGTTTAGATAACACACGTCTTCAAAATTAATAGTTTAAAATAAAATTTTGGGAAGTTAAAAATTGAAAAGTGAAACGCTAAAATGTATATACAAACCTATTCTATCACTTTGTTCTGAGCAGTCTTAAGGGAAATATATATTGAAACTGTAGGAGATCATAGTGGGGTTAACGACAACGAGCCAGCAATCAAACAACAAAAACACATAAGGACAGCTAGTGGGTAACATATATAGTGTTCGCCAATAGATAGGTGTATATGTTCCAGACCATATGAGTATTTGGACCGTACGGTCCGGACCGTATACGTATACTCGTACGGTCCGACCATACGCGTACGGTCGGACCGTATGAGTATACGCGTATGGTCCAGTACGAGCTAACCAGCTAACTATATATGTTATTAGATCATATGGGTTAAATTTAAACAAATTAACATTAATCACAATCTTTATTTTTAGGTTTACTAATTAATATTATTACAATTACACGGATAAAATGAACAAATGAACAATTGAAATTAAATATCTGTTTAATTGTATATATCTTGTTCCTTATTTTGGTACTCTCAACCAATGTTACACTTGCTACCACAAGTAACGTACTAATATTTTTTTACATTTACATGTTTGCAGTTTGTGTATGTTCCTTAGCATTTGCATTTTTCGTAAAGTTGCTAAATATTCTAAAACAATTGTCCTCCCACATTATATTTACTTCCAATATTTTCAATTTTAGTGTTCATAATTCAATTATTTTACTGAGTGATCGACATGCTAAATACAAGAGATTAACAGATTCAATTAGCGTGAAATTTTTAAATCAATAAAATATAAAAGTGTTTTTTTTTTCAATTACAGTTAAACTTTTTTATATCAATTTGAGAATTAAGTTATATGCATCTAATTAACTTTGCCAACTTCTTAATATAAGTCAGACCGTACGCGTACGGTCCGACCGTATGAGTATTTTGAAAAAAGTACGCATACGGTCCAAATACTCATACGGTCTGGAACATATTTTTTTTGTGTATATCAAATAACCAGTATTTTAAATCAATAAAATATAAACGTTTTTTTTTTTTTTATTTACAGTTAAACTTTTTTATATCAATTTGAGAATTAAGTTATATTGATCTGTTATATGCATCTAATTAACTTTGCCAACTTCTTAATATAAGTCAGACCGTACGCGTACGGTCCGACCGTATGAGTATTTTGAAAAAGTACGCATACGGTCCAGACCGTACGCGTACGGTCCAAATACTCATACAGTCTGGAACATATACACAAAATGCCAATTTCTAAATCATCCCTTATTTCTTTATCATTGTGAATAATTTATCCCGGAAAATAGAATACATGTACTACATGTCTTTGATTTAACAAATGATAAAAGATCTGGCGTAAAAACGTGATTCTTAATATAATTTAAAAATTAAGGAGAAAGCCAGAATAAGAAAGTTATACAATTTAAAGAGTACCATGCCATCTTAAAGTTTTACTACTTAGAGGTATATTGTTCCCCTTCTTTTAAGGCAGTGGCTATTCGTCTGGCTAGCCGGACAAATTGTCAAAAATGTCTATTCATCCGGCAAGCCGAACAAATAGCATTTTTACGTTTTTTCGCTATTTGTCCGACCAAAAATCATAATGATGAAGATATAGCATCGTGTTTTGAAGGTTTTAAATAAAGCACGAGTTGTTTTAAAATAATGATATTGTCTAACATCGTTTTATGAAGAAAAAAAAAAAACTCATTCTAATAAAAAAAAAAAAAAAACTATACATTTGATTCAGATTTTTTTTTATTCTAATATTCTAAAGAAATTTGGGTAAGAGGGGGGATGATTCTCTCTTTTGTAGTTCTGCCTATGAATTTCATGTAAGGTAAATAGTCGGGCCAATCATTATTGGCTTTATCTGTGATTCCAAAAGATCCTGAATTTATTGTTTCTGTGAAGTTTGGTTAAAGTAAGGTTCCCATGTGATTATGTACGATTCTTAATCAGCGTAAACGTCAAGTAATGGACAAGCAACCCAACGAGAAAAATATAATTTAAGAAGCATCTACATGTACATGTATAACTAGTTTTGAGTTAGAGAAATCATTCAATGCCATATGATTCTATTCAGATTTGTGCGTTTTTTCGATTTACGAATAAGTCAATAGGATAAAAAAAGTAATTGAAGCAAAAAAAAAAAAGATACATGAAATAACGAATTAACATAAGTTTACAAATACCTAGGTGCATTTAATAAAACAACATTTGAACTTATTAATACATTTTTTTTCTTCATATTATTGTAATTTATGTTTATGTTCCCGATATGGAGTTCTTCTAAAATTAAATATAACTTGAATGGGTATTTCTGGTGTATATACATGTATCACACGTGCTATCTACATGTACAATATACGGAAATGACACGGCTGGGTATTGTAAAGTTACTGAATGAAGATTACTTTCAAGTGTATATCCCCAGGCGAAGAATTTACTGGTTTGTCAAAACGGTTAGGTGTAATTTGTCATATTGTAAAGGTTTGAATCGCGCTCATCTCTTCTTTTTTTTTTAATATGAAATGCGCCAATAAATGAAACTTGACATATTCCCCATTTCCATTCTCAATTTTATTAATTGTGTCATATTAACTTCGAAACGATTAACCTATTTACACGTACATGTAACATTAGAATACTGACTTCAACTGTTGAATAACTTTATAATTACTAAAATTACTAAAATTTGAAATTATGTACTTCTCCTTCCGTATGCCATGTTTTTTTGTGTCAATTCTATCTTTCCATCAGGTCCCTAGTGCACTATTTTGTTCTAAGTGCAATAAGGAGGCCCTTTCAGTTTGCGGTATATGTACCTGTAAATACCGGAAAGGACCTCATCAGTGCACTAAGAAGAAACATTTGAAAACAAGTCTATAATATTTGCGCAATTAAATGATTGTTTTATTGGCGCAAATGAATGTTGCAGTTTTTACAATAAAGTGATGCAAAATAAGAATTGGCGTAATTAACTTGTGGCGCAAATTAATTCTTTTCTAGCGAAACTGGATATCGGCCTTCAAAACATTGTGTGTACATAAACAAAACAAAATTTATCTTTTACGCAGTCTAGCCGGAGAATAAAAGTTTTTGCAATTTGTGTAGGATTTTAATTTTAGAATTTAATGAACAAGAAGATCGTTAGAGACCTTAAGTGAATCGGAAAATGAGCTATGCGCGATGAAAGGGAAAAGTGTGGTGCGTCGGTAACAAATTTCATGGATGCATGGGATAACTGTAAAATGTCAAGTCTTTAAATAACACCCATTTGTAGAACTGATTATTTCGATCTTTCAAATATGTGTAGAATAATAATTAAAAAATATATTATTTAGTCTCTTTCATATAAATACTGTATTTGTATTTGATCATCGATTGCAAACATAACTTCCAGTGAGAAATATTTCATGTATTCGTACAAAGAACAAATCAACTTCTTTTAGAATACAATTGAATGGTTATTTAGGTAAATGATTTACGACAGAATAAGTGAAACTTGTCCAGAAGCTTACTTCTGAAATAAAGAAATATAAAAAAGGTAGAGTTATTTTTTAATTCTGTATTTTACTCATAATGTACTTAAGCACTTTTTACAGTAAAAAACAGTTTTAACACCGACAGCAGGAATCACAAGCGACGCTGGTTCCATAGATATCTTCAAAGAATTTTTATATACCCCTGGCAGTTTTCGGTTTATATCAGACTCTCACATTGAGGAGAACAAATACCATGCATGGATGTGTTGGCTTTTTTTTAAATACATTTAGATATGAAACATGTACTTCATATAAAGCCTCATGTACAGAACATTCTTTATAATTTATTGTGTCAAGGAAATATTTGGATCAGAGAAATGTTTGGCGGAGGAGAGAGAGAGACATAGAGAGCCTGACTTATATCGCGGTATTTGGTCTAATGTTATTCATGTCAAAATGTGATTGGAGGAAACGTTTCCCATTCGTTTTATATATATTCCATAATGATTGAATCCAATCCAAACTAATATTTTATTTTATCCCGCATCTTTTTATATTAAATCACTTTAACTTATAACTATAATAATTGAAATAACTTTCTGAAATAAAACCCTAACATACGTGTATATCAGACGTTTAACAAAACGATATACCATACGATTGATGAAACGCTAAACGATATCACATACCATACGATAAACGAAACGCTAAACGCTAAACCATACCATAAACCATACGACAAATAAAACGATTAACGATACCATGAACCATACGTTATACAAAACCATCAACGATAACATTTACCATACGATGAACGAACGATGAACGAACGCTGACCGAACGTTGTACGGACGCTATACGAATGATATACGAACGATGACCGAACTCTATACGAACGATTACCGAACGCTGTACGTACGCTAACCGAACGAAATAAGTGTTAACTTTTACGTTACAGGGACTGTATATAATCAGAAGGCACATTATATTATATCTATACAGTACAAGAAACCGACACAATAAAAAAATATCAAATTGTATACCAAGTCAGGAAAATGGCCATTGATATATTATAGTTCGTTTCTGTGTGTGTTGCATTTTAGTGTTTGTGTTGTGTCGTTGTTCTACTCCTATATTTGAAGTGCTTCCCTCAGTTTTAGTTTGTAAACCGGATTAGTTTTTTTCTCAATCTATTAATGAATTTCTAACAGCGATATACTACTGTTGCCTATATTTATACCATTGTGCTCCAAAGAAAAACAAAGAATGACGAGCACCAGTTATATTAACATTAACAGACGAATTAAGAAATTGGCTTTTATATAAATATCTTTAAAATTTACACAAAACAAGTTGTTAAAATAGTTCAAAACGCGCAAAGAGCATGGCGTTCCATTCATTCGAAACATAAAGTTTACCGTTAACAGTCTGACAAAACGTGACTACGTACTTGTACAGAAAGCATAGTCGCAGTGATCTACATCTTAAACAAGAGTTTTACTGCCAGTCAGAAGGAATCAAAAGGGTCCAAATCTATAATCCTCAGTCATTGTTGGTACCATTAGGAACCAATGACCGCGAAGCTAGCTTGTAAACCGCAGTATTATTTTAACTAAATCATGGCATGTTACAGTATCCCTCAAATATCGTTCCACATTTCTCGGCACATTTGTCTAAACAATATCTTAGTTTTGAAAGAAACCAAAAAAAATTCAAACGCAGGAGTCCAAAACACCTGTAAAACGTAATGCAAAAAGTGATAAATTGAAAAACTATGGATGTGTTTGCTATTCTTAAGTCTTAAGTTTCAAATGACTTTCCATCAACTTTACAAAATTCATAGTTAATAGACAAGCTACACTGATACATTTTTTCGTTTTTAATTACATTTTTTAGCAGTATCCCAAACAGTTGCATTAGATGAATATGCATTATGTGCAGTCATTTTATATTAACTATTACAATGAACCTGGAATAATATGCATTCCTATTAAACATGCATAAAGGTTGACAATGCAAAGATTCCAAGAAAAAAAATGTGTAATTATGCCATTTACTGTACCATTTTCCAAACGTGATTGGGATGTCTGATTGTTGAATGGTTGATAATTGGTGGATGACGATTCATTGGTCACAAATCAGAAAATACAACAAGTACATGTACCAGTATTGTGCCAGTTCCGCTTTTCTTAAATTTGGTTATTATCCCTGATACGCTTCACATTGAGATACTGATATATAATATGAAATTACAGAAACAAATCGTTGTGCAACATGTGCAATGGTATTTGACATGTTGCAATTTAAGGCAAATGACTTAGAGATTTTTGATCGGGAAGACGCATCAGAAAGGGATTTCGGGATTGGTGAAATTACAAAATATGAATCTTACTTCGTACTCAGAAAATAACACACATGCTAGAAATCCTAAGCTTCAAAACGACTTATCATGCATATCCACTTTTACAATATGCTGCCAATACCGCCTTCATAGAATGAATTGTGCTCTAATAAAAAGTCAAAGTTGGACAATGCATTCAAATATTCTGAATAATAAAAATATGAAGATGCGGTATACATGTCAATGAAACAACTTTCTATCATAGATTAAATGACGTTGACGTAAGCAACATTATGTCTTCGTCAGGCCGTTGCAAATGAGCATAACTCACATCATAAAATAAACTATACAAACCTAGACATGACGAAATGTAAGACTGAAATGTGAAACTCAAAGTCATGTTTTATGCTGAAAAAATAAACGAAAAGCAAACAGAACAAAGAGAGCTGCAAATTACAATACATGCATGAAATATTTCTCACAAATAAAAAAAAAAAAAACAAAAAAAAAAAAACAAAACAAAATGAAAACAAATTGACGATATATAAAAAGATTCATAGAATCTAAAGAAAATGGCTTTTTATACCATATCTAATAAAATTATGAAAAGAAAAGCAGGGGTTAGTAAGAAAAATATCAAACGACGCTACATGGATCAATTTCTGATGCCGAATATATGACAAAAGTCAAAACAAAAGTAGTGAACATGCAAACTTTAAAATGTAAGATATTATACAAAAAACTGAAGAACTATCTATATTGCAATCACACAGCTAAATACAGAAACACGTGAATAATTTTGTTTACGGTAAGTAATATATTATAACAAGTTAGCATGACTACACATTGTGATGTTAAAAGTCAAATAAAAGAAAATATCATCAAATCGCTTTGAATTTAGATGCAACTGACACGTTTCAGCAAACAAGAATATATAAATTAAGTGTCAACTTTTCTACATTCAGGTACAAGTTAAAGTACATCAACAAATTTAAATCGACCATGTGTGCATGTGTGCATTGCTAAAAAATACATAAACGAATTATCAATATTGCCTCTATTCAATTGAACGGAAGACTGCATTTTACAAAAACATTTTACAAATATAAACTTATAAAGTAAATTATTTATATTCAGCAACTAACTGAATGATTTTAACGACTTGAATTATTTATCAGTACTGGTAAGAAAATTAGAGCATTTACACAGACATCATGTAAATATTTTGTAACGTTTAAAAATTTAAAATCAAAGTAACACAAGTCTATGTAATGTTGTGTCTTTTGGCCTCTTTTACTTAAAAATTAATAATGCTATTCAGTAACGAAAAAGTAAGAAAATAACCTCATCATTATTAAAATATCCACTTGTTTAAATAAAAATGATATTGCAAACATAAATTCAACTATCACAAAATGAAAATTGTTCACAATTGTGTGACAAGGCGCAATGTCGCTACAGCTAAATTTTCAGTAACAATGGATGTGGACATGCAACAATATTCCCGTAAACTGACAAAGGCACATTGGTCATAAGTTAACCGATGATATTTTTCTGTCTCATTTTCATATGACATCTCAATTGAAAAACTAAAGAATCATATATCGTTTATCGTGCATTTAAACAAGATGCAGTTTCTATAAGAAGAACAAGTAGGAGAAGTTTTCAAACAAACAGGTAAAATCGTAATGTATATGAAAACATTGTATATCGACCCGTTTTACGATGTGTAAATTTCACAACATGTCCGTTATGCCCGTCTGTATCAACGTGTTCAATGAACGTAATACATTTTTGGAATTTTAGCTGTAATTGTGAATTCTGTTTTACGAAATTTGACACAATTTGGTTGTTTATTTTCTAACTTTACACAATCTTCTCAAATGAATCTAATATAAATTTGTATTGTATTTCCGTGTACATGCATGTTTTACGTCAAGAAACATAGCCACTATGACTGAAATGGTCCATATGGTTTTTTTTGTTCGAATTTCGTTTATATATATATATATATATATATATATATATATATATATATATATATATTCCTGAAAATCCTCAGTGTATATTTTTATCGAATAAAAGTAATGTTGATTGGTGTTTTTTCTTTTCTTCTTTTGTCTATCTGTTCAAGATTATCTTAAATAAATTTGAATTTTACATCTTTTTCACTATCCAATTTTTTATTAATCATTTATTCAACTATGTTTTAGATAAGTGTTTATCTGATTACACACCTGACAGGTGTATTGCGTAGACAAAAGATGTCAATATTGCATAGAAAGCTTCCACACATAATCAATCTTGTTGATGAAGTGGATACTATCATCATTGATCAGACAGGTAACTTAATACACAATGTGCAGAAAAAAAAACATTCTCCAAAGTTACAGGATAAAAATTAGTAGAACTATAACAACGTTTTGAAGTCAAACAATGTGGCATGTACTCATGAATGTGACGGACACCCATACACTGTACAAATAACCCTTATATGTCACAAAGCATTATTATCTAGTCAAATTCTTATATACTAACATTGTTCCAAAACAACCAAACTCGGGGATAATTGGCATCCATTAATAAAAAAATCATAACGAAAATTAAAACGACAAAAACATATAATAATACATATCAAATATAAAGCAATTAAAAAAGTAACAACACAAATAAAAAAAAGTAACATGACAAACTAATGCATAAAAACCGACTAATCAAAACATACATAATCAGCATGGTACAATACAAGTGAGTTTTATATACCAAATGGACATACAAAATCATTAGCATTTTAAAACTTTTACATCATTTTAAATTAGTTCAGACATAGAAATGATCGTAACATTATACAGAATTAGATTGATGCATTCGAATCGCTTTTTCTCACCTGGAACTCTCAACCTCAAAAGATGAATCCCAAAGTGTAATCACACTACTCTACGTGGTTCTCATTCTATATACATATATATATTAAAGTTTAACTGAATCAAAAGACTATCGGCAGTATAGAAAAATGTGGTATAATTGCCAATGACACAACTCTCAACAAGATCCCAAATGATGCAAAAATTAAAACTACAGTTCACCTTACGGCCTTCAACAATGAGCAAAGTCCTTATCGCAAAGTCTGCTATAAAAAGTCCCCGAAATAACTATTGTAAAATAATTCAAACGAGAAAACTACGCCATAAACAATGTACAAAAATGAACACAAAAAAAAACCAAAGGCATAACACATTTACAAACGTCAACCACTGAATTACAGGCTCATGTCTTGGGACAGGCACATACATACATAATGCAGCTGGGTTGAACATGTTAGCGGGATCCTTACCCTCCCCTAACCTGGAAAAGTGTAACATTACAACATAAGAACATGAAGAAAGTGTATATATATATTTTGAAAATGTTGAATCATGTATAAGAATGTCAAATAAGTGACTATGACTGTGTCAGCTAATATCTCTATGATATAGAATTGTTCATATTCGCGTTATATCTCTACTCACAAAAGTGATAAGAAAAAAAAATGCTTGCCATAAAAAGATAGTTGGCATTATCATTTTTTTAAATTAGATTTAAAAGGACTCCCTAAACATGAATATTGTTTTCTTCGAATAATTATGATTTCAATTCTCTTAAAAGTAAAAAGCAAAAGAAACGAACTTCAAGGAAAATTGTTATCAAAAAGTTCCTATGTAAATATCAAAATCAACAGCTTAAAACATCAAACAAAAGGATGACAACTATCATATTCCCGACTTGGTACAGGCATATTCTTATGTGGAAAATGTTTGATTAAACGTTGTTTAACAATATGTGAACCAATTAAACACACTTTCTAGGTTGAAATTTCAAATAAGGGTACAGCATTCAACATTCCGTTTTAATCACTATAATAAAAAGAAACATGTAAAAATTAGACATAGCACAATATTAAAATATATGTACATGTATATAGTGCTACTTATATCAGGTTCGGGACATTGATAATTTCAAAATTAGACTAAAGTCTTGTGCTAAAGTGTCCCGTAAAGAGATTACCGCTGATGTTGAATTGAAATGAAAAGTCTACAAATGAGGCAGAGGGGGGCGTGACTGTTGTTTCGTTAATTATAGTTCTAGAGGATATATAAATGGAACAAACTCAAATATAGTTTGGATTGTTAACGCGTTGAAAATTGTCAATAAATGTGAAAATGAAATTATACATGTTTGTACTTTTGGTGCTACGACTGCAAACAAAAATTCTAGAATAAAAAGGTTAACCAGGTTTTTGCATTTAAGATAAAAAAAATATCTTAATTATTTAGTATAATATTATTGCCACAAATTTCAATTGCTTATAAGTTACCTTTGTTTTGATGTTTTTATCTTCATTAAATTTACTTTGAGTATATATTCATTTATATTTTGATAAACGGGACTCTCTAACATGATAAGCCGTGATATTACGTCCCTTTATTAAAAAACAACACGGTATTAAGGAAAATGAAAAGGTTTTCTTAGACAAAAAAAAAAAAAAAAAATGATGATGATGAATGATTAAAATATATGCATCAAGCAAAATAAATTCTGATCATCAATTAAACAAATTTAAAGATTACACGTTAATATGTTTGGCGCTTGTTTTTGTACTCGTTTGTGAAATTTAGTATTGAAGACTTGAATACTTTGATAGACTACTAGCCTTAATTCCACATGTTAATATAGTCGATAAGATCAATTCGTTACACAGTGTGCTCTCATCCAATATGAAATTTACTGACCCAATGTATATGGTATATAAAAATATCGTTTCTAGCACAATATTCAACTAATACTATGCTGTTCAAATACTAGAAAGCATAAACCTATTTCTTCAGTGTTGTCTTTATTTACAGAAGCAGGCAATGGAAAAACTTCGTCATCAGGTTTGTGCATGTTTGTTAAGTTGAAAGCTCCTGGTCAAATATAAAAATTTGCGTTTTGACCCGTTACATTATCTAATTGAGTTCAAAACACATTGTTGTAAAGTGCGTATTTATTCTGTTTACCGCAACACTTATATACAATGTCAAAGGGTAAACTAGAAATATTCTGAGTTCCGAGGAAATTCAAAATGGAAAGTCTTTCATCAAATGGCAAAATTAAAAGCCCAAACACATGACACGTATTATAACCAAGTCTTATTCCTGACTTTGCAGGCGTTGTGTTATTGCAGACATTGTGTTATGGTGATTGTTATATATTTAACTTGAATTATTTGTTTTTGGATCTGTGGTGAGTTAGTTTGGGAAATTCTAATGCGAAATGGTACTTGATGTTCTTTTTGTCAATATCACGAATTCCGTGTTGTCCGTGCTCTCAGAACAACTACAGTCTGACATACATGTATCTGTTCAAATTGTTTTCAGAATGTATTTTTTACAAATAAGGCTAAAACATATTAATAGGTATATATTATACATTTTCTGAAGACAGAATATAATTTTGGCCAGTAGTCAAGTTTTGTAATTATTATTCTTTCTGTTTTAGTGCACTTTTAACGTTGTTCCTTCAAATGGTGTTTGTAAATATCCCTTTATTATTTTGTACAATTTATAGGTGAATTTATAATTAGTGATGGCGTTATTGGCGATAACAGAATAGTAAAGATTTCACCAAAAGATGAAGGTATGTTTATATCTCATTTTTCAGTACAATGATATCAATTAATATTAAAAGTATTACATTATCATCAAATAAGCAAATAGTTTAGTAATTCCATACCTCAAACATATGTCATCAAGGTGGTACCAAACACCTTGACTAAACTTAATTTGGCTCGTTTAATTTTCAAAAAACTTTGGCAAAATAGTTACTTTGACCCTTTAAAAAAACATAAAATTTGAATAAAATAGTTATCAAAAGTACTAGGATTATAATTTAGTACGCCAGACGCATTATTGGAAAACCGTTTGTTGAATATATAGCAGTTGACATACACAATTTTTTATAATTTAGACGCTAAATATGTCCTTAACAATACAATGTGATTACAGTGACTTGACTGTTAGTGTTGCTATTCGACTATTGCAACTCATTCAAAATTCTAACCAAATTGCAATTTCTTTTATAAAATCAAACTGTTCAACTGGTCAAAATTTTGAAAGGTCTACTTTATTCACAAGAATCAGACATTATTTGAATTAAAACATTTCATATTAAGCAAAATATGAGTGAAATTACAATACGTTTTTAGAAGTTTCTATGGGGAGATAATCATTTTTTTAACGTCTTTATTCAAAAGAATAATGTTTTATGTTATCTCTCCATTGAAACTTATCAATAGAGTATTGTTATTTCACAGATATTTGAATGAATATATGATATTTTAATTCAAATGATGTCTGATTCTTATGAATATAGTAGACGTTTCAAAGAAAAATTATATGAAAACATAGTTTGGACATTTTTATAGCAATTCAAAATTACAGTTCAACTTTTGCATGGTAACGACTATAATATATCTATACACACTGTGAAACTGATTTTGTCACAACAACATTAAAGTGGAGTTAAAGTCTTATAGGATAGTAATTATATTTTATTTCATCACCTTGCACTTTCACATTTTGACTGAACAATTAGTTAAAAATTTTGACCAGTTGAACAGTTTGATTTTATAAAACAAATTGCAATTTGGTTAGAATTTTGAATGAGTTACAATAGTCGAATAGCGACATTAACAGTCAAGTCACTGAAAACAATCTTCAACTTTTTAACAATAGCAACAACAACAATACTTTATTTTAAGAAGGTTACAAAGTTAGCTATAAAACTAATCTTCCTTGAGGCCCCCTTTGAAAAATCAAACAAAGTGCAAACATATACATTGCATACATGAGTACAGACAGTCAAGTATGATAATAAAATTCAATACAACTTCATAACATGTTATGAATAGATTACATAATCTGTTTTCAATATTATATATACAGCTAGGTTTATTTCAATAAATGATCTGTTATTTTGTATTTGAAAGATTTAACATTTGTAATATATCTTCACGGTATTGACAAAATTATTCCACAAGAATGGTTAAGGATACATAAAAGGTTTGTTTGAACTATTCTGGTTTTAGTTAAGGGAGTATGAGGTTTCCTTAAACAGCATTTGTCAAGGGGTACGGATTTCTGTCTGAAACCTCATGAAACATTTTAGGAAGATATGATCATGATGATAAGGCATTTTTTTTAATTCTCTTAAATGTCATTACAAACTTGTGATATTTTATTCTCTGTTCAACTGTCATCCATTTTAAGTGTTTGAATAATGGCTTGGAATGAGCGAAATGGTCTGTTTCTAGTATTAATATATCAGCTTTTTGTTTGTGATTTTAATATCCCATTCAAATCCTCACTGTTTCAACTACTTCACACTATATAACAATAATCAATTAGTGGCAAGATATAACCATTATAGAATAATTTTCTGCAGTTTAGATTAAGAAATTTCGTAATCTCTTATAATTAAAGTAGATATAGCCTAGATGAAACTTTTGAGCAGATGACATCAATTTGATTTGTCCATCTGAGGGAAGGGTCAATGTTTATACCTAAGAGACTTTCGCTTGTTAAGCTTTTTAACAGTTTGATCTAAGTGTTACGAATGAGTGTTATGCAGACGAAACGCGCGTCTGGCGCACCAAATTATATGCATGGTACCTTTGATAACTAGGCATATCAAAAACATCATCTATACTATTAAACGAGAAGACCTCATTTTGTGTGTCGCTCCTTCCTTCCACAATAAATTAATCATCATGCCTCTGTGTCCTATAGGTACCATATATTGTCGAATTTGTCATCCATTCTTTTGACTATTCAGTTTGGTTTATTTTGGAAGTAAAACGAAAAAGACTGCGTCCGGATATTTTTCCGTCATTGGACGAAATTTTAAGTCAGACTAGACATCCTGTTTGTGTTTTTTTCTGTACTTTGTACAAACCAATAACTATGAATAACGTGTATTTGATATCTGCTATCATTTTCAAGTTAACTATCCACGGCGGTCACTGAGTTTATCAAATAGAGAGGTTCTATACAATATGTCAATGACCACCGTGGATCGATTAGTAAATTGATAGTTGATAGTAAAAAGCAAATACACGTTATTTACAGTAATGTATGTTCATAATATACAGATAAACGCTTACATTATTGAAACCAATAGAAAAGTAATTATAGGAGTTTCTGAGGAAAAAAATTAGGAGCCGGGCTAGAAAAACAATTGTCATGTCCCAAAGTACCTAAATCATTTGATACCTTTTCAGAAATTCTTCAGTTATAAAATCTCTTACAAAAATTCATCGGGTCACAAGAGAGGGTCTATATAATATATCAAAGTCCGCCGTGGATTGATTAGTTAACTGAGAATTGATAGTTAAAAGCAGACACACTTTATTTATAGTAATGTATGTTCATAACATACTAAAAAGTAAAATCACAAAAATACTGAACTTAGAGGAAAATCAATTCGGAAAGTCCATAATCACATGGCAAAATCAAATAACAAAACGTATCAAAAACGAATGGACAAGAACTGTCATATTCCTGACTTGGTACAGGCATTTTCAAATGTAGAAAATGGTGAATTAAACCTGGTTCTATAGCGCTAACCCTCTCACTTTAATGACAGTCTCATCTAATTCCGTTATATTTACATTGATGCGTTAAATAAACAGACACAATAAATAAAATAGTCAAAATAAGGGTAAATCAGTCATCATCGTATACCAATTTTAAAAGGAACAATTTAACAGAACACAAAAACATCTACTATCTACGAACACATTCATTGATTTGAGTGTCTGACGTCAGAAAATTTTATACGTCACATAAATTTGTCGTTCAATTTGCATACAAACGATTTTAAAATTTACATAGGCAATGTTAGCAAAAAGGGTTAAAAAATCAAAAGTATGTTAGAACAAATTTCAGAAATAGACCGAGATTTAAACTAGTCCAAACTTTATATATAGAATTTATAAGAATTCACAAATAGTTAATTCCACTACGCGATTAAATGATTTTGACGTTTGTGGTTCAACGTATATAGTAATTCATAATAGAAATATATCATAATGACATATACTAGAACAATATCATACTGACGGGATCTTTTAAAGTACAGAGTCACGTTATAAGAACAAAAGGAATATAAAAAGTCGCATATACAAAACAAACCACCAAAAAATGAAAGCCAATACAAACACATTGACGAGAGGTATAAGTAACGAGCCACGTCAAACGGATATCACATAAAACCATTCAACAGTAAAAGTTGTATTAATAATAGAACAAAGACAAATGAAAGAACTATAAAACACGTTGTTAAGATAATAAACAACATCAGTACGCAGAATCTATACATCAAGACCATCGTGTATTATTTGCGAAGTTGATATGGAATATTTATCAAAAAGGTCTTGGTAACTTCCAATGAACTTTTTTAGACGTATGTTCATTACATACTAAACGTATTTTTCATATTGAAATAAATAGAAAACAAAAAAATGGAAATTTTGGGAAAAAAGGAGAAGAGGTTGAAAAACGATTGTCCTGTCCCCAAGTACCTATAACTTTTTATCAGCTTTCCTGAAATATTCTCCAGTCATTAATTTTTTTACAAAAATTCATCCTACAACACTTTACATACTTTCAACCACCCTTGGATGCCCGCGATTTCGCGGGTGTGTTCTAGCATTATCATCCTTGCTTAAAGTATTTCAGTTTGGGTTATATTTGGAGGAAAACGAAAATAAATGCGTCCATATATTGTTTCCGTCATCGGACTGACTTTTTGAGAAATATAAAAGACTTCCGCTGCCCTTTAGGCCTGTTTTGAAATTAAACATAATTTGAATTAGTACTTGAGACAGAATAATTATTTTGTAAGTTTTTCTGTATATTATGATCATACATATACTATAGATAAAGCGGTCACTGAAATATTTCTGTATACTACATACACAGAGGCGGATTTGGGGGGGGGGGGGGGCAGTGGTCCCGCCGACCTTTTTGAGAAAATAATTGGTTGCTTATATAGGGAATCACTGAAGCAAACCCCACTTATGAAAATTTCTGGATCCGCCACTGATACATATATACTATGAATAAATTGTATAAATTTGCTATAATTTACTATAAATTCCAATAGTTTACTTGGGTGACTTTTAATATATCAGTGACCGTTTTATATAGTAACTATAGTATATATATATATATATATATATATATATATATATATATATATATATATATATATATATATATATATGTATGTTCATAGTATACAGAAAAACAGAAAGAATAAAAATCGGTATTTGGAAAAAAGGGGGAGGGCAAACAAAAATGTGCCCAGTCCCCAAGTACCTTTGACTTTTGATACCTCTCCTGGAATTCTCCAGTTATAATTTTTTTTACAGTTTATATACGCTCTATTTCCCCGCGATTTCGCGGGTGTGTTCTAGTATTATTATATAACAAGATATATTTTCACACGAATATACCTTTATCATAATAATTTTTATTTTTGTTTGCTGTGCATTGTTATTCATTACTATTTCAAGTAATTTTATTGTACGCCATGTTATATACATGTAATAACTTACCTTTTTTTTTGTAGCTGATCCAATAATTATTAGCATATTGGCACATTATATTTAGGTCGCAATCTTGATGCTCACATGATCATAATGGATGATAAAGGAAACATTTTACTGAAGGGCGTACACACCAAACAGAATTGCTTTCGAAAGGTCTTGAATATCTACAGTCCTGCTGGTTTTATTTTTGGAAGAGTGAGGAAAAGGTATACACTGTTTTTAATAATTCAATGGTATATTTGACTATTTTGTCATTTTGTTCCTCCAGACACTTGTCAAAAACAAGAGTATCAAAGTAGCCAGATTATTTAATTTCACTTTCAGATATATTGATGATGTTCTTTCCATAAACATTCCGAACTTTTCTGATTGGGTTCCATTAATATATCCCCCAGAACTAGAGATTAAAGAAACAACATACACGGCTTCCTCTGCCTCATTTTTAGACTTATATCTCGAATTTGACCTACACAGTCATCTCAGTACCAGAATCTATGACAAACGAGACGATTTTAATTTTGAAATTATAAATTTCCCCCACCTTATTTCCCAACTTATTCGATATTCAAGAGCTTGCAGCTCCTACTCAGACTTTGTAAAACGTCATCAGTGTCTGAGTAGAGAGTTGATGAACTAAGGGTATGTCAAAGAACGTCTCGTCCTTTTTCTAAAAAAAGTTCATCGGAAGGTACCAAGACCTTGTTGATAAATATTCCGTATCAACTTCACAAATAATACACGATGGTCTTGATGTATAGATTCTGCGTACTGATGTTGTTTATCATCGTAACACAACGTGTTTTATAGTTCTTTCATTTGTCTTTGTTCTATTATTAATAATACTTTTACTGTTGAATGGTTTTATGTGATATCGTTTGACGTGGCTCGGTACTTATACATCTCGTCAATGTGTTTGTATTGTCTTTCATTTTTTGGTGGCGTGTTTTGTATATGCGTCTTTTTGTATTTCTTTGGTTCTTATATCATGACTTTGTACTTTAAAAGATCCCGTCAGTATGATATTGTTCTATTTTATGTCATTATGATATATTTCTATTATGAATTACAAAATACGTTGAACCATAAACGTCAAAATCATTCAAACGCGTAGTGGAATTAACTATTTGTGGATTCTTATAAAGTCTATATATAACTTTTGGAGTATTTTCAATCTCGGTCTATTTCTGAAATTTATTCTTACATACATTTGATTTTAAACCCTATGTGCTAACATTGCCTATGTAAATTTTAAAATTGTTTGTATGCACATTGAACGGACAAATCTATGTGACGTATAAAATTTTCTGACGTCAGACACACAAATCAATGAATGTGTTTGTAGATAGATGTTTTTGTGTTCTGCTAAATTGTTCCTTTTTCAAATTGTTATACGATGATGACTGATGTACGCATATTTTGACTATTTTATTAATTGTGTCTGTTTAGTTAACGCATCAATGTAAATATAACAGAATTTGATGAGACTGTCATCAAAGTGAGAGGGTTAACGCTAAAAAAACAGGTTTAATCCACCATTTTCTATATTTGAAAATGCCTGTAACAAGTCAGGAATATGACAGTTCTTGTCCATTCGTTTTTGATGCGTTTTGTTATTTGATTTTGCCATGTGATTATGAACTTTCCGAATTGATTTTCCTCTAAGTTCAGTATTTTTGTAATTTTTTTTATAGACTTCTTAAGCAATATATTACAAAAGTTTACCATGTGAGCAGTCACTAAAAGACAGTACCCAGAGCAAAAGTTTGTTAACAATTATTGTCCTTTTTCGTTTTTTAGTTATGGAAGGACTTTAACGGCTTTTGTCAAACTTCCATAGACTTTTATGAAATCTTTACAGACATTTTTTCAATAAATCAGAAGTAAATTTTCAATTTAAAAAAAAAAAATATTTTCAGTATTTTAAAGATTGACATTTAACATTTAAATTTTCTTTAACTTTTTAAATTTGTAAGCATTCATAGATTTGTACATGCAGTCTGGATAACATTTCTTCTTTTCACATTTTAAATTATTAAACCTTCATAGATTTTTATAAAACTAAGACAGATGAAAATCTCCAACATGTTCAAGGTAAACAAAAAACTTATAAAGATTTTTTTTTATTCAGTATTTTACTGATAAATTAACTAACTTTTTACAGTCAACACTTTTACACTGACAACAGCTATTGCAGGGGCAGGAAATACATGTATGGTTCCGTTGAACATTTACAAATTTGTCTCCAAATTACCTGAAACTGAACATGCATTTACTTGCAAAATTTCGCTTAAAATTTAGGTATTTTTAGTCATTTTATATATTTTATATAATGCCTGTCAAGGCTAGTCATATTATAAATTGCCTGAAAATTCAGTCCTTTAAAAAAAGCATAAATTCAGAAAATTTAGAAACCATACAAAGTATAAATCGGAAATTTTTGTACTTGTATGCAATTTTATTAAATTGGCTTTCAAGAATAAGTATGTTTGCAAAAAAGATCGCTTTAAACAGTTGGGCGTAGACCAAGCATTATATGTATGTAGACGGACAGGAAAAGTTAATCTGGCGTTAACTTGCGTGCACGCCGCGTTAACTCTGTATTAACTTTAAAATGTCAGTAGACATATAAAACTAAACGTACGTTTAATTTCACATTTACCTCCACGTTAACGCGAAAATAAGCTGCGTCTTCTAATTTGTAAGGGTTAAGGGCGTTTTATCTGCGCACACTTTTGCGTTAACATATGGTTAATAGAACAAATGGAAAATTCATAGACACTCGTTAGACAATAACTCTTCGAAAGTTTGAACGATTATTGTTTACTTTTTGCAAAACGGAACGAATTAAGAAAAAAATATTTTGGATCTTCCATCGGAATATTCCTTTTCGTCTATAAGATTCCAATTTATCAGTGCTTCTCAGATATAATATTTCGACGATAAATATTGATTTAAGGACGAATTAAGACAAGGAAAGTGATGACAATATAAGACTGAGCTCTAGGAACACGTATTGTTTTTGGTATTTCTTTTAAAATATTTTGTACATCATCTCGTTATTGCAAAACACATATGAAACCAACTAAAGATGATTTTCTACGCTGTCAAACAATAAAACTGTATTTGTAAGACCTATGATTGGAATTGATATGAATTTCGAACATAAGGGATGTTTTGTGAACACTATATTTTACATCAACCAATTTTACTCAAAATAGGTCTGTCCCAGAAAATTACTTTAAGGTGGTATGGGAGTCTAAAATAAAAATGATAGAATTTGTTCATACTTTGCCAAAACGTTGTATCTGTTGATACATGTTGAAAAATATAATAAAAATGATAGGTCACCGCGCATTTTCTCAAGCTACAGGACGGGACAAAATGACACATTTTGTATGGATTATACAGGAAAAAACACCATTTTGTGATTAGAAACTAAACAAAATGATAGAATTGTTAAATACTTCAGGATAAGATAGCTTTCAGGCACTGCTTTGAGAATATCAAAAGAAAAGATAGGGTCACCGTACGTTTTTTCCGGCTAAAATACAAAATAGGAAAATTCCATACAGAATCCTTCAGAAAATGCACTTTTTTAGAGTTACCTCCCCTTAAAATGCCAATTTTTAAAAAAGTAAAAACAACCAAAAATATTTAACATTTGCAAAAATATCAATATTTAGAAGTTATATTCTTATAAATTGGTACTTTTAAATGAAAATGTACATTAAACATTCCTGCATCAAATTTTGCTAACTTGATGGAAAATCTGGACCTTTGATTCTCTGTTTTTTACAATCCAAGATGGAGGAAGACACCCATACCACCTTAATGGAAATATTTTGACCAAACTAACTAGATATATCTGACTTATGCCATTTTTATAATATACACTTAACTTTAGCGCAGTTTGTTATTCTTTTTTCTAATTGTTGCTTTTGATAACATCCTTTGAGATTGTTTACATCTAGATGTCTCAAAAGCAAAGAATACTATGAGATACAAGCGGGAAATCAGGAAGTCCTTTTTCTGCTTACTTGTGAAAATAACGAGACAGAAAGCATTATTAAGGTAAGCACCAATACGTGCATTATTAATATGCAGACTGATTATGAATTCAACAAGCTATTTGGAATTCGACAAAGAGAAAACAACTCTCCTCACGAAGAAATTATATATATATATATTATATATTGGTCTAAATACGGTCTTCATTCATGCACAATTAAATGCATCAAGTCTAAAAAGTCTAACAACTAATAGCCTCTTTCCTTTTTCAGTTGAGAATTATACAACAGATATATTTTTTTTGATAATTATTGCTCTTTAAATACTTATTAACTAGAATTGTTAAAGTTTCTTGGCAGTAGTCCAACTGCATACGCCCTTGTCTGCACAAACAAAGCGTGATCTAATCAAATGAAGTCTACTTAAACTGGGGATTATCTAAGTTGCTTCGAAAAAAAGACCCCTTTCTATTTGTGGCACCCGTCGTGCTGCTTGTTGTGAAAACACGTCCGGTGATCAGATTTCAACTTGCTTTACAGTGACTTGACTGTTAGTGTTACTATTCAACTATTGCAACTCATTCAAAATTCGGACCAAATTACAATTTCTTTTATAAAATCAAACTGTTCAACTGGTCAAAATTTTGAACAAACTGTTCAGTCAAAATGTAAGTGCAAGGTGATAAAATAAAATATACTTACTATCCCATAAGACTTTAACTCCACTTTAATGTTGTTGTGACAAAATCAGTCTCCCAGTGTGTATAAATATATTATAGTCATTACCATGCAAAAGGTGAACTGTAATTTTGAATTGCTATGAAAATGTCCAACCTATGCTTTTATATGATTTTTCTTTTGAAAGGTCTACTTTATTCATAAGAACACACAACATTAAAACTTATTCGAGTTATTGAATGCGTATAGTATCAAGTTAACACAGTGCAACATTATTCACATTCTTTTCTTGGTTAGTTAATGGATATATTTCTAATTCTATATCTAGTCACATCACTTTGTGTGTTTACTATATATTTAAGAAACATAATGAAACAATATTTTCGTACGTACAATGTATGACATTTTGATCACCCATGATGAAAAGGAATAATGACATATACAGTTTAAATTTCCAAACAGATAACCCCATTAGTTTATAGTTTGGTGAATCGGATAGAAGAAGATCAATGCCACTCAAACTCAATTTCAGCGAATTTGAAATATTTAGAAATAATTCGATTGCCGTAATAATTAGAGTAACATTTATTCTGAAAAAAACAATATGAAAAAATAAAAAAATAAAAAAAATGTTACCCTTAACCTCTGGATAACGGATATATAATGTTTACTTTTTTTATGTAGATAATAGAAAGCAATGGTGGAAAATTAATAGGTAAAGCGACATTTTCACTTACACTAGATGGAAAAGACACGAAAACCATCATCTGTGAGTGTTTTTTATACCTTCCAATATAAAATAAAGAATGAGGTAAAACATCAGACACATGAGAATGATGATAATGGTGATTTTGATTAATTCAGTATATATAAAAAAGAATATAGACCAGAATCTTTGGGAGATAGACAAGTGTAGCAATGTTATTTAGATACATTTACAACCCAGCAAGAAGACGTATTGTCAATTTCCAGCAAATCAACATATAACGCAAAAAAGAAACTGGACAAAATGGTTGTAAATGATAAAATAGGCATTTTAACATTTACGACCATTTTGTCAAGTTTCTCCTTAACGTATTGTCTTAATTTGCTGAAAATTGTTGTCTGAACGCAAAGAGGTACGGCTATTTTTCTATATTTTTTTTTTTTTTCATGTTATAAGATAGCCCGAAAGATGCTAATCAAAGTACATGAACATATGTCACATCATTTATTTTCAATAAAGAAGGCCAAGACTATTGATTGTTTAGTTTATCAAAACTAATATTGATTTTGTTTGTTTACGCCTTTTTTTATTTTCTGACGATTTATGTATCGGTGATGGGACGGGGGTAACAATTGCAGTACTAGTATATACACAGTTTTTGAAATGGCGATAAAATTGTTGTCTGCATTTGTAATATATAATGCCATTTTCTGAAAACAATATTATGCAAGGTTCAGAAACATTATCTTTGTTGTCTTACTTTTCTGCTATGGTCTCTTTTTTATATTTATAATACAAACAACATTTGGGCTGGATTGCTTTATTATCAATTATCGTGTAATTGGTAATGTAAAAGCACCTTTTTCAGTGTGACTCTTTCAATTAAACAAAATCCGAAAAAATATGGTAGAAACATAACAAATTTAGATTTCAACACAAAAAATGCAAAAAAAATTGCATGAGATTTGATCTCCATCTTAGAAACAACCCATAATTTAAAGTTATATGCAATACCGATGGAGCCACGGCGACTCTTGCTAATAATGTAATAAATAAGCAGTTATATAGGTTCAATTTAATGATATTTCACTTTTTATTAAAAAGGTTGTATTTTAGGTATTAAGGATACATTAAACCAATTTCATTTTTGAGGAAAAAAGTCAAATAAATTACAACAACAACAAACATATATTTGCTTTGGTTTGCAGTGTCCTTCCCGGTGGATTCCCTGTTTTTCGAACCTAAAACACGGTAAATCGCATATTTTACTTCCATCCTTTTTGGGATTAAATTAACTATTTTTTAGACATATCATTACATGTACTAGTATATATAAAAATCGAGATATTGACCAAAAGACATTTTTATTTCTTTTTTTCATCGTGAATTTAATTCTTTCAGCACTTTTTGAAATTGGCCATTCTGTGAACAAATATCAGGGAAAATTGATCCCACCTCAAATTAAAAAAAAAAACAAAAATCGGATTTGTTTTTATTAATTTGCTGTTATGATAAACAAGGCATTTGTTTCCTTTGTGTGTAATGTTATAAATATACAGCATTATTCGTGTTATTCTTTTGTTAAAAAGAGCTTACCTATGATTGTTCGCATCATGCATATATTGTCCCCTGTAAAGTTAAGTATTCGATGTATTTTGATCTTTCGAAGACTATGTCTTTTAGCCGTTGTCACTAGTAATTCCACCTATTCTTATGTTTGTTAAAATAAGACTTGTTCACACATTTGTCACATGACTCTATTGAAATAGTCATGTCAACAGGGCTACAGAATATCGTAGGTCTTGTCTGCTCCAAGCAAATTCTGGAGACTCTTCAATTAATTAACACGTCTCAGTTGTTGTCCATTCGTTTGATTTTTGATTTTGAATTTGATTAGGGACTTTCCGTTTTAAATTTTCCTCGGAGTTCAGTTTTTTCATGTGATTTTACTCTTTTCTGCTTCAAGTAAAAAGTGAACGGTCCAAAATAAAGCAATTATCGTGTTCCACGTAAAATCTTCAATTTAATCTTGTATGGCATATAGTTATTACAACGTTTTATATGCAAGATTAAATAACCATGCTTCCATGACATAAAATAATGTCAAACCTGTTCATCAAGAAAAGTTTTCAGCTTTATATTTTATGTTGAATAGTTGACAATTTATATTAATCCTGTTTTATGTTTGTTTTACAATTGATTATAAAACTGGTCCTATCTTGATTTACAATTTCAAGAAAACTTTGACTATATTTCAGACTTAAAGAAGATTCCAGTGTTAAACAAGATTCAAATACTGTGTGCAGTTCTGGCATACCCTCGACAACATCGATCAACGTTATCTTATGATAAACGATAAACTTGATAAAATACGATGATTTCCGCTGTATTATGACAACAAGGTCTTGTTTTTCATCTTGTGTTTTTTATTTCCCTTAGTCATTGTTATCTATTTGATATTTATAATTTTGGTTGTAGTTTTTTTATGTATTACTGTATGTTCCGTTTTTTTACGGGAATACAACGATTCAGACTGTTTGTGCTTTTTAGATTGGCCATGTAGATTGTGTAAAAATGAACACGGTTGTTCCGAGTATTGTTGGTGTTGCCAGCCACAATTCTGGTAGGAAAACAATATTTTTAATGTAGGATATGCAGTTATTAGGAAATATCATGATAACATTATAACATTGTCAATATCAATAGGATTGTGTATTAATACCATTCATTGGAAAATCCATGAAAACGTTCTAGCTAAAAACTGAAAGATCGATCTGTACCTCTATTTAAAGCTTTCCGGTTGAGATCCAAATAAAATATAAAACTCTTTTTATCGAATTGTCATAATAAATTATCTTAGTACTTAAATAAAGAATAACGACTCTTACATGTAAAAACAAATGTATCAGTGAAACTAACCAGATAGATTAAATACTGACATATAAGGTAAACGGAGAGAAGCCAAAAGAATGAATACCAACTGTCATCATCCCGACTTGGTACATGCACTTTTCTGTAGAGAAACTTAACTCTGGTAGTAGTAAAGTCATAAGAGTAACACCTTTGTTTGTTTTATTTTAATCATATCAAGAATTACCTCTTAAAAGATAGATGTCGAATGAGTGCAAATGAGATCTCTATTTATCCAAGTCACTGAATATGAAAAAAAGGCAATTAAAGGTCAAAGTACGACCTTCAACACCGACCAGAAAGCTATAAAGGACCGTAAAATGAATAGGGTAAAACAACTGAAACAAGAACACGAGAAAAAAAAATTACTATCTTATCTATATTTAGAACGAGAAACGGGAAACAGCTTTGAACCACACCAACAAACGACAACCATCAAAACAGGCTATTGACTTAGAACAGGTGTATACAAATGCAGCAGGTTTAAACGTTTTTATAATCCACAAACCTTCACCCTAATATGTGACAGTAGTGCTTTAAATTATCCAAGAAAAATCAATACAACTGTGCACATAGTAAAAACAATATTGTCGACATCGCATAATAGACAATGTGAACACGATATAGTGTCAACATCGCTAACATTGTAAAGCACTTATGTACTGTTCACATCATAATAACCATATTTATCGTATCTAATCGATAAAGCTGCTACTAATATCATTATTGTTTGACTTAAATGAGCTTTTTTGAATTTTTAATCCTAAATGCTCTTCAACTTCGTACTTGTTTGGCTTTATAAATATTTTGACATGAGCGTCACTGATGAGTCGTATGTAGACGAAACGCGCGTCTGGCGTACCAAATTATAATCCTGGTACCTTTGATAACTATATTACATTAAAGTTTTGCAAAAGGAAATCCCGAATTCACCAACACGCCAACTGACTCCATTTTCAAAAAAACGACATCTGTAACAAACTTAAACTTTTAGTTACCTCTTTACAAGCAGAACCAAATACAATAAAAGGTCCAACTATGTACTGGTTTCCGAAGCTACACATAACACCTTACAAAATAGATTTATTTCGTCTTCAAACCATTTTTCCATTACTTAACTGTCTATTATACTAACTAGTACAATTGGTACAATAAAAAACCTGACAAAAAATTGTTCAAATAAGGCGTATGCAAATAGTGGTATTATTTTCTTTTGGAGTGTCAAAAATTCGTTGAGAGTACTTGATAAATTGCATGCTTATATTGGTGATGTTGAATCTGTTCAAAGTTTTGATTTTTCTACCCTATATATCACTTTGCCGTATATTCTTATTAAGAAAAAATTCACACATTGAATTAAATGGGCATTTAAAAAGTCAGAATGCGAATACATATGTTCAAACTTTTTTAGGTCATTTTTTAGTTACAACAAACAAAAGAACTATGTTGATTGGACATGCTTTTATACTATAACTGCCCATGCATTTTTACTAGATAACATTTGTGTCCGCTTAGGAGATTCCGTATATAGGCAAGTTATTGGAATTCCAATGGGGACTAACTGTGCACCACTTATTGCAAACCTGTTTCTGTATTGCTATGAGTTACAATTTAAGACTAAATTCAGCAAAGACCCCACGAAACAACATCTGCTATAAAACAGTAATAACACTTTAAGATATTTGGATGATAGTTTGGCCCTCAATAATGACGACTTCAGTATGTATACTTAAAGAAATTTATCACGATTAACTAACATTAAATAAATCTAGTATTAACAATGAAGACTGCCCTGTCCTGGATCTTGATATTCATATCATTAACGGGAAGCTTAATACCAAAATTTATGATACAAAGGATGATTTTTCATTTCCTATTGTTAATTATCCATTTTTAGATGGTGACGTTCCCTTGTCACCAACTAATGGTGTTTATATATCTCAACTTGCACGATACGCTCGTGTATGTAACAACGTATTAGATTTTAGCGAGAGCAATTTAAGTATTACTGAAAAATTATTACACGAGGGTTTTCGATATCACACACTAATCAAAATATTTACTAAATTTTATCATCTGTACAAGGACATCATTTGTAAAAATAAATCAACTTGCAGACATTTTATACGTTCGGGAATTTCACATAAAATTTTGTATGGTCATATATTTTTTACAAAGCAAAAAAATATCGGCATTCACATCAACAGTTGACAAAACCTGAACAAACTAATGAAGCAGTGATATAGTTACGATACATTAATTCTCAAAACTAGCTATAGTTGTTGGCATAATACGGGTTATGATCTTCTCATAATATTTATGATGATATGATAGTAAACCTCTAAACGGAGGGATTGTGCTTGATATTCATATGATCAAGACTTAATCTTTCTATCAGTTTAATTGAGGTCTGGAGATGGCATGTCAGGTAACTGTTAGTAGTCCTTTGTTAATTTATGTATCATTGTCATTTCGATTAGTTTCCTTTGTTACCTATTCTGACATCGGATTCGGATTACTTTTTAACTGAGATTTACCAGACGTATTGCTGTGTGTTTGTTTTTTTTTACATTTGCTACAGGTATATTGGGACGTTTGAGATACAAAAGAACATGTTTAATCCCATTGCATGTTTGCTCCTGTCCCAAGTGAGGAGCTTCTGGCATTTGTTAGTCTTGTATTATTTTCAATTTAAGTTTCTTTTATATATTTCTGAGTTTAGTATGACGTCAATTAGCACTGAACTAGTATACCTTTTTGTTTATGGGCCAGCTGAAGCACGCCTATGGGTGCGGGATTTGCTCGTTTTATTTAATTTCCATTGGTGACCTTCGGCTGTTTTCTGCTGTTTGGTCGGGTTCTTGGATCTTTGACACATTCCCCATTTCTATTCTCAAGTATACACAATACACGAACTTATCATTAATATAAATTATTGAATTACTTATTATTTTTGAAGATAAAAGCTTCGCAAGAACACATATATTTGGATTTTTTTTCTCTTTTTTACAAGTCGATCCCCAAACGATGTAAACACAAAGGTGAAGACTCGGTATACGAATTTAACACGTGGTCGACATACTATCTCTAATTGAAAAGTTGACCATGTAAAAACAAAACTAAAGATTCAATTTACAGAATAAACACGATGTTGACGATGTGATCGATATACACACAACGTCTCGGTATACGATATAAACAAAATATTAAGACGATATTGTCAACATCGGTATGTTGACGATGTAAACGATGTAAATACAAACGTATTGACTCGGTATACAATACAGACGATGTTGAAACATGTGAACGATATAAGCACACAGATGCCATGTTGACAACGTGAACAATGCAAATAGTAACTCAAGGTAAATAAAGGCAACAGTAGTATATTGGTGTCCTAAATGGATTGAGAAAACACAAATCCCTGGAAACATATCAACTATAAGAGGAAAACAAACGCACGACAGGAACATTGAAGTTAACCAACAACAGCAAAAAAAAAAAAAAAAACAAACTGGCAACATACTTAGAAACGAACTATTTGATAACAACTGTCATATTAAGACTTGGTACAGGACATTTTAAAAAACAAATGTTGGGTGGAACCTGGTTAAATAGTTAGCCAAAACTCCCGATTTATGACAATGTTGAAAATTATATCGCTGAAATGAAAACACTACCTGACAGAAATAATCATAAACACACGCAAGAACATTCCTCAAAGATAAACGCACACACAAATGATATAATATTTGACTCAACATGCAAACTTCAAAACAACAACTAACATTTTTCATCGGTACTCGGTAAAAATGGTAACCCGAACCCTAACCAGAATCGGAATTTGACGGAAATTTGCCGAACCGGATATCTAGTTTACATTAATTATTTTTTAAATTATATCTCATATATGAAAAGTTTTTGTCCAAACATCACTAACCACGATAAATTTAAGATTTATTAATGTCCAACTCGGAAAAAGTGGTAACCCGAACCTGAAAGTTGTTCTTTAACTAAACCTTGATATGCCTTAGTGTTTAAATTCGGTTTCTTATTTTATGTCATGAATGTAATAAACTTTTATATTTTACCTAAAACTGTTCTTACAACTTTGCCCAAAACTTTTTGTCGTAGAAGTTCACAAAAAAAAATAAAATGATCGCCCGTACCCGAAAGGGAGACAACTCCATTTTTTATTCGTATTTTGGGTCGATTGTGACGCTACCGGTTAACTCGGCCTATACACAATTTGACACACATTCTTATTATCGATTTATAACAATGTAAACCATTTATCCAAATTTGAAAAAGTCGAAAATAAACAATTTACAGAGCATTGGTTCGAAAATTAGTAGCTTCTTTTCGTGTATATTTCAGTCTAGACGCAATCTAATCAAATACCGGGTTGACCTCGTAAAATCTCCGATGACTATATAAGGTACATAAACATAAATACAGATATAAATAGATAAAGCGAAATCGTGCAATTGGACTTTACTAGGTCTTTTTGATTTCATATTCACTGGTGTTAAACTGATAATCGTAATTGTAAATATATTTAAGGTAACATAAGAATAGTAAACGGAAAAGTCACAAAACCTTTAGAAAAAAATCACAGAAAAAAGTCACAATGTAAGTTGGGGTATAATTTGATATAAAAAGTATATTTGAATGCACATGCCAAATCATTATGTACATCAGTGTATTATTTTTTGAATGCATGATAAAAAGTTGTGATACACTTGTATCAGATAAGTCATTGTTAAAGGTATAATATGGCTACGTTGTAAAAAATTGAGCACATCCTGCTACAAGCATGAAATTTGGCATAGACCTTCCTCAACTATTATTCTTTAATTTCAGATAGAGAGGCATTTGAAAAAAAAAATGTCTCACTTCCGGTAAACCCCAAAAATGGCGGACATCATACTTAAATCAGTTCAATATCGAAAGCTAGTGTGTAAAAAGGTGTTATTATTATGCTACTATCATAATATTTGGTACACACCTTTGTTTTTCACCTTTTTTTGGATAAAATAAATAGATTAGGTGTCATAAATAATCCTACTTCCGGTAAAATCCAACATGGTGTACATAAGCTGATTTCTTAGGTAGGGTAATAAATGTGTTTTAACGTTTTGCTACTATCATTACATTGTACAGGAAACTTTCTTTGATGCTTCTCACATTGATACAATGTATAAGACGCATGTCTTTAAAACCCTTACTTCCGGTAATATTCAAATAGCGGACAGAGAATTATCAATTTCTTGTTGTAATATTCAACTGTTTTTTGGCTTTAAGGTATTCTCAAAACCACTAATTTTATTTTGTTGTAAATGTTTAAATACAAACTTAACACTTCCGATAAAAAAAACCACAATATGGCGTAAATTTCAAAGAGTCCTCAATCCATATCTTCGATGTAGAGTTTTGGATAGATTAATAAAAACAAAATAAAATCACAAAAGTCCTAAAAAAAATTTTAAATGTCTCCCACGCAGTCTTTTTTCTTTCTTTTCAAGCAAAGAAAGAACCATATTACAACCGATAAAGGCATGGATAACAATAAGTGTGTGTGATCACTCATTGCCGAGTGCATTTAAAAGGCCAATGATAGATATTCATCCAAAGTATTGTTTTCTTTACATTTTGAAAAAAAAAATGAATACTTGAATAATAAATTGATATTTCTATGCGTTTTGTTATTTGATTTTGCCATGTGATTATGGACTTTCCGAATTGATTTTCCTCTAAGTTTAGTATTTTTGTGATTTTACTTTATACATTGTATACATCAGAAGCACCAAACAAAGGTTCCTGCACAATATAATGATAGTAGCAATACGTTAAAACACATTTGTATTACACTTTCTAAAAAATAAGTTTATTTAAGTACAATGTACGCCATGTTGGATTTTACCGGAATGAGTCAACCTGGTCATGTGCATACTGACCATTTTCATACAAAAAGTAAATAGATGTGATTTTTCCCGTGACTTTGTTTCCTGTGACTTGTTTCCTGAATATCTGAGGTAAATATTATCAAATTATTACATGACTCCTTTCATATCGCATGTATTATCAGTTTTAGGTTCAATATCAGCACAAGAGCCGCATGGCTCGAGGGCTGATATTGATAGATGGCTAATAATACATGCGATATAAAAAATGACATGTTATGATCTTTTTATCTTTTTTATTGTATGCTTTAACAATGGAGAAGAAATAAAAGATTAATATATTGATCCTTTTACGTGGTTCCCAAATAGAAGTTCAAAGTTCACGGAAGTCAGACCCCAAATTTAGTACATTCGATATGAAATCTTTCTATCATATGCCTCAACAGAGAAGAAAAACACTTTGATATGACGAATCGACAAAAAAAAAACAAGTTAAGAACAAAAGCGTTCTCATACATAACATACAACTTTATATTTTACACCATATCAAATAAGGTTTGTAACAAAAATCTCTAAAGAATGATAACAAAACATATTTAAGATTTCCGATTTGGCGAATTTCGGCAAACTCCGCTTCGGGTTCGGGGTCGGGTTACCACTTTTACCGAGAGCCTATTTCATCAACGACCAACACCACATGATATAAAAAAAAAGCAGTGAAGCGCTTCGTAACTTACTTGCAATCTCGGACTTTATACAATTATTTTCACAATAATCGTTCAAAGAATTTACATGACAATTATTGATGTTATGGAACGGCAATTTAATAATAATTGGACTACAAACGATATAATATAACAGATTATCCAACCGAAACCATAACATAAACAACAAAAAGTAATATATGAATGTAAAGACACAGTATCCAATATAAACAGGATGTTGTCACCATATTGTCAACATCGAGATGTCTGCGATGTGAACGATGTGAACACAAAAGTAAAGACTCAAAATAAAAATAGATGTTCACACGATATTGTCAACACCACAATGTTAACGATATAAACAGAAAGGTATAGACTCCGTAAACAATATAAACACGATGGTGACTCTTATTGTTCAACATCGCAATGTCTACTATGTAAATAATGTCACCACATGGTATGAATACGATACAAGTTAAACACTAATGACACGATTCAGTAGACATCACGATGTTGATAATATCGATAAAATATCGTGCACTAGACATTCTTTGCAAAAATCTTGTTATACTAGTAATAATATATGGACATGATAGCAGATAGTATCATCCTTACCGTTTTTTAGACGGCTTTGCGTATTCCTGATAAATAAAAATAAGGGAAAGCGCCTAGGACAATGTAAGACGCAAAAATGTACTATGTAATGTTGTTTTCATATATTTCAAAAATCGAAATCGTGTTGCTAACTACCGTTCATAACTATTGTAACATATATACCACCAATTAAATTGTATAAATTTACAACAAAAATGCCCAAAATTTGTTTCAACGAGTATGAATTCAATAAATAAGCACACATTTCCTTGCAAAATTTACACTTTGTTTGATATGTTATGAAACATATTATACAGACAAATATATGACACATTAAAAAAAGTAACGTACAATATAATGCAAAGTACAAAATGGTACTACACAAAACAAACAAAAACAAAAATGAATAATACACTTAACATTTAATAGAAAACTAAAGACTGAGCAACATGAACCCTACTTGAAACCGGGGTTATCACGAGTGCTGCGGAAGAGTAAAAAGATCATTTTTCACATGTGCAATTCCTCTTTGTAGTTTCAATTTAATTGTTTAGTGTCTTTGGTTAAATACTCATTCGACAAATATTGCTCAGACAAAATTTAGGAATACGGGAAAATATAAAACATAAATTGACTGATCAAAATGCCATACAATGAGTACCCTGTCTTAATTCGAATGACTGTTCATATACGAACCAAGAGTATTAACTTGAGATACTGGTGAAGTTTGACGTAACAATTTCAGTCAGAAATGTTTTTCATGTTCCGACTACAGTACAGCGTTTCCTTAGTCATGTTCATTGACATTTAGCTATATTCCCTTTCTGTAAAGAAGTTATGATTTCTTTTTTTCAGTTTAGAGAACTTTTTTACTCTTGAAAAAGGAAGAATACAATATTGTTTTCCTGAGAAAGTTTACAAGGTTGTTGATTAAAATCAACTTACTTTTGTCATCTACCTTTTTTTTTCTTGTATGTAATCGATAATTCTAAACTGATAATTTATGCTTTGCTGCAATAACCAACCATTGTTATTAGTATATAAGCATGTCAATTTTGCACCGCTCATCAAATCTTGTCTACGTTTTCTTGGAAATCATTATGTGTATGTTTTACGTTTTTGCTGGTTCATGAAGATTGCTGTCATAGCCATACACGTCTGTTCTAAAATGTCAATGCATGAGGTAAGGCAGGTTATAAATAGCACAAATTTTATATGTTGTTCAGAAATAACATAAAAAATGTATACCTTCTGTGTTCTGTAATTATGGAATATCTAGAAAAAATACCAGCATCAACTTCAAGCCTTAAACAAGGAACCGTTTGTCGTAAGTGCAGTTTGACATACATACAAATGGCCCAACACCCGATTATTTGTGATGTTAAAGTTTGTTTAATAAATGTTTGTAAATGTTTTTAGACAATATGGATTTCCATTAATTATTATAAATGTGGCAGAAAAGATATCAGTCTTAATTTGTCGTCAACCTTTTAAATTGCTGTTATCATTTACCGATCGTGTTCAGAATATGAAGACATTTGATAAAGCATCAAGGGGATACCCCAAAAATAGCTATAGCCATGCAAGAAAAAATACTGTCTTCCACAATAAACGGCTAGGTGTATAGATAATATGTAAAGCTCTTAAGAATTCAGAGGGTAGTAAAGTAATATCACAAAAAACGTTTGAGATTCCGATATTTGTTTGTGCGAGTTTCACAAAGACAAAAAAATGATCGTTGAATTTCTCAGTTTTTGTCTTAATAATAATACGCTTAAGTGTCACTTAAAATTACAATTTTATCAGTGTGTTTTTAGTTTAGCATTCATCTAATATTCTTCATTGGTAAATCACATTACCCAGACTACATCACATAAAAAATTGTATCTTTCGTTTATTTAACACAGACATTCTTAACATTCCTACATTTGGATCTTTGCCTTAAACAATCAAAATGATTAAAGTAACAAAGTACGGTTTAAAACACAAATTGAAAAGAACAGCTGTGTTAATACCTAACAGTTATTCATGAACGAATTTAATTTTGTGAGAAGATGAATCACACATTTTTTTCGAAAAAAAGAACGTTAACAGTCCACCTTTTATTATATGTTAAATGCACATCCTTCACACAAGGTATTATTTTCACTACATCTTTATTTCATATTGCTTTTTAGGGAAAACTATCAGTATCAAACTCGTTCTACCTGTTAGTCAAATGCGTTTTGTTAAAATAAACTTTTTCACTTTTTTTGGTCTTTTTGAAAATGTTGTTTGTGCTATATTTAGACCTACAACGAAATTTGTTTAAAATTCACACGTACAAACAAAAAAATGGTTTTTATCCAACGCAATCATGGGTTTGGATCTTTTCATGATAAATAACAAAGTTTATAATACAGGAACTTCTTAGGAAGCTAGAAAGATAACAAATTAGCAATATCCTTTAACTCTACTTTCCGCTATATAGATGATGATCTTTCACTAAATAATTCGAAATTTGGTGACTATGTTGAACGCATCTATCCCATTGAACTAAAGATGAAAGATTCAACAGATACAGTTAAGTCGGCCTCAAATCTTGATTTACATCTAAAAATTGACAATGAGGGTCGGTTGAAAACAAAACTTTACGACAAAAAAGATGATTTTAGCTTTCCAATTGTTAACTTTCCATTTCTAAGCAGCAACATTCCAGCAGCACCTGAATACGGTTAATATATCTCCCAATTGATACTATATTCCAGTGCTTGCATTTCCTATCATGAATTTCTTGATAGAGGGTTGTTGCTCACAAGAAAGCTATAAAATCAAGAATTCCAAATGGAGAAGCTGAAATCAACACTGCGTAAATTTTACGGACGCCATCACGAGTTGGGTGACCGTTATGAAATAACCGTTTCACAAATGATATCGGATATGTTCCTTACATCGTAACTACAATCGCCTTCCCTTTCATGAATGTGACCTACCGAATTAGACTATTTACCGTATTTGTTATCACATAAGTAACACGACGGGTGCCACATCTGGAGCAGGATCTGTTTACCTTTCCTGAGCATCTGAGATGACCCCTAGTTTTTGATGGGGTTCGTGTTGTTTATTCTTTAGTTTTCTATGTTTTGTCATGTGTACTATTGTTTGTCTGGTTTTTTTTCATTTTTAGCCAGTCACTTTATTTTTGAATTATGAGTTTGACTGTCCCTTTGGTATCTTTCGTCCCTCTAAAGGGATTCTAGCAGATCACTTTGTCATATGTACGGAAAAAAGAAAAAATCTGATAAACTATAAGTGTGTATCTCCGTCCGACATTAGTTTCTTAATTGCTTCATATACTAAAAGAGGATATACAACATTATTGCAAAGAACCTGGTATGGCAAATTGTGAACGAACTATAAATTAAATGGGGTAATACCATTTTTTGATAAACGTATAACCTTCAACAATGACAAAACCGATACTGTATCGTCAGCTTTAAAAGTCCACGACGAACTTTCTTTTTCTTTTTACATTCAGAAATAAATCATCCATCAAACTTTAATTTCAAGGAGTACTTCTTGTTTTATAGTTATAGCTGTTTCGTGCGATTTCATGTCATTATTGCCTCAATCGACCGAAAATAAAGTTGTAGTATAACATTTCATAGGAAGTACAGCATCTGGTATAAGAGAATAATATTGAACGATGTCTTCATCATTATATAAGTTACATTACCTTTTATATGGCGCATATTTTGAATATTGGCTTACTTGTTTGTCTCGAAGTTTAGCTATATTTCAAACACTTTGTTTGTTCTTCCGTCCGATCGTCTAGCAATACGTTTGTTATTTTTCCCAGAAACAACGTTACTGAATGAATTCATATTTGCTCATTAGCTTGAAAGCGACCAGTTTTAACGTGTGTACACTTTCTGATTTCATACAATCAGGAAGTGCTCTTTCAAGACTTCATACAATCTGAAAGTCCAACCAGTACAGTTTGAGGACCAAACAGCAAATTTACAACAGCAATGTAAAATCTGTCCTACTGTATGGTTCAGAAACTTAGCATGTTTTAGTGAGTGACCTTCTTCAAAAAGTAGATGCTTTCCATACTAGCTGCCTAAGAAAGATCAACAGAATATTCTAGCCAAGTGAGATCAGCAATAAGAGCCTTTTAGAGAAATGTAATGCTAAGAGTATAACAGCAGGAATCAAACAACGAAGATTTAGCTGGTTAGGCCATGCACTGAGAATGCCACAACATCGCACACCTAAAACAGCTCTATATTGGACACCACCAGGAAAAAGGAAACCAGGAAGACCTATAATCACCTGGCAAAGAATTGTAACAGCAGAATTATAATCAATGCGCTACACATGAGGTCAAGCCCAGTTCATGGCTAAGGACAAAGAGAAGTGGAGGCAGTTTGTTGTGGCCTTATGTCCAACTTGGGATGCAGAGGATAAATAAGAAGTAACACTTTCTGATGTATCTGTCTACAATTAGTGTACATTTGCCGATACTTCAATTTTTATCCTTCAATATGTTGAAGTACAATAGGGATATGCTTATTGGACACCAAAATAAGAAGACGTTGTATGATAAGAAGACGTAGTATGATTACCAAATGAGGCAAATCTCAACCAGAGACTAAACGACTATTTGACATCGGACGGCCTTCAACAATGAGTAAAACCCTTACCGCATAGTGAGTTATAAAGGCCCGCACATGACCAATGCAAAACAACTCACACGGGAAACTTACGGCCTGATTTAAGTACAAATCAATGAACGACATACAAATATGATTTACAAATAACAATCGACAACCATCGATTTACAAGCTCATTTAACAGCATGTGAACGGGCGTTTTTTTTTTTGGTCTATCACATCCAGTTTGATATACACAAAAAACAATACAACCAATACAACCAATTAAGCAAACTAACCTGTGACAATTCTACATCTATTACCAATGTGCTTAAAATAAAACAAAAAATGACACCAATATATTTTTATTGAAATCTTTTTGACGGACTTTTGTTGAACGTTTTTCTACATACACATACTATTGGTGCGGGAATAACTTGCTGCATTGAAGACCTGTTGGTGACTTTCTGCTGTTGTCTCTTTGACACATTTCCCATTTCCATTCTCAATTTTACTTTTACATGTTTTTAAAATATCAACTAAACTCGGCAATTTTGTTTATGTACCAAGTCCAATACAGGATGAGACACTTTTTGTTATTCTATTTACGAATAGGGGTGTTGTACGACCTTTTCTATCCATGAGGGTCTCGCACATGCAGTCGCCTTTGTTATTTTGATGATAGTCTGTTGAATTTGGTCGTACAATGACAAATCTACATACAATTTGGAGTCTGCTAAATGCTATACAAGAAAAATAAGAAAATAAAGACACAAAATATTAGAAACGGCAGGTACTTTTTTTTAAATTCGCGCACCTGGATTCATGACGTCAGTGAATATTCCGCAAAATCATGACTTCATTTAAAGCGACGTCGCGAAACGTTAGCGTTCTCATTCGAAACATCGCGAAATTACAACGTTCTGTTTACAAACGTTGCGAAAACAACATGAAACGTTATTATCTGCTCCTGCTACTGTATCGTATTCCCTTAACACAAAAACATGTGTTGTTTGTCTATATTAACTTAGTACACAATTGTTCAACAATATCAAGTTCATGTTGTAGTACTTCTTTTCTTTTAGACATAATAAAGGTTTGGCTGTCATTTGCGTTCGAGATGACACAAAAATTTATTTATATTTGTAACATTTAAGCAATTCTTTACAGTTTTGTTTAGATACACACATACATCTTTAAAATATTTCACATTATTTTCCACAATCAAACTTTTTAATATCAACCAGACCACAAATAATACACGGCCAAACAAACACACGATTCCTCAGCTTACCCAGCTTATCATGATCAGCAAGGCAAAGATAAATATCACGCACAGGTTGTATTATGAAGCCTACTATAAACAGAAGCATTCCTATAAGATAAAGTCCCAATAATATGGGAGATAAAAGGCATACTATGGCAAATTTAATCTTGCTTTCTTTGAACAATGGGCAAAACAATATGTTTTTATCTTTGTGGTCTCTATATTCCTCCTCGCAGCAAAATATAGCAGCACAGAGAATAAGAGTCTTCTGCAAGATTGCAATCTGCTCCAAGTCTAAAATAGAAAATCAAAAACATCTATTTGATGTAAGGTATGTATTTTTAGTGAATCTGTTAATATGAAGATAATTTGTTAGGCAAGGAGAGTCCAATATCCAATCTTGGTAATTAAGCATGCTATGACGGGTACATGTATTGGCCAACATTTTTGAATTTTACTGTATGCTTTATTCATAAAAACGTAAAAGGGAACATAATCTTCGACTATTCAAATACTCTCCGATGTGGATAGGTGTTTCCATCTAGATTGACATTATATGTTTGTGCTACAATGTAAAGGTAATGTTAAAAACATGCGATTACATATAAAAAAGTGAAATATAGAAAAGATATATTGTGTTTTACCCTGCATTATATCGATCGTAAAGAATTTTTAATATTGAACTAAAATATTTCACTTGTGGACGTCTAGCGTTCTTTTTGATACTGTTGGTCTATATATTTTGTGCAGATAAACTCATCATAGATACCAGAATGGAAATTTATATTCAAACCAGACGTGCGTTTCGTTTATAAAAGACTCATCAGTGACGCTCGAATCAAAAATGTTAATCGGTACATTCCCTAGTGTTTGCTAGACGCGCGTTTCGTCTACAAAAGGCTTATCAGTGACTGTTGAATCAAAAAAGTTTAAAAGGCCAAAGAACGAAGTTAAAGAGCATTGAGAACCAAAGATTCCCAGAAGTTTTGCAAAATACAGCTAGGCTAATCTACTCCTGAGGTAGAAAAGCCTTGGTATTTCAAAAAAAGTTTTGTTAACAGTTAATTTATAATTATGAAAAAAATCAATGATAACTCAATTCAACACAGAAGCGCTGACTACTGGTCGGGTGATACCCTCGGGGAATTAAAACTGTGTGTATTTTGTACAGGTTAAGACTGGCTGAAAACCTGTTAAAAAAAAAGACCCATCAAGCGTCGTAAACACTTTATGTTTATCTTATCTGACTATTGAGTAGTCATTGTGTTTTTTAATGAAAAGTCTATCTATGAATTATGACTTTGAATTTAAGATAAATAAAAACAAAGTGGTATAACAGTGTTTAAAAGCCAGAAATTGATTGAGAGACAACTAATAATTTCTACATACTAAAACCGAGTGAATTACATTAACTATGAAAGAAACAAAAAGAACAACAAAAACAAAGAATTGCAACAAAAAAAACCAAAAAAAAAAACCGCCAGTTCAACATACGAAGTAACGAAGTATTAGATAACAACTGGCATATTTATGATTTGGTATCGGACAGAGAATGAAACAATATTGTTTAAACCATATTTTTTTAGCTAGCCAAACCTCCCGATACATAAGTAATAAATACTCACAAATAAGAGTGAAATCACGTACGTCATATCGTCCCGTCAAAGGCTCAACTGTTGCTATTACATGTTGGCCATCATAATTGGTTATCTGCATTTAAGATGAACAGACTAGACTATTATATCGGATTTGTCTACAGTAATAAACTATCGTGACACAAAACTTCGATAGTATCCATATAGTACGATTCAAGAACAATTCGTAATTCTTTAAATTTGTCTTTATTTACCCAGGGGGACAACGTATGTAGTATTATTTTAAATTATCGATACGGCATATTATGAATGAACAAATCAACATATACATTAAAGAATATAGTAAATGTGTCTTACATTGATTGCTGGCCGTTATATATAATCACTTTATTAAATATAGAAAAAAAGTTGTATGTTACGTTGGTTGTTATTGACATATCCCATCACGAGTTGGTTAATTATTATAAAATGTGTTTGTCATGGAAATTCACGGCAATGTAAGATTATCGTAACACATATATTGCAACTATTTCCTTTATTATGAAACCATCAAATGGAAATTTTCACCTCATTCATGTTTTGTCTAAGCAATACGATAGTTATCGAATATGAATGAGGAACAACCGAACCTTCAGCTACCAGATGTCAACATAGGTGTTCGTAAGGGATCGTTTTTAAGTTTGATGCATTGTTTTGCGCGCTATGGATCGCTGATGATGGTTTTTGCAAGATATTGTCAGCCTATTTTTGACCAATCAGTTTGGATATTCCGATAGTGTCGTCTTCCGCTTATTTTGTGGACAAAATTATGATAACCCTATCCATTTGTCGATGTGAATTAGGAGGCCAAGTACATGCTTATGGAACAACCAACCAAGAAACAGGAATTTACAGTTCATTGTTAATATGCGGCCTTAAGTAGAGAAGTATTCGTTCGACACATCAAGCTTGTGACACATGTTACCTCAACCAGACTAGCCAAACAGTCAATGACTGCATTGTATCCACATGGTAATAATGAGTAAGTCAACTACTATTGTGTGTGATAACTCTTTTATGTATTTAGATTTGAAAATCAAATAACTCTTTTAAATGTATGAATATAAACTCATCATAGATACTGAATGTATTTTACAGTGTTCAGATACATTAGTATACGATGGGAAAATGTAAAGATTCACATTTTACTCATAGTTTTACTTACGTTGATCACAAACTCAGATGTGTTGGTCTCGAACTTGAGCAAAAATAGTAAATTCTGATTTGCTGTGCATATCTCATACTCATTTTTGCATTTCCACAGCCTAATGTATAAACAAGAAGTGAAATCAAGACTTTAATCTTATTAATGCTTTTCAATTATTAGGTATTTGTTGTTTCCGGTGAGTTCTCTAAACTGTTTTTTTTTTTTCATTTTATCATAATGAGAACGGTTTTATAATTATATTTAAACATTTGATTGCCTCAATAGAATTTAATATCTTTAGCAAATGAATGCAAAATTAAATTTGTTGTGACCATTCCTGGACATCAAATTAACCTTACAGTTTCATGTAATATTCTAGAATTACTGGCTTCACGTACAAAGTCTTCTTTTTCCATGTTAAATTTGAAAGTAAAAATAAAAAATATTGTTAAGTTATAGATATTTCATATATTTTGAAAAGTTGTGCAGTGTTTTGCAAATTATACCATAGCTTTTGTTGAAACCCCTGGCAATATCCTCATAAGACGTAGTCGAGTGAGGTTACCGAGGGATGTCAACATAAACTATGAAGTGTTATTGCCGAAGTTTCAACAGAGGCTATACTATTATTTACAAAACACCGCAATATTAACCAAAACATATGAAAAATATGAAATATCAGTTTTAACATATTGCATCTTTCGCTGTTTAACATTCTATATTTCATATATTTTGGTTTGTTTACTTTAAAATAATTTTACCACGAATCGGTAAAATAACCCATTTCAGACCTTAAACTTGAAGCACGGGCTTCAGAAACATCGGGAAATCAGTTTGCAAAGATGTTATGGATAAGGACACAAGACACTACTATTACAGCTTTCTGATATTTTGAAAGATTGCTGTAATCCCAGACTTAAAGTAAAACTGCAAATAGTAATTATTATTATTTTTTTTTTTCAAAATGTTCGAAATGTTTTAATTTTTTATATAGTGTGCCATAACAGAAAGAAAATCTTATATTTTGCATTGAATAGAAACCTTACCTTTTCCTTACATATCCAAGCTTAAATCCCGATTGATTGTAAACATTCAAAATACTTCTAAAACATTTTCCGTTCACTCGATTACACTCCAGTAAAATGTTTCCCTTATCATCAACAATGTTGACTTCTTGCCTTTTTTCATTTCCTGTAAGAGCATGAAGAGAGTTAAGACATACATTAATGAAAAATAATAGGATTACTGTACTTACTTTGAATGAAGCCTCGAGATGTCTATCATAGTTCACAAGTTTTTCACCTATATCCATGATCTTACGGAGAATGATAAGTTTTGTCACGGATTACAATTCTCCAATATTATCATAATTTAATAAGAAATCTGTCAGAACAATTGTTGATAGTATGACCAGTTCCAACAATGGTTGGAGTAACGATGGAATGTCATTAACGATTTCTACTTTTTTTCTCTTGTCTGCTTGTTTGCAACTATTGTTTCCTCGAATTGTACATTATGTTGCAAATTCTAAGAAGGCTAACTTAAGAATGGAAATAGCGAATTTGTGCAAGAGACAACAACCGCAGAAAACAAGTTAACTTAATATATTACTGAATATATAATAAGCAAATAAGCAAGTTGACTTCATCAATGGTAGACAAGAGCAAGGTATGCTTTATCAGGCCTGCTGCAGCCCTTTTGATAAATGTGCTCCAGACCAGGTATGCCGACAACAGTCTTTGATCATTCCTGATCACTTGTTCTGCTCCACACCAGTAAAAATGCAATCGAGTTTGAGTTCCGCATCTTCTGGAGCAAGACCAATTGACTGACAACTTATAATATAGTGCAGTCATTATATGCTTTTTTTATTGAAGGCTAAATCTACATTGTTAAATTACATCTTTATTATTCAATTGTTCCAACAATGGTTCAAATCAATGCCTCTTCTAAGAATCTTTCGATCTCAGATTGTAAACTTTCTATTTGTATACAGCACGTAAAATGAATGATCAAAACAAAGCCGTCACCATAACAATGTCTAACGTCAATTTATGTTGGAAGTTAGAAGTAATGATGACAAAATGTGAGCACTCAAAATTGATGCAGACAAAATTGTGTTGTCAAAATATGTAAATCTTGCTGTCATTTTAGTAAAGAAAAATATAAATCGAAAATGTTGAATTATTATGTATGTCTACGAAGCTACAAGATATTACGTCCTATCAGATTAAACGCAAAAACTGATCGATATTTTATTATTGCAATGCAAATAAAGTAAGTTTTTGTTACTTCGAACACATGTTTTTTTGTTTTGTTAAATCTATCTGAGTTCTGAAATGACAACCACACATTGATACAGATTGAAAACTACATAGAACGTCTACTTTCTAAAATGATTTTCTTTTTTGAAAAGGCAGACAACGGATATATTTGTTTTCCGATAAAACATACTTGTTGAACAGTTGGTCAGGTTATGAATGCACCCATACATGTATGTACAACATTAGGGAAATCGAGAAAATGTTAAATTTCATTTGAAGAAAATCCTGTTATACCTTGCAGATTAGTAACATGTAGTATGTAGAAATATGACGATTCAACGACCCGTATAAAAAGTCTTATGGATTTTTTTGGCATAAAAACAATCGTTGGCGGGACATAACCTGGAAAAGAAAATTCTACGGATATGTTGGGTAATAAATGTATATACAAATGTATTTTCACTCCGTGAAGGTTTCAGTATGTTACTGTATCAGGATTAGATTCGAATTAACAATATAGCTGAAAACATCTAAATCTTTTAAATCATGGTTTTAAAGTTTTGCTTTAATAAAAAGGGTGAACATACCTTCGTTACTGCTTGTCAATGTGATTTTGTTATCAACACCTATATTGATATTGTATTCTTCTGAAAGTAAAATCATCATTTCCTTCTATTTTCATTTTTTTTCACACTGAAAACAGAGCTCATGTAATTTTAGGCGTAATATTACTATGAAAGATGTATGCAAAGATTTGTTTTCAAAAGAATTAAAAATTTTGAAAAACAGATTCATTTTTTTCATGTCATGAAATTTTGGTTGAGGTCAATATTCATATATTTTACATTGTATTTCCGTTTACCTTGTTTGTGATCACGCTTACATGTATAAATTGTTTCACTGTAAATCTGAATATATTTTGATTCTTATTTACTATTGTATATGTTACCATGCATGAGCGTAGCACATTGTTTTACTGATAAAATGCAAGTTGGTAGAAGGTGTGTAACAACTGAACAATGAAGAGCTACAATTAATGATGTTTGTAAATGTATTTTTCCGAAGGTTATTACCAGCCAGGTAGTGATTTGTTGAAAAATTACTATTTAAAACGTTTGAATTATTCTGAACACTTACAGTTGTCTACACCTACACTTGACCTAGGTATGCATTTTCTTTACCTTGATCTCAATTTAACGCTCTATGTATTTGATTTGGCTTTTAATCTTTTTGTTTCAAACGTCACTCATGAAGCTTATGACAGACACATGTAATGTTAAATTGATGAATGTTGTGTTGTCATAAACATTGGAATTTGACCGCTTTATCACTATATACGACAATTCCAAAATATGATGCATACATAACGTGACAGTAGTGTCCTAAATTTCGAAATAAGCGCTTAGAAAAGTATTGTCGTCATTGAAAGAGTTTTGTTTTTGGTATCATGAATTAATAATCCGAAAACCAATTTTATAAATTTACTTGATTTAAAAACAAAGATATTGCACAAGTTAATATTCTACCAGAACCTAAACTACGCTGATGTAAATATTCCGAACCCCAATTGGATAAAAAATTTAAAAAAAGGTCCTACAGATGATACAAACATTCTAAATCAAGAGTTTCCCTATACATTATAGTGTTAAATGCTGAAAAAAAAATGATTACCAGCATAAAAAAAACCTGAATAAAACGTTTGTGCGGAAAAATTTCTGGCTCAGATAAATTAACAAAGTACCCCCCCCCCCCTTTTTTAAGTTAAGTGGTTGCTTCTTTATGAAAGCCATTTTGATGATTTGCAGTAATAAAGATGTCTCGTTTAGCATTAGAAAACGTAGGCTGCAGCAGCGTGCTTACTGGCGAAGAATATATATTGTTATTCTCATAAAGCCAATGCATTACATCGGTACAGAGATTGAAGGAGAAGAAGGAATGATATATTAGGGATTACTATATTCCTATCTTTTCTGTTTGTTTCAAATGGTATTCTTTTACAAGGAGTATTTGGAAAAGGGAGGGGGTAATGTTTTGGGTTTTTTAGTTTTAAGGGTAATTTAACGGATCCGAGATACATGTACTAGACAAACAATACATTTACCTCACACTTTTTAAGTAATGCATTTATGAGTGAATCTTTGTTTGAGTAAAGACCAGTGGCAAACATTTCTGTGAAAGTCAAGTCAATTCGGAAAGACCTTAACTTTCAAATGAATTATGTGTTCGGCAATGATGCTGCTTTGAATCTTGATAAGGGCTTAACAAAGCTACGTTATGTTTAAAAGAAAAAAATATATCAAGTTTAGACAAATATTTCTGTAAAGAACTTTATAAATAATTGTTATAAATAACAATTCTATTCAAAAATTGTTTCTTCCTTAAATATACACGGTGAAACTAATGTTTTAAATGCCTAGTTTTGTGTACACTTAATCTACACAAGGCCTACATCGAGTATCGACTGCATGTAGACAAAACATGTTTTACACTACATGTAAACATTGAGTTTTATCAATGGGAACGTAATTTTGTTGGTTTACGTGTGAGTTACAAACTTACACAACACCGAGTTTAGGTCAATGTGAACACGGCCTTAGTAAATCGATGTAATGACAGACATCATATATGTACATCAAATCCATCTACGGATAGGCCTGACATAACAAATTGTGAAATAACAAAAATAGAAAATCAAACACATTCATTTGACAAAATTTTGAACAGTATAACAAATAAAACATTGTTGTAACGTCATTTTATTGTTTTACCCGTTCTTTATTTCAGTGATTGGACTATCATTTACCTGTAGGAAACCATTATGTTACCTTTAACTGTCCAACATTTTGAAGAATAGCCCTCTTCTTGCTTAAAAATATTGGACAGCTAAAGGTAGCATAACTGATTCTTACAAGTAAATGATAGTTCTATCACTGAAATAAAAAGAAATATTAATTACTCTTATTGTTTTCATCATGTAAAGAAAAATACAACCAAAGAACAAATGACAGTTAAAACTGATTAATTATGTATGTCAACTTCCAAAATACACTATTTTGTCACTCATCAAAACGGTTTTTTGAGGAAAAAATCACTTTCAGATTTTTAACTCTACCAATACTTATATTACAGATATTTTTCTCATGTTATTTCGTTGTCTCTTTTCGCACGTATTCAAGAAGTTGATTATGCTCGTTGTAAGTCTTGTTTTTTTTTGCCAGTCTTGTTTTTTTTTGCCAGTCTTGTTTTTCTTGCCTTTATGTTTTTTTCTTCAAAAGATGTATCCCAGTCCGTCTTTCAGTAATCAAAATTGACCTCTGGTGTTGTCCTTATTCTTCCTAACATCAATTTTATCTACAATTAAAAGGAAAAAAGCAATAAAGTAATGCTTGTAGAACTTGATAAATAATGCCGCAATATAAGGGCCATGAACAACCTCAACCGTATCCTGTGTACAAAGTGCGAATCTAGAACTTCCTTCATGAACCAGGGGACTATAATACTTTTTATAATTTTCCGGTTTCGGCGTTGATTTACATTTTTTTTTTTTTTTTTTTTTATTGCTTAAATATATGGATATAATGCAACATTCGTTGTAACATGTATAAACGACGATGAACATGGTAAACAGAATAAAGGAAGACATTACCAAATTTTATCTGTCAAACAAACCAATCGTGTGTCCGACTCGCACTTTGTTCGCAGTGATAGTTTTATAAAAGTTTTTTTTCAAAAGAAAATCGAGATAAAATTACGTTTCGGTAACATTTAAAAAACACAAGGGACTCAATAAACAAATAAACGAAAAAAGAGCGATACGACCTTGCAGAAAGACAAAAAAAACAGAAAAAAGAAAGGGGCAGGACGGGTATTCATGTGGTACCGTTTGGGGAAACAATAACAGTCTCTTGAAAATGCCAACAACAGAATATAACTGATTGCATGTTGTTATCTCTTCGTTTGTTCATATTAATTATGTGTTTGAAATAAAATCGACTGCGGTACACTCGATATTGTTCAACAAGAACCTGTCTTCATATACTATTCTTTTTTTTTCTCATTAACCCTGAAAAAAATAAAACCCACGAAGAAACAAGAAACTCATAAGAGAAATATGATAAATACAAAACTTACCTTTATTATCGGATTTTACTATATCCTCTCTGTAATCCACACTGAAATAATATATCTGAATAGATTCTGAATACACATTTGATTTTAATCCAAAGTTTCAAACAACACAATCACTAATAACGACATCTCTTTCTTCGTTTTTGCATTAAGAATATAGTTTCATCACTTTCTCCATTTTACAACACAAAACGCATGTAAAGGTATTCTCGGAAACTATGAGCAGAAACTATGAGTAGTCATTGCGCACGCAAAAGTCATGCGTGTTATTCTTCATGTAGGAACACAGGTTGTTTACCTTTAGCTGTACTTTCTTTTTTGGCTATTTTTTTTTAAGAGGAGGAACTACTGTTTAAAAGGGCCAACATGTAGGATATATTTTAATGTAAAGAAGTTTACTCACAAAACAATTTTCATACCTTAAACAATGTTTTAAGTAAGATATAAGCCTCTTACAGTCTATTCTGTAAAACATTGAACAGGTCTGAGGTTTGCGGCCTCAGACCTGTTCATTATTTTACAGAATGGACTGTTATCGGCTTATATCCCTTACATAACCACTTAAGTACAGGCTTCTGGGTCGATACAGGGAATACCAGATGTGACAAGATCACACATACATCTTAGTGCACAACCCTCCTAAAACTTGTGGTTGAACACAAAAACATAAGGGCATTCTGTAGAAATTAGTCGAAAATTGCTCAACGTAACGTATACTTATATTTTGAATATTCTGTGAACAAATATAAGCATGTTTAAATTTGGTTTTCACAATTTTGGTTTCAGGCAAATATAAGATACTTTTTGTTGAATATTATGTTATTTACTTCCAATTGCAATCATCCATGTTATAACTACATTTTTGCAAGTTGTATTATTGCAGGACAGTATCAACTATGGATTTCAATAAGCAATCTAGTATCAATTCAAAGCCCCGAATATTGAATACAAAGTGAGTTTTGACTAATAAGTTTCATGCTAGATTACTACAAAAGCTAAGTAAAACCCGATTTCGACTGAGAGCAACTGTCAGGACATTTTGTAGTTATCTTTGATTAATCAAAAATAAAATATGTTTTGAATGGTAACGCATCCTGTATCATATATTTTTTTGATATTAAATGTAATTTAAGATTCATCCGTCTAGAATATTGGCAATGACCATGATGACTACGTACAGCTTTTAGGTTTATACCTGTACATGTAGCTTAACATTTTTACCCTCTAGGCCACAGCTGTACCGTCACCGATATTGCGTGTAAGCAGGGTCGCTAACCGAACTTTACCGTTCTTTTGACTAACATGGCTCGGTTAATCCTGTATTATTGTAGAAATCATTATTTATAAGTAAGATGGAAACAATTTATTAAGTTGTTTATGCACACTTTTCATGATGAATTGTTTAATGTTAAGGCGAAGTGTACGTAATTGCACGCCCCTAGCGGAATACGGGATAAATAACGTTCGACGTTAGTTACGCAAGTTATCTCCCTTACTCCAAGAAAAGACACATGAAAGAGAAAATACTTCGCGCGGTCTATCATAAATCCAACAAGCACGCCCGTGCTGTCTTAAAAAACCTAATCATGAGAAATTATCTGAATTACTCCAGTTAGAAATCAAAGCATTCTATTGTTTCGTGCAGCCTGACTTTAATACCAGTTGGTTTTTTTGGTTTTAGACGCATGGGACATAAAAGGCATTTCGTGTAAAACTTATGATATCAACAGATTGTAAAAACGCCTCACAACAGAACTATAAATAAATAAACATGTGACGATTCTACTTCTATTAATATCAAATTAATTAAAATGAAACCTGAATTGACCCAACAAAATCGTTTTAAAAGCCGTACTTTTGAACGAAAACACACAGTACTCAACATAAAGTTTTAGGTTACCGAACAATTAATGAATGACATGTGAAATTAATTATTAGATTAAAAAAACGTTGACATGTTCGTATTTTGTGCAAATGAAAATTTTAGGACATGTTTTATATCATTTTAGAAAATAAGACGATACCAAGAAAATATAATTAGGCCACTAGTCTAGGGCAACACTTACAAGTCGGAAGAACAAAGAAGAAAAACTAACAAATTAGGCCCCAAAAAAATACTCATAGTAAACTAAAAAGTGATCACTCTAAACATTTATCTTAGAATAAGTAAAAACTATGTCATTCAACTTCCAGTTTTCAACTTTTTCTGCATGTGCAAATTGAAATTGAAAGTACAAATACACATTATTCATGTATGAAAAAAATATAACACGTCATTTCTTCTTTTTCAAATTCCAATTTCGAAGAGATAGCAACATTTGTTTTCTTTTATTGTGCCTGTGTGCATCATTTCAAATTAGAGAAAAAAATGTAATTTTAATTGTAAAAGTCTCAATTCAAGATTATGAATGAGTAGAATATATCATTACCGTTAATAAAAAAAGGTCAGGAAAGTTTTGTGGCACTTGTAACTGTAACTTAATGTTTAGTGGAATAAGATGTGAAATGAGTTCAGACTTTTAATACATTTCGATAGCATTTTTTTTAATTTAACGGAAGTCTACTGCAAGGGATGCTTAAACGACCTCAATGATTATCCAGGAAGATCTCGCACTCGGTCAGCGCTATGCTTTCATTTAGTTCATGATAATAGATCATAATACAAGAATTGAGAAGCCTGTGGTGTACTAGCAGAGGGCGGATCCAGCCATTTAAAAAAAGGGGGGTTCCAACTATATGTCCCCATTCAAATGCATTGATCGGCCCAAAAAGGGGGGGGTCCAACTCCCGTAAGGATCTGCCAATTACTTGTCCAATATTGTAAGAATTTCTTTACATTCTACGTTTTTTATAGGATATTACTTTTTTATTATCAACGTTGACCCCCCCCCCCCCCCCCAAAAAAAAAAAAAAAAAGAATGTCTCTGATAAAAATCGTTGCATGTAAATCATTTTAAACTCCAAAGTTTTTTTTTATTTTGGGACTAATAGTTTACTGGTTGTTATTCACTTTGGTTCAAGTCTGTCACTTCACAACTTGGTATTTGTTTTTCGTAACTATTTTTTTCATGAATAACGGCTGTTGATTTTCTCTTTGGAAATTTATTGCATTTTTCATATCGGGGTTTTTGTGGCCTACACATTATGTTTTTGTCCCTTTAATTGTTGAAAAGAGTTTGGTTGTTAATAGTTATTGCTTACATCGACTTCATTTAACCAGTGGCGGGTAGTTGACTCATTGGATGTCATACCACATCTCCTTATTGTTTTTTGTGATATAAATAGGAAAGCTATGCATTTGCATTATGCAGAAGCTATATTCGTATGGCACTTCGCTAGGTAAACCCGTGAAGCAATACAGTTTGAATAATCTCCGTGCATTACACTGGATACATTCTTGTAACATTTTATTAGGTAAATTTTTAAAGCATCGAACATGATAATTTTCATAAGGTCGCCTTCTTATATAATTAATTTTACACTTGTTAATTTAAAGCATTACTCTGTATTCATCGCTATTTAAAGCATTCCCCTACACAAATTGTATTGCATAACACTGCATGGGTATGTTACGGTCGTTTTTGCACTGACTACATGTAGGTACGTCGATCTCAAAAGGATCATATAAGGTGTAAGGTTTTCATTTTGAATATACATGTATGAAATATCTGCGACGGGTAGTTATACCAAATACTCTGATCTTTTCTATTTTTAAAAAAATGTATACATAAGCGAGTCCTTCTTTTTAACCTTATTGCGGTCTAAAAATTTCTGAAGATTAAATGAAATGAAGCGCTTTTCTAGATTAACCTAGATAAGGAACACTTACGATAGAACAGTTTAAAGCCACAGATGTATAAGAACTAAAATAGTTGAAAAACCATAGTATGCATCATGCTTATTGTTTAAATCCGTGTTACCCCAAGGGTGACTGGGGAAACGAAATATGGTCGCTTGGTCTTCTCCCGACCGGCAGTAAAACATTTGCCGAAGAGGAGCGTCCGTTTGGCTGTGCAAGATTTATTAAGCTCGCAGTCACGTTCGGTCAGAATGGAAACGTTAAATCCGATGCCTCGTGTAAAGAGAGTGCTACACTCTATGCCTGTTAAAAACCATTGCAACAACTATAATTTAAGCGTTGAGTATGTGGACTGTTGCACGCGGCAAAATTTCTGTCCCTATCCAATATACCCTCATTTTCTAGTGGCACTCCAAATTTCCCAGACCATCATCCGGATGGCCTCTGTTATGAACAAAACTTCCTACTGTATAACATTAACTTGTTCTCGTCCTGATCATGCATGACATATTTGCCACTGGACGTTAAGCAACCAACAATCAATCAATCAATTTAAATCCTTAAATGTTGATTTTTAACAAATAATGCATGGAACAAACAAATATTTTCTTATGTTACTGAAACTTCATTCAGCAAACATTACATCATTCTTTGTCATTTAGTTAAAGAAAAGGGAAAGTGATCGAGATTGGAAATTTTGTAAAAAAAATAAATTTTGACAGAGATGCGTCTTGAGCATGTGTGTAAACATGACTAATGAAATAGGTTTATGATGTAGACTACATTGTGTGCAAATCCTCAGATTAACAACATGCAGAAATGACGAACATGAAAATATGCAGAAAATAGGTCTACTTTTTTAAATACAAACATGCAGAAGTAAGATTGAAATCGAGATGTATACCCGATCTTAGTATTAAAGCCGATCAATTCATTCTGACAACACTGTGTTAACCGGGACAAATTCAAACTCGATATTTGATTCATAAAAGAATTAAACAATCCATGCCAGCATTGAAAAAGGTTCGGAAATCACTCTAATATAGAAAAGATGAAATTAGAGTCTACGGTAAATTTCTTTCATTTGCGGTAAATTAATTTACAAACTTGCATTTTAATTCAGAAATATTCTTTAAAACAAGCTAGTTTATTTCCTTATCAATTTATAGCCTTGGATCATTTGTAATACATAGCAAGATGGGTAATACACACGCACGCCATTGCTACGACATTGTACGGTATAATAGAGTTTCGACGGAGAAGTTGTGGCGACGTTACTGCAGACAATGACGTCGCCAGATAATTTTAATGTTCCAGACAAAAAACTAAACTTCAACAGAGAGTAGCGTAAAAACTAATACGGTTGCTAAGGACTTTCTTTGCACCGATGGATTCGTCTTTCATTTTTAAATCGTATATCAATTTTAGAAAAAAATCCATTGTCCAACAAAATAGAAAATCTTGATAATGTAAAAATATCTGCTAATTTTGATGATTTTTCCCTATATATCCTTTGTAATTTTGGTGTATCATGTAGTTAATTTCAAGGGCTCGTATCTCAAAAACGAAAACGGTTACCCCCTTTTTTTATTTCATTTTCTGGTGTAATTTTACAAGCAGAATTCATATGTGAAATTTAAAAAAAATCCATTGTGTAGTTTAATTACGTACACTTCGCCTTAATTAAGTCGTCATTAAAAGTGTTAAAAGAATGAATCTCAAACCTGCAGGTAACACTTTTGGTCCATTATCTGGAATGCAAAATAACGTAATACCAATTTATATTTTTTTTTCATTTCATTTGTTCTTTTTAACATGAATCGATGATGAAATGAGTGAACTCTATCATTTTAATTTCAAACCTAGAATATTAACTTGTTTGACACTTTCGATAATCAAATAAGTGGCTTCAAGCCATCCGGGACACAACATGTAACTTCTATGATATAATTTGATATTACGCAGATGTGAATCAAAACACAGTCAGAACATAGTGTACACAAATTAATATACTTCTGTATGTTCACAACATAACTAAAAAGCGATTCGGCATACTGTTATACAGTTTCGACGAAATAATCCATGAACTTACCGCTTTGAGACTTTGCCGATGAAAACTTAAAAAGATAAATAAAATTGAGAATGGAAATGGGGAATATGTCAAAGAGATAACAACCCGATCATAGAAAAAACAACAACAGAAGGTAACCAACAGGTCTTCAATGTAGCGCGAAATTCCCACGCACGAAGTATATTTCATCATAATTATGTTTATTTTTTATCTAATGTTTTAAAAATACACATGTCTTTCCCAGTAGATATTTTAGGGAAATATGCATCGTTGAAAAAAGTGCCTTCTTTGCTAGTTAACAGGTACCCACCAACACTTTTGATACTGTAAACTATACATACAAGCAGGAATGGTAGTTTGAATACTTTAAATACATACCGATGAAATAATCAGTTTGACTTGAAGTTTTATGTCAAAGAATGATACATGTAAACTTTAAATGGAAAAGATGGTTCTTTTATAGCTTTTTACAATATACTCTGTTGAAGGGTAATTTGCTTTGTTTTTATTTAGTTTCAATAAATTAAAACAAACATACGTACATTGATGACTGATTATTAAACAGTCTACTTCTGCCAAACGTTGTATGCTGTTGGGGGTGTTCCCATGTATCCTAGGCATTTGTGTAACTGTGGCTAATTGATATCTACACTTTATATGTACTAGTATATAAAGTAACAACAGCCTGATAATATAAACTAAAAGTTATCAACGGTACCAGGATTATAATTTGATAAGGCAGACGTGAGTTTTGTCTACATAAGACCTGTAAGAGACGCTCAGATAAAAATAGGTATAAAGCCAAACAAGTACAAAATAAACTATACAAAAAAATCATTCATAACTCATTATTGGCATGCCAATAAAACATCAGATTATAATGCAGTAAGCAAAATCTGATGTGCATGTCTTCATCACTGTATATATATTAAACATTAAACATTTAAGTGTTCGTACAACATGCACCAGTCAGCCTTTAAAGGGGTTTATAGTCAGATAGACAATAATTGACACGATGAATCAAAGACAGAAACATGTGATGTCAAGTTTAACATGTTTTGGAATGTTATGATTAGGCATACCGAACGTTCACGTGACATCAATTTTGTCTAGTATCGACTGATGCTAAAATCAAAATAGTGGAAAGGTCAAATCAAAAACAAAGTTTCAGAAGATCATTGCAAATTAAACAAAAAACGTGATAAAATGTTCAAAATCTGGTAGTGCGGTTTGTGCCTTCAGGTTACAAAGACTTATAAACATGTCATCAACAGTAAACTCACTAGCGTAGAACTGTCGATTATTTGGTTCTTGAAACTGTAGTAAAATAGATAAACTATAATATTCATTCAGTGGTGCTTAAATCAAGGGTAATATTTAAATGCATCGCATGTGCCTTTTGTATACTAGGAAGTCGTCAGTGGAACAATAATTAAAAATGTTAAAAGGCCGTAATACAAGCATATTGAAAATTGTGCCAAATATGGATATGGTTATGAAACTTTGACTCAAACTACAATTGGTGTTCCACATAATAAAACATTGTTATTAACTAGTACATTAATAAAGCTGATATTTGCAATGGATTGTATGTGAAAGCGTAACATGTCAACCGACAACAGACAAAGGCATTCAAGGGCTTGTCATATCCTGCAATGTCATCGATCATTAGTCAAAGCCCATTGTTTTTCAAATTGTCCAAGGTAATGTACGTAAGTGTAACCCTTTCACATTATCAAAATATATGTGCTTGTCAATGGTTTGTAGTATTATGGATGTCGTTGTTTTCTGTCTGTCATATTAGTATACATGATATAGATGAATTTCGTTTTTTATCATTAATCATGCCAAACTTGTTATAGCTTCATATATTTTCGTCGGAATAGGTAATAGTTTCCTAAGTGGTACATGTTTGTTTATTGTCGAAAGCCAAATGAACCTACATTGTCGTTTTTTATTAAATCCCTCGTGAATATTCGTAAAATAGAGATTAAAGTGGTGGATGGGTGCAAATACTCATAAGGCAACTTTGCATTATGCATATAAATCATTTCAGCATTGTAAACAGTCTTCTTTATATTTTTCTTTTAGAGGTAATCACAAGAAACTTAAAATCAAGAGTATATAAGGCTAATAAGTAATATACATGTGTAAGATTAGAAACAATGACTCTTATTGATTACATTTAGTTTATTATGGTTTTTACATTTAATATCACAACAAAATAAAACAAGTTGAAATGGTAAGTTTTTCTTACCTAAGTTGGTTTCAAGACGATTAAAGGGTATATATCCTATGGTTGTTTGCGGAATAAAGTGTGTAGTACTCCAATTATCAATTGGCAACTTCTCATTAAACATGACATTAAATGCCTTTTAAAATGATCGACGATGTTTATCTAAATACTATATATACTATTGTTGATTTATTTAAACGTCTTTAACGATTTATTGTTTGATAATAGTTAAAATATGTTTTATAGTAATAACACGATTAAGAATCAGTTGACACTGATCTCTTTGATTGAAGGTCAACATACAACTACTGCAATATAAGTTCAAACTATATAAACTATGCTTTGTCGTGTTATAATAAGCGTTTTGTACAGCTTAAGTTATGTGAAATTTTGGTCGTATAGAATCTAACGCGAAGGTGTAGTCTTAGGGTTAATTAACCGTCCTCTTCAGTTCTATCTAATTTATTATTTACTCACAACTATCACAGGTCCATCATAGTGGCTACCCTGCTTTGTCACATTTATAATGCATATTAGTATAAGACAATTACAGCCTTTATATCAGGTCGTTGCAAGGATATATTACCATGATTACCATGTTTCTGGTTTCGATCATTTTATTTTGTACGAATTCTATAGATATCAAAATGCCTCTTTGACAGTAACAATATAAGTTGTTATTTCAATTCTCTTTCATTGTGCACATCTGAAATATCGTTTGTATTGCAAAATAGTATTTTGTTAAATGATTAATAATGTATACACACTAAAAAAAAAAAAAAAAACACAATCTCATACAATATACAAGACGTCACAAAATTTATCGATTTTTAGTTAATCTAAACATTACTATGTAATATCACTTTTCTATCAGCCGTTTTCAATTTACTTTTGAAAATATAGATTTGCATGTGACTCTTCCTGAATGAATCAAAGAAATGAAATAGAATACAAATTGATAATATTTATAAGTACCGTTTTGTGCAGGTTACTGTTACCTTTAAATCTTTTAACTCTGCATCTTGAACATGCTTCACACAACGATACTTGTTATTATTACCATCAATTACAAATCGAGGAAAGAAACTATGTAGGCATTTCAATTGCTCTGGCATAGAAATTATACTACGAGAAAACAAAATACAGTGTTAGCAATATATATCTCCAACTACTCAAGTTACCCCGATATATTGAATACCGTATTAAAAAATAACATCAAATAATATGTTTGAATACATACACCACATCTTCCTATATCTATTTCCATAATAGTGTACACAATAAATTAACAAGGACAGAAATTATATGGTAACACATACTTCATTTTATTATTGTTCACTTCAAATACGTCAGAGTTTGTTTCAGTATGAAATTTCAACGCAAATAATGAATCATTTAAAGTTTTTGTCGAACAGTCCTTTATGTTTAAATAATCTTTTGTATTTGTCATGGTTTGATTACTATCATCACACATACTTTAAATGTATTTATCTTACTATGTAAATCAATTATGAACTCCTTTTAAGCCCTTTTGATATACATAGTATTGAAATCAACTATGAAGTTAATTTTAACAATTTTACCAAAACTGCAGATCACAAAAAGTCAAACTATTTGTTTTTCAGGACATCCCAATTGACCTTATGTCAACTATCTGAAATCTTCTTAGTCGTATTGTTATTATTTAGCACTGGGAATTATACTGTTGTACGACTTTTGTCCCAAACAGAGCTATAGAAAATCAGTACTTTAACGAGTGTTACACGGACTCTTTTTTGGATGATTCACGAATACTTTTTAGCTGTTACAGGACTCTTTTTATGAATATAATCAACCTTGCATAAACATAAGTTCATTGGTACTTTAAATTTCAAATAGGTTTGAACTTTTTGTTTCACCGATATATTTACTGTCTTTTTTTTTATTAAAATATTTACTTTAGCATCAATAAATATTTTTTTTTCCAAACAACTCTAGTAAATAACAGTTCATATAAATACACTAAGACTATCGCCTCAAAACTTGACCTGACTACTTGTGAATAAAATCTATCTGGCAACAGTTGTTTCCGGCCTATCTTTTTGTTACCTTTGTATATTATATAATAAAAATATAGAAGCCATGTGTGTCTATAAGTAAGACAATGTTTAACCGTATGTAACTTAGGATGATTATGATTTTGAATTTCTTTTTTGTTATTGTTGTCAATATGCTTCTGTCACTGCACTATGATGTGAGACGATTACCCTGTTCACACACTAGGTTTCCCTTTTTTTTTTAAATGACATTGAACACATTGTTTTATTCGCTGATTAAATATGGGTTTTGCCTACCCAGTTTCCCGGCCTGGCCGTGACAGGTATTATTATCGGAAAGTTAACCTTACCAAAAATAATACATACAATGCAAGACAAGATGTTGTTTACGGCTGTAGTAAGAAGTTCTGGACGGGTTCAAATAGAAAGATATGAGACAGAAAAAACACCTTATAATCAACATGCTTTTATTAGATGACAATACGAGTACAAAAAAGCAAGGCTTAACATAAGCTTTAATTCAGTCAAGGACCTGGGATGTAGCGGATGTGTTCTTGTGTTTTTGAAAAGAATAGTTCAGTACCGATAAAACCATACTAATTGACACTGAAGTTGAGTATCAATATAAATTGCATACAACTGTTTTGAAAGAGTTGAGGAAGCTAAATACAAGAAATCAAAGATGTCAGATCATTTAACATTTCAGATATGTATTTATTATGTTTTGTTTATTAACATTTCAATCTCATGTGGCTGGGTTTTTGTTTATAATCACGTGGTTTAATGTACCCATTGTTCTGCTCCAGCCAGTTGGTTTGTCTCAGTTAAAACGATTGATCACATAATACAAAAGACAATGATACAATAAATTATAGGCATTGCTCTTACCAATGCATACAACCAATACCACATAGTAAGCTGGTATAGGCCTAAGCATGACAAAAAATTGACTGTTTAACCGAGAAAAGTAACAACATTTAGAAAATATTCAAAATTTATTTCTATATGACGCTATAATATCTATTCAATGAAGATAGATTTTTAATTTTTTTTTTTGATGTTTACATTTTCTTAACCATCTGGTTTGAATTCTACATTGTCTACAAAAGCTTTTTGAACGGCATCGGCTTCATTTCCCTTGCGTATCTTTTTAAGTGCTATAACTAAATTAAAAACCAAGGTTTCATTAGGCCTAGGAGGTCTCCATATTTCGAACATCGCGGTTTTAAATTCCAATGTTGACTCTATGCTCGATGGTTTCTCATCGGAGATATTCAATTTTACTCCAAGTGTGTAGCATTCATCTTCACTTAATTGTTGTCCGAGTCTAAATAATGATGATTTTCGAAGAACAGGAATCTTACCTTAAAGATTAAAAATATGAAAATGTCAACCTGGTAAAGTTATTATAAATATTGCAGTTTTCAAACACGAAGGATAATTAATATTTCATAAGTAATGAACAACTTTTAAATACTAACAAAAAAAATGTAACACCATCACCCCATTGTGTACTAAACAAAAAAAAATGAACATGTGGTTCTAAAAAAAAAATGACGAATACCCCAAAGAAAAAATTTCCACCGAATGTTTTACTTAAAATTAAATAATGTATCTTTGTGAATCATTTCAACAAGAATTAGCATAAAAAATATATACAATTTGCAAAAAAATGGCAGCCGTCAAGGAAGAGGGACGAACGATATTATAGGGAATTTAAACTCATGAATCAAATATAAACTGACAACGACATAGCTAAAAAAAAAAAGGAAGAAAAAAGGCAATGAACAGATAAGCAATATTATACACAACACAGCATAGAAAATAAAGTCTTAGCAACACAAACCCCACCTAAATTTAGTAGTGATCTCAGGAGCCATGGTAGGGTAAGTAGATACTGCTACACAAGTGACACTCAGTGTTTTGCTCATTTTAGTATAAACCAATTAATAAGTATAATTCGGAAGTCACAATTTTAGTTAGCGGCAGTCCTTTACTTTTTAAAGACCTAGGCTTAAAACTAAATAGATATTTTTTAGGGTTCATTACGCCATTCGTTTAATATCAAAAAATAAATTTGGTACTTTGTTGGTATTTTACATATATAGTGATCTTTCTGTTTCTATAATCATGCAAATATAACGCTCCTTATTATATGACTGTGTATTCACAGTGATATAATACACGTATCAAACTGGTTTTTATCAACAAAGAAAATATTATTCATTCAAACTGTAGAAAAATCAATTTACTTAATGGTTAAGCGTTTCTTTTTTTAATATGTTTACTTTTTAAATTAACTAATACTAAACTTACATTGTGAATCATCTATATTTACACGCACATCTTGGTTTTCATCTACAATATAATAAATGCTTAAAGTATACATTTGAAATAATACTATTTAAACATCAATTTGTTGATTTTATTTCAAAAAGTATAAATGTATTTAACTATTGCTGTAGTGTAAAGGCAAAATGTCTTTCGCTTACTCAATCATCATGACTATTGTTTTATTGTATTCGATATTTTGATCTTAAGCGTGGTACAAAACTAAAAAAAACATAATATGGATTCGAACAAACTGAAAAGGCGTCTGTTATTCGAACAGACTGATGCTAATGCCAACAACTCTATTACTGTTTACATTTTATATTTGTTCATGTATCATTTGTTAATGACGAAACTAAAAGACCGCATTCACTTTCAGACAATTGAATCTGACATCTAAACGTTTACAGCTTTCTAATTGTGAACTTTCCATTTCTAAAAAGCAGCATTCCAGCAGCACCTGGATCTCCCAATTGATACGATATTCCCTTGTTTGCATTTCCCATCATGATTGTCTTGACAGAGGGTTGCTGCTCACAAGGAAGCTATTAAACCAAGAGTTCCAAATGGTGAAGTTGAAATCATCCCTTTGTAAATTTTACGGACGCCATCACGAGTTGGTTGACCGTTATGGAATAACCGTTTCACAAATGATATCGGATATGTTCCTTTCGTCATAAATACAAGCCCCTTTCCTTCCATGAATGAGACCTACCGAATTGGACTATTTACCGGATTTGTTATCACATAAGCAACACGACGGGTGCCACATGTGGAGCAGGATCTGCTTACCCTTCCGGAGCACCTGAGATCACCCTAGTATTTTGGTGGGGTTCGTGTTGTTTATTTTTTGGTTTTTCTATGTTGTGTCATGTGTGCTGTTGTTTGTTTGTCTTTTTCATTTTTAGCCATGGCGTTGTCAGTTTGTTTTAGATTGATGAGTTTGACTGTCCCTTTAGTATCTTTCGTCCCTCTGTTGCTTTTGTTAAATCGAACAAACTGAAAAGGCGTATGTAATTCGAACAGACTGATGCTAATGCCGACAACTCTATTACTGTTTATTTGTTCATGTATTATTTGTTAATGACAAAACTGAAAGACCGCATTCACTTTCCGACAATTGAATCTGACATCTCGACGTTTGAATGTTTTTTTGAACTGTTTCAAAAATACTAAAATAAAATACCGAGCTCCAAGTGTAATTCCAAACGAAGTGTCGTTTATTTAATGGCACAATCAAATGCTTTAGAGAAAGAAGAACCTTTTCATCAAGGTAGCGACGATCTTGGAAATATCATTGGTTCATCTTTCTTCTAAGACACTGGTGATGTTTCATAAATTATGAGTAGCAGCTAAAAGCTCTTGAATAAAGAGTTTGCAATTGGTTAGACAGGATGACAATCTGGTCGTAAACAATGTGTTTATCATTTACCTGTATTTGTATCTTTAACAAACACATTAAAACAAATAAATAAAAACAATATAATACCAAACAGTTGTCCATCGATTGGTAATCTGACCAGTTCCTCAATACCATTTTCGATTGCTACTTTTCTAGATGTAGATGTTGCTACTTTAACCACGTTGTTACATAAGACCGACCATAGTCCAGGTTTGATTTTGTTTTCTAATTTATCAATAACAGTTTGTTCAACTATTTTCTTCGTAGTCCTGACCACAACGACGTCACCTATAGGTGGTTCTTGTTGTTCAGAAACAATATAAAACGTACAATAGTTCCTTTTCTTGTTATGGTTGAATATGATGTGTTCTTTTGAACTTCTAATTGTGTCTATCTGAAAATTTCCTTCTAAGGAAATCTAAGATTAGAAAAAAAAAAGATATATAAATAAAGACAACAATATTGTACTGCTGTTCGAAATTATTAAATCGATTGAGAAAAAAATCTTGGTTACAATCCAAAACTGAAATAGACACATCAAATATAAGACTACGTGTACGACACAACAGAAACATAACGTAAACATGTAACAGACACAGCAACGAACTTTAATAACAATGGCCATTTTCCTGACTTGGTACAGGACATTTTAAGAAAACAAATGGTGGGTTGAACCTGGTGTTGCCGCTAGCCAAACCTCTCACTTTTATGATAATGTTAAATATAACATTAAAATGTACACTTTACATGACAGCACTACAATACAAGTAAATGCAAGAACATGCAGGACAAAATAATACCGTAAAACATCCCAAATATTAAATACGCAGTCAGTGAGTTTCATTTAAGATAAAACCAGAGATCTTAACTGTCATTTGTTTGATGTATACGTGATAAAACATTTGTACTTCGACATGAACATTATTCAAGAAGTATCAAAATCACTTCTTATATCGTTCAATATAAATATAGTCATTTTTATAAATTTACTGTTTGTAAAGTATGAATTATTCGAAATACTATGGATTGTCGTATCAAAGGGATAAATGACCTTGGTCGTATTTGGGACAAGTTTCTGAAGATAGGGCCCTCAATGCTCCTCAAATTTAAATTTGTTTGATTTTATAAATATCTGAGCTTCACAAAAAAATCTTATGTATATGAAACGTTCATATGGCGTATCAAATTATAAGCCTTTAAAAAATAATTAGATAAGCAATTTTGGTGAGAAACATTTTCGGAAAAGAAATAAAATATCTTGATGATGCTATAGAAAACCACGATTTGTCAATCGTTTCTTTATTTGCAATTTTGTGTTAATTCTGTCTTTTTATTGGTTAAAGCACTACATGTAAAGGGAAACACATATAAACATTGTTCTAATTTAAAGGTATAGGTTTCCAAACTAACATTGTGTAATTCAGAATCAACATTAGATTTCTTCCTTTCATAGAGTAAGTATATGTAATAGAGAAGTACTACGTGACACTGAAACAGGTATCTTATATAGCATATTAAGTACGTTTTTACAGTCTGTTTTCTGTGAACACCAAAAAAAGAAATGCAAACATTGAAAACAATGTATTACAATAACCGAAATGAACATATAGTTTAGACTGGAAGCGAAGCATGTAAGTACACTTATGGACAGCTTAAAACTAGTATATGATGGTATTTAGCGAATGTAATTCAAAAACGAACATAATTATAGAAATATACCTTTAGCTTTTCCCCATCTTGAATTACACCGTCTCTGTATTCTATTGTCTGCAGTCTAAACCCCTTTTGTCTCCAAAATTTCCTTCTCTTTTTTCCAAAATGTTTCAATGCTATTTCAACTATTAAGGTCAATTTATTATCTGTCTCTTTCTTCAGACCTGCAAATATCTCTGTCGGTCTGTATTGGAGAACAGCCAACGTTGCGGATTTTGCACTGTTCTGGAAATTTTTCTTTGATCCAACAGCAAACCTGATTCCAACAAAAACATGCATTATCATAAAGGAATAATTATCATAGTAACTGCGTAACCGATTGCAGCAAACATTATGTTGCAAAGAAAGATAACATTATTTGTTGTATGCCTCATGTGCTGAAGATTGATAAGCATATCACATACACTACACCACATACTGCAATTTAGCGAATTAGCTATTGACTATAATATAACTTTAAGACATGAACTGATTCATCTATGTTGATAGTTTTTCAGCTCTAAAATGTAACCGAAATGAAATGTTTTGAACTCAAAAACACAACTTATTTTCATGACAAAAGATACATACACAAAACCATATTCATATTAGAGTCATGACATACATTTTTATCGAAAAAAATATTGAACCCGGAATTGAGAAGTTGAATTTATCTCGGATAACTTCTAGAATAGAGGGACAGGTAAACATATGAACTAATGATTAAGCAACACGAAGCATGATGTTAGGCAGGCTTAGAATTATTTGTTTTAAGTTTGATTAGATAGATGAACTTTGAGTTATCTAGTGAGATGGTCAATTGTCGTTCTTTCTGAAATTATCGTGTTCTGAGTTAAGCACAATACGAACAAAAAAATGCATGTAGAGGATATTTGTTTATTCCGATGCGGATGTAGATAGCATGTCCTCTAAAAGTAACAATATTTTGTTTTGCACAAAATACGATTTATCACTCATTCATACAACCTTCTGACGTCAACGTTGACTACCCATTTGAATGGTTTTGAGGTTTTGCTGTGTTTATAATGTCTAAGATATGTTAGCGGTATATTGTTCTTTTCACATACCAACATGTGATAAAAACCTACCATGTAAAATGTTCTGCACTGAATGATATCATGTTCCCTTCAATTTTTACATTTGTTGGACAAATTTCCCAATCTTTCTCTGTTTCTGGAATATCTTTATGTGAGGCTATTATTATTAGGTCATCGACAGATACAGTCAGTGAATGCAGAGGAAGTTTCACATTTACAGGTTTGGCAGGTTGGATTTTAGTCTGCATTGTTAAATCTATGACATTGGTGAACAAGACCGTTTCCTCACTGTTCCAATCATTCGTATTAGCCACCTCAAATGGAAAATCGATGCATTTTGATTTTTTAATTACAATTATTTTTGAAGTAATAATACAAAAAGTCGCTACAACATTATTTGTTAAAACCTATTAGCAACTATAAAATTAGATATCTATCTAAAAATCCTTCTCAAGAAATAAAAAATTGCTATATGGCAAATTGAAGAACAAAACACTCATTTTTGAAACATTTACAAAAAGACTTTATAAAAAGATTGCTTGCAATACAATCATTATGATAAAAATTATGATGGTAAAAAAACAGATTTATGTTTGTGTTCACATTAAAAAAAAACACTAATAATTAGATACTTATAGAAATATTTTTCTGTATTCTTATCAAATCATTTTTATACATCCTACATTAAGCATTAATTTTCCTGGTGACTTAAATGCTCCATCGGGTATGTTGATTTCTGCACTACTTTCTGATTGAGGAATAATTTTGACTGCTTCTTGCGTAACGTCAAACTCTTCTTGCCGAAGCTGTGATAATACAACGAACGTGGCCGTCTTCATTCTTGTTAAGTCTATTTTTATATTAAATTCCGTATACTGAAAAAAGTATTAGTGTCGATATAGATGCCTTAGTTTACATACATTAAATTCCAATAAAATAGAACTACAGCTATGGGTGGTAAACTGATGGAGTTATAACCGAACGACTTAAGATGCATTGTTTTTAGGCATATATCGGTTTGTAGTAAATAATAGATTAAAGATATATTTGATTACATAAATGCCGATACCATGACGTTATACCAATTGAAACATGTTCAAACATAAGAATAAAAAGAATGAAAATATAAATTTAAAAGATACAGATAATAAAATCACTAACATAACTTGTCTGTGTTAAACGTACAAACACAGAAAACCCCACCAGAAAAAAAAGATATGAATAGGAAAACCCCAAAAAGGGTGATTAGTTCAGAGCTTTTCAACAACCTAAATAAGTAAGATAGTCAAAATAAACCAAAGTTTTAAGGTTCATTTCTGTTTAAGTTTGCATAACAATTGATAATATATATATATCATCTGAGAAATCACTGCCTACATCAGTTTGACAATCAAGCCCAGTCTCTTAATTTAAGGAATATAGTACAGTCTCGTGTCAACAAGAAAATGTGTTTGCTTTCGAACTTTTTTCAGATTGTTATATTGATTTGATAGGAGTAAAAAAGATAATCACTATTGACCCAAGAAAGAGTACATACATCTGACTTTAATTGAACAAATGGTGATTTAAACAAACTAACCTCTTCTGGGTGCTCTCCGTCTGTAAATGACTGACCTGAAATATTGCCCTCTACAAAACCTTCTAATGGCATTATTACAACCAGCTGATTTTCTTCAACAAATCCTAGCACAGAGATGTCCAACTTTAAACATGTTGGAGTGTCACCCCATGTTTTAATTTCATAAACATCGCTGAAAATTCGGTCTTCAGAACCAAGATGTAATGAAATTTCAGTGTACTCTGGGATAATTTTTGAACAACATAAAAAAAAGTTGGTGCTAATATTGTCGGTATTGAGTGTGATGTCTTTGAATAATGAAATATCTTCACCAGGATTCACGTAGCAGACTCCAAAAGCATTGTTTCTACAATAAAAATACCTTTACTTTGATATTTTAATTGCAAAACGACTTATAGATACATATTTTCCATAATTTAACAGCTATCATTGTTCATTAAAAGTAACAGTTTCAGTAAGTTTTCGTATTTGTTATCATAAATAATAAAATATGCTATTGAACATATCACATATTATACAGAGCAAAGCAAAGGTATAATCAAAGTAAAGAGACCAAACTCAGCATAATCCAAATTAATGCACTTAAAATGATGTTGGTATATTATTATCTCAAAAGCAACAAGGGAAAACAAGAAGTATACATTATATCAGTTTGCAGAAAGATAAGTTTGCTTCATGATTTAAACATGTCAGCGGTTACAACCACTTAGATTTTAAATAGTTTTCCAAGGTACCAGGATTATAATTTTGTACGCCAGACGCTAGTTTCGTCTACATTTTGTACATAAGACTCATCAGTGACGCACATATCAAAATATTTATAAAGCCAAAAAAAGTACAAAGTTGAAAAGCATTGAGGATCCGAAATTCCAAAAAGTTTTGCCAAATACAGGTAAGGTAATTTATGCCCGGAATAAAAAACAATCCTATGTTTTTTCAAAAAAATTTAATGTCAACAGGAAATTTATATAAATGACCATATTATTGATATTCATGTCAACACCGAAGTGTTAACTACTGGGCTGGTGATACCCTAGGGGACTAAACGTCCACCAGCAGTAGCAATGTCAGATACTTGAAGATGTGGATGATATTTGCTGTTATAGTAAAATTGAAATCACAAAAATACTTAACTTCCTGGAAAATTCGAGAACTAAAGTTCCTATTCAAATGACAAAATTTAAAACACAAATACAACAAACGACTAGATAACAACTATCACTATATTCAAACATTCATTTATCAACACAATCAAGTAAACAAACATCTGGTCTACTCAGTCCACATCATCATTAAATGCTGTCAAAACCGATATGAAAAGCATTTACTAAGTGTTACGAGATATGTTTAGGGTCTGTTACGGAGTTGTTATACTGCTTACAAATATATATCAAAGTTCAGACTTATCATTTGAGTTTTCGATATAAAAATTTAAATATTTACAGTATTATTATGATTATTGACAGTTTATCCTGTTCCTCAGAAACTCTGAATAATCCCTCAAAAATAAAATATAATCGTTTGCATATTGTTGTATATTACAATACCCATAATTGTTCTCGGCTTCTCGTTCTAGTTGGTTTATTAATACTCTCATTATTTTCTGGTCTTCTTTGTTAAGAATATCGACATCAACACCTCCAACTGTCCAATCATCAATCGTTACTGATGATCCTAAACTACAAAGTAATTCTACAACCGCAGCGTCTTTTTTTGCAACTGCTATGTCTAAGGGACTTTGTCCTTTCTGAAAAAGAAGTATTACTTTTGAAAAAAAAATTAGTTAAGTCAGCTGCATCTAAATTAAAGAAAGAGATAACCAAGCAGATTTATTTACACAATGATTTTTATACTATATGATCTAATATCTGGTGACTTTTTTCCGAATTTCGGTTTACACCAGAAAACAAGATCAAATCTTAATCGTTTAACAAGTAATAATTATCAAATTAAACCATTACAATAATGTACTGAACGGATAGTATCTATTGACATCAAATTCAAAACAATCCATAATTATTGTTTATGTGTGTATTACTGTTATAGACAGGAATCGTTTTAATCCAATTAGCCAATTGAACGGTAGGCCGCTTTTTTTTTCGTTATGCCAAATCATGATGTTATAATGTAATTGAATAACAATTGGCAAAGCCAAAAACAAACAAAAACATGTATAAGCAGTCATGTAAATTTTTCATCAATATAAAAAATGTTCCATAATTGTACAACTGTATTTTCGTACATTACATGATCTTTATAAATCACACTAAAGCCTAACCACAACAAATATAACATATTTTCCATAACTATACAATTGTATTCTCGTACATTACATGATCTTCATATTTCACACGAAAGCCTTACCACATGTAACTTATTCATAAATATAAAATATGTTCCATAAGTATACAATTGTATTATCGTACAGTACATGATCTTCATAATTCACACGAAAGACTAACAATGTTAAATGTCAAAATAAGATTGACATTTAACTTGAACCCTAGTTAACAATGATAATAATATTGTGTAAGGTGGTTGTGGTGTCTTTCGCCATCTTGGATTGTGAAAAACAAAGAACCTATTGTCCAGATTTTATAACAAGTTAGCAAAATTTGATGCAGGAATGCCGATATTTAATGTGAATTTTAATATAAAAGAACCAATTTATAAGAATATATTTTATTTCATATCGGTTGAGAATAAGATTCTCTTATTGGATAAAAAGGGGTCACATGCCATTTATTATTCTTCAGTAATAAATTCCATCGGTCATTAACAGAACAAAACGGATCAGAAAACCGGTCGTTAACAAACTTTTACATGATAATGACCGGTGGGGCGTGGTTTCCGTCTGATAATGACCGTTGGGGCGTGGTTTATCTGTTAATGACCGATGGGGCGTGGTTTCTCTGTTTAGAGAGATGTACCTTTTTAAAGCATGTTCCTGTTTTTAATATTATATTTCAGTTGTTGAATTGTTTATTATATGTTTTCGTTAATAATAAAATTAAAGAGATCTTGATTAAGTATTTATATACTGAAAAATTGCACAAAAATGAATAGCAGTATTACTACGACTGGTCTTTACTCTTTGCCAATGAAATCGTACAACTACTCGAGTTCGCTTTAGGCATTTTGAATTTATGAGAATTTTCAAAAACATGGTTTCTCAATGAAATAAACATAATAGTTCTTGAAAAACTGGTCATCATCGTGATACATTGACTGCTCGTAGGACAGTGGTATTGACTGCGACAGTGATAATGAACTCGCCTTCGGCTCAGTCATTATCACTATCTTATTCAATACCACTGTCCTGTGGGCAGTCCATGTATCACGATAATGACCAGTTTTTCAAGAACTATTATATAAATATTATATTATATACTTAGATTTTTACAAGTGTAGATTTTTTTTTAAATGTTTTTAAATTGACATTTTAAGGGGAGGTTACTCTAAAACAGTGCATTTTCTGAAGGAATCTACATGGATTTTTCCTATTTTGCATTTTAGACGGAAAAAGCGCACGGTGACCCTATCTTTTCTTTTGATATTCTTAAAGCATTGTCTGAGAGCTATATTTTCCTAATTTATTTACAATTCTATCATTTTGTTTAGTTTCTAATCACAAAATGGTGTTTTTTCCTGTATATTCCATACACAATGTGTCATTTTGTCACAACCTGTAGCTTGCCAAAATGCGCGGTGACCTATCATTTTCATTATATTTTTGTACATCTATCAATAAGTAATACGTTTTGGCTAAGTATGAACAAATTCTCTCATTTTTATTTTAGACTCCCAAACCACTTTAAGTTAATTTGTTTGTGTAAACGTTATGGTCTGCCTAGTGTTCACGGCAAATATGACTGTCCGTATGCAATATCTATCAGCTGTGCTTTTATTCCCAACAACAATCTTAAACTAATCAGACAATACTTGTCATTAGTCATACAACTTGACAGTGTGATATTGATGAACTGTTCCAATTCTGTAGCATGCATCAGTCGATCGACATCATAAAAGGTCGAATGATAACAACAACAACTTTGTTGACAGCAAAAGTAAGGAACTCGTTTATTAAGTAGAAAATAAGAAAACATATTTTTTTCAAAAAGCCGAACTCAAAGGAAATTCTAAACGGAATGTCAACAAGCAAATGTCATTATCAAAAGCTAAAACATCGCAAACGAACATTGGCATTTATACTTCATCTTCCTGGATCTAACACCTGTCATATCACTGACTTGGTATATGCATGTTAATATATATATAAATAAAATATATATAACAAATTGTGGATTAAATATAGACTTTTAATAACATATATATCTTTTATCTCTCTTGAGTAATGGTAATATGTTCAACCAGATAAAAGCTGTTTATAACTAGTGCTCTTGTTACCAATGCATCAGACGATGGCATACCAAAATATTGGTAATAATAAAACACATTCCCATGCCTTTTATACACTCAGTATATGTTTACAAAATTATCATTTATAATATGTTATTCCTGTCGAACATTGTAAGAGATGTCAGCTTTATCTTTGTTCCTGTTGATTTTAGCCCTATGCACTTTATTTTTTCAGTATAGATTCATGTTAAAGTTTTACTTACATTGTTGACAACATTTATTGTTGAATTAAAGGCTACCAGCGCTACAACTGATTCAATGTTTGAATTTTTCACAGCTTTGAATAACGCAGTTTCACCCTCCTGATAATTGAAATAAATGTACACTGACAGTGTAAACAGCTATGCAATGAGATTACATTCTTATGTATTCAATATTGATTTCAATGTCCTTTTAGATTTAATAATAACAGTAATAATTGTTAAATAATAATCAAATATGCCAGGCATATAATCTAATACATAAGACCCATTTTTCGTCTACAAAAGACTCTTCAGTGACGTTTGATCAAATAAGTCAAAAGGCCGAAAAAGAAACAATTTGTAAACAGAAAATAAGTTTTTCCTTATAAACATGTTCATGATGTAGCTCGGGTTTTCTTTGACTCAAAACACATATCCAAATTTGTATGTACAATTCGTAAGAAAGTATATTCCTTCCAGTTCACTTTTTTTGTCTTGAAATGGTGCTGTGTATGTCTCTTATCATAAATATGATTGCTACGCACTTTTCGCTAAGATAATTGACTACTTCTTGCTTGGTCAAGGCAATTAAAGTCTGCTGATTTGTTAGTTAAAACTTTTTGAAAATTACCATTGGTAACTACAATACTTTCCGTATTTATGAATGTGATCTACCGAATAAGACTATTGACTGGATTTGTAATAACAAAATTAACACGACGGGTGCTCACCCTTTCAAAGCAGCTGAGATCACCCCAGTTTTTTGTGTTGCTTTGTCTTTAATTTTCTATGTTGTGGCTTCTGTACTATTATGTTTCTGTTTGTCTTTTAAGGATTAAGCCATGGCGTTGTCAGTTTGTTTTCAATCTATGATTTTGACTGTCCCTCTGGTATATTTTCCCCTCTACCGTCCATTGCAAAGCACATGAAATATTCTGTTTTATTTTTATTTTTATGTTTATTAGGCCTTTTCTCCTTTAGCCATGTTGCTTAATGTCCATTCGTTTTATTTTGAATGTCTATTTTGTATGTTCTATATTTATTATGTGATTATTACTATTACCTGAATCAAGTTTGCTCTTGAACATTGTTTTTGATCGAACTTGCATTGTTTTGGTTCTGTCAAACTATTTACCTCATCTCTTTGTTCAATGTCAACTCCATGCTGTGCTGCTGCGACAATTATTTCTGACAATCCTTCAGAACTTGCATAATGCAGACAGGTACATCCATTCTGATTAGATAAGAGCAAACAATTGATACACTACACAAATTGTTCGTTAAGATTTTTATCACAAATTGAAGAATTTCAATTATTTTAAATAGTATCAATATTTAATTCAGGAATCCGTGTTACACATGATTTAGAAAATTTGGTAGCATTTCGTATCTTAAAAATAAAATTGAAAATAAACTTTTTAGATAAAACATGTTGTTTAATCCTTCAATACCTCATCCGCATATTCTAAATCAGATCCTCCTTTGATTAGTTCTATTGCCTCTTTGCACTTTTTCGTCCTTACCAGTGATATCAGTTCCATTTTAAAATTACTGGATATACGTTATCTGTTATAAAATCCAAAGCAAAAAGGAGTATACATTCATACTAAACGATCAACTGCACTTAGAATACGGCAAATTATTCAAAACTCAAACATTATTATAACAAACATAATGGGGAAAATCTAAACAACGGTTTCAACTACTCAAACATTTCACCAATGTTCATCCTCTACAGGAACGACACTCCAAATAGGCATTTGTGGAGCAGGATCTGCTTATCCTTCCATAGCACATACGTGGAGATCATGTTGCTCAGTCCTTAGTTTTCTATGTTGTTTCTTGTGTACTTTTATTTTTCTGCTTGTCTTTTTTATTTTTAGCCATAGCGTTGTCAGTTTATTTTCGATTAATGAGTTTGATGGTTCCTCTTGTATCTTTCGCCCCTCTTTTGCTCACATAACAATATTGCTTGTCAAGACTTGTACATGTATGTATTCATCGCATTCAAGAGTAAAAATAATCATAGGAATTGAAGTGAAGGTTTACCTAAAAATAACTAGGAATCTTACCATAACATGTGCGATATTTTCTCAAGCACCTAAAGTAAGAGTGTTATAACGTCTATACACAGAGCATTTATGCAAGAGTGATACTGTTTCATGTATATTCGTTCTAAACACGAAGAAACTTGATAGTTGTGTGATACCATATTACTAATAAAATGCATGTTGGATTTTTATCTGTTTCTTTCTTTTTGCAATATTTTCAGTAAAATCGTCACGTACGCATAAAATATTAAACAAATTGATCGTAAAACAAGCAATACGTGATAGTGTTAAGACACATGTTATCGCACAATTCGTTGATTTACTTGACCTCAAATGTTGTTTGTTTGTTGTTAATTGCTCTTTCATCAATCTGTACACACATCACACTTCCAGTTGTTTTTACATATGCTACAACTATCATATCTTATATTAATTTACCTCAGTTTTGGTATATCAGAATTGAACAAATATTAAACTATGTGAAAGAGAACTAAAATTAATAAAAATCGTCCTTTGTTTCTTAAAATATAATTACATCACTTCTTATATATGTCACCATAACTTCATAACATTGAAAACAGTAAATCAAATAAAGTTTTGCGTACGATTTGCATTATTGGAGCACACACTGTACATGCATAATATATTAAGATTATCACTTCTTTTTTAAATCAATTTGAACTAAAACATACATACAGGTAATTATTTTCTCTCTTCACATACTTTACAACTGTTGTTAATGAAGTTGGAGCCTCAGTAATCATACGAAAATCTGTAGACATATTAAAACAATTATACAAAAAACGATATTGGATATATGACTATATGTAAAGATCAAATACGATCGTAACTATCGAAAATTAAAAAGACACTACCAAGGACAATATAATATGTCAATGTTCAAATACCGAATAAGCGATTGTAACGGATCAAACATTTAAAACAAAACCCACATTATATATATATATATATATATATATTGTTTGATTGATAATGCCAAAGAAAGTATAATTGAACCATATATTAATAGTTGACTGCTCTATAATCAATGATAATATGTTCATAATATTTATATTTGTAGTATGATAAAGACACATGTTTGATTCTGTCAATAAAGTATAATAAATCCCTACGGCCACATGTGTGACCTAATAAAATGTGCGAATATTTATTTACCTCAGGAACATATTCCCCGCAGATAGAAAAGTGCATGTAATGTATGTTTCACTTTAATGCGTTGTTTTGATTGGCTACCATCAAGTTCGTGTCATTTTGAATTAAACTTTATAATAATCGTGTTTTTATGATTATAGCGAAAACAAATGTAATCATTATCAGTATATATTTGTATTCTCCTTTTAAAATTGCCATACAGTAGAGTTGTAAAAACGTTGACTATACGAACATTTCTAGAATGTAGCGCTTTATACAAAATGAACATTGGTCAACGATTATACACTCTTATGAATTTACAAAAAGAGCATCCATTCCTTCAGTAAATGTTACTTTTTTTTTTAAATTTATATGCATTTTCTACCTGTAAACATATGTCATAGCTTAATTAAGCAGAAAAAGGTTGTAATTCCCTTATCTACAATGCATCATGGGAAACACTCGTTTATAACACAAAATGAATATTAAAATATGATGTAAAATTCAAACAAAGATTAACTAAAACACTGGTAATATAATTTAAAGAAAAAGTTATTCATTGTATTAACTGCTCAGGCGAATAACTTCAAACGACTCGTAAGTTTATCGACAAATTGGACAATGGAAACTAGATATAGTTACTGCTGTGCGTTTTAAATTGTAACACGTTAAAAAAAAAAAGGGAAAATAAATAATTCCCATTTTGGCCCGGTTTTGATATTAACTTTTTACATGAAGAATATGTACATTAATTTGTACAATAAGGACATTAAATACAAAAATAATCATAAATTCGTTAGATTCTTCTCATTTTATTTGGAAGAGAGTTTTGATACTCAAAGATAGTTACTTCAATTTGTATAAAACAGATTTTTTTCCACCTTAAATCGTATGTTTACTTCTATAACAGTCTAATCTAAAGAGTATTGACACTCTTTGTTGTATGGTGTTCTTTTATTTCTTGACTTCAAGAGCACGGCCTAGTACTATAAGTACCATGTATAATACCACAAAGTACTACTACTCTAGTTATAGCTCTTTTTACTAAAGAGTATCAATACTGCTCACATTTTTCAAAAATAGCAATACTCGAAAAAGCGTTACCTACCTCCAAAGTTAGAAAACTCCTGTGATTATTTTTCTAGAACCATTTTTTAGCATCTAGACTAGAGTTTTTTTTTTGACAGAGTATCGATACTCTTTGTAACTGTTTTCTAATTTAAGAGATTCGAAATTCTTCAAAACAGGTTTCTACAATGAGCATAATTAGAGTATTGATACTTTTGGAAATAGATTTCTAACTTGAGAGAATCAATATGCTTTTAAAAGATTTTCTACCTTGAGAGTATCGATACTCTTTTAAACAGTTATCCACCTCGAGAGTATCGATACTCTTTGAAATAGGTTTTATACCATGAATATATTGAGAGTATCGTTTTATACCATGAATATATTGAGAGTATCGATACTCTTTGAAATAGGTTTTATACCATAAGTATATTGAGAGTATCGATACTCTTTGAAAAATGGTATTTACCTCGAGAGTATCGATACTCTTTTAAACAGCTTTCTACTTTGGATATCCATACACTTTTAAAAGGTTTCTACCATGAGCATATTCAGAGTATCGATACTCTTTTAACACATAGTATGATTAGAGTATCGATACTCTTTTAACACGTGTTCCTACTTTGAGTATGATGAGAGTATCGATACTCTTTTTAAACATGTTTCTACCTTGGGTATTATGAGAGTATCGATATTATTTTATCTATTTTACGTTTTAAAAAAAACCATGGAAAGATTTTGAAAAAAAATAAGGACTAATATAAGACTATCCGAGATATTTATTGCTGCCTTCGGTCCATAGATACGAATGGAGTACACTAAAAAGTCGCAAAAGTTGAACTTTGAACATTAAATCTTTTAAAGCATGACAGCGTATAGCATCATGATGGATTGAGTAAAGTTCCCGAGAAAAAATGCAACCAAAATGTAACGGCGTGAGACGGACAGCAACACATTCAAATGTATTGCTTCTTTCTATGTGGTAAAAACAAGAATATAAATGAAGTTCATAATTTTTATATACTAAGTAACATGAACCCCATCAAAAACAGGAGGTATCTCAGGTGCTCCGGAAGGATAAGCAGATTTATTCCACATGTGGCACCTGTCGTGTTGCTCCGGTTAAAAGGGTCTCAATGACTATCAAAACAATAGAATATATATTATTATGTAACATTGACTGGAGAGAGTTCTATTTCGATTCTTTGAACATCATTCAAAAAGAGTCGAGCATTGATGCGTGTAAAAGTACTACCTTATTAATTGAGAATAATACAACTTTAGACAAGATCGCTATTTTAGTGTCTTGGATTTTCAACTTTTTTAATAGAGTCCCCGTTTAGTGATCATCATCTCCAATAAGGAATAATTTAATTTTGGGTGTAAAGCGTCATCTGATTGGCTGACGTTATTTTGTTATGAACTCATAAACATAATTTAGTCATGTGCCCGTGACGTCATCAACGTTTTTTCATGGTTTTCTACGGTTTAAAATGGAAATTATAAGAAATAACGCGCGTTATTCAGTATGCACCACATTTTTTATGTCTCAAATATATTGTAACTAGATCAACTATGCCACACGCTTCAATATTTAACCTTTATTCTGTATGATTCCACGTTTTATGCATGCAAAATATTAGGAAAAAAACAAATAAATTCATTGTTGTATATAAGTACATATTTTATTGCTTGATCATTATGAACGCTATTTTGAAATAAAGATTAAATATTATATCTTGTATTTTGTGTGTAAACATTACAATGTATAAACTTTTAATCATGTTTGCTTTGATATTAATAAGTTAATCTGATAGAATTAGTACTGTATAATTTAACGGAGACCTATCAAATAACATGATAAAAACAAAAACAAACCTAACGAAGAGAAGAGAAATAAAATATTATACATCATTATACAATATTGTATCTGTTTGACAACTGCACGTTAGAAATAATTGCCGATAGTAATCGTCGATCTCTGCCGTCAATCCAAGTACGATTGATGCCAGATTTTGATATTCTACTTTTAAGATGTGTTTTCAATAATATTTTCTGCAATGTTTTATGAATAAAAAAAAGTTTCACATTACATATGTTCGAAGATGGATAATAAAGTTCCTCAAGACTGATTTCCATATCTGGATTAAAAGGTCCACCAATACTGATTCCTTTAGATCGTGTGTACGTGCCCTCACCCTCAATTATTGACAATAATCTGAAAAAATTAAATGTTATTTTTTGGACAAAATGTTATCAAAATATTTGCAGATGTTGCGTCCTGCAATGACTTGCATTGTATAATACTGTCTGAGAAACTGAAAACTGCTTCACAGTAAAACTGTCTTAAATTGAATCTTTATCTGTATATATCAATTTGAATAAAAAATAATAGAACGGTGCAAAATTACAATGCCTTCAGGAACATGAAATTTAAACCCGATCATATACCCGATATACATGCAACTTTTTTACCATCACAACCACTCTTTCAGAGGTCTGTTGAAAGGTAAACTTTCTGGTCTATCTACTATAGTTTTCTAGAGTTGCTTTAAATTTTCCGAACTATACATGTCGTGCTTACTCATATAGCATATACCTATTGTATATTTTTTAAAGATTTTCTCGCCCTCAGTATGCACGTAATAATTGCCACTGGACATTAAGAATGCCTCACTATACATACAGATTTACGTGTTATTCTGATGGAAACTGTGTCAATTACAATCCACAAATAAACTTAGTGTATGTCAACATCTGTTACAAATTAATATTTACCTTTGAAGCCTCCCACAATAACTTCATCAAGATGTTCAACGTCAGATTGGAATCATGTTTATACTGATAAATAACAGTGAAAACAAATTTTTGATGTGTGCCATGGTTAATGGCACCAGTTACGTGTGTTTTCATTGGAATGGTTGAAGCAAGGTCCTGCAAAATAAAAACATGTTTACATGCTTTTCTATCTGACCTAAGACAATTCAAATTCAGCTCAAATATAAAAATACAATACATGATTGTTTTCCTTCAATCATTTTTTACCATGACGAGTTTTAAAAAAATATCTTTGTTGAAAAATCATCATAAAATAACATACAATTTTGTCTTATTTTGATATCCTGTCCTTTAATGTCGTGATTTTATAATATATACTACAATAACTATGAGTATATAAGGCAGCAACCATTTGATTTTCTGGGGGGGGGGGGGGGGCTATGGTTTTTTTTGGAAAAAAAAGTTTGTTTCCAGTTTTTGGAGAAAAAAATAATTTGTTTTTGATTCTGAGAAAAAAAAATTGTTTGTTTCACCCTCAGCTGCCACTATACATGTATGTAATGATAAAATTGAAAGGAAAAAATTGTTTTCGACTTGTCGCGAAAAAAATAGATTGTTCTATATATGTTAAATATGTCCAGAAAAAAAAATATAGCCCCCCCCCCCCCTAGAAAATCAAATGGTTGCTGCCTAAATAACACATTCAGATGATCTTTTGTTTTGTTAAAATTACTACAACTTATAATAATACAAAAAAATTCCAACCCTTGCATTATTACTAGTATAAAAAGTCCATGGTTACAGAACTGACTAGTAATTTACGTCCCCAGACTAATTATAAATAATAATTTTCCTAGGAATTCAAGTTCATCGTATTCCTAGATAAAAACGTCCATGTCCTTTTTTTATCATAAAAATATTTATGAATCAAATCATTTACATATGAACAATGGAACTTCAAATGTTCTATAATTATTTAAGAGATGTGCATTTTGATTTTTAATAAAATTCATATTCCCAGTCCAATTTTCCTAGAAAATCATGTCCATGTCATTAGGAATATAGTCCCTAGTGTAAACAGTGTATAACTTGCATGTTTTATTTGATACACTTTCCCAATGAAGTTCTTGCTATTACATGCATGAAATATTAAGTAGGGGTATGTTATTACATGTCAAACAAATTTTGGTGCTGAATCTTTATGTTAAGTAGTGAATTGGTCCAGTTCTAAAAGGTCAAATTTTATCACGTATGAAGCTGTCAAACTGAATTTTACACCCCCTTAACACAGAATTGTCAATATTTTGAGTTAGAGCTGGTAGAAGTTTCTATAATTTTGATATTATTTGTCTCACTGGTAGTACACTACACTGTAAAAATCTTTTTGAGAAAGAGCAGGTGCGATTTTTTTAATTTGAATTTATTGTCTAAAAGAAATGCACTACGAAATAACTGTGTTCTCGGGCCATTATTATTCCTAGGTAAAAATGTCCATGCCCTTTATTTTAAAAGGGTTTGAAAAGTGTTGTGTTTTATCATTGTTTAAGAGTTTTGCATCAATTTTTATTGCCTCATCCTTGTAAAAAGATTTGTCTGAAATAAATGTGTTTTTTTTTTATATAAAATGCACACTGTTTAAAAATATTACAGAAACAATTAACCACTAAAAACGTTTCTATATTTATATAGACATATATTGTCTCTAAGCTAGAAATGTTTGTACTTTCGTCTTTTGGAAAAATTGTACGGAGACAAACTACACAATTAAAGACTTATTCTCGGAAGATCTTTTGCATATAAAAGCTTATTCCATCGTAAAAAAGAACACATGATTAAAATTATAAGAATTTTGTCAAAAACATGGACAGTTGAGAATAAAGATATATACAACATGTATAAGTACATGATTATTCATAAATTTTGTTCGTGTCATTTATTTCTCAAAAACATACGTGTACTTATAATGACTGCATGGGCTGCTTTTTAGAATATAATTATGAAAATGAATTAATCTCAATCAAAATGTATCATAAACAAAACTTACTGATCTGATTTTAAAATGACTATAAAACTTCCTCCAAATGGCGTAAAAAGATGTTGTAGACATAAAATTATTGAAAGTTTAATTTCTGTGTCATTTGGTCTCTTGTGGAGAGTTGTCTCATTGACAATCATACCACCTCTTCCTTTTTATATTTAACGGCTGTATATTCTTCAAACACATGTAAGCATCATATAAAAAAAAGAACAAACATGTGTAATATTTCAATTTATTATTGCCGGTTATAGATCACTAAAAGTATTTCATTCGCAACTAATGTTATACAAAAGTCAAATCAATTTTCAAAATAATAATGGTTTCTAGTATGAGTTCTTTAAAAAAAAAAACTATAAACAAAGGTTCATTTTACCATTTCAGATAAAACCAACACAACGACTATGATAATGAAAAAAGTAGGTTCTTTGGCATTAAAGAAAGCTACGAAAAAGTGTGGATGCGAAAGAAAATGTACTTCTAAAAAATTCTATGAAAAAAAAGTTATAAAGAAATTGAGAACATTATATTGAACTCTAGACACGGAAGAAAGGGAGCAGTGGTTTTCTGGAAAATTTGAAGACTTTCAACCATCATCTGAAAGTACATGTAATCAAAGGTTTACTTTTCGTATAAATGTGGTTTGTCAACAAGCATGGTTACAAGGACATGGTATAACATAGAGTAGCTTTTACAGATACAGGACAAAATGGCAGAATAGTAGCCTAACAAGAAACTCGAAAGCGGGCCAGTCTTTCAGTGAACAAAAGCAAGCAGCTATCCATTGGTTGGGAAGAATACATTGCTCAACGTGGAGAAAGGCCACCTCATCAACAGGAAGTCTGGTTGCCTTTTGGAATGCGGAAGACAGAAATCTATATAGCATATAGAAACGAACAGATAATGGATTTCAATAATTTTACATCTTTTTACGCCATTTGGAGGAAGTTTTATAGTCATTTTAAAATCAGATCAGTAAGTTTTGTTTATGATACATTTTGATTGAGATTAATTCATTTTCATAATTATATTCTAAAAAGCAGCCCATGCAGTCATTATAAGTACACGTATGTTTTTGAGAAATAAATGACACGAACAAAATTTATGAATAATCATGTACTTATACATGTTGTATATATCTTTATTCTCAACTGTCCATGTTTTTGACAAAATTCTTATAATTTTAATCATGTGTTCTTTTTTACGATGGAATAAGCTTTTATATGCAAAAGATCTTCCGAGAATAAGTCTTTAATTGTGTAGTTTGTCTCCGTACAATTTTTCCAAAAGACGAAAGTACAAACATTTCTAGCTTAGAGACAATATATGTCTATATAAATATAGAAACGTTTTTAGTGGTTAATTGTTTCTGTAATATTTTTAAACAGTGTGCATTTTATATAAAAAAAAACACATTTATTTCAGACAAATCTTTTTACAAGGATGAGGCAATAAAAATTGATGCAAAACTCTTAAACAATGATAAAACACAACACTTTTCAAACCCTTTTAAAATAAAGGGCATGGACATTTTTACCTAGGAATAATAATGGCCCGAGAACACAGTTATTTCGTAGTGCATTTCTTTTAGACAATAAATTCAAATTAAAAAAATCGCACCTGCTCTTTCTCAAAAAGATTTTTACAGTGTAGTGTACTACCAGTGAGACAAATAATATCAAAATTATAGAAACTTCTACCAGCTCTAACTCAAAATATTGACAATTCTGTGTTAAGGGGGTGTAAAATTCAGTTTGACAGCTTCATACGTGATAAAATTTGACCTTTTAGAACTGGACCAATTCACTACTTAACATAAAGATTCAGCACCAAAATTTGTTTGACATGTAATAACATACCCCTACTTAATATTTCATGCATGTAATAGCAAGAACTTCATTGGGAAAGTGTATCAAATAAAACATGCAAGTTATACACTGTTTACACTAGGGACTATATTCCTAATGACATGGACATGATTTTCTAGGAAAATTGGACTGGGAATATGAATTAATCAAAATGCACATCTCTTAAATAATTATAGAACATTTGAAGTTCCATTGTTCATATGTAAATGATTTGATTCATAAATATTTTTATGATAAAAAAAGGACATGGACGTTTTTATCTAGGAATACGATGAACTTGAATTCCTAGGAAAATTATTATTTATAATTAGTCTGGGGACGTAAATTACTAGTCAGTTCTGTAACCATGGACTTTTTATACTAGTAATAATGCAAGGGTTGGAATTTTTTTGTATTATTATAAGTTGTAGTAATTTTAACAAAACAAAAGATCATCTGAATGTGTTATTTAGGCAGCAACCATTTGATTTTCTAGGGGGGGGGGGGGCTATATTTTTTTTCTGGACATATTTAACATATATAGAACAATCTATTTTTTTCGCGACAAGTCGAAAACAATTTTTTCCTTTCAATTTTATCATTACATACATGTATAGTGGCAGCTGAGGGTGAAACAAACAATTTTTTTTTCTCAGAATCAAAAACAAATTATTTTTTTCTCCAAAAACTGGAAACAAACTTTTTTTTCCAAAAAAAACCATAGCCCCCCCCCCCCCCCAGAAAATCAAATGGTTGCTGCCTTATATACTCATAGTTATTGTAGTATATATTATAAAATCACGACATTAAAGGACAGGATATCAAAATAAGACAAAATTGTATGTTATTTTATGATGATTTTTCAACAAAGATATTTTTTTAAAACTCGTCATGGTAAAAAATGATTGAAGGAAAACAATCATGTATTGTATTTTTATATTTGAGCTGAATTTGAATTGTCTTAGGTCAGATAGAAAAGCATGTAAACATGTTTTTATTTTGCAGGACCTTGCTTCAACCATTCCAATGAAAACACACGTAACTGGTGCCATTAACCATGGCACACATCAAAAATTTGTTTTCACTGTTATTTATCAGTATAAACATGATTCCAATCTGACGTTGAACATCTTGATGAAGTTATTGTGGGAGGCTTCAAAGGTAAATATTAATTTGTAACAGATGTTGACATACACTAAGTTTATTTGTGGATTGTAATTGACACAGTTTCCATCAGAATAACACGTAAATCTGTATGTATAGTGAGGCATTCTTAATGTCCAGTGGCAATTATTACGTGCATACTGAGGGCGAGAAAATCTTTAAAAAATATACAATAGGTATATGCTATATGAGTAAGCACGACATGTATAGTTCGGAAAATTTAAAGCAACTCTAGAAAACTATAGTAGATAGACCAGAAAGTTTACCTTTCAACAGACCTCTGAAAGAGTGGTTGTGATGGTAAAAAAGTTGCATGTATATCGGGTATATGATCGGGTTTAAATTTCATGTTCCTGAAGGCATTGTAATTTTGCACCGTTCTATTATTTTTTATTCAAATTGATATATACAGATAAAGATTCAATTTAAGACAGTTTTACTGTGAAGCAGTTTTCAGTTTCTCAGACAGTATTATACAATGCAAGTCATTGCAGGACGCAACATCTGCAAATATTTTGATAACATTTTGTCCAAAAAATAACATTTAATTTTTTCAGATTATTGTCAATAATTGAGGGTGAGGGCACGTACACACGATCTAAAGGAATCAGTATTGGTGGACCTTTTAATCCAGATATGGAAATCAGTCTTGAGGAACTTTATTATCCATCTTCGAACATATGTAATGTGAAACTTTTTTTTATTCATAAAACATTGCAGAAAATATTATTGAAAACACATCTTAAAAGTAGAATATCAAAATCTGGCATCAATCGTACTTGGATTGACGGCAGAGATCGACGATTACTATCGGCAATTATTTCTAACGTGCAGTTGTCAAACAGATACAATATTGTATAATGATGTATAATATTTTATTTCTCTTCTCTTCGTTAGGTTTGTTTTTGTTTTTATCATGTTATTTGATAGGTCTCCGTTAAATTATACAGTACTAATTCTATCAGATTAACTTATTAATATCAAAGCAAACATGATTAAAAGTTTATACATTGTAATGTTTACACACAAAATACAAGATATAATATTTAATCTTTATTTCAAAATAGCGTTCATAATGATCAAGCAATAAAATATGTACTTATATACAACAATGAATTTATTTGTTTTTTTCCTAATATTTTGCATGCATAAAACGTGGAATCATACAGAATAAAGGTTAAATATTGAAGCGTGTGGCATAGTTGATCTAGTTACAATATATTTGAGACATAAAAAATGTGGTGCATACTGAATAACGCGCGTTATTTCTTATAATTTCCATTTTAAACCGTAGAAAACCATGAAAAAACGTTGATGACGTCACGGGCACATGACTAAATTATGTTTATGAGTTCATAACAAAATAACGTCAGCCAATCAGATGACGCTTTACACCCAAAATTAAATTATTCCTTATTGGAGATGATGATCACTAAACGGGGACTCTATTAAAAAAGTTGAAAATCCAAGACACTAAAATAGCGATCTTGTCTAAAGTTGTATTATTCTCAATTAATAAGGTAGTACTTTTACACGCATCAATGCTCGACTCTTTTTGAATGATGTTCAAAGAATCGAAATAGAACTCTCTCCAGTCAATGTTACATAATAATATATATTCTATTGTTTTGATAGTCATTGAGACCCTTTTAACCGGAGCAACACGACAGGTGCCACATGTGGAATAAATCTGCTTATCCTTCCGGAGCACCTGAGATACCTCCTGTTTTTGATGGGGTTCATGTTACTTAGTATATAAAAATTATGAACTTCATTTATATTCTTGTTTTTACCACATAGAAAGAAGCAATACATTTGAATGTGTTGCTGTCCGTCTCACGCCGTTACATTTTGGTTGCATTTTTTCTCGGGAACTTTACTCAATCCATCATGATGCTATACGCTGTCATGCTTTAAAAGATTTAATGTTCAAAGTTCAACTTTTGCGACTTTTTAGTGTACTCCATTCGTATCTATGGACCGAAGGCAGCAATAAATATCTCGGATAGTCTTATATTAGTCCTTATTTTTTTTCAAAATCTTTCCATGGTTTTTTTTAAAACGTAAAATAGATAAAATAATATCGATACTCTCATAATACCCAAGGTAGAAACATGTTTAAAAAGAGTATCGATACTCTCATCATACTCAAAGTAGGAACACGTGTTAAAAGAGTATCGATACTCTAATCATACTATGTGTTAAAAGAGTATCGATACTCTGAATATGCTCATGGTAGAAACCTTTTAAAAGTGTATGGATATCCAAAGTAGAAAGCTGTTTAAAAGAGTATCGATACTCTCGAGGTAAATACCATTTTTCAAAGAGTATCGATACTCTCAATATACTTATGGTATAAAACCTATTTCAAAGAGTATCGATACTCTCAATATATTCATGGTATAAAACGATACTCTCAATATATTCATGGTATAAAACCTATTTCAAAGAGTATCGATACTCTCGAGGTGGATAACTGTTTAAAAGAGTATCGATACTCTCAAGGTAGAAAATCTTTTAAAAGCATATTGATTCTCTCAAGTTAGAAATCTATTTCCAAAAGTATCAATACTCTAATTATGCTCATTGTAGAAACCTGTTTTGAAGAATTTCGAATCTCTTAAATTAGAAAACAGTTACAAAGAGTATCGATACTCTGTCAAAAAAAAAACTCTAGTCTAGATGCTAAAAAATGGTTCTAGAAAAATAATCACAGGAGTTTTCTAACTTTGGAGGTAGGTAACGCTTTTTCGAGTATTGCTATTTTTGAAAAATGTGAGCAGTATTGATACTCTTTAGTAAAAAGAGCTATAACTAGAGTAGTAGTACTTTGTGGTATTATACATGGTACTTATAGTACTAGGCCGTGCTCTTGAAGTCAAGAAATAAAAGAACACCATACAACAAAGAGTGTCAATACTCTTTAGATTAGACTGTTATAGAAGTAAACATACGATTTAAGGTGGAAAAAAATCTGTTTTATACAAATTGAAGTAACTATCTTTGAGTATCAAAACTCTCTTCCAAATAAAATGAGAAGAATCTAACGAATTTATGATTATTTTTGTATTTAATGTCCTTATTGTACAAATTAATGTACATATTCTTCATGTAAAAAGTTAATATCAAAACCGGGCCAAAATGGGAATTATTTATTTTCCCTTTTTTATTTTTAACGTGTTATAGTTGGAAATATTTGTTACACTTGTATGACCTATAAATATAGTGTTTTGTACTTCCTAAATTTGTCTATGAAAAAAAAAATCAACAAAAAACGTAATTACTTGCAAAAATATTCAAATTCGGATCACGTAACCATCTGTGTCTAATACGCTTCCGGTATTTGAAACTAATTACGGATTCAGACTTTGAAAAATCATGATAATTTTCTGGATTTCTTTTACGATATCAAAACAAAAAGGAAAAAAAAAATCCAACCTACCGACAATATTTTGAAACTGATGTTACCGGAAACAAGATTCAGCAACTTGAGTATGTCAACAGATTAAGAGTAGCGTCAACGGTCATTGGAATACAAACGGGGTTGATCATTGATGAAGTGTTTTACATTTTTATAATTTATTATCCAATTAACACTGAATGTTTTTTATTTTGTGACCCTTTCGATGTCAGCGGTTTTTACGTAGTTCATATAGAGTTAAAACGTTCAACACTACTGAAAAGCACACTTTTCTTAGAATATTTAATATCTTTATTTTCCAAACAAAGATTAAATACTTTAATTAACTGCTGATCAATATCAAATCCAGGGTTTTTTTAACCTGGAAATTACAATAGATCAAGCTTGTTATCAATATCGTGTTATATTAAAAACTTGAATGAATCCAAGCGTATCGGATATAACAAATTTGGTAAAATCATGACTAAAGCATATCGAGTATGGATTTTGAAGACAAACGCCACGAGAAAATATAACTTCACTACGGCTTTCTTTAGCCAGGCGGTGTATCTTGTTTGAAGATTTGTTACAGACATACACACGTTCGTCTTCATCAACCGCTAAGCCTCCCTCTCCAGCAATATCATATTGAGAAAGAACTTCACTTCCGATGTAATACGTGCTGTCTATTTCACACTGTTTTTCACCAGTAGATAATTTTGGTACCTTGTCTTTCAATTTTGCAAGTTGTAATGATTCGTGAACCTCAGAACTGCGACCCTTATTGAAATCTAATTTGATTCGGCGAAGGACATGTTTACTTCTACAAACAATGTCATGTTCTTTAGGAAAATAGTACACCGAGTTAATAAGTCCTATATCACATAGCGTGAATGTGTGTATTGTGGTACTGTCTTTTTTTAAGAATTGAATTTCATCATGTTTACCTACAATTATCGTATCTTCGAAAGTCGTAACGGCGTAGCATCCTTTGTTTACATTAACTCTCCCACTTTTTTCCATTTTCCATATGTTAATGAGTTGCAGATAAGTCAGGTTAGGTAATGTTACAACTGCCTCGTTTGTGCCGGGAAATATCGAAATAGCATAGGGCTGATCTTCAAGACATATTTTATTTGCGTAACCTTTGCAGTCAGTATAGACATATATTTTGTTAACGCCATACTCAAAGTCACATAAAAGCATTTTATTATCCATAGTAGCAACACAACTTGTTATTTGATGCGCAGCACCTGGAAGTAACTGTATTTCGTTTTCTTTACTAAATATAGAAAGGTGTACTGGAGTAAAGCGGACGTTGCACGGTTCTTTTAACTCTATTAATGACCCAATGGAAGGAATTTCCATATTTGCTGGCTCTTTCAGTTTCAGTATGGTTCTTTGGGATGATGATATCATTTCTTGCACTCGTTTTGACAGTTCTGGGTATTCCTCAACCTGGTCTTTTAATTCAAGAAATAATTGAGTGTTGGGTCCATTTTCCTTTAAAAATTTCAACGCTTGATTTTTTTTCTGCACGACAATGGTCAAATTGGACAAAGAAGATTTCGTTTTTATTGATTTGTCCAAATACTTACTTTTAACGACTGCAAGGTCTGTTTTGAAGTTTTGTTCTAATTTTTCAATTTTTTTAAGGAAATCAATCTTGATAATAGCAAGTCGTTGCAAAATATAGTTTTCCATTTTCTCTAAATCAATAATATTGTTTTCTTGATCTTTATCAAAACAACATAAAGTCTCATTCATATTATTCCAAACACTTCTCATATCAGCCAACAAATGAGAAGCTTTGATAGATTTGGAAGCAACATTTAACGGAATGACATCTTTACAGGACTGATGGTTGGCCGGAATACATGCCCTACAGCATACTTTGTCATGATTCACGCAGTAGAAATTCAGAAATCCATCTTTATGTATAGTGCAGTATTTATTTGTAGACGGTATTGTTGTTTTAATTAAACTTGCCTCTATCAAATGGTGAGACTTTGTAGCTTTAAACTTCATATGATATACTACACACTCTTTGCATAGCATTTCCTCACATTCAGAACAAAATCGAAACGGAACTATCGACTTTCCTTCTGCAGAACAAGGTGAACATTGTGCATTTGACGCCATTGTAGTAATACTAGTACCTGAAAAATACAATAAATTTACAAGTTTAGGTGAAAGTTACTAGATTTTCATAAATTTGATGTACAATTACGGTGGACATGAATGCCATAAACAAGATGGTCATTATATTTATTGACTTCAATGTCCAAAACAGAATTATAAAGAAAGGCAACAGTAGTATACTGCTGTTCGAAATTCATCAATCGATAGAGAAAAAAACAAATCAGCGTTATAAACTTGACCTGAGGGAAACACATCAAATATATAAGAACTACGACACAACAGAAACACAACATAAAAATGTAACACACTAAGAAAAAACGAACTATAATATAACAATGACCATTTCCCTGAATTGGTACAGGGCATTTTAAGATAAAAATGATGGGTTGAACCTGGTTTTGTGGCATGCCAAACCTCCTGCTTTAATGACAATGTTAATTATAATATTAAAATTACAACATTACATGACTGGTCTAAAACATATGTAAAATGCAAATAAATGGGGGAAAATATAGGACAGAGAAACAAAGTGTTTAAAGTAAGTTCAACAGTATAAATTTCTTTTAGTATACATACTGAAGTCGTCATTATTGAGAGCCAATGTATCATCCAAATATCTAAAAGTATTATTACATTTTTCTATCAGATGTTGTTTCGATGGGTCTTAGCTGATTTTAGTCATAAATTGTAACACATAGCAACACAAAAACAGGTCCGCAATAAGTGGTGCACAGTTAGTCTCTATTGGAATTCCGATATTCTTACGATATACGGAATCTCCAAAGCAAACAAAAATGATATCTAGTAAAAATTCAAGGGCAGATATAGTATCAAATATGCGTGCTACAGTTATCTTTAGAAGTACTATATCACACATAGCTGTCTTGTCCAGGATATTATTTTAACGAGTGTTAATTTTAGAAAATGTAAGTGTTGGCTTATGAAAGAAAAAAGTACTACCGCTTTCCATATAGGGATTTATTGCTCGTTTCGAAGCTGAGACATTTTCACACACAAAGTCGTTAAATTTACAAGGTAGGAAGTTAGTTGCGTTTTCCCCAAACCATAAAAAGCTCTGTGTGATGCAGCTGCTCAAGGTAACAAATAGGACTAATTTCACACAATTCTCTCGCATATCAGTATTTTTTTTCAAACTCCATAGATTAATTCTATTTGAGGGCATTTTGTTCAATTTTATGTTTAAAATTGAAAAGGAAATTGAGAATGTGTCAAAGCGACAACAACCCGACCATAGAGCAGACAACAGCCGAAGGCAACCAATGGGTCTTCGATGTAGCGAGAAACTCCCGCACCCGTGGGTGTCCTTCAGCTGGCCCCTTAAAAATATGTATACTAGTACAGTGATAACATATAACCCCTTATTTATTGATTTTGTATTTACATTGTGTCATACATTTTGTAGATCAATTTGATTCATTCAGTGTATGTTCACCTGTGTTAATGATTCTTTTGATTAAGTTAACCCCTTCAGTTGATATAAAAGTGTGATCTTTTTATGTTGTGATGTTACACTATTGTTTCAGATATATTTTTCACACCAAACGTTCTCTCGAAATTCAGTATTTTGCAAACTCCAAAGATTTACAACTTTATTCGATTGTCAACTGCATTCAAATAAGCCCGAAAGATTAAGCTCAGTCACTTGTTAAAACGACATTGTGTCCAACTTCACTGCATATAGATGTTTTCTACGCATATTGCATTTGAGGACCTTACTTGGCGGCTCATTAGGGATATTGACTCAAACGGTTTGTCTTTTTCTAGTTTGCGATTGTGACATCAAGTGCCGTTTCACGATATATAAAAAAAAATCGTTAAAACGAACCTACTTGAATTTGTTATTTTATTCAATAAGTAAAATTTTCGTAACGTTTTGTTTCTTAAGATTAGGTAAAAATATATATTTAAGAGAAACATTATTTCTATACAATTAAGTTTGAGGACTTATCATAAAGTAAAGGATTATTAAAATGATTATCTTTTATAATAAACTTAGAACAGTGTAAAGTGCACAAGGATCAACCTCAAATGATCGCTTGATCGGGTGTGTTCAATAATTAGTTTCATTGTAAATGTTTATAATCGATGTATGACTCCATTTGTCAGCATTTCATTTATGGGTGAGTTTAAGTGATGTAGGATTTTTTGTATAATTTGAGAAATGCTTGAAAAACGCGTTATATACATTAGGTGACATAACACAGTTCAAAGAAAAGGTAGGACTTGTATATGTTTTCTGATTGTGCGTGTGAATGTAAATCACATAGTATTTTAGTGAGGGATTATCTGTATTTTATTATTATTTACAGTTGAAATCAAAAAATACATTTGAGTTGCCACTAATTTTATTTCACAGTCAATATTTAGGTTTGGGTTTTCAAATCAAATACTATTTCATTATCATGATTATGTCAGGGAAATGTTCTAATAAAATGTCTTTAACATTTAAAAAAAACGTAAGACTTAAAATCTAATTCCTGTTTTCATTCTTCATTTTATCTGGATATTGGAAATTACAAAATTATTCTTCCTAACCGCTGTTTCAGAAATCAGAGTTTTGGAAAGCTAAAGATTAAGACTACTTTTTTTTATTTATTTTAAAACTTTTCTCTTTTTGTTTGCATTGATTTGAAATTGTATATCTCTCTTTTTAGTAATTTGAAATTATCGACATTTTCATAATAGCATTTAAGGTACAAAGTTGACTACATCAGTAAACTTCAACTTATTTCAATTTTTAACAGTTTTTGTTTGTTTCACAATTCAGTTTTAATCAGTTTCAATCACTGTGATCAATTCTTATAATCTGATAATTGTCATTCAGTGCAATTGTTACTCATTTATATACCCTCTTTGTTTTGCACTGTAAATAGATCCAAATACTGATTTCCTACTACGAACATGCTGTTTCATTATCTTCACAATTAAGAGACATCGAATCCTACAAATTCATTAGTCAAGAGCACCTTGCTATATTCTAATTGGGGGTAAATTCAGTAAATAAATATACGTCATCAGGGATGATTAGATAGATCAAATCTGAGGTTAAAAAAAATAAAATAAAAGAATGTTAAATGCATTTAATTTTTTTTAAACAGGATTGAAAAGTGATGGGGTCATTGTAGGAATTAAGTGCGAAACTACAATGTTTGTAAACAAAGCCATGTGGAAGGCCCGAAAATGCCGCATGACCCTATGTTTTGATAGTTGCAAAATATGGGGCTATATTTGTACTTTAATAAATGAAATATGAAAGCTTTTAATTTGAAAAGTAAAAAAGTTATAAATTTAATTGAACATGTAGGTTTACATTGAAGTTAATGGGAGATTTTGTTACTGAATTTACCCCTATAAGTTTAGAAATAGACTTTGGCCGTGTTCTCACCAAACGTTGCGTACTATAAACCTCGTTACAATAAATTATTACTTTCTCGTGATGAACACTGTTTTAACATCGAAATTTTTCACATCTCTACACCGGTTTTAAATACATGTACACGGTGTATAAAATAAATTTTATTATTTATAATATTTGGAGGAAAATGGATTCAGAAAGGAAGTAGTAATGGGGTTTACAGAATATACAATAATGAGAAAAACTTCAGAAAAATGGACAAAAACAAATAGAAAGGAATAGACCAAAACACTAATTAAAGAATACAGAAAATTGGAGTCTTGAAATATATAAAAAGTAGTCAAAATATTACTTAAAAAACACCTCTCTCATTTTCTAGCCCTATATTATTGTACATTATCCTTTACACTGCATCGTTGATGAGTTTATAAACAAAAAAATCGATATAAACTTTATTATAAACTATATGTCATGTTGGAACAAATATTATGTACCATTTATCCCGTTAGGATTATATAAAGTGATATTTTTACCAATGGAAATAATATTCAAGAATGTTTGTTTTCCATTTTTGAACGTATATTGTGAAGGAACTTATACTTTGTGACAATGCCAATAGGGGTAAATTCAGTAAATAAATATACGTCATCAGGGACCGCCCATTTAGGGGAGAGCTTTCTGTATAACACTGAAGTCATATGCTCTTCTTATTGGTAGATAATGTTTGTTATAAATATTTTTTGGCAGATGGATCAAAACTAGAGTTGAAAAAAAAATGCTGAATGTACTAATTTTTTTTACTACAGGGTTGAAAAGTAATGGGGTCAGTATAGGAATTCAGTGCAAATCTACATTGTTTGTAAACAAGGCCATGTGAATGCCCAAAAAATGCCGCATGACCCTATGTTTTTATTAGTGCAAAAGATAGGGCTACATTTGTACTTTCATGAATTTTATATGAAAGTTTCCAATTTCTAAAGGTAAATCAGGTATAAATTTAATTCCATACATAGATTAGTATTAAAGTCAATGGGAGATTTTTTACTGAATTTACCCCAATATGCTATCCAAATAGATGTGATAGTCACGTAAATAAAAAAAAAAACCATGCAGGGCCTCCGACAGGAAATTGATAGTATTTTTTCTGTAATATATTTGCATCTGCACATATTATCCATAATGTAAATAATGTAAATATTGATTTTGAGTTAAAATTAATCAATTTGGCCCCCTATCCTGCTTAAATGTACCAAACGCTTGTGTTAAGCATTTTATCTTACAATTTAGGACATTGCACTTTCGCTTTTGACTGTTTATCAATGGGAAAGTATGTGTTCTTTAATTGTATTTAAATGTACGCATAATAGGTTTGAATATGTCATATATATATTTACTAATATGAAAATCAGTAATTTTTATAGTTCAAAAGGAATCAACTTATTAGTTTATGATGATTGAATGATGTTGAAATATAGAACTTACCGTATTGTTATGATTGTCGAATTTGTAACTGTTGATAACATATTTTGTATGGTAGCCTTGCAAGGACATTATATATAAATCCTCCCCTAGCAATTCGATATGTCTTTTTACAGTGGCTGTATTTATATTTTTGAATCTCGTTTCAGATTTTATCGCAATTCGTGTTATAATTATAGAATAACTAATCGAAGAATTCAAATAGAGAAAAATATTCAACGAGTGACTGAACAACACATTAATTCACGAATGCGGTCAACCAACTCCTGATGTCTTATCTACATTCTTAGTTTGAATTTTTTGTACATGTAGGTAAGATCGGATAGCATCTCACAAGAAAAGAAGCCAGAAATGGGTTTTATATGGAACTATGATCTCAGCTTCGACGACTCTATTAATGATGTGGACTAAAATCATTTAGGAAACACCAACGGTTTCATTCTTGTTCTTCAATTCAAAGCGAATTGCTGAAATTCCGTTTCTGATTAAACATATGGATTAGTAGTTAGTCAATGTTCCTGAAATACGCTAAACATAGCGTAAATTTCCAGTACACGATCGAGATATACTATAACACTTAAGTCGGAAAAATCTGGAGTTCAAGTACGGTCTATAGATATTTCGCGCAATCCTACCTAGAGTTCGGAGAACCAAGAACATGAAATATATATAGTTGTATTCGCGTATTGATGTTGATGCAAATGTAATTGTCCTTCTATAATTACTGTGTAGAAGCGTGGGGCAAGGGATACATCAATAAAAATAATTTGCTGAAGCTTATGATGGCTATTAACACAAAACCATGGCCACCAAATATCAAGTGTGGTACTATCGAGTGTCCTTATATTTTTAATCCAGAAATATATTTTAAAAAATCTCTCAGTATCCTCTGTCTTTTTTATTATCATTAAATATATATTTTTCTATGAAATTGAAATACTAATTTTCATCTTATCATTTCACGCAATGTCGTCCTGAAATATCATAAAATACTTGCCACTGGACTTTAAAGAAAAAATAATCAACCTGTTTACTTTACCTGTTATTTCAAAACAGCATAATCATCATAGATTACCTTAGCCTTATTTGGCACAAACGTTTTAGAATTTTGGATCCTCAATGCTCTTCAACTTTGTACTTGTTTGGCTTTATACATATTTTAATATGAGCGTCACTGATGAGTCTTATGTAGACGAAACGCGCGTCTGGCGTACTAAATTGTAATCCTGGTACCTTTGATAACTATTATAATTGTTTGCATTGAATAACAGTACTATTATTTGAATACTTTAAAACAGAAGAACGAACTTCAAGGTATTAATAAGGGAATTGGACTTCAAATATCATAGAAGAACAGAGAAAGACAATAATAAAACCGAATAATCCCAAAAAGTTGAAACAGATAAACAAAAGTTTAAAAATCATCACAAAAATATCTCCTACGTTTTGTTTCTTAACCGTATAGTATTATAATGTCCTCTTGGTTACGAATACAAAAATAGTGTATTTGTCAATGAAGCCCACAAATGAAAAAGGCAGTCAAAGGCAACACCAGACTACTTTTCATAAATTAGCTCTAAATCTTAACAAATTCACTTGTGAAAATATCTTATGGTTGGTTATTTACATATGTTTTCAATCTAAAAAGTTCGCAATTCTGAAGACTTTGGTTATAAGTTCAAATTTTTTTTTTTTTATTTCTTTAGGTACAAATGAGTCGGCATAAAATTGATCTATTTTATTTGGTTACATTTATCAAAACCAATTATTCTGTATTCCAAAATATTATCGAAGTATTCTCTGTCTTTTTTATTATTAAATATATATTTTTCTATCAATATTAATTTTCATCTTATCAGTTCACGCAATGTCATCCTGAAATATCATAAAATACTTGCCACTGGACGTTAAAGAAAAGTAAATCAACCAGTTTGCTTTACCTGTTACTCCAAAACAGCATAATTACCATGTTTATAATTGTCTGCATCGAAGAGCAGTACCATTGATACAATGTAAAACATAAGAACGAAGGTTTAAATGGGGGAATTGTACTTCCAATATTATAGAAAAACAGAGAAATAAAATTGATAATGGAAATGGAGAATGAGTCAAAGAGACAACAACTCAACCATATAGCAGACAACAGCAGAAGGTCATAAGACAATAATAAAACCGAATAATCCCAAAAAGTTGAAACAGATACCTACAAGTTTTAAAATCATCACAAACAAATCTCTTACGTTTTGTTTCTTACCCGTATCGTATTAAAATGTCCTCTTGATTATGAATACAAAAATAGTGTATTTGTCAATGAGACAGATCACTAATGGCCCACATTTGAAAAGGGCTATCAAAGGCAACGCCAGACTACTTTTCACAAATTAGCCCTAAATCTGCTTGACTAAGTTTACAACACTTGCAAAAATGTCTTATTGTTGGTTATTTACACATGTTTCAATCTGAAAAAGTTCACAATTCTCAAGACTGGTTATAAGTTCAAAATGGTTACATTTATCAAAACCAATTATTCTCTAAGAAATTGACTATACAATTAAGGTTTCTGATTTGTAAGAAGTTTCCATACTACACCAAGAGTACGCATCAGAATGAAATAGCTCATAAGCTCATTGCGCATGTCTTTTGACAGTTACATGAAAATTTACAACCCATCTATCATTTGGAACAACCACCTATTCTAAGTAACACCGTCTTTTGTCAGTTTCATCAAAATTGTCAACCCATCTAACATCTGAAACAAAAAACTTATTATAAGTAACACGATGTAAAAATCAGATTAATATCAGCAGATCTAAGTTTTTAAAAGATATTAAGGAAGAACCAGGCTGAAGCTAAGGCGACACATTTAAAAACAGAAAAAAATAATAAGACAGCAACGGCCGTTAAACAAAAAAAGTATTTAAAATGCAGAAATTGCAATTTAAACTCTATCATGAAATAGTAACAACTTTCTGACAGACGGACTCGCTATACGGAACAGCTGTGTTTACTTTGTGTCATACTTTCTCGCCATACAGATTAGCTGTATTTACTGCCATATTGTTTGTTTTGATTAATTAAGGTGGTACCTAACACTACAGGGAGATAACTCGGTAAAGTCAGCTTAACGTTTTAATTACGTTGTGTTGTTAAAGGAATATTAAGCTTCTCAATGATCAAAATTGGTGTTTGTCAAACTACTTTATAACCAGTGTAATTTTTCTGACAAAACGGTTGGCTTTTTTTGAATTTTTTATATTTTTGTTAAATGTTAAAGGGTCAAAGTAAGTACCTTGACAAAATTTTATGAGAATTAAACGAGCCAAATTGATTTTAGAGAAAGTGTTGGGTGCCACCTTAAAGTGTTTCGAACTTTTTAGTTCTGTATTGACCCTATATTGATTTTCCGTCAACGTTTTGGCCTCATATGGTTGTGACCTGTTATCTATCACATGCATGCATATATAATTCTTGTATCACACGAATAGGATGTCTTTAGTTTCTCTTAGTACTTGCAAATGTGTGAAACAACAACATTACGATCGAAGACCGTCACGGTATTACATTCTACACTAATAATACCTTATTCTACATACACATTGTCAATAAAATCATATGCTTTTTTTTACCTACCATTTGTAAATGCTGATAGAGTAATGAAGTATGGGAACAAGCATAATGCTTTGAGTAGATATTATGAGGTAAACAGTAAAAAATGACTGATCTATAAAAAAATTAGAAAATAAGATATAATTTACAATGGCATTTGATGTTTCACTTTTGTAAATATAGACAATTCAATTTCCTGTAAAACCTTTTGCTATGATGGTTCGTTTATAAAACCTCCCGGAATTGAAACTCATATCTCGAACCTTCTACTTTTTCAAAGATACAAAAAAAAGGACTGTGCGGCATATTTTCAATATCTATATGCCCCGCCCAGAGTATCTCAGAGTTTAAGCTTACATATGCTAAAACTCTGTATTATCTCTTCCTTCACTTTGGGTCTTCTTCATCATTCATTTTGGCCTCTGTGCATGTGTATCTATACTGGTAACATTCCAAAGTTATATCTCTATCAGATGAACATGAGAGATCATATTTAGAAACCAGTAGATGAACAATATATAATTAACACAGGTAAGAGAGTGATAGAGTTGATTGTTACCCCGAGAAAACATTGTGATACAAGGAATCCAAGGTTGACAATTCTTTTTAACAACGTTACGGGTATTAAAAAACTCAACAGAAGTGAAGCAACATATTTTTATTATTTTATTTTTTTTGACAATCAAATCATAAAATCTGAGCCATAACGTATAAATGTAAATTCAGTCCATTATCCTTTAGAATATTGATTTATCTTTTTCTTGACAACCTGCTGATCACTTCACAAGTTACATGCTATCAATAGATTAATATACGTTTATCGTAAAATGTTAGCCGCGAAAATCAATATGAACATGTTTGGCGTTTGAGTCGCATGAAATGAGCAAAACATGCCTTCATATTAGATCTTTATCCGCACCTGTTATAACATCTGCTCTGTTGTAGCTAATCGCTTAAGGAAAGTAGTTTGATAACGACTTCGGACACATTATGGCGTCACTTGTATATACGATATTCCCGTGCTGCATTATTTTCTTTATAGTTTATAGAGGGCTGCTGCTCACAAGGAAGCTATTAAACCAAGATTTCCAAATGGTGAAGTTGAAATCATCCCTTTGTAAATTTTACGGACGCCATCACGAGTTGGTTGACCGTTATGGAATAACTGTTTCACAAATGATATCGGATATATTCCTTACGTCGTTACTTTAATCCAATTCCCTTTCATGAATTTGACCTACCGAATAAGACTATTTACAGGATTTTGTATAATTAAGCAACACGACGGGTGCCACATGTGGAGTAGGATCTGCTTACCCTTAGCACCTGGGATCACCCCTAGGATTTGGTGGGATTCGTGTTGCTTATTCTTTGTTTTTCTATGTTGTGTCATATGTTCTATTGTTTGTCTGTTTGTCTTTTTAATTTTTAGTCAGGCGTTGTCAGTTTATTTTCGATTAATGAGTTTGACTGTCCATCTGGTATCTTTCGTCCCTCTTTTATAACTTAAGTCTCGTCCTCTAAAGATATTATTCCGTTAAAAGTTGAACCCAATCTATCAAAGCTTCTTATTTGTTGGCTGATATGAGAAGTAATTGGAAAAATATGAATGAAAATTTACGTTGATTTGATTTTATATGTGACACGAGCAGACCTGTGTGCTTGATAATTTAGATGTAAAATCAATAAGCATATTTGGGGAAATTGTAACATATATTCTAAGAACTAAGAATACACAGAAATTTGCGACTTGAAAGATTTCTCGATTTTTAATGTTTCATTTTTATTTCATCAATATGCAACAAAGATTGGCAATTTTTAAATTTCATTTCACAAGCTTCTAATGCAATTATATCGATAAATACTGAACATAAAACATCGTGTATGTGCCTGTATATTTATAATAACACAGTTTAACATATAATTTCTTTAAAATTTACAATATTTTTTTAGAAATAACTTTTGATTCGGATCGACACCAGTATTGTTTAATTTTTGACTTTCTCGACTTCATCGCAAGTAGAATGAACTTTCTTCTGTTTTAGTTCCTTGGATACTTTTTAAAAAAATTATTAATACTGAGCATAATCATCGATGCTGCTTGACAATGGATTAAAATGTATATGTTTTGATACTAGATGTATACAACAAGGGCGAGCAAGAGGTTACTGCATGTGAAGCATAAAAAAAATGTGTGTTATTTGAAAAAAAAAACTTGTGGGTGCGTATTTTCACAAATGTAACAGGGTTCTTGGACGGAATAAAAGGATTCGTCAAGTTTAAGATGTTTTATTCATACGACATCAATAAAATAACCCTGAAAGTACACAAATAACAAAACGTAAATACATAGATAGTACAGTGTACAAAAGAATATAACTCTAAATCATAAAACGGAAAGTACGTGTATTAAATACGATAAACTAGCTCTTAGTTTTTTTCTAAGTTATGAGTAATTAAGGATATAGTTTTTATTAATCTTTTAAACGTAATTTAAATGTAAAATAATTAAAAGTCCATACAATTTTCTTTAATTTCAGATGTTATATTGATCTTTGATTTAAAAGATTGTACTTAAACAAACGAATATAGGCAGAAGTAGTATAAAGTGTTCGAAAGTCATTGACAAAAATTGGAACTAAAAATATCTTTGATGTTTCAGCCTAGTTTCAATAATGTATACATTACATCTTTTATTGCATTATAATTATATCAAATTATCCCCACGAGCTATATTTGGCCTACTCACAGTGAACATTTCTAATAACAGGTTTGCAGCACTTCGGTGTTGACATAAATATGAATTATATGGTAACCAGGTAACCTCATGATTTAACTGTTGCGAAAACTATGAAGTATTCGAAAACTAAGGATTGTCTTATCCCAGGCATATATTACCTTAGGCGTATCCGGTACAACTTTTTGGAATGTTGGGTCCTCGATGATCTACAACTTTATACATTTTTGGTTTTCTAACTTTTTTTATCTGAGCGTCACTGATAAGATATGTACACGAAAAGCGCGTCTAGCGTATCAAATTATGAGCCTGCTACTTTTGATAACTATTGTATCTATATTTCCTGATTTTTCGACTGTAGAAATAAAATTTCGGACGAAATTCAAAATAGATTTGTCGACGATGTACACTGCTTTATCAACTAATTTGATTTGAAAAAAATAAGAAAATGTAATTATTCAAAATCTTGAATTACAGTTCAGGCATGCAGGCATGATAATTGTTTAACAATTCTGTCAACTGTGCACAGGAATATTTTAAATAAATTTTGGTAAGTGAATATGGTCCATTTTTCAATACAACTTTATTGCTTTAAAATCTAGAGGTGTAAATAAAACATACGACAAGATAGACGGCTATAAATTTGTAATACATGTTTTTTTGTCATGTTCTCAATATAAAATTTAGTATTTGTCAAACTGCTAATAGTATATATCCAATGACTTTGCGAAACAGGTGACAGACAACATATATACATATTTTCCACGAATGTGTACTTTAGGCAAATGATGATCGTCATGATTGAATACATATCTTAATTCATGCGACATCGAACGGTATATATCGACAAAACAGCCAAACCGTTGTAAAAGTAATAAAAATCAAAATCCTCATGAATTATTTATATTGTTATACAAGTGATTATCCGGTACGTCACGTTCGATTAAAAAATGGTATATAGTGGTTAAATCAATTGTAACATTTCCGTTGTCTACTATAAAACAGGTATTCAATAACAGATAAATAATTTGTGGAGTTCGTAAACAAGTGCAATGGAAGTATACCACTGTACAATAGTCATAAATCAATTGGTCTGCAGGTATATTTGTGAAATGTTTTCCTAACGATTCTGTTTCCACTTGAAATATGAAGTTTAATGCTTTCAATGTATACATAAGGTCATACATATGTGGGCGTTTTTCAATAAAAGCGTAAATTTCAGACCTAAAAAAAATGGAAAATCAACTTGTCTAAAATTTAATTTCAAGAGTTATTTTGAATACCTCTGTAATAGACCTGTTTGTAAACAAAAAGTGCAATCTTAAATATTCTTTAAAATGATATTATTTTCATAATTTGTGTACTGTTTCGTAGGGGACTTTTGTCCCCTACGAAACTTCTTCTAAACACACATATTTTTTGCAATTTTAAATTTTTCCTATAAACATTCCAGTTTGTTTACTTTAAATACTAGAAAAATATCATTTTTTTTTTTCTGAATTAGAAAATCATTTTTAATGATAAAGAAGAAGACAGTACTTCACATATGAAGGTTCAACTCATGTTACGTAGTAGACATTTTGATGCGTTTCGTAGTGGACAAAACCGTTTCGTAGTGGACAAAAAGTTTCGTAGTTGACATCAACCCTATTATATGTTAATAAAAACATTATAAAAATTACATGAAACTAACCCTTGTTATTTGTTTTGCACGAATATAATTGAAAAAAGATTAAAAAAAAGACTCCATGGTAGTGGTAGTGTCCACTACGAAACGTTTTTCTCCTATACTTGTTTCGTAGGGGACCGTTTCGTAAGGGACGTATTCGCATGCTTTATTTTTTCCCCACAATCCCTATATTGCAATAGTAACAAAACTGATTGTATTCATCAAAGCATTTATCAAGCTGTACACTGATATTTTTTTCATAATTTTAAAACAAGATACTGAAGGAGATTTGACCCGTTTCGTAGGGGACATTATCAAAAATACGGTATCACTCTGGTCCATTTGATGTGCTCAATTGTTCCTACCAACAATTTAATTGCCGTTATAAAAGCATCACTTCTTTTGTAAGACCCTAATGTTTATGGGCGCACTTGTTTCTAGTAAGCCGGTCATGCGCCGGTCATGTGACCGGCGTACGCCTATTCGTGCGAGAAACAAGTGGAACGGCTTATATACCGGCAAATCTAACATGGCTGCCCAAGGACCATTACTACCAGCTATAATAGGTTATGGCCTATTCCAGCTGTTTGAGATAGATGAAGAAGGAAAATTGCAACTATATCTTTTACAGACTGAATTGTGATATTTATTAAACGTTCACAACTGTAACAAAAACGTTCTCAAGAGCGACAAAGCATTTATACGTTGCTCAATTATTTACAATTAACAATTAACAACAGGATAAATATGATAATAATAATAACAATAAATAATTTATTTATAAAGGGTGACTACAATTAGTTACACATTTATCTTCCTTGAGACCTCGGCAATTCTAGTACAGTATATAAATACAAATGTTAGTTTGTTTAGTTAGGTTTTATGTCGTTTTTAGCGCGTTTTGGCTATTTCGCGATGATTAACAATACAGTTTTAAATGAACAAATTCGGTTCTTACAACAGTCAGCCATGTTTTTCGCCGCTTAGCCGGTCAAATCAAACCGGCTCGAGCGGCGTAAGCCGGGCATGCGCAGTGCTGAATATTTTTACAAACAAGTGTCGTGCCGGTTTGCCGACGGCTAACGGCGTAAGCCGTTTGCTAGAAACAAGTCCTACCTATATCTCTTGCAAACAAAAATTACATTGATTTAATAAAACTGTTTATTGGCAAATTTTAATGACTTCGTTTCGTAGTGGACAATTTGTGAGGGACACACCTTCTGAAATTAAAAAAACCTATATTGAAAGCTGTTTATTAGAATATGTTGGCTCTGAACATACTTTTGAATTATTAAAGAACTTATGTAAAGTAAAAAAAACATTAATATCTTCATTTCTTTACGATATTTTAGAGTATGAATGTTGAACAGGCGGTCTAGGGACATGCCATTTTGGTTGTTTTGGACCATTCAGGAGTCAATATCTTATCAATCCCTCTAAAAAATAAACTGTTTCTTTGCTTAAAAAAATACGTTTTTATTGAAAAACGCCCATGTATATGCATGAAAACAATGCTGTAAATTCAGTCATTTCTAAATTTACAACATGTGCACATCAAAGATTTCGCCTCAGCTCTAAATTTTTTGTCAAACATACCATACACAAAAGGATTGACAATGTTGTTTAGAATAACCATTTGTTCAACAAAAGTAAAACTAATGACCTCATCCTCCGTTCTTTGGATCCAGAAACTGCGATGAAAAATAACCGAGAAGAGTAAAAATAATTGAGGAATATAGCAAAGAATGAAAACTACATTAATAAATATTATCATCAATGAAAAACGTTTAGCTGCAGAAATACGTTCTTCGGTTATTGGCGTATTCGTCTGTCGTCCAGTAACATCACAATTAGAAGACATATTTCCATTGTTCGTTGCATTGAACGTATTTTCGAGGTCATTTTCAGCTAATGATATACTCACAGAGTTGATATTGGCACAACTTGTTTCTAGGCTTTTGTGTGATACCGACAATTGTGTGTTTGTAGTTCTCGTCCTCAAAACATTATTCATCACAATAAACATTTTGCTTGCAATTATCATTTGTCTCCCAATCAACACATTTAAAATGATTAGCTCCATCATAACACCAACAATGACCAAAGATGGATAGAATACAAAAGTTCGATAGGAGTTATGATTCACTTTCATTGTGTTGATACCACACATATATCCTGTTACATTTAATTCAATGTTGGGAATGCGCAATTGTTCGCTCCAGATAATGAACGGAGCAGACACGGTAACCGACAAAACAAATATGACAAGCAGTGATATACGTCTCCATTTCAGACTAAGTTGATATCCAAATGGTCGGCATACTTTCAAATACCGCTGCAGGGTTATGACAGCCAGAAGAAATATTGACGAAAACCCACACATGTTGAATAAAAACCACATAATCTTACAGGAAATTATATATGTAAATTTCACAGGCAGTAAATTTTTCCATAGATCTAATGGTGCTTTGAAAATGCAGACAAACATATCAACAAATGCTAAAATTGGTATAAAGTATTTGCCTTCAGTTTGTTTAAGTCTCAATTTATAGACAATCAACACAACCAAATTCCCTATCAATCCCAGTATGAAATATAAAACGAGAAACACGTCGTGTAGTATGTATTTTCTAGCTTCTACCAAATTCCAAGTTGTCAGTCTGCCTTCTTCTGAATAGTTCATTTTTGCCAAATTGAATTCACTTGATAAAGTATGTTTGGCACTAATAACACCCATACATTAAAATATCGTGTTTGTCATAAAGTGTCTATATATTAATAACTCTTTCGCTTTATATTAAAAAGACACGGGATATCTGCGATCATATTTGAAAATGATAAGAAAAAATTAAACTCCCCATGTAGTATTTATGTATACATGTGTCACGTGATAGAACTTCATTTAGAAATTAATCCGTGATTTTGATAAAAAAAATCGAATTCTTGACAATTTACTTTATAAACATTCTAACTAATTTCACAGATTTATAAAAATGGTAATATACCATATGATCCTGCTCAAATGAATGTTTCTATTTTTGTTGTGTGTTTTAAAACCAAAGCAAAATAATTATCTACATATTTAAGTACATAAGAAGATCACATTTGATACAATATCTCTTTTGTTTACTTATTTTATCCGAACTTCTCACCTTAAAGATGTAAATATATAACCTTTTCTAATATTTATGAAATCTAGAGAAACTAATAAGCCATATTGATCCGACTTGTTTGATAACCATTGTAAGGAACTGCTTATCAAATACTGCAAATATTTAGCTATGTTTTATGGTAATAAACCAAAGATTAACAATATTATGTTAAGTAGTGTAAAGATGAATTTTCGATATCACAAGCTAGTAAAACATTTACTTAATTTTATCTTCAGTACAAGGACATCATTCGTAAATAAAGCTCAACATGCAGACTTCTTATATGTTCAGGTATTTCACATCCAATCTTTTATGGTAATATTCTTTATAAAGCACAAAAATGTCAGTATTCAACTCAGAAGCTAACAAAACGGCTTTTAATAGACTTATTAAGAAGGGATATAGTTACGATACTGTTAACGTTGTCAAGTCTTTGCATCGGAACAAAACACATTTTTTTTAAAAACCAGTTGTTGGCATGACACGGGTTATGATCTTCTCACATATGCTATGATGACATGATACTAAACCCCTAACGGGAGAGATTGTGTCTGATATTCATATTAGGAAGAAATAATCTTTCAATCAGTTAAATTGAAGTCTGGAGCTGGCATGTCAGTTAACTGCTAGTAGTCTGTTGCTATTTATATATTATTGTCAATTTGTTTATTTTCTTTTGTTACATCTTCTGACATCAGACTCGGACTTCTCTTGAACTGAATGTTAATGTGCGTATTGTTACGCGTTTACTTTTCTACATTGGCTAGAGGTATAAGGACAGGGTTGAGATCTCATAAAAATGTTTAATCCCGCCGCATTTTTGCACCTGTCCCAAGTCAGGAGTCTCTTGCCTCTGTTAGTCTTGTATTATTTTTTATTATAGTTTCTTGTTTATAATTTAGAGTTTAGTATGTGGTTCATTATCACTGAACTAGTATACTAGTATATATATATATATATATATATATATATATATATACAACTCGTCTAAACATCAACCCAACAATGTTAGATCTGTAAATTTGCTTTCGCAAATTTTTGGTTCTTCCCTCGCCGGGATTCGAACCCATGCTACTGTGATATCGTGACACCAAATCGCCTGCACTGCAGCCGTCCCGCTAGACCACACGACCACCTGGGCTCTCAAAAAAAGAGCTTTCGGTGGGCATGTGTTACCTTTCCACGTCAGTTTTAATCTAGCGGCGTACTACCATGACTACAGTACATGATATATAAGGCATGAAGATGTTATTGTTACAGATCAGCTAAATTATCTATAGTAAAGGATCCTACAAATTAATGTAATATACAGTCACAGAAAATAATTATATTCATAAGTACGTCTGAGTCAGTGACAACTCTACAACAGATGTATCCATCGGATCGCCATCAATGATGGTGATACATGGCTGTGTACATAATGTATATACAACTCGTCTAAACATCAACCCAACAATGTTAGATCTGTAAATTTGCTTTCGCAAATTTTTGGTTCTTCCCTCGCCGGGATTCGAACCCATGCTACTGTGATATCGTGACACCAAATCGCCTGCACTGCAGCCGTCCCGCTAGACCACACGATATATATCAGTCTAAAGATTTGCACAACGGTACTGATATAAGATGTTATAATACGAAAATGTTGTTATTAAATCGTGTTGACAAATATTTCGGCTCAACAAATGGCCTTCTTCAAGTGTCACAAGTTTTAACAATACTGATACATAATGTATAAGGTGTAAAAATAGATCAGTAATAATACAGGTAAGTTTTGGTGGATTGATTTTAATCCAAAATCCTGAATATAATAATATAAACAAAACGCTATAATTCAATATACGTGACTGTGTATATTAACAATAAAAATGAGTGAAAAACAAAACCGTTAGTATTTCTTATTGATTCCGTTTGGATGATGTACATTAAGTTCCTTTATCCAAAAGCTTTCCCGAACCTGTCGCTGGGCATCACTCCAGTGAATGTTCTGTTCAATCACTAGAATTTTCATGCGGTTAAAGTCATCAGGTTTGTGACCCGACTGTCTGAAGTGCTGAGAAACTGGGAGAAGTGGCTTCTAAGAGATATCACTCAGGCAGCCTTTCCACAAACGCCTCAATGGCCATAGGAGTGATATCTCTAAGAAGCCACTTCTTATATAAGAAGCCACTGTATATATATGTGTACGGGCCAGCTGAAGGACGCCTCCGGATGCGAGAATGTGTCGCTACATTGGTGACCTTCTGCTGTTGTCTGTTCTATATATGGTCGGGTTGTTGTCTCTTTGGCACATTCCTCATTTCCATAATCAATTTTAAATAAAAACTGTCACTCTGTGCATCTGTATCCATCTGATGATTTTTTGAAATACTAAGGATTTTCATATCCCAGGCACAGATTACCTTAGCAATGTTTGGGACAACTTTATGGAATTTTGGGTCCTCAATGGTCTTCAATTTTGTACTTGTTTGGTTTTTTAACTTTTTTTACGATCTAAGCGTCCCTGGGGATTCTTATCTAGACAAAACGCGCGACTGGCGTATTAAATTACAAGCCTGGTACCTTTGACAACTAATTAAGCCTTTTTGAACTGATCTCTAAAATTAGTTTTTAGGTTGTACTGATGCACCACTGTCTCAGGTTATGGGATGTTTGGTATCCCGCTTACGTGGTTAAAACCGGCACATTCTGCATGTATGCTCTGCTGGTGGAGATTTATTTCCCCGAAGGTATCACCAGCCCAGTAGTCAGCATTTTTTGTGCTGACATGAATTATCATTGATATGGTTATATTTATAAATTAACTGTTTACAGAATGTAGAATTTTTGAAATACCAAGGCTTTCTACCTCAGGCATAGATTACCTTAGCTGGATTTGGCAAAACTTTTAGGAATTTTGGTCCTCAATGCTCTTCAACTTCGTACTTTATTTGGCCTTTTTAACTTTTTTGGATTCGAGCGTCACTGATGAGTTTTTTGTAGACAAAACGCGCGTCTGGCGTATATACAAAATTTTAGTCCTGGTATCTACATGATCTATGGTGAGTTTATTTCCAAGTCAGTCAGGAGCCTGTAATTCATTGGTTGTTGTTTGTTAATGTGTAACAATACATTTTTTGTTTTTCGTTCATAGTTTTTTGTACATAATTTAAGCCGTTGGTTTTCTTGTTTGAATTGTTTTGAATATGTCATTACGGTGCCATTTACAGCTGACTATGCGGTATTGGCTTTGTTCATCGTTGAAGGTCATACGCTGACTTATAGTTGTTAATTTCAATGTCATTTGGTCTCTTGAAGCGAGTTGTCTCATTGGTAATCATATAACATCTTTTCTTGTATATTTATATGTCATCGTATGTTTTGGGCTTATCCTGGGAAAAACTTTTATACCGATAGTTTACTCTGGCAAAATCGTTCTTCCTTGAAATTTCAATTTAGTGATGTATGTATTTCTACAAATATCGATTAGTAGTTTTTATTTGAGATTGTAAATTATAGGTTTAAGGACACATTTATTGTCATTTGGTTTTCGATGTCAACGAATATAGTTCCTAGCTATAGTATGAACAGTGAATAACTTGCTTTTTCTTTATACACTTTTCTAATCTATTTGTTGATAATTAATGCATGAAATACAAGTAGGGGATGTAATAACATGTTACAAACTTTTGGGTGCTGAATCTTTATGTTAAGTAGTAATTTTTTCGAGTTAAAAATGATAAATTTGTTCCCACAAGTTCATCACTACTTCTTAAAAAAAATCTTTTTTGGATAGAGCAGCTGTGATGTTCTTAATTTAAATTAAGTGTCTAATGGAAATGCACTACCAAATTACTGTGTCCTCGGTCCATATACGTAAGATTGTACAATCTCAAAAAAAAAAAGAACTCCGAATAGTTATCTTGTTTGTATTATCCATGTTATTCAAAATGCAGTTATTGCACTTAACCATGTCCTGAATTAAGAATAGTGGCAGTCGAGATTTGAAATAATGCCGTGTTTTTGTTTCCCTTCAAAAAAGTGAAAAGGTACAGGCTCATGGTATTAGGTCTCTTCTGTTGGAGAGTTTTCAAATATTCTTTAAACCACCAATTCAGCACTTAACCCCCTTCTTTTTAAATGAATGGAAAGAAGAAAAAACATCTCCTTATGCATGCATCACCAATCGTTCAAATTTTGAGGGCTAAGTCAGGAAATGGACAAAAATGTTCAATCCACATGTCAGTGGACTATACATTCTGGTATCTTACTATCGAAAATTATGTTAGTATGCCTGTCGTGATTTGATCAAGAAGCACAAGAATACTGACAAAATCAAAATATGAAACATATCAATCGAATGGACAACAGCTGTTATATTTCTGATTTGGTACAGACATTTCCTTATGTAGAAATGGTAGATTGAACCTACTTTTATAGCACTTAGCCTCTTCAACTTGGTCAGCGGACTATTGTGAAGATCAAGTAAATATGCAGGTCGTATGCAGGATATAAAATACGAAGATGCATGGTCCTTTCATATATAATCCTGTTCTGTCGCTCCATAATTATTGTAACACAGCTTTGAAACGAGTGCGCACAGTATCAGGGACTACACAATTCTTGAGAAAAAGAAAAGTAAGCAGCTATGTCACACCATGTGCGGAGACGTTGTCAAGCTTACATTTGTCAAGTGTAAACCTGTCTTAAGGAGGCTGACAAGACCAGCAGTTGAACGATTAACAGAAAATTAGGATTTCGTAGTATAAATATCTTAAAATATTAGCCCCTCGACACAATGCGAAACTCATTAGCTCGTTAGCTGCTCTCAAACGTTAAAAAGGTTGATATTATGTCTTCCGGCAAAAGTGCAATAAGCAAAACATGTAATCATCCTACGAACAATATACTTTAACATTTATCCCTCAGGACAAATTCGCATCTGGATAGTTTGTGCCTAGCTTCAAGGTCTTCTTTGAGTTAATGTTGTTTTCCATATACAATGTCTGCAATAACTTCGTTTGACACACCTGACAATTAAATTTGTCGGTAGGGACATTTCTTAGGACTGTGTGTCAATTACAAAGTTTTAGCAAAAGAAGACCTGTTTCAAAAGTGTGTGAAATTTTGTACGTCGATATTTCTAGAGTACACATTATCCATTCAATATATTGCTTTTATGAATTTGAATCCCAAATCCACAACCGTTTTTGTTTTAAAATGACAAAAAAGAATCCTCGCTTGATACCCAAATAGAAATCTTTTAACTACACATTTTGTTTCAGGCATTTTTTAAAGACATTGGATAGGTTTAATCATTTTTATGCAGGGATTTCTTTTTCGATTTTCAAAATAAGATTTTGTACAAAACTACATAAATGTTGTTTAGGATTAAAATAACAGCTTCAATCATTCCGTCATCCCTCTAGTAAGTACAATGTATATCTAGCATATCCAACGCTCATATGAAAAGAAGTGAGACATAGAAAATATACAGCTATTGATTTGGAAGCTGATGATAAGTTCGTTTATAGTTGTTGACCAACTAGTTATGCATGTTATAGTTAAAAACACTTATACGGTTTTTTTTTTTGTATAGTTTAGTGAATTTTATGAATTGATACTATGCACGTTTTTCAACATAAGTGAACATATTTAGATCTACACAAAACGTTCACAGTAGTTATCAACAGCTGAAATGTTTACTGAAAAAGTAAAATGTATTGACACTCTCAACCAATCATTAAGAATCAATTATTTTTTTTCAAAGAAAATTTAATAATCTATATTTTGCAATTATATTATCTTCAAACTGTTTATTATTTAAGATTGTTCGAATGATTCTTAGTAATAGCCAGGAAGTGTTTCACCGATCTCAGATGTCTTTGTTCATGCCTTTCCTTGTAGTGGATTTCCTCTTTTCATTTCGTTAGAGCAAGCTGTATTCTCTGTTGTCACTTTATTTATCTTTGAACATTTTTGACAAATCTTGACACTGTCGAGCGTAACGATGAATCCTACTACGAGAGCAATACCCAATGCTCCAACTAGACCTATGGTCTTTGATGAATACCTGTCGTCACGGGCGCTAGTTAATGATCTTCTGTATTCTACAAATATCAAGAAGTAAACATATGTAAGTATAAAGTTCAGATGAATAGAATACAGTACTAACCAGTTAAAAAAACTGATAAGTCTGTAGCGATTATTTTAGTTAAAGTGATCTATCTTATTATCTTTCTTAATTAAATCATGTAACAAAATGTACGTACCATAATATTCTAACAAAGCAAATATTATACGAATTTAGTTAGAGCGCTATCACTGATCATGTTTTCTAACTTATCTGTATGCATTGAAGTAGTTGGGTGTTAATATAATTGGTTTGACATTTGGGTTTCTTTTGACTCAGTTCTGTGCTTTAATTTTTATATTTGATTAAAGAAGATACATTTCGACTTAAATTCGAATGAAGTCAATCAAGTACCTACAGAAAAAAGACGTTTTTTTCTTGATACTGACTTTTGTATTAGCAAGAATAGCAAACGAGTGTTTCAAAAAATGAAATGCCATATGATGATTACTTCATAACGCTTGGATAGTTGGTTATAGTTGTTCGGTTGTATAAATGAAGTTGCATGTATGTCACAGATGCATTGAATCGGATTGACTTGCGCACGTGACGTAGCTGCACTGATATATAGCGCCAATGCTGAATATTTTGATTATCAAGTCCTATATATGATCGCAAAAATATAAGCCAGTAAGATCAAAGGGAATATGTACAAATCGCCGATAAATGTAAAATATTAATTTAAGTCTGGTCAAAATCGAGAAGAACACGTGTGTTATACACTTTTCTGGGAATAGCCGATACTTTAAACTTACAAAATACTACTTTTTTTGGAAATAATAATTTTATGAAATCATTATATTTTCCAGTATTAAAAAAACAGATGTATTATTTGTAATAGTAGTTAAAATTAATACATTTAATGGTATTTTTGATTTAGTTAAATTTTTATTTAACTAATACTGAAATAAGAATAGTACCTTTCGAGATCTGAAATAATGAAAGAAAACATGAAGTGTAGGAAAACATCAATTTAAAAAAAAAATAACGCTTACAGTTATATAAAAATATGTATTCTAAGTCAATAAGGTAGAGTCTTAAATAACCAAAAAAAGGTACGGCTTATGCATAGGAAAATATGAAACCGTTATGCATATGAATACATAATAAACAGCTGCGCCATGAGCGCATGATACGCCCGTCGTCTTGTGTGAAAGTTTTAAAGTTTTATGCTAGTTTCTGAGAAAATTTTGAGCAATAACCATATATTGTTTTTGAGAAACGGCGGGAAATATGACCCCCCCCCCCCCCCCCCGCCCCCTTTCCTTTTTTTTTACAAAAAAAACTAAATATCACTAAAATAACATTTTGAATCAAAACCAGAAAGTATACAGATATTAAGATTAATATAACATCATAAGAAACAACTATATTAAGTTTCATGAAATTTGAATAAGTCGTTCTCAAGTTACGGTGCGACATGTTTACGCCGGACAGACAGACGGACGGACACCGGACATTTGTTTAACATAATACGTCCCGTCAAAATTTTGACGGGCGTATAAAAATGAGGTAAAGCAAAACAAAGACTAGTATGTACATTATACGAAACAATAGCTTACTACTAGTACCTCGTTCACTGACAACATACAAATGAAGATTAGCAAAACAAGGACTATGTATTTATATGATACAATAGCTTACTACTAGTATCTTGTTCACTGACAACATAGAAATGAAGGATAGCAAAACAAAGCCTATGTACATATATAAAAAATAGCTTACTACTAGTATCTCGTTCACTGACAGATAGTTCTTTCTTTAGTTTCTGAATCTTTTCTTGTAGATTCGTCACTGATGATGATTTATTACATAATCGGTAGCAATAAATGATAGATGCTAATTGTACAGGAGTGGAACAATTATCAGCTTGAGATGTTAATGGCTGACACGTCGATGATTTGACTATAAACCAAAGAAGAGTAAACATTTAGATATTTGTTTAGTAATGGCATATGAATTTATCTGAATAACTTTTGTTAATTTTGGATTTGATCAGCTTACGTCGGAAGGTAAGACAACGTATAATTAATTGCATATATTGTTGTGTCTTTAGTCTTTTATTTTTTCTGTTCGTTTATTTTTCTTTTTCAAGTTCTTCATAATGTTTTTAGGATTCCCTGAGTTACGGACGTTCAATCTAAGAAGAAACAGCTACTTTGACAAGTTCATGTTAGGTTAAAGTGTATCAAAATAAACGGTCATAAGAAATGAACCGAGGGAGTTTTAAGTTGATAAGCAAAATATTTCGACATATTGATAGTTTTAAAGTGTTTACAATGACTTCAACATGTTTCATCGGAAGATATTTGTGCACAGCAGGGTCCAAGCTACCTTCAACAGATATACATCGCCATAAAAAATTGTGTATATTCAGAACTTTTTTCGGATTAGAATAAATAGCAATAGGCATAGTATGTGTTCCTAAGTTAAACAGGGATCGTGTTTTTACATTGTACAAATTTATTGAATATCAAAATAATGTACTGAAAATGTTTGTATCACTGTATTGATTTTTTTAAAATAACAATTAAACAATATAAGAGCACAGACAACATATTTTTGATTGTTTTTTTTTTTACATTGATGGTATTGTTTTAAATTTACCCTATTTTCTTCTACCAGATTATTATTGTTATTAAGTAATTCATTTTGAATTGGCAAAAGGAGTAGGTCCGGTAAGGGCCGTTTTTGGCCTCAAATTTCAGGTTTATCTAACGAAAAATTTTGAACACTTTTTAAACACTTAAGTGTCTGATTCAATTAATTCAATTAATTTATGTGAAAGATTGTAACTGATTTGGTCATTAAAAACTCTCCGATTCAAGCTTAAAAATGAAAAAATATATCAAATATGCCAAAAATCGTCACTTTTTAGATGGTTTTTGTCAAAAATGAAAGTGGCCGCATCCGTGTTCATCCTCAACCTTTATATATGTTATGTATTATCATCAAATACAACTTGCATTTCGATATTATGAATAAACACGAATGCGGCCACTTTCATTTAAGAAGGAAACCGTCTAAAATTTAACTAAAATGCTAAAATTGGGAAGATTTCAGTAATTTAGCATGACTTAATGATGCTAGAACCCGATATATGTGCATTGTATTGTCAAAAACAACCCATATTTATGTAGCACAGGCATTCTACTTTCTAATAAATAGCCAAACGATCACATTTTCACAACTTTGTAAAACTGCTATATTTTGGGGCCAAAAAGGGGGTCTTACTGAACCTACTCCTTTATTTGCTACATTAAACATGGTTTTTGATATAGATGATTAATGTATTTAATTGATAAGGTAAATGTTGGTACCGTTAATTATTTGTTTCAAACACTCTGTCAAATAACTTTGAAACGATGTGCTTATTTTCTCCTTGTAACGTTCGAACCACACCAATTCAAAAACTATGTGTGCTTAACAAAATACAGTGAAACCAGAACCTCTTCGGGACTAAAGATTTGTTTCGCTGATGTTGGTTTTATCAGGTTCACGATGAATACAATTTAATATGACGGGCGTAAGAACATGTTTGGTTTACACAGGTTCTATGTTTATACAGCATTCGGTTATAATTTTAAGCCATGTTTCAATGTATACCACAAAACCGATATAGACCTTGTAATAGTGATTTCACATGACATTCACAAACATGTAGACGCATGCACATGTAGACGCATGCACATGTAGACGCATACAATGCAGTCAAACTTATTTATCGTGTTCTATTATAGACAGGGGGTTATATAAAAAGTATTTAACGTCGACTTCAAATTGATATGATATCAGATTGCTTGAAATATCAAAACTGAGCACAAGAGATCACCCCTTTTTTGGCGGGGTTTATAGTTTTTGCATATGCCCTTGATTCATCTTTTTTTATTCAAAAGACCACTTTCGAGTTATGTCCTTCACCAGAAAAAAGTCAGTTATGCGTGTCTTTATAATGTAATTTACCAGATAGAGGGGATAGTCTGCACTATTAATGTTCATGAAGCGTCTTCGTGCTTTTCATTTAACTAGATAAACTAGAAATGATGTTCGTCCCCTAGGACTTAAATCACAATTTGATAATGACACACGTGCTGATTATCGATTATATATAGTAATAGGTCCTCTTAGAAATTTAATTTGCCGAATTTACGTGCAATACATCATTATATTTTTCAACCGTTAGCTTATCAAAGAAAGAAGAAGTGACGATAGCCATAAACGTACAAATGATGAAATTGAAAAACCTAAATTTTTACTGAATTGCAACGAACTCGAAAGTTGTCTATTACCGACAATAATTGTTAAACGGACATTCAAAATAGTATATATTCATTAATCAATATGTTTAATCTTGGGAAATTCAGCGTTAGTTCTCGGAATGTATATTGTCTGTGTGTTTACAGTGACGATTGTCAGGTTGGTTTTGTATGGTCAGTGAGTAGTAATTAATGTTCAGTTATAGAAAAGACCGTTACTTTTTTGTCATTATTTACAGTATGCTTCGAAATATTGAAATGCATTCCTCTTTGTAAAATGTCACTAATCAAGAATCGAATCACTTACAGGGGTTATATTTGAAACTACAAAATCCAATTTGATAGATTATACAATAGAAGTGTTGCAAAATTCTTGGTGCAAGCCCGTTTATATCTGAATAAGGCAAACCGAGTTTGTGGAATATACCAAACGTTTTTTTTTGCATGTTCAAGTTTCAAATGAACACAAAATAAAGCAACTATCTTTAGTCAAGTGATGACACCTTATTTCCGGTCAAACCGAATTTAGCGCCTTTAATATTAAAATACCAAAGCAGACAAAAAGATCATGACTGAATCGTTATTTTTGAATATATGAATACATACATGTGACAAAAATTCCCAAAGTATCTGCTTTGTATCCGTTTTGGAACACTGGAAAAATAGAATACAATATTTTTATACAAACTGAAATTTTAATTTGAGTGAAGCTGTAGTTTTTCTTTAAAATTAGTCTCCTTCAAGTAGAAAAATTAAATATTATAAAAAAAAACAAAAGAAAGCCAAAAATAAATAAAACAAAATAAAACAAAAACATGATAAAACAAATTTGAAAGTGACTTTTAGTTTTGTATGAATGATCAATATTAAAAGAGTAATTACTCTTCATAACATGAACTCCAACAAAGACATTGATTATTACATTATCATCAACCACTCCTTTTTAATAGGTAATAACGTTATTAGAACAGAAAGTTAGTACAAAAGAAAATCACAGTTTGCTTTCAGATGTTAGTTACCTTAGCTTCACTGTTTTTTTCCCCTAAAGCTTAAGAGTGAGTTTTTTTTATAAGTGTCAAATATTCGGAATCCTTGGGGTTTTTCCATACCATGCCAGGTAAAGTATTTTGCCCCATAACACCTATTTATTTTTTAACATAAGACTTAATAGTTCATAAAAGGTCATTTGACAAAATTTAAGCAGATTTTTAATTTTCTTTCTGTTGATTTGAAATCCAAATAATACCAATGCAAATATAAGGTAAAAGTCCAAGTCAGCCTGTTCCCGCCATATTTTATAAATCAAATTACTCGAAAAGGAGCTCCATGACCTATCATTATTTTTAGCTTATTTTTGTCCTAAATCAATAGTCTTCCAGCTTAAAGTATCAAGTCTGATTTCTTAATCTATTAAATTTTACCTTATATCCCCTAAGTACATCCTTAAAGTTAGAATTTGATTTTGTCGTACAAGTAGGAGGTTTAGCGCTATAAAACTGGGTTCAATCCACCATTTGAAAATGCCTGTACCAAGTCAGGAATATGACAGTTGTTGTCAATTAGTTTGATGTGTTTTATCAATTGATTTTGCCATTTGATTTGGGACTTTCCGTATTGAATTTTCCTCGGGGTTCAGTATTTTTGTGATTTTACTTTTTAAATCTCGATGTTGCATGATTTTTTTATTAGTTGTTAGTGGCTTTGAAGTAGCTGTCAGATAACTGCGAGTACTCTCAGATCTGTTCATTGTTCATTTTGTGTCGGGATGTATAAGTACCGGGCCACGTCTACTTGTATTTTTGTCCATCTGATGAGTTTAGCCTTTTTCAACTGATTTTTATAGTTCGTTCTTATGTTGTACTGTTATACCACTGTCCCAGGTTAGGGGGAGGGTTGGGATCCCGCTAACATGTTTAACCCCGCAACATTATTTATGTATGTGCCTGTCCCAAGTCAGGAGCCTGTAATTCAGTGGTTGTCGTTTGTTTATGTGTTACATATTTGTTTTTCGCTCATTTTTTTACATAAATAAGGCCGTTTGTTTTCTCGTTTGAATTGTTTTACATTGTCTTATCGGGGCCTTTTATAGCTCAATATGCGGTATGGGCTTTGCTCATTGGTGAAGGCCGTAGGGTGACCTATAGTTGTTAACGTCTGTGTCATTTTGGTCTTTTGTGGATAGTTGTCTCATTGGCAATCATACAACATCTTCTTTTTTATATTAAATACCAAAAAATGAATAATTCCCTATTGAAATTTACTTTGATAAAATTTTAATAAGAGGTGTAATTTGTCAGGTAAGTTGTTGTGTTCTTTTATAAATATATTATCAATTTGCATACATACGCTCTTCAAATTTCATTGCCATGTAGCCTGTACTATATAGTATCGTTAGTGTATTGGCTGGTTCGTAGCTGCAAGCGCCGTCAAAGCCTCCAGAAACAAGCAACCAACCGAAATCCTCTGAACATCCGCCGAATGATTTGCTCACAAAGAAGCGTCTGCGCACACGGGAATAGCTGCCATAAAAGTAAAAAGATGAAATACATACATTATATGGGATGTCAATCATATGTATCATGTATATGTTACATAAATAATTTTTCAATAAATCAGTTATTACCAATAGCATGTCTCACTACCTTAACGGACGCAATATAGCGCCAGTTCCTTTCAATATTGTTTATTGAAATATTTATATAGTGATTTTGATTTTGTTCATTTATGTAGGTTAAATAAAGCCAATAGTTCCACACTGATGATATGTATCATCCCGGAAATTTTATAGTTATATTCTTGTGTGCTATAAACTTTATTAATAAAGAAAAGAACAGAAGTTAACAGTAACCCTTCAGTTAACTTTCCGATATATAGATGATGTTCTGTCACTAAAAAAAATCAAAATTTGGTGACTACGTTTAATGCATCTATCCCATCGAATTTGAGATAAAGGAAACAATCGCTACAGTTAAGTCTTCCTCATATCTGGACCTGCATCTACAAATTGACATGTATGGTCGAAGAAAACAAAACTTTGTGATAAAAAAAAATATTTTACCTTCCCAATTGTAATTTTTTTAATTTTTTGTAGCAACATTCCAGAAGCGCCTGCTTACGGAGTATGCATCTCCCAGTTGATACGATATTTAAGAAACAATTCATGTGGGCTTGAATATATAAACCACGGGTTGGCCCTTTATGGAAAATATTTTACCCGTAGCGATAGAATGGTAAAAATACGATATATATATTCAAATGAATTATTTCGATTCTTATAGGACAAATTTAGATAGTTTAGATGATAATTTTTGTCTTAAATGTATAAAAAAAACTAGGGCTCATAATCATTATACCTTTAAGCATCGTTTTTATCTTTCCCTGTTTTAAAGAATGTCGGTTTCACAAGAGTGTTTTTTCCAATAAATGCCTATATTCTTACGTCATTGTTCTATGACGTCTGGAAGCGCATTCATAAAAAAGAGCATATTACGTGGGAGTGCAATCTGAACAGGCCAGGCAATATATTTATATTTTACCACGGGTGTGTACTCAAAGCGTTTAAAGGACGTCATGTTAGAATCTAGCGCTTTTATTTCCTATCATGATTTCCTTGATAGAGGGTTCTGCTTACATCGAAGCTATTTAACCTGTATTTCAAAATGATGAAGTTGAACTCTTCCCTTCATAAATTTTACAGACACCATCATAATTCGGTATACACTTGTGAATTATCAGTTTCACAAATGACAACGGATATGTTGAGACAGTTTCAAATGTCGAAACTTCAACCCCGTCCCGTTATTCCAAAATAAGACTTATCGCCGGTTTTGTAGTTACTCGAAGAACACGACGGATGCCACAAAGAAAAGCATCATCTGATTAACGACAGATATATTTATAGACAATGTTAAAAAGAATTGCTTCAAATCCTGCAGATGAATTTGAATCCGTTGCTATGTCCTGTGTTCTCAACCTTTCGGGCAAAGGTAGGTTCCTTAAATAAGCTTTTGATAATCGATTTTCGTGGTTGCTTAAACTAGTATTAAAGGAATGAAAAACAACTGGTCTCTAACTAATTTTATATACATGCAACAATACATCAAGTACAGGGTTCAGTCAGTCTTTTGTAGGCTGACATGTCCGGCTAAGCATTAAATTAAAGTTGTTTCTGTTATTCAATCTTGATTTCCAGTTTACGTACCACTGATAAAAAAGAAACTGATGACATTTCCATTTAAATAGGGACGAAAGATATCAAAGGGACAGTCACACTCATAAATCTAAAACAAACTGACAACGCCATGGCTAAAAATGAAAAAGACAAACAAACAACAGCACACCTGATACAACATAGAAAACTAAAGAATAAACAACAAATAAACCACCAAAAAACTAGGGATGATCTCAGGTGCTCCGGAAGGGTAAGCAGATCCTGCTCCACATGTGGCACCCGTCGTGTTGCTTATGTTATATAACAAATCCGGTAAATAGTCTCATTCGGTAGGTCACATTCATGAAAGGGAAGGGGATTGTAGTTACGACGTAAGGAAGATATCCGATATCATTTGTGAAACGATTATTCCATAACTGTCAACCAACTCGTGATGGCGTCGATAAAATTTACGAAGGGATGATTTCAGCTTCACCATTTGGAACTCTTGGTTTAATAGCTTCCTTGTGAGCAGCAACCCTCTATCAAGAAAATCATAATAGGAAATGCAAGCACGGGAATATCGTATCAATTGGGAGATATATACCCCGTATGCAGGTGCTGCTAGGATGTTACTGCTTATAAATGGAAAGTTCACAATTGGAAAGCCGAAATCATCTCTTTTGTCGTAAAGTTTTGTTTTCAACCGACCCTCATTGTCAATTTCTAGATGTAAGTCAAGATATGAGGCCAACTTAACTGTATCTGTAGTATCCTTTATCTCTAGCTCGATGGGATAGATGAGTTCCACATAGTCACCAAATTTTGAATTATTTAGTGAATTATGTTACTAGTATTTTACGGTCTTCTAAATGTAATTATGTTTTCACAAAACTTTAGATAAGAGCAAACTCCATTAAAGTATTACTTGATACGTAGAAATTTCAATAACAACATAGTTTTAGTAGTTGCCCAATATGTTGACCTCTACTAACCCTTCAACGGCAAAATGATAACCGTTCACATCAGGACTGGCAGTCTTCAGATCGGAATAGGAACTGTTCAGTAGCCCTTCTTGGCTAAACCAGTTGATCTTATCTGTACCAGTACCATCAAAGTGTAGAAAGGATTTCTCCATACCATCTTGATAAACAACCAACTTTACCTGAAAATTATGATTGCGTAAACTATTTATACTTTTAGAGTATTATTTGTATAGTTGACGTTTTAAAAAAAAATATTTTACATGTCACTCTAGATAACGCTTATTGTATCTTTAAATTTGTCATTTACGATATGTGTGCATGTGTTGTGAATACCGTATACTATTTTTTCAGATGCCAAATTTCGAAACTGTGCCTAAAATATATAATAATATACATAAGATACAAAAAGCTTGGCAATTAGAACTGTAATCGTATTCGTCGCCATGAGTATCTAAATTGTAAAACAAATAGTAAGGTTCACAGTAACTGATTATTGTTATATTGTTCTACAGAAAACAAAAAACAATTTAACTAACCAAAGAAATATTTTTAGGCAAGTTTTTATATACAATTTATGTGTACAGCATTAAGAAGTAAAAATAAGGCTATTTAAATAGTTAATAGTGTTTAATACTGTAATAAAAAAAGAAGAAACGAATAGCGTATTTATTGAAAATGTTGAAACGAACTGACAAAGCAACTTGGGACGAATTTGTTGGTACGAATTGGCCAGATACCCAGTAATCCATATCGGAGAAATAATCATAAAGGTATTTACTGATAGAAATTTAATTTTGTTTACATCTTTGTTTCGTGAGGAATTTTTTGTTAATAAGCTACTGCTGGTATTTCTGACAAAACAAAAAAGTTTTTTTTTTATGTTTGTAATTTCTTTTTTGAACATATTGACCAAAGATGTTGTTTCCTAAACAGTACCGTATACTTTAAATCAATACCTCTTTTAACCCGATAAATCCAACTTTTAATAAACACAAAAGTTACAACTATTTTATAGTTAATATAGAAATTATTAGAGAAATATAAACAATGAAAATGTAAAAGACCAATTAAACAAGTTCTTAATTCTTTTGTGCAGCTATCATCTGTCAAGAATGTTTTAAGCTATTTGATATATCAGTGTAGTATAATAAATATATAAATAACGTTGCAATTTAAAAATAATTGAGTTTTTTTAAAGTATTTATTTGTCAAATATGCCATAAAACTGTATTCAAATACACTAAAAGAGTTTGCTTTTTCTATGAAAGGATGAAAGAAAAACGATTTTTAAAGCAAATACATATTATGTTACAGTTAGGTTTCCTGTCGGTTTTTTTACAATACATTTCCCCTTTCTGACAGTCATTATATCGATTACCTCTTCTTTTATAAATTGTGTTTTATAGTAAAGATTAATCCACTTTTTGATACAGAGGGCATCAAACAATAATACAGTTACGGTTTTTGTTTTATAAGATATATTATCAAACTTAATTTTACCGGACTGATGGATTGCTTGTTAATTGACGGAGAAGATGGGTAAACACCATGTAATTGTGAAATTGACATAATCAATATTCTGCTCCTTTGACTAAACATAAAGGTTAGGTTGAATTCCTCTGAATATATTTGATACCTAACCATTTTTGTAAAATATTTTATACTAACTGTAAGTCACAGTACAACCACTTCATGTATGCATTTTTTCTAGAATATTTTCTGAACATGTGAAACGTTATAACTCAAACTCATACCATCCTACCATGTCAAACTATACAGTGGTTTTCAGATACAACTTATTTCAAATAGTTATTAAACCTTTCGATGGAAAAATGAGTAAAATGGTGTTTCATTTACAAAACGTTCAAACATATTTCTGCAGTACAAACAATAAAAGTTTGAGAGAAATCTTAGACACATCTATTTAGTAATATGTTATCATAATTCTATTTTATTTCCAATATATTTCTATTAAGGGAAAGAAGTTTTCGTTGTAAATCAACTATGAAAAAAATGTCAACCAAATCTTTAAAACACTCGAATTTTGTAATGTTATTTAGTTCAATGATAACAGGCAAGTGTTGACATGAATATCTATTATATTGTAGCTTTTATGAATTTCCTTTTACAAACTTTAATTTTTTCAAAAAACTAAGGAATTTCTTATCCCAGGAATAGATTACCTAAGCCGTATTTGACACAAATTTTAGAATTTTTGGTCTTCAATGCTGTTTAACTTTATACTTGTTTGACTTTTTGACTATTTTTATCTGAGCGTCACTGAAGAGTCTTATATAGACGAAACGAGCGTCTGGCATATTGAATTATAATCCTGGTACTATTAATGCAATTTCACAACCAAAAGACATTACGAACTTATGGTTAAAGACGCATTTTGTCAATCATCGTAACTACACTTTGTTTAACTATCACAGGGAGGATGTCTCTGGCTAATTTGTTTTAAGTCCCAATATCATGCGCCAAGTAGCCAATACTTCAGAACCTTTTATTGATTTACCAGGTATTTTGTAATAGAAAAATAAGAAAATCCGTATAAATGAGGTCTCAAAAAAATACCTTTTTCGTAATGTTAATATATCTGGGTTTTTTTGGACTGTCGGGGTCTGGGCAATCACATTATGTCGGTACTCTCGTAGAGCCCCATATTTTTTTTTTTTTATTAAACCTGCTGTTTAAAAACTGTTTTTTTTTTAATCAGATTTAGGAATGAACCATCATCACATGCTCTTAATTTCTCAGAGTTTGGCTTTATTTTCTGTTCTTTTTAGTTTTATCACCTCTTAAAAATTTGTGCTAGGTTTGTATTTTCAAATGTGTCGACTGCAGAGACGCATCTTGATATAAAATTTGCAATTCCTTTCAGGTAATGGAAGTCTTTTCTTCAATTCTTCTGCGCATATCGTGAACCTGGATATGTATGGGACATTTCGTATATGTAAAATTCAGGGGTACGAGTGAGAATCAATTTTCCACAATTTATTTCATCCCGAAATGCCTTTCGTTATGCGGCTTCTTGTTAGAAATTCATTTTTTCACACAATAAGTTTTACAGTGTTCTTATATGACCATCTGCTCTGTAAATCAGCACAACTGTTTACGCTATATCACTTGTTAAATATTCAAACATATAGACAATTGCGTGTGCTTAAAAATTCATTTCCTCTAAGGCTAGTGCTTCGTTCTTGAATTAACAAGATTGAATAGATATCTAAATGCTTTATTCTAGTCTTATTGCTCTAATCAAAACTTAAAAGAATGAAAATGTTATGTTTTTAATGAATATGAGAAAGAAAATGTGGTACGATTGCCAATGAGACAACTCTCCACAAGAGACCAAATGACATAGAAATTACCCCTTATAGGTCATCGTACGGCCTTCAACAATGAACAAAGCCCTAAGCCTTTTCTAAATGCAGTATCTTATATATATATATATATAACTGTACTGTTACCTGATCGATGTCGATATCCTTCCAGTGATTAATAATGTCCGACTTGAAATGCTTTCCAGTCGAAAAATTGAGAGTTCGTGCAGCATTGTCATTAATATTGTAGGTTATCCCACTGTCCATATACATATCATATATATTGGTATATTCCTCTATATAGAAGGGAAAACAATCACATTTCTAGATCTATTCAGGTTTTTTTTTCTTAGAAATACTTTAATTATGATATTATTGAATAAAACATAACAGTATAATCAATGATGATTTTGGATAATTTACAAGTTTTAGTTTACACCGGAATCTCATTTTCCATAGGCCAATGAGGATTCAAATCTAGTGTGTTCAAGTATTCTTAAAATCTAGTGTGTTTAAGTATTCGATTAATAGTGTGGGTTTATGTCATCTAAAAATCAAGCGTGTTTAAGTATCAATAAAAGTAGCGTGTTAACGTATCATAATGCTATGTTTTATTACAATGTACTTTTACAAAAAAAAAATCGATACTACATAAGCATGAACAATTCTAAGGTCACCATAACAAGCTGATTGACCAATACAATGTGTCTGTGTCTCAACCCGTCAAAGCATCTGGGTGCACTCCTTTTTGATATCATGCAATTCCCTCACTATTTGTTTGTTACATTGATATGTGCGTGTGTTTCTTCTTCGACAATTTAATGAGATTTGAACATTGGTTAAATACTCATAGTGGTTCAACACAGACCTAGTTTCTATCAATCCAAAAACTTATTAACAAAATGAGTGATCATGTAAAGAAATTAAATCGGTAACGGCTTTGTCGAAATTAACTTAACAAGGTGTTGGTTGTTCTGTTAAGACTGTTTTTGATTTGTTTTTTCGTCAAATATATGTAAATATATATTCTGATGCTTTATAAACATTTGATCTCATATTTACTCAATGAAGTTTAGAAATAAGAACTGTTATGTGCACTTAAATTAGTACTATTATTAAAATTCTTTTCATGCAAAGTCTGCCAATTGACCTTTTCAAAATCTAAAGAACTATATGTAGGCTCATTGTTCGTACCCCAAAACAAAAATAACGTTACGGCATTGGTTCAATTTCCATTGTTTAGATTGTTATAAACCAGTCACAACGTTTTGGGGTACGTTTTAGGAAATATTACCCAGAATGCATTAGATTCTGAATAGGCGAATTAAAGATTCCAACTTACCGTTTGCATCAACTTTGAACACAAGTTTCCAATCTCTTGAATCTGTTTTTATTAGACCGCAAGTTAACAACCACAAGAGGCCTATAATTTGATTGTCATATGTACATGGTGTAATCTGTATTAATTTTACATAGTAAGCTTGTATATAGGAATTCAGACGACTGATCACCAGGTTTGTACTTAAATGAGCAACGTAATGGGTGCCAAACATATTCAACAGGATCTGCTTATCGTCGAGACCACCTGCGATCATCCACGGGCTTTTGTGGATTTTTTTTTGTTTCTCAGTCTTTAGTCTCTATGTTGTGTCCATTATGATCAGGAGCTGATAGATATATCGTGAGCAAGCCTGTCCTCACAACTAGTAAAAAGTAGACTTAGCTTGTACACAGGACTGATACTGAGCATAATTGTAAAAAGGTTTGTAGCAGTCCCAAAAAACAAATCTAGGTCGGATCTCTTGTCTGCTTAAAACTCCTTAAAGGGAATGACGTACCTTGACATAATTGATATAAGGATTTGTTATATACGCATCCAAAAAACTTGGCATATATCATTTGGTTAATGATTATAGATAATCAATGTCTTCATGTGTTCAGGATATGTAGACCTTGGTCGCCATATTTTAGAATATTCACTTGGCTGATTTTATAATTGATTGTGGTTGTTGTTTCAATTTGCATGATAACATGAATAACTGTTTTTAAAAAATGTTTATTACTTTTTGTGTTTTCTTTTGCTTTTTTCATTTTTTTTTTTCATTTTTAGAATTGTTTATATTCCACAGTTATTTCCTTTTGTCCTTTTGATATGCCATACACAGGTCTATTGTCTTTGTATATTCTTAAATATGACATGCATGATAGTACATGATACTTGAAATAAATATATTGATATTGACTAAAAATTATCATGCTATTGAATACTTTAATAGTGGTTCGCATTAAAAATGCTATCTATCAAAACAAAAAGTTCATATAAGAAAAACACATACCTTTTCGAAGCATATTAAATGGATTTTTTTTTCATATCGCAGAAAACCCTATATATTGCAATTGAACATGATCATACCACGTGTTACATATATTGACGAATGAAATACAATGATAATAGAAGATATTTAAATAATGGAAATCATGTAATGATTAAGTTTTCACGCTTCGTGTTTAATTCATAGCAATAAACAAAGGATACATCACTGAAACTAAAATTAAATTACTTAATATCCTATCATTCTTTCGTGTATCGATGCCAGCTATACATTGGAGATGATTTTTTTTACAGAAGAAGTCTTATAAAAACAAACAGCGAGAGAAAAAGTAATGCAAGCCAAACGTAAAGATTTGAAAAAAATGCCATTGTAAGGTAAAAACCTAACAACTGATGTATTGATACAACAGTTGACGCATTCAATAGGACAGTCACATGACCATGACGACCATGTAACGAAGTAAAACGATTTGTTTGTTCTTAAAATTTGAATTGTATACAAACCTTCTAGTAAAACAGAAATCGTTTGAGTGGTTAATAAAATTGAGTCCCGCAAAACATCTTTGTAAACGCAATATTTACATTGACGTATTTATTTTGTTTACATATGTTGTTTATCTAATGCCTCCCGGGTCTTTCTCACTATCGCCAAGAAGCGACATAAAAACTTATTTCGCGACAGCCAAAATAGATTAAGCAAAAAACAAAAAAATCAAATATTTTAAGTGAATGAATGTCGAACCATACATTAAAGACTGTTTTTTTTTTTAAATTAACATTTATTTTCATATATTCCTTATATGTTCCTTATATTTATAGAAGACAATAAACATTTGTTCAAGAACAGACTATTTATTTTTTTATTTTCTATGATATATCTGAGATATGAATTCCACAAATGCAACAACTGTATTACGATATTTCTCCACTCGAGACAGTTAAATTTTAATATTCAAAGAGCAAGCCTTGACGAGTTTTTAAATAATTTACATTTAACTGTTGAGAGTGGAGAATATCGTAATACACGAGTTACAGGGGTGGAATCACTTTTTCTCATGATTTTTATCAAAGATTTGAGAAAAGTTGTGTACTTTTGATGTGACATCATCAGACATAGTCGCCTCTTTTTCATGACGTCACAATGAGAAAATTCAGAAGAAAAAAAGAAAATTTAACATCACAATTAAATTTCAACCATTCTTTTGTCGAGAACAGATTTTTCACTAGTGAGGAGAAATATTCATACATCCAGCGTCTGCGATAGTGCACATCAATCAATCATTAAAATGCATTCGTTTTTTTTTAAATACGCTGTAGTATATACATGTATGTTATTTTAAAAACCATTAAAAAATGCAAGAAATGTGTGAAAAGGGATTCTATGCAATGACTCACAATATGTTACAGAAACGATTAATGGATTAAATGTTCCTTCATCTTGTCTCTTAAATACGTATCTATGTTTTATAAACATTAGTAATGATACAGATAAGCGTGAGCGACATATTCCGCACAGACAATTTATTGAATTTTGTTGAGTGTGATGAAATCTGTAAAATCAATTCAAATGTTTTACAGATAATCAATAATTGTCTGTTGACTGGATATGACGAAATAACATAATAATGTTGTTTTTTTTTTATTTTTAATTTTTATTTATATTGAAATGTGTTCGGCATAAACAATGATTAATACTGCATTAAAGATTTGCTTGTTTTTCATTTTTTTTTTTTTTTTTTTTTTTGGTTTGTCTTCTTTCTTGTTTAATTTTTTTTTTTGCATTAAAGTTTATCTGACCGAAACATATTTTATATGAAGCGTTCATCATACAATAAATGTGCGCATGATCAATGTTTGCACGACCCTATAAAATTACAGAAAGAAGGAATAATTTCTTGAAATTACCTTGATATGCTACAAACCACGAAACAACGAGCTAAATGAAAATAACCAGATCTTTTTTTTTTTTAGAAGTGTTGCCTTTAAAAATAAACTAACCGTAACAAATAACATTAACCAGGTCTATAAGTGCCTTCGAGGACCTGTTCTAAATTTACATTCAAATAAAGAATCGGGACCTAAAATGAAAACCTATTGGTCATGTTGGAATACAAATCATACCAGGTATCTCAATTCGAAACGGCGTAGCAATCCGAATCACGAGGAGCTTTAATTAAATATTTATCAATAAAAATACTATAATTTGCCTCATATGTTTTTCTCATTACATTTATGTAACGTATTTGAAAACAGTTTCAAACAAAACTAATTTGTTTGATAAACGATTTCTGTACAGTTGCAGTTTGCCCTACAAACTGAGTAACAGATTCTTCTTACTGTCACAGTCTTTTTTGTACAGGAATTTTTCGACATTTTCTGTTTAAAAAAAATCCAAGTATGGAAATACGTGAGAAACGATATCAGGTTTACTATAAGCGTGTTTTTACTTTTGTTATCGTTGATCCTGTTAAACGAAATATTTCAACATTATACTGAAAACTGTCGATGAAAGAGTATCCACATAATGCTATTGTAACTGTTGTTCAATATTTGAAGTACGGCATAAAGTATAATTTATAAAATATATTTAAAAGTCTATTTGTCAATAAGAACACTATAACAACACTTGTATTGCCATATTAAAACCTGTATTTTTATGAAAATCAAATTCATTTGCAAGTGTATATTTGTACCAAGCCAGAAGTATTTAATACTACCCACCCGTTCTTTTTTCCGAAAAATTATGCTATCATCTTGATGATTATAGAGTAGGGAACACACTTCAGAAAATAATAAATCGCTTAACACAATTATGGTCTTTTTAATTTCTCCGTTTTGTTTTAAAATTTTGATTTCTTTTGCTTTACCGACTGCTATGTAATTTTCACTTGTGGTGATACCAAACCAACTTTGGCCTACTTGAATGGTTTTATCAAGTGTTAAACTTTTTGTGTTTATAAATTGAATATATGATTCCTACGGTAAGGTTACTACTGCTTTGTCTGTGTAATACCACCAAATCATGGTATGTCACATCCGGTTGTATACGAAAGTAGGTCGAAAAAAATATTCCCTTGAATTTGACAGTTGTAGGTAATTAATCCTACATTTTATTGCACTAAAACCATTTCTGTGTCATAAACATATGTATTTCAAAACACCATTATTTTTTATTTCGGATTTCTATAGAAAATTTTGTAATCTTGAGGTTACATGGTGACTAAACCTTGTACACAGATAAAATAAGGGGAGAAATTTGATTGCTTAACTTCCAATGATGTTTATTTTCTTATATGCAAAGAAATGTTATGTGACTTTTTTTTTATAAAAATAGGTGAAATACCACCATTGATTTTCCCCTATTAGTCTTTGTTAAATTTGCACTTTTCAAAAAAATGTGCAGTATTTATCTTTGTTTCAAATAAAGAAATACTTGGCATGAGTAAAGTTTTATTTTGTCCAGTTCAATAGAAAAAAATTCACATAACATTTAATTGCATATAAGAAAATAAACATCATTGGAAAGAGGGACGAAAGATACCAAAGGGACAGTCAAACTCATAAATCTAAAACAAACTGACAACGCCATGGCTAAAAATGAAAAAGACAAACAAACAAGAGCATACACGACACAACATAGAAAACTAAAGAATAAACAACACGAACCTGACCAAAAAGTTAGGGGTGATCTCATGTGCTCCGGAAGGGTAAGCAGATCCTGCTCCACATGCGGCACCCGTCGTGTTGCTTATGTGATAACAAATCCGGTAAATAGTCTAATTCGGTAGGTCACAATCATAAAAAGGAAAGGGATTTTAGTTACGACGTAAGGAACATATCAGATACGTAAGTTAATTAAGCAATCAAATTTCTCCCCTTATTTTTTCTGTGTACAAGGTTTAGTCACCATGTAACCTCAAGATTACAAAATTTTCTATAGAAATCCCAAATAAAAAATAATAGTGTTTTGAAATACATATGTTTATGACATAGAAATGGTTTTAGTGCAATAAAATGTAGGATTAATTACCTACAACTGTCAAATTCAAGGGAATATTTTTTTCGACCTACTTTCGTATACAACCGGATGTGACGTACCATGATTTGGTGGTATTACACCTAAAGAAGACCTTTTAGTTCAATAAACTGAATTTGACTTTTTTCCTTTGTAATGCTAGTTATTTCAAGCATTTCTGTTAAGTTTTGTCATAATCAGTTCAATAGTTTGAGAAAAATCTAGTATAATGAAAGACGACATCTACAACGATTCGAGGAAAATTTCTTCCACAAATCCAAACCAAGCCGCATCAAGATAGAATAGAGTGTGGACCAATAAATGATTAAATATCTATCTTATCTGCCTGTAAACAGTTGAATATGATACACAGGATGATTTTTGGAAGATAAATACCACTAATGGACCTCTTTGTCTTCTTTATAACGTCTCTTTTGGTCAATTTATACCTCTAATTTCCTCAAAATTTCAACTTTTCAGGCAAAAAAATAAAAATAATGGGGTTACTTTCACTCAGTTATGGTAGAATTGTTATGAGAAATGAGTAATTGAAGCAATTTAGCAGAATGAACAATCCATATTAAAGTTTACTGTCTCCAAGGAGGTTTCAATAAGTCCTTATGTAAAAATTAAATTTACGCTGCGTTCCAAAGAGGGACATAAAAGGCTTCTCTTTTAGTAAATAATTTGTCGTTACGGCATTAAAAATAATTTCATCTACTTATAACTATATATTTATTTAAGTATTTCCTAGCAATATGTTCTATCATAGCAGAATATAAGAAATAAGGAGAAAAAGCCCCCCCCCCTTTTTTTAGTATGGCTTGTTCTGTCAACTGAATATTCATGGTAGAGTCCTATTTCAGGACAATTTTATCATAAAATGTGTTTTGGAGACTCAATTCACTCAGAATATTTCATTTTTTGAATTATTTCACTTAAATAGCAAGAAATTTTAACACCTGAGATTACTCACAAGGTCAAAGGTGCATGTACAGCTTCCCATAAAGAAGACCTTTTTGTTCAATAAACTGAATTTGACTTTTTTTCCTTTGTAATGCTAGTTATTTCAAGCATTTCTGTTAAGTTTTGTCATAATCAGTTCAATAGTTTGAGAAAAATCTAGTATAATGAAAGACGACATCTACAGCGATTCGAGCAAAATTTCTTCCACAAATCCAAACCAAGCCGCATCAAGATAGAATAGAGTGTGGACCAATAAATGATCAAATATCTATCTTATCTGCCTATAAACAGTTGAATATGATACACAGGATGATTTTTGGAAGATAAATACAACTAATGGGTCTCTTTGTCTTCTTTATAAGGTCTCTTTTGGTCAATTTGTACCTCTCATTTCCTCAAAATTTCAACTTTTCAGGCCAAAAAATAAAAATAATGGGGTTACTTTCGCTCAGTTATGGTAGAAATGTTATGAGAAATGAGTAATTGAAGCAATTTAGCAGAATGAACAATCCATATTAAAAGTTTTCTGTCTCCAAGGAGGTTTCAATAAGTCCTTATGTAAAAATTAAATTTACGCTGCGGTCCCTCTTTGGAATCGCTGTAGATGTCGTCTTTCATTATACTAAATTATTTTTATTTTTTTGCCTGAAAAGTTGAAATTTTGAGGAAATTAGAGGTATAAATTGACCAAAAGAGACGTTATAAAGAAGACACAGAGGTCCATTAGTGGTGTTTATCTTCCAAAAATCATCCTGTGTATCATATTCAACTGTTTATAGGCAGATAAGATTGATATTTGATCATTTATTGGTCCACACTCTATTCTATCTTGATGCGGCTTGGTTTAGATTTGTGGAAGAAATTTTGCTCGAATCGCTGTAAATGTCGTCTTTCATTATATTACATTTTTCTCAAACTATTGAACTGATTATGACAAAACTTAACAGAAATGCTTGAAATAACTAGCATTACAAAGGAAAAAAGTCAAATTCAGTTTATTGAACAAAAAGGTCTTCTTTATGGGAAGCTGTACATGCACCTTTGACCTTGTGAATAATCTCATGTGTTAAAATTTCTTGCTATTTAAGTGAATTAATTCAAAAAATGAAATATTCTGAGTGAATTGAGTCTCCAAAACACATTTTATGATAAAATTGTCTTGAAATAGGACTCTACCATGAATATTCAGTTGACAGAACAAGATTCGAACCCATGCTACTGAGATATCGTGACACCAAATCGCCTGCACTGTAGCCGTCCCGCTAGACCACACGACCACCTGGGCTTCACAAAGATAAAGCTTTCGGTGGTCGTGTGTTACCTTTCCTCGTCAGTTTTTATCTAGCGTCGTACTACAGTACATGATATATAAGGCATGGAGATGTTATTGTTACAGATCAGCTCAATTATCTATAGTAAAGGATCCTACAAATTAATGCAAGATACAGTCACAGAAAATAATTATATTTATAAGTACGTCTGAGTCAGTGACAACTCTACAACAGATTTATCCATCGGATCACCAGCAATGATGGTGATACATGGCTGTGTACATTTTGTATATACAGCTCGTCTAAACATCAACCCTACAATGTCAGATCTGTAAATTTGCCTTCGCAAATTTTTTGTTCTTCCCTCGCCAAGATTCGAACCCATGCTACTGAGATATAGTGACACCATTCGAAAAAGCCCGGACTGCTCTCGAAAAAATCCGGACATGAAAAACTGAATTTAGTGTCGAAATGTCGTTTTCAAAGCAATAACAATAGTTTTTGTAAAGTATCTGTATATCTAAGCATATATAGATTCCATGTATGCATTTCTGTCGACATTTGCATTGGTATGTGAAAGAAAATGGCTTTATTCGGTATTTTGAAATAAAAGCATTTTAAGGCTAAATTTAACTTTTCAAACGAAAAGCAATGTCAGAATGATGCTATCTTTATATCGCAAATACTAACTTATCGTGTATGACCTTACATATCAAACTCAAGCTTCTATATCACGTCTTGTTAGAAAAGAAGTCTGTTTCTTTACATTTTTGATCATATTCACTCGAAAAAAGGTGGTCACACTCGAAAAACCACGATCCTTTACCTACCGTACCATTTTTAAAGAACTGCTTATCAAATACTGCAAATATTTAGCTATGATTTATGATAATAAACCAAAAATTAACAATATTAAGTTAAATCGTGTAAAGAAGAAAAATAAAGACTTCCGTTCTATATATTTGTATCCTTCTGATGAATTTCCACTCTATGTATTTGTATCTATTTGATGAATTTTTTGAAATACTCAGGATTTTCATATCCCAGGCAGAGATTACCTTAGACGTATTTGGCACAAGTTTTTGGATTTTTTGGCTCCTCCATGGTCTTCAACTTTGTACTTGTTTGGTTTTATAACTATTTTGATCGAAGCGTCACTGGTGGGTCTTATGTAGACAAAACGCGCGACTGGCGTATTACATTATAAACCTGGTACCTTTGATAACTAATTAAGCATTTTTTAACTGATTTCTAAAGTTAGTTCTTATGTTGTACTGATACACCACTGTCCCAGGTTGTTGGATGTTTGGTATCTCGCTTACGTCGTCAATTCCGGCACATTATGCATGTGTGCTCCTCTCCCAAGTCAGGAGCATGTAACTCAGTGGTTGTTGTTTGTTGATGTGTTACAGAACATTTTTGTTTTTCGTTCATATTTTTTTTGTACATAATCTAAGCCGTTAGTTTTCTCGTTTAAATTGTTTTACATTTGTCATTACGGGGCCATTTACTGCTGACTATGCGGAATGGGATGTGTTCATCGTTGAAGGCCATACGCTGACTTATAGTTGTTAATTTCAGTGTCATTTGGTCTCTTGAAGAGAGTTGTCTCATTGGTAATCATACCACATCTTTTCTTGCATATGTATATGCCATCATATGTTTTGGGCTTATCCGTGGAAAAACTTTCATACCGATATTTAACTCTTGCAGATATCGTTCTTGCTTGAATTTCAATTTAGTCATGTTAGTGAAGTATGTATTTCTACAAATATCGATTAGTAGTTTTTATTTGAGATTGTAAATTATAGGTCCAAGGACACAATTATCGTCCTTTGGTTTCCGATGTCTACGAATATAGTCCCTAGTGTGAACAGTGTATAATTTGCCTTTTTTTATTTGATACACTTTTCAAACTTATTTCTTGGTAATTAATGCATGAAATACTAAGTAGGAGGGTGTGATAACACGTTAAAATCATTTGGGTGCTGAATCTTAATGTTAAATAGTGATTTTGTCTAGTTAAACAATGATAAATTTGATATTATTTGTCCCATAAGTAGAACACTACTCCTTAAAAAAACACTTTTTGGGATAGAGCAGGTGTGATTTTCTAAATTTAACATTTTAAACACAGAACTCCGAATCGTCATCTTTTTTGTATTATTGATTTTATTGAAAATGTAGTTGTCTGTTCACTGCACTAAACCATGTCCTGTAACAAGAATAGTGGCAGTCGAGATTTGAAAAATGCCTCCCGTGTTTTTGTTACCCTTTAAAACAGTCAAAAGGAACCAGCTGACAGCATTAGGTCTCTGTTGGAGAGTTTTCAAATATTCTTTAAACCACCAGTACAGCACTTAACCATCTTCCTTTTTAATGAATAAAAAGGGAAAAAAACATCTCCTTATGCGTGAATCACCAATTGTTCAAATTTAGAGGTCCAATTCATGATCAGGAAATGTACAAAATCGTTCAATGCACGTGTCAGTGGACTAATCTGGTATCTTAGTATCGAAATTTATGTAAGTATGCCGGTCGTTATTTGATCAAAAAGCACAAAAATTCTGAACTCCGAAGAAATTTCAAAATTTAAGGTTCCTAATCAATTGACCAATTCAAAAATATGCATCATATCAATCGAATAGACAACAACTGTTATATTCCTGATTTGGTACAGGCATTACCTTATGTAGAAAATGAAAGATTGAACCTGCTTTTATAGCACTTAGCCTCTTCAACTTGGTCAGCGGACTAATTCTGAAGATGAAGTAAATATGCAGGTCGTATGCAGGTCGTATGCAGGATATGAAATACAAAGATGTATGGGCTTTCCTAGGCATATATAATCATGCTCTGTCGCTCCATAATTACTGTACCACAGCTTTAAAACGAGTGCAGGCAGTATCAGGGACCTCACAATGTCTGAGAAAAGGTAAGCAGCGATGTCACAAAATGTGCGGAAAAGTTATCAAGCTTGCTTTTGTCATGTGTAAACCTGTCTTAATGAGAATGACAAGACCAGTTGTGGAACGATAAACAGAAAATTGGTATTTCGTCGTATCAATATCGTAAAATATCAGCCCCTCGACACAATGCGAAACTCATTAGCTCGTTAGCTGCGCTCAATTGTTAGAAAGGTTATATTACGGCTTGCGACAAAAATACATCAAGCAAAACATGTAATCACCCTACGGGCAATATATTTTGAAATGTATCCCTCAGAACGAATTCGATTCGGGAAGATTTGTTTCTGGTTTCTTTGAGGTAACATTTTTTTTGCCAGATATGAATCTGCGATTACTTCGTTTGAAACCCCTGACAAATGAAAATATCGGTAGAGACATTTCTTAGGACCATGTGTCAATAACAAAGTTTTAGAAAAAGAAGACCTGTTTTGTAAGTGTGTACGTCGATATTTCTAGAAGTACACATTATCCCTTCAAATTATTGCTTTTATGAATTTGAATCCCAAATCCACTACCGTTGTTGTTTTCAAAGGGCAAAAAACACCTCTCTTGATACCCAAATAGAAAACTTTTAACTACACATTTTGTTTCAGGCATTTTTTAAAGACGTTGGATAGGTTAAATCAATTTCATGCAGGGATTTGATTTGATTTTCAAAATATCTTGAAATATCAAAATCTAGATTTGGACGACTTATATCATTTATATATGATCAATTAAGTTCCATGTATCAATTCCGGTTTCCGATGTCTACGAATATAGTCCCTAGTGTGAACAGTGTATAATTTGCCTTTTTTATTTGATACACTTTTCAAACTTATTTCTTGGTAATTAATGCATGAAATACTAAGTAGGAGGGTGTGATAACACGTTAAAATCATTTGGGTGCTGAACCTAAATGTTAAATAGTGATTTTGTCTAGTTAAACAATGATAAATTTGATATTATTTGTCCCATAAGTAGAACCCTACTCCTTTAAAAAAAAAACACTTTTTGGGATAGAGCAGGTGTGATTTTCTAAATTTAACTTTTTAAACACAGAACTCCGAATCGTCATCTTTTTTGTATTATTCATTTTATTGAAAATGTAGTTGTCTGTTCACTGCACTTAACCATGTCCTGTAATAAGAATAGTGGCAGTCGAGATTTGAAAAATGCCTCCCGTGTTTTTGTTACTCTTTAAAACATTCAAAAGGAACCAGCTGACAGCATTAGGTCTCTGTTGGAGAATTTTCAAATATTCTTTAAACCACCAGTACAGCACTTAACCATCTTCGTTTTAATGAATAGAAAGGGAAAAAAACATCTCCTTATGCGTAAATCACCAATTGTTCAAATTATAATTAGAGGTCCAATTCATGATCAGGAAATGTACAAAATCGTTCAATGCACGTGTCAGTGGACTAATCTGGTATCTTAGTTTCGAAATTTATGTAAGTATGCCGGTCGTTATTTGATCATAAAGCACAAAAATTCTGAACTCCGAAGAAATTTCAAAATTTAAGGTTTCTAATCAATTGGCAAATTCAAAAATATGAATCATATCAATCGAATAGACAACAACTGTTATATTCCTGATTTGGTACAGGCATTACCTTAGGTAGAAAATGAAAGATTGAACCTGCTTTTATAGCACTTAGCATCTTCAACTTGGTCAGCGGACTATTCTGAAGATGAAGTAAATATGCAGGTCGTATGCAGGTCGTATGCAGGATATGAAATACAAAGAAGTATGGTCCTTTCCTAGGCATATATAATCATGCTCTGTCGCTCCATAATTACTGTACCACAGCTTTAAAACGAGTGCAGGCAGTATCAGGGACCTGACAATGTCTGAGAAAAGGTAAGCAGCGATGTCACAAAATGTGCGGAAAAGTTATCAAGCTTGCTTTTGTCATGTGTAAACCTGTCTTAATGAGAATGACAAGACCAGTTGTGGAACGATAAACAGAAAATTGGTATTTCGTCGTATCAATATCGTAAAATATCAGCCCCTCGACACAATGCGAAACTCATTAGCTCGTTAGCTGCGCTCAATTGTTAGAAAGGTTATATTACGGCTTGCGACAAAAATGCATCAAGCAAAACATGTAATCACCCTACGGGCAATATATTTTGAAATTTATCCCTCAGAACGAATTCGATTCGGGAAGATTTGTCTCTGGTTTCTTTGAGGTAACATTTTTTTGCCATATATGATTCTGCGATTACTTCGTTTGAAACCCCTGACAAATGAAAGTATCTGTAGAGACATTTCTTAGGACCATGTGTCAATAACAAAGTTTTAGCAAAAGAAGACCTGTTTCGTAAGTGTGTACGTCGATATTTCTAGAAGTACACATTATCCTTAATATATTGCTTTTATGAATTTGAATCCCAAATCCACTACCGTTATTGTGTTCAAAGGGCAAAAAAAGTCCTCGCGTCACCCAAATAGAAAACTTTTAACTACACATTTTGTTTCAGGCATTTTTTAAAGACGTTGGATAGGTTAAATCAATTTCATGCAGGGATTTGTTTTGATTTTCAAAATATCTTGAAATATCAAAATCTAGATTTGGACGACTTCTATCATTTATATATGATCAATTAAGTTCCATGTATCAATTCCGGCAGTATATTTTATTCAACAAAAAAGAATTCTTAATATAACAACGGGTGTTTATCAATTGGTCAGTTGAATCCCGTTACGACGGGTTCTTGCTAATTTTAGTCATACCCTATCACTCTTAACAATACAAGACAAGTCTTCGATAAAAGGGTTGTCATTTGGTGCCTATTAAAATCTGTATAACTTCTCCATATATGTTTTTGTAGAAAACTACATGAATGTTGTCAATGATTAAAATATCAGGTTCAATCATTCCGTCATCCCTCCATTAAGTACTAGTATATCTAGCATATTCAACGCTCATATGAAAAGAAGGCGTGAAGTGAGTCACAGAAAATATACAGCTATTGATTTTGAAGCTGATGATAAGTTCGTTTATAGTTGTTAACCAGCTAGTTATGCATGTTGTAGTTAAAACACTAGTACGGATATTTTGTATAATTAAGTCAAATAATACACAGTATGCAACCTCCAATGGTTAGTAGATCTAAAGGCCCTAAGCAGTAATTTCGTTATGATTAAATTGTTAACTATTTGACACTCTGTGGAGCTCACTGATTCCTTAATGTGGAATCTTATGAACTGATACTATTTACGTCTTTCGACATAAGTGAACATATTTAGATACACACAAAACGTTCACAGTAGTTATCAACAGCTGAAGTATTTACTGAAAAAACAAAATGTATGGACACTCTCGACCAAGCATTAAGAATCAATTATATTTTCAAAGAAAATTTAATAATCTATATTTTGGAATTATTTTATCTTCAAACAGTTTCTTGTGTAAGATTGTTCGAATCATACGTAGCAATAGCGTGGAGGTTTCTGACCGATTTCATAAGTCCTTGTTCATGCCTTTTTTTGTTGCTGATTTCCTCTTTTCACTCCGTTTCTGCAATCTTCCTTCACTGTTGTCACCTTATTTGTCTTTGAACATTTCTGACAAATGTTGACAAAGTCGAGGGTTACGATAAATCCAACAACGAGCGCAATGCAAACTGCTCCAACTAGACCTATGGTTTGTGATGAAAACCTGTCGTCCGGGGCACTTGTTATTGACCTTCTGTATTCTACAAATATCAAGACATATAAATATTTATGTATTAAGTACAGATTAATGACATACAGTATAGACCATTTAAAAAATAATAGCGACGTATTCAAGTTAATATATCCTCCCTTGTATATGTACTAGCGAAAATAAGAAACGATACCCAGATTTTATCAAATATATTTATTTTCTAGATCAACAATCCTATTTCAGTTTTTTTTTTTTTTTTTTTTTTTTTTATCTTATAGAAGAATGCCATAAAAGCATACAAACTTAACAAAGAAAACAGATCCAATTATTTTCCTTATTGCAAGGACTGTTTGATGATGTAGTTTTCGAAACCATAACATGTATTACCACCTCTTGCGTTGATAAAGTGGGATGTTATTTCACTCTTCCAGCAAGGCGGCTTGTAGCTGGTTTACTGAATCGGGTGGCTGATGGCGTCTGCGAATATGTTTCATCCAATAAATGTTCTTTTGGTAATAGATCTGGCGATAAAATTGGCCATGGAAATGTCAATGTTATTCCGCCAAAGATATTGTGTGCACACACGTGTCGGATGGCACCTAGTATTGTCCTGATGAAAAGTTTGCCGATTTCCATGCCTTGCAATGAATGGTTGGACAATTGAAGAAAAATTACGATTACGATAACGTAACGAACTCCAGTTAGACTTCCGTTGATAAACTTTAAGTCAGTACGTCCACAACATGCACAATGCGTGATTCCTGCCCAAACCATCACACCGCCTATAAAGCGATAACAGTCATGCACACATGCGTCTGCATAACGTTCATTTTGGCATCTGTGAACTCGCATTCTGTCATCACTTCCATATAACTGAAATCATAACTTATCACTAAAGATGACGTTTTGCCACTTAACACGGTTCCAATACGCACGTTGCCCAACGTAGGTATGCAGTCCACTGGCGTTGTTTTAAAATGGCTCCTACTACTGAACATCGTGAACGTAACCCATCCTCTCTTAGGCTATTACGAACATTTGTGGTGGATATTCTTGGAGTATGCGTCCAAGGTGTTTGTCTTGAAGTCACATACAGACTTATGACTGTTTTCAAACATACAGCTAGTGGCAATAAATAATTTGTTGGTAATAAAAATTATTAATTACAATACTCATAGAAGAAGACCCTATATTAATACTGAACGTATAACAATGAGACGAAGAACAACGATCAAGAGTTGTTGACGTCGTTTCAACTATTTTGAAGTCCTTCCTTGAATCACAAAGTGATTAAAAATTGTTCTAGAGTTGTCTCTCTTTGTCTGTTGGTATTTCTAATTCACAATTACCAAAATTAAAATTCTACAGACTTTTTGTATATTATAATCATTTGAGTAGAGGTTCCATCCTCTGTTTTTCATTTATGACTTTTACAACATATACAAAAACAATCATTCTAATTACACATGCATTTTATTACACCAACTTGTATTTACATTTTCATGACTAGAATATACATTTTTACTTTGTGGCATTACTTTAGTTACAGAGTATTCTTAATAAGTTTTCAAGTTTTTTTTAAATACTAAGGCTTTTCTACCTCAGGCATAGATTTCCTTAGCTGTATTTGGCAGCACTTTTAGGATTTTTTGGATCTCAATGCTCTTCAACTTCGTTCTTTATTTGGCTTTAGGTCACCGTACGGCCTTCAACAATGAGCAAAGCCCATACCGCATAGTCAGCTATAAAAGGCCTCGATAAGACAATGTAAAACAATTCAAACGAGAAAACTAACGGCCTTATTTATATAAAAAGAATTGAACGAAAAACAAATATGTAACACATAAACAAACGACAACCACTGAATTACAGGCTCCTGACTTGGGACAGGCACATACATAAATAATGTGGCGGGGTAAACATGTTAGCGGGATCCCAACCCTCCCCCTAACCCGGGACAGTGGTATAATAGTACAACATAAGAACGAACTATAAAAATCAGTTGAAAAAGGCTTAACTCATCAGATGGACAAAAATACAAGTGGACGTGGTAAACCACATTTTTCAAACCGGCAAATTGTAGAACTTGTCAGGCTCAGAGCAAGGGCCTAGTGAAATAATCCCCCAATCACTACCAGTCTCCCTGGACCGCCATATGAGAGCCCAAATCAGCTATCAAATCTGACTTGGGTTCTCACCTCCACAAAATTTTCATTATTGAAGCATTGGAAAAGTTGATTTTGTTGTGCGTAGGTAAGACTCACCCCCCTTGTATATTATTTAAGAAAACCTGATTTCCAGTTTGTGATAAATGAGTTCATTCTGTTCTATATAAAGACACTTCACTTGCCCTAATCTTCTCATGTAAAATAGCTTTCCCCACATTTTTTATTACAAAGTTTTTGACCACTGAATTCACTCTTTTTCTCTTTTGTTCGATGATTGCACCCGCATTCAAGGGTGTAAAATGCCAGTATCTTCGTCGTAGTATTGAAGACCATATTATTATAACATTTTTAAATAAAGCCTGGTAACGTAGGATAGAACATTTTACGTTTTCAATTAAACCCTTCCCTGTCAATGCTTAATCTGTCAAATCAATAGCTCTACAGTGAATAATAATAAAATTAGGAGAAGGTAAAAATTGCCTTTTGCATCCAGTAGGGAGTCCAAATCTTTAATCTGTAAACCAGGTTTCCCAATTCAGTATGTTGTAACACCTTTGGACTTCAGTCCCAGGTTTTTCCTGCCATATTTCTTCGCCTCTACATTGACCCAATGAACAAGGGAACTTCCAACAATCCATAAAATCTTGGGCCCGGTGAAAACTTGTAGCTTGTTAGTCTTTTGAAACTAGAAAAATTGCAACCTAATATACCGAAAATGAGCATGCGATTTCCATCTGCCTAATTTCATTATTATCTTCTCTGAGGTAGCACTCCACAGTTAGAAAATAAAATCAAAAATGAGCCACAAAATGTTTTATCATCTCATATTCCTGGATTTCTAATACATTAACCTAACTGTTTGTGTTGTACATGTACATATGTATGTAATCAGCATATTCCATAGATTTGATTTTCAAAAGTTAAAAGAGTGAAAATTAATTCCTTTTATGTGTATCCATGGCAACATTCTGCATTTATTTACAATAAAATATTGCAAAAAGGGGGGTGGACATGTCACATATCCCCCCAAAATTTGGATCAAACTAGAATTTCAATGCCTTTGAGTGATACCTTTTTAGAAACTGTTTTCATAAATCTTCCTAATGATCAAATAAAAAATGGGTGTCTTTCGCCTCATTTTTTCGTAAAATCCAATCACAAAGTTCGTGCGATAAAAAGTTGGAAAAAAACATTACAATAATTGCCGGACCAATGTATGGTAGGGACATGCAAATACGGACTGTCATACAGAAAACAGCCTATATTACATACATTACATAATCTTGATGTTCATATAAACCCAATACAAAGGCTATTTTAATACTCAGCTATCCAAAAATGAATTTTATTGCACACTAGCTCTCATATTTGAAAAATCCACAGGGGCCAAAATGCGAAACTACACACCTAACTGTGGAGTGCTACCTTAAGGTGAAATTTTTCCCCTCCTGCCTCAATTTTTATTATGTTTTCTGTATTCTACTAGCTGTTACGATGAAAATGGTACCTTAGTTTTTAAAATTGGTTCAGTAATAAAGATTTTATGAAGGTTAGCAGTTGATGTTGAAACGCGACAAAAAGTGATTTAAAAATAAATGCTGGATCATAGTGAAAAACTTCAAGTCTGTCTCATTTTTGGGGTAAATTTCTAAAACTTTTCCCATTATCTTATTTAAAATCATAAAATTACCTTAAAAGAGTACAAATTGTACAATTTTTAGGTATTTGAAAGCACTTATAGGTCAATTTTGCTGTTAATAGCATACCTAACCTTGGTTTAGAAGCTCTCAAGCAGGGTATAAATTTCTAGCAGTACTGGCATCATTAAATCTAATTAATGCCAAATTATAATATAAAATCCTACTAAAAATGTTTATTTGACTTATTCGCATTCAAAAATATGAAGCGATACATTCTGAGGATATCATATAAAGCGCAATCTTTGGTTACAATGGCGAAGCTAATGGAGTACAAATTTAAGACCGCAACATGTCTAAGTGCCAAAATGTGTATATTTGGTTGCTAAGGACAGTAAACAATAAAATAAACATAAATTGCATTCCTAGCAGATTTTTTACCTTCAGAACTAAAACAAGAACATTAAAGACTAAATATTTGGGGTAAATTTTATCTTAAAAAGTGCATTTCTGTGCTTTCTGATGTGCCATAAGGTAGCACTCCACAGTTAGAAAATAAAATAAAAAATGAGCCACAAAATGTTTTATCATCTCATATTCCTGGATTTCTAATACATTAACCTAACTGTTTGTGTTGTACATGTACATATGTATGTAATCAGCATATTCCATAGATTTGATTTTCAAAAGTTAAAAGAGTGAAAATTAATTCCTTTTATGTGTATCCATGGCAACATTCTGCATTTATTTACAATAAAATATTGCAAAAAGGGGGGTGGACATGTCACATATCCCCCCAAAATTTGGATCAAACTAGAATTTCAATGCCTTTGAGTGATACCTTTTTAGAAACTGTTTTCATAAATCTTCCTAATGATCAAATAAAAAATGGGTGTCTTTCGCCTCATTTTTTCGTAAAATCCAATCACAAAGTTCGTGCGATAAAAAGTTGGAAAAAAACATTACAATAATTGCCGGACCAATGTATGGTAGGGACATGCAAATACGGACTGTCATACAGAAAACAGCCTATATTACATACATTACATAATCTTGATGTTCATATAAACCCAATACAAAGGCTATTTTAATACTCAGCTATCCAAAAATGAATTTTATTGCACACTAGCTCTCATATTTGAAAAATCCACAGGGGCCAAAATGCGAAACTACACACCTAACTGTGGAGTGCTACCTGAGACCTCCTGCCTGGCTAGTTCCGTGGCTCTCCCCATTATAAAACTATGTGACCTAAAATAACCTTTACTATTATGAAGAAAATGTAAAGCCTTTTCCAGTACACTGCTGAATTTGTATCTAGTTAAAGGCATGCCATTATAATGAATAAACATATCTTTATTGTTACAGGTATGTCGTACCTTTAAGTATTCGTTAATGAGTCGTATAGGAAAGTAGTTTTTTGGTCAGTTTTTGACCACCTTACTCTTAGCTCCAGGACTTTTGTCTCAAGTAAAATATCAGAAATTGTTAAGTTGGAGCCATATATAACAGACTTAGTTTTGAAGAAGTGATTTCTCCTACCCTTAGCAAGCCAAAGAAGCCAACTGAGAAGACTGCTGAAAATAAAACAGCTTCATGTTTATTCTTACAAACTATATCTGAAAAACCTATTATATCTGATAGCAATTGCACTGTAATTGGTGCTCTAATGTCATTACGTTTCCCTCCTTGAATTATTTGTATTCCCTCTACATGTTCTAATGCCTTGCCAATTTTTAAGAATTTAGTAGTATCCTGTATGCCTTGTATTTTATGATGGTATGAAACTCCTGATATATAAAATGATATAGTACCCAGTCGCGGATAAATAGAGACAATCCCATTACGCGGGATTCATACATATACCTATACGCGTTAGCGCTCTCTATATATATGTAACGTCATGGTTGCTATGTCTTAACGTCATTGTATTCCAGCATTAAATCATCCATTTGTATAGACGTCTTTTTTCTCTATTCATAACACAACGCAAACTACAATTATACGATCACGAGATTGGTACCGAGACCAGAACAAAAGATGGATTCGTCGAGAATCAAGTCTATTCGAGCTGGAAATAGAGCCGCTGTCACGAAATTTTTCAAGAAACTAGATGAGCTGAACACTGATTCGGAGATGGATATTGACATTGCAAGTCCAATTATTGACGCTATAGTGAAAAAAACAAAGTGTAATTCTTAAACTGGATGGACAGATTTTGGAAAATACATCGGATGAAGATATAGAAGTTGAAATCACAGATGCCGATGAGTATAATTTAGATCTTGAAACACATTTACGCCGTTATAAGAAATTAGCACACAGTTACACGTACATGTACAGAACTATCTCACGAAAGTATCCCAAACACACGCCCCGTTATGAACATGCATGAAGTCAGTTCCGAAACCCGTCCTGTAATGAACACATAATTCAATCCAAGATTTTTGTCACAAACTAGTTCCCTGTCTAGTCAAAATCACCGCTTGCCGAAGCTAACCCTACCTCCTTTTTCTGGGGATATTCTTGAGTGGCAATACTTTTGGGAGTCGTTTGAAAACACCATTCACAGCAATCGTACACTTACTGATGTCCAGAAATTCACGTACCTACAGTCACTTCTTGATGCAGACGCTATGAATGTCATAAATGGTTTAAACTTGTCCAGCGCCAACTATCACAAAGCCGTGGAGTTATTAGTAAATCGTTTTTGAAAAACACACAAAATTGTGAACGCTTATATGAAAGCTCTTTTAGATTTGCCAGCACCCTCATACACATTAGATAGTATCCGTAATTTTTCAGATAAGTCACAGGTTTGTATCCGTGGATTAGAATCTTTAGGACAGTGCCAAGATACGTATGGTTCCCTGTTAATCCCAGTTAAAGCCATAGTGTGTTTAGAAGCAGACTCAGGAGAGAAAATACCTTTACAGGTATTGATTGTACCTACCTTAGCAGCGCCGATTCAGAATAACCGCAGGTACATTTCACAGCAGCTACATTATTTGAAAGGACTAAAACTAGCCCACCCGTTATCAGAGGATAATAGCTTTGAGATTTCATCAACATCGATAACATATGAGGATGGAAAGTACGTTGCAAAACTTCCATGGATTGAAGAATGTCCTGAATTACAGACAAACGAGATGATTGCAAAAGCAAGGACCCATAGAGTCGTTAACCGCTTAAACCAGGAACCAAGCTTATTCAAAATATTTGGCGACATAATTAAAGAGCAGGGAAAACGTGGTTTCATCGAAAAGATAAAGGAGAATGAGGACGAGCCACAACGCATACACTACATACCGCATCACCCCGTCAAGAAAGATTTTACTCCGATTTGAATTGTGTAAGATTGCAGTTGTAAAGAGAACGCAAACAGTCCGAGTTTAAATGAATGTTTTCATTCATATCCGCCAATTTCAAATGATATAACAGAGCTACTTACCAGATTTCGTACTCAGAAGTTTGCAGTGACAACTCGCTTCTTTTGGTTAAGTGACCCAACAGATACAACCAGTCCGTTTACAACTTATCGTTTCAAGTCAGTTTTATTTGGAGCTACATGCTCACCATTTATACTAAATGCAACTTTATTAAAACACTTTGAAGAGAATCATAGTCCAACAGCTTCAAGAATTACACAAGACTTGTATGTAGACAATGTTTTAACTAGTTTTACTGATGAAGACGACTTAGTGCAATTTTACCGTGATTCCAGGTGTATATTACAGAAAGGAGGCTTTAACCTCAGATCATGAAACTCTAATTCTTACAGACTACGAGAACTTGCTGAAACAGAATACGTACTAGATTCCAGTAACGAGGTCAACATACTTGGAATGCGCTGGAATGTTGCGGACGACAAACTTTTATTTGCAGAAGTAGACAAAGATTCAACCATGGTAGATGTAACCAAAAGAGAAATATTACGACAGTCGTCTAAAATCTTTGATCCGCTTGGCATACTTAGTCCTGTGATAGTGAAAGCTAAGATACTTATGCAGTCACTATGGAAACGTAATTTTGGATGGGACGAACGCTTACCTGAAGATGTAACTACGCAATGAACTTCTTTATCTACAAAATCACAGTGGAATAAATGGGACAATAACATTCATTCAACAGACATATTGGATACCGAAAATCCGACAGAGAGTGAAAACCGCATTACAAAATTGTATTCCCTGTAGGAAGATAATTAGTCGACCGTATGTGGCGCCTGACCCACCACCGCTACCAAAGGATCGTCTTGGAGAAGACCCGCCATTCAGCGTCACGGGAGTTGATTTTACAGGAGCGTTACATGTACGACAAAATAGTAACAAGGAAACAAAAGCGTACATATGTCTTTTTACGTGTGCTTCAACCAGAACTGTTCACATTGAGTTAGTTCAGGATTTAACGACACATTCGTTTCTATTAGCTTTTCGCAGATTTGTTAGCCGTCGATCTTTACCGAAAATTATGATATCTGACAATGCTTCTACGTATAAATCTGCAGCGACAGAGATTTCTAAAATATTCAAATCAGAAACTGGGCACGGAAAACTTAGTGAATTTGGAACAGTGTGGAAGTTTATACCCAGCAGGGCTCTTTGGTACGGAGAATGGTGGGAGCGACTAATTGGACAAATCTTCACAAAAACTTCTCTCAAGAAAACATTAGGACGTGCCTGTATCGACTTAGATATGCTACACACAGTTGTTACAGAAATCGAGTGCACACTGAATGACCGACCGTTAACGTAAATATCTACTGATGAAAAGGATCCAGAACCACTAACGCCGTCTCATCTTTTGTATGGCAGAAAATTTACTTCCGTATCCTTCAAATGACCACAGCGAATTCAAAGACACTAGAAAAACATCAACTTGCGTTCATGCGCTAAAACGTAACAAACAACAACAAGAATTACTACAACACTTTCGGACGAGATTGAAGAAGGAGTACCTAACATCACTTCGGGAATTCCACAGAGCCAGTAGAAATAATCTACAGAAGATAAAGACCGGGGACATAGTACAGATTCATGATGACTCGCCTAGAACTGTAAGGAACATTGGTATCATCGAGGACCTTGTGCATGGTGGAGACAGTTTGGTGAGATCAGCAATAGTGCGTACAAAATTTGGACTTACGAATAGACCAATCGTCAAACTCTACCCACTAGAGATAAATTCAAATGACAATGATGAATCGCAAATACTTAGAAGGAGTGTTCGTTTACAAAACCGCAATCAGAGACTGTAATTATAATTGAGAACATTTTTCAATCGCAACTTGATTCAGAGATGGTTTTAAATGTGATTCATAGACTTTAAAGTTTCAAATATTTCATTTCTTTTCATTTATAGATAATTTTATTAATTTGGATAAATTGCTCAATGAGACTTTAATTGCACTACCCGCGGCCCCGAGTATGTCGCGGATAAATAGAGACAATCCCATTCCGCTTGATTCATACATGTACCTATACGCGTTAGCGCTCTCTATATATATGTAACGTCATGGTTGCTATGTCTTAACGTCATTGTATTCCAGCATTAAATCATCCATTTGTATAGACGTCTTTTTTCTCTATTCATTACACAACGCAAACTACAATTATACGATCACGAGAACCCCCCGAAAGACCTTGTACTGACAAGAAACTATAAAATTTAGCAAATCATTGACTGGCACTGGCCTATGCTGTTTCAATTTGTGAGATGATCTAAAATTACAAAGTTTTGACAGATCCAAATTGTATGATTTTTGTGTATTTTTGGACACAACTTGATTGACAATATAATCCGACACCTGACTTAAATGTTCCAGATCTGTGTTGGAATTTTGGTTGGCTACTGGTCTGCTTCTAGTGCTAGGCTTCTAAACTTCCCCCATTGAGAACGAGAAAGACAATCAGCAATTTGGTTTTGTTTTGAAGGGATATAAATTGCCTTTACTGATGTATTGTTTTTTAAGTTCATTAAAACCATTTGTCTTACTAAAGTCATAACTCTACTTGATTTGCTATTTTTCATATTAATGATTTGAACAACTGCCTGATTATCAACATGGAAAATAACTTTTTTGTTAACAAAATATGATACCCAGGACATAAGTGCTGCTACAACTGGAAACAACTCTAACAATGTCATATCCCAGGTGATTCGAGTTTCAATCCAATGTTTTGGCCATATACCTTGGGCTCATTGACCTGCAAAATAGATCCCATACCAATCTTTGGACCCCCCTGCACTATCCGTGAACAACTTTCATTTTTCATTTGAAACCCATACATTGTCGGTTATTACAGTGACACCATTGTATTGTTTTAAAAAGTCTAACCAAATTTCTAAATCTGCTTTCATCTGCTTGTTTACTCGAATTTTGTAATATGATTTTCTTACCCCGATTGTTGAATGTATGAGTCTGCGACAGAAGGTGCAACCACCTCACAAGCAAAATTCAGGAGCCCAAGAAGAGATTGCATATCTTTAGGAATTATCTTAGAAATGTCTAAGGTATCTCTGATTTTTTGTGAGAGTTTGACAAGTTTTTCAATTGGAAGCCGCAATATTAAATTGTGTGTCTCAAATTCTCAAAAAAATGAGTAATGTAGTAGGCAAAGTAGTATTGTCACTAGCAAGAGGAATACCTATTTTGTCGCATACCTCTAGGAATATCTTCATAGTATTGCCAACTTTTGATGTTTGGCTCGACTCGACAAAAAGAAAATCATCTTAATAATTGAGGATATTATCATTTTTGCTTTTTTGTTGTATTATCCAATGCAAAGCTTTTGCAAATTTCTCCCACAGGGAACAACTTATTGAGGCCGCCATTGGCATCATTTTATTAAGATAATAATCACCCTGAAATGTTATCCCCAACAAGTCAAAACCCTGTGGGGCAATTGGCAACAAGCGAAAAGCCGCTTTTACATCACACTGACTTAAACGGACAAATTTTTTGTGTCTATTAATCAAACATGCTGTTTCGTCCACTGAACTGTACTGCACTGAACAATGATCTTAGCAATAAAATCATTTATTGAATTATTCTCAGAATAGGATAAATGTTGAATAAGTCTAAAATCCCCATCATCTTTTGGCAGTAGCCCCATTGGTGATACCTGAATTGTGGGAAAAGGCGGGTATATGAAAGGACCAGCAATGCGACCAAGTTTAACTTCCTTCACTAATTTTTCTTTAAAAATGTTGTATAGATGTAATGCACTTTTTAAATTGCAACTCTCCCTTGGCTCCCTAGAGCCAGACTATTTAAATGAAAAACCATATTTGAAACCAGATATTATTTCATGTGCTACATTTTCATGTGGGTAAAATTCTAAATAATTTTCCAAGACCGATACTTTAACAAGAGTATTTCATAATAAATAAAAATTAATACTTTTTGTTACTTCTTCCTTGGGCCGGTTATTACATTAGGCCTTTCTGTGTTTGCCACTGCATATTTCAAAAACCTACAACGAGGGAAGTAGGGACAGTCAGTACCATTATTATAGTATTGTAACAAAATGGGGGTTCTTTGAAATGGAACTTGTTTTCCCTAAAATTGTGTGATGATGTTGTTAAAACCTTACCGTTTATTGACTGTTTTTATTTTATATTTCTTGTACAACTTTGTGTAAACATTGTTAACTTTTTATTATTCTTAACGTCCATGTTTTGAATTTATATTCGGAACTCCCCTCGATTGTTCATGTCAAATGAAGTACATAAACGTTTACCAATCGTTCCGAACATTATTTTGGTAATTACCAATTCCGGTTTTGGTAATTTAGGTATTTTACCTAAATGGTAAATGGTAAACCATTTCGGTAAATGGTAAACCATTTTGGTAATGGTTTACCGAAGTATAAATACGGTGGAGAAAACCGATAAGACTTCAGTACGACTTTACCCTGGGCAAGTGACACACGCTAATTCCAAGCGATTAAATAATCAGAAATAACCAGACTATTTCCGTATAATGTTGGCTTGTTAGGACTTGTTAGTTCCATAACAAGTTGTATTTAGAGAATTACTTCTCGAGAGAAACGTTATCAGTTTTGACATTGAATTTCCGTTACCATTTGCCGATTACCAAACTATCTTGTTCGTAAACTTTCTAGGTATTTATGTATTATAGTTCCGCTATCCATTTTCTTTACGATATTCTAATAAAGTAAGGTATTTATTTGTTAAACTAGAATACTGTTACTTAAGTTATTTATTATGTGTACGAATTGCTGATATTTATTGCACGTAAATACAAGTTAATTTTTATTCGACGAGTCTGTTATTCTTACTAAATCCTAAACAGAACCAAACTAAGATCTATCAGAATACCACAACGTACCACAAAACCTATACAGAACCAACTGTAGATCTACCCGAATACCACGATACCAGAGAACCACGTTACCAAAGAAGAGTCGCCAGTTATAACTTAAGTTCATATATTCCATTCTTATAGCAACACACTAAGGGTTCCAATATTTACAGTTAACACCAAAGCCTGACCGCTCGGTTATCGTTACAGTGGTGGCAGCGGAGGCACGTACCTACAATTTTATATTCTTACAATAAGTTTAATAATATTTAAGATAAGGCATAAATAAAATAAGTAAAATGGATAGCGCGGAAAATAGATTTGAAACACCTAGGTTAACTGCCCAGGGTAGACCAGTACTCCCCCGATCTCGGTCCTGTGAAACTTTCCATGATCTGACGCCGACCGGAGAGATAAGCATAAGAGTGAACCAAGATCAATGGCCCTCACAAGAGAATACAGATAGATACGAAAAGGATGGTATACATCATACTGACAAAAGGCCATTGCCAGGAGGTCTATCACCATCAACGAAAGTGGCCATTGACCAAGCGAAAAATAAGGAAGTTTCAAATAGGGCAACGGTTGTGCATTTGGAACCAAATGCGACGTGGCCGGTAAAACAGAATCTTGGTGAAGAGTCAAGCACTCTTTATAACCATGCTGCCAGGTCTAGGTATGGGTTTTGGAGTCAGAAAGCAGAGGGTTCTACTATAGCAGCGGGTACTGTTATAGCAGAGGGTTATGCTGAAGCAGAGGGTACTGCTGAGGCAAAGGGTTCTGCTGAGGGAGACTCCGGGAATACAAGACGAGGCGCAACGTCTTGTGAATCCAGATGGGATTCGGGAGATTTACCTAGAACATTGGACCGGGGCGTACTCCATAATATGGGGGCAACGTACCAAGCATTACCTTTGACGTCCCGCGGACGATTCAGAGTTGGGGTTAACAGGACCGACCATGAACACAGTACTGATGAAATGACCAGTAATTTAAATTATTCTGGCATTAGCAATAAACCAATTTTTGACCATGATTATGATATAAACTTACAAAATACAAACTTTTACAAAAAGAAACCAGTGCTTTATGATGGAGAGACTAATTGGGAAGACTATTTAGTTCAGTTTGAATTAATTGCAGCAATTAATAAATGGTCTGACTTAGAGAAAGCTTTAGAATTAGCTACTAGCTTAAGAGGTTCCGCCCAAAGTATTTTAACCAATTTAAGACCAGAGATGCGGACCGATTTTGTACAACTGACTGCCGCTTTAGCGTCACGTTTTCAACCAGAAAACCAAGCAGAAATGTACCGGGCGCAAATGAAAAGTAAAATACGCGGTCGCACGGAACAAATACCTGTATTAGGCCAAGACATAAAACGCCTTGTAAGATTAGCGTATCCATCAGCTCCAATGGAAGTTAGGGATTATTTAGCACGTGATTGTTTTATTGATTCTCTAAATGATGCTGACATGGAATGGGCTATTTTCCAGGCCAAAGCAAAAAATATTGATAACGCCATTCAAGTAGCTCTGGAGTATGAAGCCTTCCAAAACAATAGACGTAAATTACGACACTAAGCCAGTCCGTGCTGTAAATAAATATATAATAATTTTGATTTAGATAGGGATTTGTCTGAACAATTTGATGACATTTCAGGTCGTCTTTCAAAAATTTAATATAACAGAAATAACAATTTTTAATTCCAAGAAAAAAAAGTGGTAGACCAAACGACTGGTCGGGGAAACTATTAGTAACTGAAACTGAGTACCAAGTTTTAGCTGAGACTAATTATGATTTATAGGAGAGTCCAATAATTTTGAAAAATTGAGTCAGATAAATATATTCTGATAGTTTATATGTAATTGTCAATGTTTTTGACATCGAATTAAATTGTTTGATAGATACCAGGTCCATTGTATGTGGGTAGTTTTTTTATTATTATTATTTGTTATTCATCCATGAATAATACCATGTCCAAAATTGTGAAGACAGTGTTAACCAATACACGTAGTGGGATACCCCTGCATGACTAATGGAAGCGTAGTTATGACGATGGGGACTGCTGTATTACCAACACAGTCTGATAAATACTCGGTATCGTGTCTCATTATTGCTGACATAGATATACTTGTATCAATGATTATTGAGTTTGATTTTTATAGATAAAAGTCCATGTATTTATTGGATAAGGGAAAGAGTTTTTGTAGATTAAATGTAATATTATTTCAGATTTTTATTGATATTGTGTACATTTGATGATTGTTGTGTAATATGTAATTTGTTTTCAGGAAAATTATTTGTAAATAGCGCAATATGATCATTCGTCCCGCAGAGAATATTTGATGGTGCTCTATAAACATTTGTCAGAATACACAGAATCATCATAGTATTTCTGATGCGAGAACATGCATAACGAGAAGAAGAAGTGTTGCTGTTTAATGAACATTCGTCTTGAACGTCAAGTGAAGAAGATTTGTCAGTACTCTATATAAACATTTGTTAAAAATAAGCAGAACTCGTATTTTATGAACTTTCGTAATGAGAAGAAGATGTGTTGGTGTTTTATGAACATTTGTCAAGTGAAGAAGATATGTCTGTGTTCTATAAACATTTGTTAAAATAAACAGAACTCGTGTTTTATGAACAATCGTCATGTGAAGAAGAAATGTTGGTGCTATATGAACATTTACAAAATTAAAAGATCATAGAGAACTGTGCGGAAGCTTCAACTTTGCGGGAAGATGAAAATGAACAATGTACACTCAGAAGATTGTATTTATATTTGATCAAATATTGTTTTATAATTTTGAATATGTATGCTATAGAATATTTTAATGAAAAATATTGGAGAACTTGTTTTAAATTTTAGGGAATGGCTATTCATGTTTGAGGGCAAACATTATTTTTCAAAGGTGGGGAGAGTGTAACAAAATGGGGGTTCTTTGAAATGGAACTTGTTTTCCCTAAAATTGTGTGATGATGTTGTTAAAACCTTACCGTTTATTGACTGTTTTTATTTTATATTTCTTGTACAACTTTGTGTAAACATTGTTAACTTTTTATTATTCTTAACGTCCATGTTTTGAATTTATATTCGGAACTCCCCTCGATTGTTCATGTCAAATGAAGTACATAAACGTTTACCAATCGTTCCGAACATTATTTTGGTAATTACCAATTCCGGTTTTGGTAATTTAGGTATTTTACCTAAATGGTAAATGGTAAACCATTTCGGTAAATGGTAAACCATTTTGGTAATGGTTTACCGAAGTATAAATACGGTGGAGAAAACCGATAAGACTTCAGTACGACTTTACCCTGGGCAAGTGACACACGCTAATTCCAAGCGATTAAATAATCAGAAATAACCAGACTATTTCCGTATAATGTTGGCTTGTTAGGACTTGTTAGTTCCATAACAAGTTGTATTTAGAGAATTACTTCTCGAGAGAAACGTTATCAGTTTTGACATTGAATTTCCGTTACCATTTGCCGATTACCAAACTATCTTGTTCGTAAACTTTCTAGGTATTTATGTATTATAGTTCCGCTATCCATTTTCTTTACGATATTCTAATAAAGTAAGGTATTTATTTGTTAAACTAGAATACTGTTACTTAAGTTATTTATTATGTGTACGAATTGCTGATATTTATTGCACGTAAATACAAGTTAATTTTTATTCGACGAGTCTGTTATTCTTACTAAATCCTAAACAGAACCAAACTAAGATCTATCAGAATACCACAACGTACCACAAAACCTATACAGAACCAACTGTAGATCTACCCGAATACCACGATACCAGAGAACCACGTTACCAAAGAAGAGTCGCCAGTTATAACTTTAGTTCATATATTCCATTCTTATAGCAACACACTAAGGGTTCCAATATTTACAGTTAACACCAAAGCCTGACCGCTCGGTTATCGTTACAGTATTTACATGACAAATTTACACTTCCACTAGTGATTGTTGATGTGTTCCCGTGTAAGTGTTTGAAAGTGTAGCTGCATTTGAGTTATAATGACCACGACTTTGTGTATTTGTTCAATAACCCTGTGATTGCACTGACATTGTTTTGTACTGTGGGAGATGTGATGTGTAATAACCAATATTCACCGTGTATGTTTCACCAAGATAAATTTTGATTCTTTTCTATTTTTAGCCTAAACTGCTCGTCATAGGTGGTCCAGTTTTCTGACCTCATCTTATATCGTGCATATATTTTAACAATTCCTGTGCCCGTGTCCTGTATTTCTCAATGTAGACACTCATAAAAATCATGAATGCTGAATATCATCCTCGTCAACCTCCACCAAAAGAGATAATGAAGCTCTATAAACTTTTCCTCCCAAATATTTTCCCTAATTTTTAAAAGGCACGTGTTCCCTCACTGTGTCATGAATGCTAGACTCTTGTATCGGATTGAAATCAATGGAACTATTTGCCTTTTCAAAATTGTTGTGACGGGTCGTGCCTAAAAGAGCGGAATGCCCGTGCATCCTCCTCCGACTCATTACCTGATAATATTTCAGCATTTTCTTCTGGTCCTCGTGTCTCCACGTGTCCCGCCTCCAGTGTTTTCTTCACCATTCTTTTCCGTCCAACTTCGTCTTTATTTTGATTGATTTCTTCGTTCCGCACTCCCTGTCCTGCTTTCCTGCTGGTCGTCCTCCTCTTCTTTCCAAGGCGATCCTCTGGCATTTCTTTTGTTTGGCATCTTTTCGTTTAAATAATTAAACTAATTTCTGCAGCACCGGCTTTGTTGTCAACAGAAAATTAAAAAGTGCCCGATACGGGAATTCCATAATTCAAATTCCACTTGAGAGCGCCATCTATGGCCATGAGAAATATGGCAATGAGCTAAAGACTGCAACACCACCACTCACCCACACAAAGTTTTGATTGAATTAAACCAGATTATTGAAAATATAAAATTTTGATAATCTCTATTATGTAAATAAAATTGGGTATCGTTTCTTTTTTTTTGCTAGTATATTTTTTAAGTTAATCCTGGTGAAAAACTGCACTAAGTCTTCTAGTTTATAATGAAGTTATGTGCTCCAGTGAGAGTTTAATAATAAGCACCACTACTAAAGGTTTACATATTCATAGGAATACCCAAAAGAAAATGCGTTCATATAATCTATATACCCTTTACATTTACAGACACTTTACATAAATGCTTGTATTTGGAAGATTAAGGTAATTTGGGAGAAAATAATTTTCATATATTTTTTGGGGGGAAAAGGGGGGGGTAAATACGAAATTAAATAAATTATCGTACAAGGTAATAAATATTGACAGTAGAAAAAAAACGAAAAATACAATCACAGAAAAAATATACATGTATATTAGGAGAAAAGTCATGAATTAAAGCAAATAAAACAGCCTACGGATATTTCCTAAACAATATCTTACTACTAGTAGCTTTCCTTTCGACTGTAAGCACTTTTTCAAGATTCTGAATTTTGTCTTGCAAGTTGGTTTCTGGTAATGACTTGTTACATAATTTGCAGCAATAGGTGGAAGATGCTAACTGCACAGGATTGGAACAGATATCAGCTTTATGTGTTAATGGCTGGCATGTCGATGCTTTGACTAAATGCAAAAAGAGAGACCATGTTGAGCGATTAGTTGAATATACACAAAAGTAGTTTACCAATGTTCAAATCTCATGTATCAAAAAAGCAGACAAACTAAGGTGACACACAAACTTTAGGGTATCGAATGAACTCCAAAAGAAACAAAATCGTGTTCGTCGAGAGGGTAAGCGCCTCTTGCTATCTAAGTATCACCGTCATACAAATCCATACTCATTCAAATTGACACAAATGGGAATGGAACATAACCGGTAAATTTAGGAGATAACTGTATTGTCTTTGTAAAACGTAGATTTTAATGTCGCAAATTGAGTTTACCTAGCGACCCAGAGCGGAGCGAGGTACACGGATGTTTGCGACAGTAAAATCAAGTTTTACGAAGGCCAAGCTTAAAATACAATACAGTTATCTCCATTCGAATGCAGCATATCAAAATAAATACTATTTAAAAAATATTTTGGCGTAAAACGACATAAATGAAAAAGTCCGAGAAACTGTTACATTATCTTAAGAAACTAAACAATGTGACGTCATGTGTATACTCACGATGTCAAACATAAACACTAGACGTATTTTCACAATTCGTACGCTTTAGAATGGTTGAAACGTTTACAAAAGGAAGATTTTGAGTCTCAAAATGTGATTTTTATGCTTATTTTGTGAGAAATTACATACCGAAAAAATGTGAATTCAAAATGGTGGCCTTCTTAGTTACGGACTGGTAGAACGTGGAATTTACCCCTCCAAAATATTTGTCAACGTCCAATGAAAATAATCGTTACAAACAAATTGCATTAAAATTAATGATTAGACGTCTTTTCTGGTACTAGTATCTAAAGGTTTCGATGGAAAATTATGCAAATATTTTTAGCATCATAATGACCATGATATCTACGGAGCCCCGATAGGGACATGCAAAGAAAAATAATATATTGTGCGCACAACTTAAATATATTGTGCTCACAAAATGATATATTATGTGCGCACAGTTTAAATATAGTGTGCGCACAACTTAAATATAGTGTGCGCATAACTTATATATATTGTGCGCACATCTTAAATATATTGTGCACACAAAATAATATATTGTGTGATTAATTCTCTGACCTTACACATGGAACAGGGCTTTAATGTCTCCTTTTTAAAGTGACAGAATGGAGAAGTGCATAAGATTTTTTCTTTTGAAATGGAGATAGATTACATGGAAATACTCAACCTTTTGGCAAAAAAATCATCACTGCATGTTTATTGGCACCTGACACGAATACTGAATAAGCTACGTGTATTTCGTCTGAAACTTGGTTTATTAAAAGATGTGTTGGAAGTTACCACCTTATATCAGTGTTTATTGGAACGGTTTGAAACAGACTTCGCAATAGAGCGAGGACACTATCGAACTTTGATAATATGGTTTTACGTGTTTTCTTGTAACAAATTTAAAACTACTATTTGCACTTATGCATTATACATCATGTCTGAAAATCTCAAGATTGTGTTTATGTTGATTGGCACAAGACTGACATGGTGCTCAATTCACGACTTTGATTTTGTTATGCCCCGTCCACGATATAGATGGTCATTATATTTAAATGATTGTACGTCTGTCCATCTGTCCGTCTCTATGTATGATAAATGTTTTGGCTATTATGATTAAGTTTTAGTGTCATCAACTTAAATGAATTATGTGGTTTCTCTAAACTTTGAGATATCATTGTGAAAGTGAAGAGTAAGTCAAGTCAGTCCACTGAAAACTGAGTACACGTTCAAGATCTTTATAAAAGATGACTATGTTGGATCATGATTAAGTACGGTTTTGACCCAAGATGTACTGTTCGTTATTGAAATGCGACGGTGTGATGAGTCTTAAGAAATTCACCATGAAGTGATCAAATAAAGATAAAACTGAGTACATCTAACAATAAGTCAGAAGATGGAACTTGAATGCCCTCTTTATCAAATTTATAATTTTATGAGTTTGACTGTTCCTCTGGTATCTTTCGCCCCTCTTTTATTAAAAGTTAGTAATTATAGGTTTTATTACGGTCGTCATCACGGAGCTTTGGCAAAACGATAAAAAGATATGAACCACACCAATAAACAACAAACACTGAACCAAAGGCTCCCGACACAGAACAGTATGCTTATTATGATTTAATTTTTTTAAGAGATATGTACAAATGTTTCAGGACAAGTTGTATTTTCATTCTTCTGATAGATAGAAGAGAAGACAATAGGTCACTAGCATCTATTTTTTGATGATGATCGATTTCATTATACAATTTTACAGAATGTTGTTCGTATAAATATACATTATGAAAAAGAAATGTTACAAAGCAATTTAGGAATAGTAAATGAAAATGTGTTCCTCATTGGAATATTTTGAAAACAAACAAAACAATTATGATTCATGTTTTCCAAATATGGTCCATTTTGGTTCATCATTTATTCAAAAACTTGAGGCGTGAATGATCGCGATTGGTTCGATTGCCAATGAAACAATTAGATTATACACAATAGCTCATACAAATACGGGTTATATTCTTCTCATATATTTTATGTTGGTATGATACGCAACACCTAACGGGACGGGTTGTGCTTGATATTCACATGATTAAGACATAGCTATAACTTTTCAATCAGTTTAATTGGGGTCTGGTGCTGGCATTTCAGTAACTGATAGTAGTCCTTTGTAAATTTTTGTATCGTTATCATTTTTTTTTTTTTAGTTTTATTCCTATTCTGACATCGGACACGGACTTCCTTTGAACAGAGTCTTACTGTGCTGATTGCTGTGTGGTTTTTCCTGCATTGGCTAGAGGTATAAAAGGAGGATGAATATCTCCAAAAACATGCTTAACTCCGCCACATTTGTGTGCCTGTCCCTAGTCTGGAGCGTCTGGCCTTTGTTAATCTTGTATGATTTCAGTTTCTTTTATATATTTTGGACGTATGACGTCCATTATCACTGAACTGGTACATATTTTGTTTATGGGCCAGCTGTAGCAAGCCTTTTGGTGCAGGATTTTCTAGCTGTATTGAAGACCCATTGGTCATTGAATTACGGACGCCTGACTTGAAACATGCAAATATGTCATTGTTTAAACATGATTATGAACTAGAATCATTCACAAAACTGTGACAAAGCTGAAAAACACACAAAAAACGATAAACGTGTAAAAATAGTTGAAAATGTATATATTCATAAAATGAAAAAAGACACAAAACTGTCAGTTAAAAAAAACCAAACTATCGCAGTTCGATACTGGAAGCTAGTTTAATTTCAATGGCAAAACATGGAAATCATGTTCCCTAGTCTAGGATATTATCACACACAATACACATCCAATTGACTTTTCATATATAGAAAGGCTGAAGATGCCTGATTTCCTGTCAATCCCTACAGATCGCCTTAATTATTTCAATACCATAGCACAAAAAAAACAAGATTGAATCTTAATATTGATACTTGTACATACATTTGACAAAAATCCCCAACGTGTCTGCTCTGTATCCTTCTTTGAACACTAAAAATAGAATGATGTAAAAGTCTAACTTACTGGAAACTTTGAATTGATACATGTGGTAGTTTCAAAAAAGTTTTATTCACTCTTCCTTTTAACCTTGTTAAAATATCTATTGTATGGAAGGAAACCCAAACTAAATAAAAACAACTCATAGATCCCAAGCATGACAACAAAAATATTATGTTAAAGGTGACTATTAATTTTTCATAAACGGTCAAATACAATAGTAACTTATTTTTCTAGGAAAAACCTTCAAAAATACAATTTACAAGACGATATACTGAACATAAACAGGAAAATTGCCTCACATTATTATGTAAACATGGTAATTAACATGACGCTTCCGGAATAAAGTCTTAATATCAAATGTGCGACTTGAGCTTAAACATTACATTTTATCGAACGAGTTGACACTATCAAATATGAAAATTTTATAACTTCCAATTCAAATTTTAACTTTATAATATTTTAATAAGATGTGTAAACTGTCACGTGTTTTGTTTTAATACGTAACTTATTTATGTACATACTATCGCTCATATTCTTATTTATATTGGTTGGACTATATAGTATAGTTAGTGTATTGAGTGGTTCGTAATCTACGTCACAGGGACCTCCTTCTGTAACTAGCAACCAACCGGCATCATTTTGACATCCTCGATATGATTTGTTCACAAAGAAGCGCCTGCGCCAAAGGCCATGACTTAAATAAAACCAAATGATAAATTAGATATATTAAATAATATTTGTAGATATACATTATTTATGCATCTATTAAAACCCTTAGCATATCCCAAAACCTTTACGAAACCAGGATATGATAACTGTAGCAAGTTCCTATCAATATTGTTTACATGAAACAAACATGTATTGTGTGTTTTATTGTTTGTTTATTATATCAATGGGAAATTTATTAGATTTCCTTACTGATACACAAAATGTCACATAACATTTGGTCACTATGTTGCAACCCTTGTTGAAGCCGACGTAGAACGACATTACTCGACTTTCAAAAAAAGATTTTTTAAACAACATTTCAAAAAAGCATAGACAGCTTCAAATCCCCCTGACGGAAGAGAAAACATGTGTACTGTGTAATGTGTCCAGGACCATTCAGGCAAACCACCATTTTCATAAAGATTGTGTTATCGTTAGTCGAGTAATGCATTTCCGCGTCAGCTACAGATAGGATATGCACTTGTTATGCATGTTGATGGAATACGTTGCAGATCAGCTATATTTGTCGAAATGTATGATTATTTTATTTAGAATGCAGTCATATTGAGACCATTATTTACAATCAAATATTTGACAGACGAAAACAAATGATCTGCAATGTATTCCATCTACATGCCACACTACATCATGTATCTGGTTCAATCCCATGTGGAGCCAACGAGGAAAGGCATTACTCGACTAAAGATAATTTTATTCTTTTATCATAGCTAGACGAGTGGAATGGACATAGAGTTGTTCCCATGATATGATACATTCTAGAAGCATGTATTGAAATTCCGTTGAGGGAAAACAAAGATTTACTTTTTCAAATTTCCAGGTAGAATATTGTACTTCGTATCAATATATATATTAATATTTCAAATCTTTCATTTACTGATGTCCTAAAATCAAATTATGTGTAAAACCTCATTTAAAGGTATCAATCGTCTTCAAAGCGGTAAAGTATTATCCAAATAACAATAATGATAATAACTATAATTATATATTATATATATGGTGGGGCCATCTCCTTTTTTTTCGTTGGTTATAACGATCAGGTGACTAATAGGTTATTCCATGTAACTTAAACTTTGTATATATTTTAAGTATATGAACGCTGTGTTTCTATTTATACATATATATTGAGGGTCAATATTGATCTTGCAAAATACAACGAAAATTTTACAGAGTGAACTTTGAAGTCTAATTCCAGAATTCACTCTTTACATATGTAATATATAAATTAAAAACTTTCGCCCAGTCAATACATTATATATGGACTCGTCAGATTATATTGACATTCAGACGTCGTCATTGGTCAGTATATAATCTGAACAAGTCAACATATATGCAACGATAAAAATGTCCATAATTGATAAATATCACTAAACAAATTCAACGAATTAATGTCAGTATTAACGCCTTTTCTAGGACTACATGACTGTATTGTTCTGATTTTTAATATTTTATTTTCATTGCTACAAGAACGATAATGAATTTTTGGCATGCGCTTACGATTTAGTCTAGGGTTTCTGGGTGTTTTAATTTTATAAAAACAATTTTATATAAAAATGAAATTGTTGGTTTGTTTGTATGCATGTAAACTCATCATAGATACCAGGAATAAAATTTTGTATTTACGCTAGACGCGCGTTTCGTCTACAAAAGACTCATCAGTGACGCTCGAATCAAACAAATGTATAAACAGCCAAATAAAGTACGAAGTTGAAGAGCATTGAGGACCAAAAATTCCTAAAAGTTTTGCCAAATACAGCTAAGGTAATCTATTCCTGAGGTAGAAAAGCCTTAGTTTTTCAAAAATTCAAAATTTTGTTACAGTTAATTTATAATTATGAACATATCAATGATAACTCAAATTAACACAGAAGTGCTGACTACTGTCCAATAAGTTTCATGGGAAATGTTTGCAATGACAGTTGTGTATTCACTTTTTTTTTTTACATTTCTCAAGTATTAATAAGTTTCATGTATATCAAAATGTTATTTGATAAGTATTATGCTCAATAATAACATTGTTTCTGTATGTATCCCCTGTATGTCGAATCTCTACTTACCCTTCAATTGAAAAATAAAAACCTCTGACACCAGGACTGGCAGTCTTCAGATCAATATAGGAACTGTTCAGCAGCCCATTTTGACTGAACCAGTTTTTCTTGTCTGTTCCAGAACCATTGAAATGTAAAAAAGCTTGCTCCAGACTATCTCTATATACAACTACCTTTACCTGTCGGTGTTGATTAAGAAAATTGTATATACTGTTTCATTATTCGAAAGTAAAATAGTCAAAGCTTCAAACTGATAATACAAATGTTACTCTAGATAAATGTTAAATATATATCTAAATGATCAGTACGTGTCTAAATGAAAACATAAATAATGTATGCGAAGTATTTTATGTTTCAACAATGTATGTTTTGTCTTTGCTTTGTTTTGCAAATTGCTACTGTGCTCTGCTAATAACTTTAGTTGATTTGCCTTGGTTCGGGAACATATCAAGGTTCGTTTACCTTTAAAAAGTCATACTGTCCTCCGCCACAAAAATTTACTTGGGTGAACAAATCTTCATGTTTCCGTCAGTCAAGGGAAATACATGTATATCGTCGTTATTAGGTTCTTCTGAGCCAATATGTTTTAAGTGCACTAACGCAATAAGATCTGTCGCTAGAGATGTCGTGACAAAGTTCATTTATACTGAAAGGTGCAATATAGATACTGTGAAAAACAACAACTCCTATAAATGAAATATAAGGAAAGCTTATATTTACAAATATAAATAATAATAAAACAACGCATACTTCAACTGACATTTGTCTATACTGGTTATTAGAAGACTTGTAAACATTTTGAAGAAAATTTTAGAAACAACAAAACGCATGTTCCCATTCTTATCACTGATTTGTTTCTTTATAGAACATAAAATGACTTTACTGAATATTCAAATTTTCAATTCAATAAATACATGATTTTGTGCATTTACATTTTGGGGGTTTTTGCTCTTGAATGAAATAGATTGCCAAAATAATAAATAATTCTGTATGTTTTATTTTTTCTTTTTCTATCAATAAAGTGTTGCAGTTCATGAAATAAGAGAAGGCATAAATAAAAGTCGTGTCTTACATTCAAATCAGTATTTTACCTGTTCGATGTCAATATCCTTCCAGTGATTAATGATATCGGACTTGAAATGCTTTCCATTTGAGATATTGACAATTTGTGCATCATTGTCATTAATATTGTAGGTTATCCCATCGTCCATAAACATATCATATACATTGTTATTTTTCCCTTGATAACAAACAACAAAGTAATTTTATGTACGGTTATGCTCAAATAATGATATTAGAAGTAAAACGAAGCTAATTGTATAACCATATAGTCAAAGCGAGTTACAATTTGAACATTGTGCTTTATTGTGCTCCGCAGTCTCTGATTATAAACGACTGTAGGAATCCAAATCTACAGTTTTAAGATAACAAAGCTATATTTCTTATAATGTCTTTTTTTTATATAAAAAGTATTTAACAGTGTAATGACGAAGAACGACTGCAATCGACAATACATAAGTTTACTGTCACCATCATGAACCGGTCGACAGATACAATGGGTCTGTATCTCAACGCACTAGCGACATTCTTTTGACACCAAAAAGTAGTCTTTTTTACCGAGGGTGCCCTATTCCTAATTTTTATATTTTGAAGTATGCACACATCAGGAGACGCTTTCCCAGTCGACGTACACCGGGTTTCAATCCTTTTATAGTTCTCATTTAGAATGTTATTCTCTAAGTTTGTTTGCCACCTTGATTTATATCTTCTTAATCAGTTGGTGAGATTTGAGATTGCTGTTGCCTATATTTATGCCGTTAAAATGTAACAAAGGACAAATATGTTTCAATCAATGAACACATTCAAACAGAAATGTCATGTTCAGGAAAGGAAAGGAGTGCATTCGATTGCAGCTCTGGAAACTTTTGACTTACAAGGTTTTGGTGGTTCTGTTATGGTCGCATGTGTGTTTGTTAACTATTGAGAGAGAGAAAAAGTGAAAGTGTCATGGCCACGGAAATTAGTACTTTTATTATTTATTTGTTCATTTGAACGTCTGAAGATTAAAATTTCAAAGTTACCTTTTGCATCAATTTTGAATACAAGTTTCCAATCTGTTGAAGCTGTTTTTATTAGACTGCCAGTCAACAACCACAAGAGTCCTGCAATTCATTTTTTGTAGATCATGTATATACACTGTAACTTCTTTATTTAAGTAATGATAGGCTTATTATTCATGTTGGACCTTTATATTGCAAATTAAAAGATATTATTGAAAACGAATGTTCTAATTTTCTTTTATCTTTCCGCGCTGATGATTTTCGCATGTAATATTGGTTAAATCATTGTATTTCCATATATATGAGAGGACAATAGCTGAAGAAGTTTTGTTTATTCCCTGGTGTATGTCAGTTTGGTAAATGGTTTATACCAAAAGTTGTATATATTAGACTAGGGAATAGAACTATGATCGCTATAGGTCCTCTTCTGACCGGCAGTAAAACCTTGCTAAAGTGGGGCGTCAATTTGTCTGTGCGGGATGAACAAGTGTGCTTCATCCTCCGGTTATAATGGGGACTACAAATGTGATGTCTCGTGTAGAAAGAGTGTCACGCTCTCTGCACGTTAAGAACCTTTGCCACAACTCTTTGAAGGATCAGTGGGTGGCCTATTGCAAGGTCAAATTTCTGCCCCTATCCAACATACCCTCATTTTTAGTGAATGTCTTAATTTCCCTTACCTTATTTCAATCGTTTTGTATCAGAATAATTTGTTCTGCAACAAGATCTGTATTGTGTTATGTTTCAAACAGAAGGGTTTTATTGTTCCAAACTGAGTTTTGTATTTAAACATGATTTTCGTGGCTTTTCGAATTGTTTGAGTTTATATTAACTTTCCATCATTTTTCGAAGTCTGTTCAAGGGGCATAAAAATTATCTACGCGAGCAAATTTCGGGCAGACATAAGCCATTCGAAATCGTTCCTAACAGTCCAAAATGTTATCCTCCTAAAACCGAAAGCCTTGTATTCATCCGAAGCCGTATCAAATAGAAGAAAACCGAAGGGTGGTGGCTAATAGCGGAACTTCTTACACATAAAAGTAAGAAGATGTGGTAATATGCGCAATGAGACAGTTTTCCATCACAGACCAAATGACTTAAACTTTAGCAATTATTGGTCATCGTATGACCTCCAATAATGTGCAAAACCCATACCGCATACCAAGCTATAAATGGCTCCGACATGACATTTCAAATGAGAACTTTAACAGACTGATGTGTGTTGAGCAAATTAATTCGACGCATTTTGATGGCAGAAAATTTAAACTTGCAAATATCTCAGAAGCCTAAACATAAAGAGGCCTAAAATAGCAATTGTTAATATCCACACTCTTTTGGGTTCCAGATTTGTTTCTATAAAAATTACAAAATAGCATTCATTATGTGTGACATGTTCAAAATTTATGAATAACCATTGAATTTTGTCCCCATAAAATAATTTTCCTCTGCGAGATGAAACACTCTAGAACAAAACTACATAATCGACGACTTACAGTCCCTCACCAAAAGAGGGGTGAAAGGTACAAAAGTGATATTCAAACTCGGAAGTCGAAAACGAACGGACAGTACCATTGGAATAGTACGAAAAACGACGAAAAGACAAACAACAGTACATTAAACACAACATAGAAAACTGATGACAAGCAATAGTATCTCTGCTGTGTTCACACGAACAAATGTTTTTTTTTTCTTAACATCATCATACCAGCGTAAAAACCATTACATCATTAAATAATATAAAAAGTTCATGTTGATACTAAACGCATTATTTATTTTTTACAATTATTTTGAGCAATCCACTTTTTTTGTAAAATATAAATAATTAATAATACCATTAGGAATATTACAATATATCAGGAGTTAATTATAGGGCTATCGACTATTTTCTTTTTAAGAAAAAAAAAGTACAAATTTAATGAAAATGTATCAAAAAAATTGACAAATTTATTGCTACCTAGTATATATTATTCATAATATTTGAAGAGAAAATTGTATATGATATGAATAAAATTATATCTTGGGTATATATGTCAATGACAGAGCAATGAAATGACGAAGTAATCTAAATTACTTAAGGTTGCAAATATATTAATATTTTAGTCTTGGATACATCATTTGTTTATATGTTATTATAGGCTATCATATCAAACAAAAGTTGTCCTATTGAATTAAACAGTCGTTTGAAAAAATCTAATTGCAAATACATTTGCTGCATCTCATTTAAAGCTTTCATCTCTAATGAGAAAGGTAAACATGCTTGATATACTTACTCGAGGTATGTTGAGATGGTTGAAGCGGTTTAAACCTAGTTTATGATTTTGATTTTTCACGGAAAACTCTACACTTAATTTTACAACAAAAGGGAGTATTTTTTCTTTCCCTATTGTTAATTTTCTTTTTTTGTATGGAAATGTTCCTTTGTCACCATTTTACGGTGGCTATACTTCACAAATGGATCGCTGTATCTCGTGTCTCTAGTAACATTTTTGGTTTCAGAAGAACTATACGGCAGTTGATTTCGGCCTGTTTTATTTTTTGTTACCTTTAGTTTTATATCTGACTTGTACGACGTTTCAAGAAAGAAGTAGTACAATTTGCATTTAGAAAAGGTAGCAAAATTAAACAGATTAGAAACTTTAATGGCCATATCATGATCAGTTAATTCAAGTTACAGTTTTAAACAAATTTTTTTTCACTTCCCTTCGGCCGAGAGTTTTTTTTTTTTTCTCCAAAAATTCAAGAATCTAATTATTTTATAATAAAAAACCTTGTCAAGTAAAAAATGAATGTCGTATAAATTTTAGACTTTTAAAATGCAAATTCGCAAGTAAGTAATGCATGAAAAAGTTTCCAGAGGTAAGCAAGCTATCATTTGATTTGGGGAAAAACGGAAAGGGGGGGGGGGTAAATTTAAAATAAACAGGCTTGATCCTTTTTATACGCCCGTCAAAATTTTGACGGGACGTATTATGGTATACAAATGTCCGGTGTCCGCCCGTCCGTCCGTCCGTCTGTCTGTCCGTCTGTCCGGCGTAAACATGTCACACCGTAACTTGAGAACGACTTATCCAAATTTCATGAAACTTAATATAGTTGTTTCTTATGATGGTCAAATGATCTGTATACTTTTTGGTGAAAATAAGATTTAAACTTTTTGAGTTACGGCACTTTATAACTAAAACAAGGGTGTGTTTTTTTCACATGTCGCACTGTATCTCAAAAACGATTCTTGATTATGACTTAAAACTTTAAACACTTCTTAGTTATATTAATCTCAATATCTGTATACTTTTTGGAGTTGATTCAAAATTTCATTTTTGAGTTCTTGAGTATTTTGTAAAAAAGGGGGAGGGTTTTTTTACATGTCGCGCCATATCTCAAAAACTATTTAAGATTATTGCTTAAAACTTTACACATGTCTTTGTTATATTAACCTAAAGATCTGTATACTTTTTAGTGATGATTCAAAATTTCATTTTTGAGTTATTGAGTATTTTGTAAAAAAGGGGGAGTTTTTTTTACATGTTGTGCCGTATCTCAAAAACAATTTATGATTATGGCTTAAAACTTTACACACTTCTTTGTTCTATTAATCTAAAGATCTGTATACTTTTTGGTGATTATTCAAAATTTTATTTTTGAGTTATTGAGTATTTTGTAAAACAGGAGAGGGTTTTTTACATGTCGCGCCGTATCTCAAAAATAATTTATGATTATTGCTTAAAACTTTACACACTTCTTTGTTATATTAATCTAAAGATCTGTATACTTTTTGGTTTTGATTCAAAATTTTATTTTGGTAATATTTAGTTTTTTGTAAAAAAAAAACAGGGTTGGGGGGGGGGGGTTCACATGTCCCGCCGTGTCTCTAAAACAATATATGGTTATTGCTTAAAACTTTCTCAGAAACTATTTATGATTATTGCATAAGACTTTCACATAAGACGTCGGGCGTATCATGCGCTCATGGCGCAGCTGTTTATTTTTTTTATTGTTGACAAAATTTTAGGATCTGTCATTCCATTCCCCAATTCCCCCTTAAAACAATAATTTGTTTGTTCCTAAATATATGAATTCAATATTTATGAACTCAATAACAATACAAATGTATCAAAAGAAGGAATTTCCTATTTCATTAGTGAATGAAATGTTATGAAAAAAACGGATTTTGTCTTGTTATTAGATATATATATTTCTCTAATTCTTCGTCAATTTATCCCTTTCTGCAACCATTGTATAAAAAATGTAATCAACGTGTGGTTCGTTTGATCTCAGTTCTTTATTGTTTAGAATCCGAATATGACGTCGAATTTTCTTGTTTACACGTGTCACAATATGATCCAATCGCAGCTTACCATCCAAAATTGGTGACATAAGTTGAATGATTTTCTTCAAGATTAGATGCTCATTTGAACATGTATTACACGGACACTTTTTTTTTTTAGGATCAATTGTGCATTGGTGAGTTGATAGTGTTTTTATCTTTTAATAAGATTTGATTTTTTATATTTATTTCCTGTATTTTGTATTGAAACATAAACGTCGGTACTAGCATTTCTTTACTTTCAGCATTGTCCAGAATACTATTTATGTCCATTGAAATAAAATACATTTACGGACAGACAATTTAGCTTCAAAAGGGGGGTTAGTTTTTTTCTGAGTAAGAAAATTATGTAGTTTTTCAACGCTATCACCCAAATATTTTTTTTTTTCGAAATTAGCACTATTATATACGGTATTCGGAAAATCAGGAATCAGAACATTATTTTGTCATCTGCTTGACCACAATATATATTTTCTCATCAAATTGGGGATCAGAATATCTATTTAGGAAAAAACCATTACCCCCTTTTGAAGATATACATGTTAAATGGTCAATCCCGTAGTGTAATGATATCAATTGTAATATACTGGAATTGTTTGAAAAAATATAGTTATTGAATGCCAACGTAAATATCTATACTACTAAAGGAAGAGACCAATTTTATTGAGCCGCAACTCCTCTGAATCCATACAAAGTCGGAAATATTTGTGATATGACGTATAAATATAGTGTTTTGTACTTCCTAAATTTGTCTTAACACAATCTTTTTTTCTACAGAAAACGCCAATTTTTGAGAAAACATCGAAATTCGGAGACTGCTATCGATCTGTGTCTTATACGCTTTCGCGCAGGCGACGTAAAATTTAAAATACCCGCGAAATTTAAAAACTCTCTGTTTCAACACTTGCCCATATATACCTCGATTTTGCCAGCATCTTCTAGTTTTAATAAAAGAGACAGGAAATATGTAGGTGAAACAAAAAGTTCAAATCTAATTGAAATTTTAAGTGCCCATCAACTCACTGATCATGCACGATAGGTTAATATTCATAGAAAGTGTCCGTGTACAACTAAAAAGTGTCCGTGCATCATCTAAAAAAATGTCCGTGTAACACCCGTTAATGTACTGTTTTTCAATAGCTTTGCTGGGGGCAAAGTCGTTCAAAGCTCTTTATCTGTGATACAATTAAGTTTTGACTAATCCGTGATATCTGACTCTTAATCTCTGTTGTAAAGTTCTCTATAAGAGTGAACAGGTGACAAGATCGTCAGTAAATGCATTTAAATACATGGTCTTAAAAAATAAATTAGTTGAATGTTTCGTAGCTCTATATTGAGCATGTAATAAGGTTATCAGATACATTACGTTGTAGAAGAGGGGCGAAAGATACCAGAGGGACATTCTTGAAAATTCATATGTCGAAAATAAAAAAAAAAACACATTGGCTAAAAAAGAAAAATACCAATAGACAAACAATAGTACACAAAACACAACATAGAAAACTAAAGACTTATCAACACGAACCCCACCAAAAACTGGGGGTGATCTCGGGTGTTCCGGAATGGTCAGCAGATCCTGCTCCCCACCCGTCGTGTTGCTCATGTTATTACAAACCCGGTAATACGTCTAGTTCGGTGTATTGTAGATGTTTCGTTCAGTATGAACGATCCCTAATTTTGTTATGACTATCATGAAACATGATAGGCAAATAAGGAAGTTTATGAAAAAAATCCAAATCAGCTGAAAAACTATTTAAAAAAACGTCATTTTCTTGTCTCTCTCATATTTGCCGACGATTTGGAAAAAAAAAAGAAAAAACAACACGGATCCGTTATATATCATGAATCGGATTATTTTACAATATATTATTAACAGATCAATACATGGCAAAATCCGTATCACATGCTGTATCACACCTCGACAAATATCACCCCTCGGGACATTCGACCTTCGTAACTGATATTGGTTCCTCGTGGTACACGCGAAACGGATTTTCCCATGTTTAATTCTATATATAATATCAAAAACTACTACAATGGATTAATCATTTCAATGCATGTCAAGTTTTACATTTGTGAGTGTTATTGCTAAAATTCTATTTGATAAGATTGTGTTGTTGTGTAGTATAAACAGTTGAAAATCATAAATATAAAAAGACAAATCGACACCCAAAAGACATGATGGTCTTATTTGTATTTTATAATGGAAATTGTCAGAAAGTAAAGTATCAGTTATTTTGGTAACTCAGGTTATATTGTGCATGAATAATTAGAAATAAAAGCAGTATTTGTATTCATAACTACCAATTTTTTCGGGTTTAAAAAATTGTTTCAACATTTCTTCTTTTTATTCAAAATACTAAATTGGTCCCTAAGGGACTTTCTGTTTTGAATTTTCCTCGGAGTTCAGTATTTTTCACGGAGGGGGGGGGGGCAACTTCCTATTATTAGGTATACGGGTATGTGCCAAAAATATGGGTCATAGTTTTGCGAGATTTTATATAAAAATGACCCTCCTTTTTAATGACATCCTATATTAAAATGCATTTACATTTGATAACTGTATATTGATTTGGGGTATATGATCTATATATCATATTTAAATATGCTATTGATATGTGCACCAAACGATGTCATTTCATATATAAAAACTTAAGGGTAGCTGGTATATTTATGAATTATGAGTGATGATGAGTTGGTGCTTATATAAGCATGGGTCATATTTTAAATATTGTATGGGTCGTTTTCAAAAAATGTCGAATTTTCAGTACACCCATGCTAACTTTTTTATTTCTAATGGAAATTTCAGTTGTAATGGTTTAAATGAAAGCTTGTCGGATTTGTGATTCAGAACATTAATAATAAACACACCTTGCATATATTTTGATAAGATTAAACTGCATTTAAGACCCATTTTGGGGGTATTTGTCTGCGTACAGTGTCAGAAAAACACATTTCAAATGATTTTTTTGCGATTTTCTGATCGCCTTGATATCTACAAAAGGGACTTTTTAAGAACGTTAAATATTACTCTAACGAAAAATCGTAGCTTCTATATCATTGTATGTAACATATTATCTACAAACTAAATTGAATCTGCGTACAGGAGGTTCATGTCTTTCCTGTTACCGCTACTTAAATCAGCCGTCAAATTATTCTCCCTATGAATATTGAATCAGTCAGTGTTGATCTCAAAAGTGCAAAGTAATCTTTACATTTAAAACGCCTCGTTTCTTGAACGACAGTGTAGAGAAAAGAAATTTCAAGACATTTGGTGAAAAAAACACAGCGTACTTTTTTTTATGTCTATGCTGTTACCACCAATTTTGATTAAATACACCAACAGTATATTTGTAAAAAGTGCAATAACGTGTTGGAAACCAAATTCACAATAGAAAAACATAATCACTTCACCAAAGGGAGTAGTTATTTCACAACAGCAATCAAAAACGAAGAAATTTGTCTATCCTGTTATGTCTATCCTGTTACTATGGTTGCTATGGTTACAGTAACAGCATAGACAATTGTAGACAAAAACGTCGTTAATTTTTTTATCTTAACATATAGGTGCAAAACGAATGAAACATTTCGGTGTTTGAAGTCATCTTAAGGTTATAAAGTCTTAATCTTCCCAATTAAGCATTCGCAGGTGCAATACTGATATCGGTAACAGGATAGACAAAAAGGTAACAGGATAGACTTTTATATAGTAATATATCAGAAACGTACGTTCCTGTTACCAATGAAATATAGAGAAAAGTTAACTAACTTGTGATGGATTTACTTGATGTTGGGTTTATTTGAAAGGGTGAAAAAATGCCGAACAATATAAATTGCTATCTTAGACTTGCATTACTGGTGGTAATTTTTACAACCTTTGAAAACCAATTTTTAGAGGCATTTTTCAGTACAACCTGGAAAATTGGCAAATAATCTATTATATTACAGAATGAATATATATAGAAGTTTATTCTCTTGAAAACCATCTAATTGTCTACGTAAAACAAGCTTAACATTTTATCTAAACCTTTTCTTAATAACCCAAAATTTCTTTTGAAAATGGTAACAGGATAGACAAAATAATGTACCACCGATCAAAAAATGTTTCAACATATTCTTGTATGACATCATTAAGATTGCATCTTTTAATATGTTGTTCTTAAAGTACGGTTTGTTTTGATTTGCTTATGTAGAGGGTTGTTTGAATAAGTAACTTTTAATAATTTTTTCAATTTCAAAATTCGACATTTTTTGAAAATGACCCCTATATAAGTATAGGTCATTCTTTCTTAAATATTTATATAACTATAGGTACTGAATTTCAGTGAATGTTATATTAAAATGGGTACGTTTTTTTAGGCAAAAATGGCACATCCCTACCAAAAAAATATCGAAGTTACCCTCCCCCCCCCCCCCCCCCCCCCCCGTGGTATTTTTGTGATTTTACTTTTTGATATGTAATCTTGCTATGTCATAAACTACTGCCTTTCTAATTTCTTTTCATTTTTCCTCAATGCAAATGTTGTAGAACTGATATAACTTAAACCGGAGACATGCAATACATATGTCTCTTCCAAAATTGAGGATAAGGTTCAAAAGTGCTTCATGAAATTTGTACAATACCTTATATTTGATCAAAACTATTTCGTACCCTATGGTACCATATACCATTTTGTACCCCATAGACTAAAAAGGTGTTTCACATGTTTACTATATCGTATCATATATTGGTAAATCGTTGATATTTTGTACCAACATCGGTTTTGGATATAATTCAATAAAGGAAGGATCTTTTATCATGTTTATATCGTTTTTATTTTAGTGAATACTGGTCAAATCAACAAATGTTAACTATTTTTGTAGATAAAGAGGTAAAATATGTTATAAAACATATAGAGATGATTTATTGAAAAATATATATATAACATAAATAAAATGCTTCCAACAGTTATGATTTATTTAACCAATCATTACATGGCAGTTTTAATAGTTTTAATTACACCTAGTTTGTTTGTTTGCAGGGTTTATCCCAAATTATTTGTTTAACTCTTAAAAAAGAGGTTATTTAACCAACAAAGGAATAATTATCTGCAACCGCTTTTATTGTTATTAACAGCTATTTTGCTATGAAATGCAATGAAAAGGGCGATAAGCTGATGTTCACTCAAGAAGGAGGCCATGAATAAAAATATTTGCATAATAATTTGAAAGTAAAATAAATTAAATGTAAACTCTATTTGCTTTATATTTATACATGATTCAGTAATAAGGTCATGTGAAGTATACATCAATGAGACAGTTTTTACCAAGAAATGACACTCATATGAATTTTTCATATGGTATGAAACTGCAATCATATTAATCTTCCATGAGGTACGAAATGGCACACATCTAAATCTTCATAGAGATAAGAAAATGGTATACATATAAAGCTTCCATAAAGTACGAAATGACATACATGTGAATATTCCATGAAGTACAAAATGGTATACATATAAATATTTCATAAGGTACGAAATGGCATCCATATAGTTATCAAAAGTACCAGGATTATAATTTAGTACGCCAGACGCGCGTTTCGTCTACATAAGACTCATCAGTGACGCTCAAATCACAATATAAGTACTCCATGAGGAACGAAATGATATACATATAAATCTTCCATAAGGTGCGAAAAAAGTAAAATAACAAATATACCGAACTCTAAAGGAAATTCAAAACGGAAAGTCCTTTATAAAATGGCATATATATATAAATCTTCCATGTGATATGAAATGATATACATATAAGTATTTCATGAGGCAAGAAATTGTAAAGGTACGCAATTGTCAGGTTATGAAATGGTGGTTACAAGAGTACGGAATGGTTAGGGTTCGAAATTACTATAATTCTAATATATTTAAGATGAGACTGTACATAATGAGGTATGGAGCAACTTAAAGAATGTTTTGGTCTTCTGATTAAAAAAAAATATCTTCCTTTAATGTTGTCTGCATGTATATATATTTTGATCAACAAATGCAAAACCTTACGACAATTATTGTATCCATACAAGAATTAATTTTAGTAGAATCGCAATGTAAAGAAAATAGTATTGTGTTGTACTAGATAATAGAACAGTAAAATTATCTTTTATATAATCAAAGGTCAAAGGTCAAATCTGATATGAAAAGTGTTAAACATGACAATCTGTCAAAAGCAGACCTTAATTGAGGATCAGGAGCTGACCAGTTTTATGGAACACTCAAGAGCAGACACATGTCTGATCTGGAGCAGACTGGTCCTCACAACTGGTCAAAAGCAGCATTTTCCACAGATCTGATTTAGAGCAGAATTTCACAAAGGTCTACATCAGTTCTAAATAACAGAACTAGATATGGTCTGCAACTGATGGTGTTAACTTGGTTGTCTGCTTAAAATTTCTTATATTAACTTGGAAAGCAATCAAAACTCTACTCTAAGTAAACTGTTGTATCCAAGAACTATACGCAGCTTTGTCCTGATTGATATACGGATCTGTAACAGGGGCATTCAAACATAAGTGGAACATACATGTATCATTTGGTTAGGAACTTTAATAATTATATCAAACGTGTTTTTTCAACTGGTTAAAAGTAAAACTAACAAACATACCGAACTCAAAGGAAATTCAAAACGGAAAGTCCCTTAACAAATGGCAAAATCAAAAGCCCAAACACATCAAACGAATGGAAAACAACTGTAATATTCCTGACTTGATACAGGGTTTTCCATATGTAGAAACTGCATGGTGGATAAACCCTTGTTTAATATCTAGCTAATCCTCCCACTTGTATGACAGTCGCAGAACAATCCATTATATTGACAACAATTTGTGAGCAAAACAAACAGACATAATACTAGTAGGTAAAAATGTCAACATTGTGTTAGAATTTTAGTCACTATAAAAAGAAACTATGTCAACAAAGAAAAACAAAATGGCATGTAGACACTCTATAGACATAGCATATAAGCAAAAATGAAAAACAAGAGTAAAAAAATGACCATAACACAATAATACAATGGCGGGATCTATAAATACAGAGCAACGCCAAAGGATACCTAAAATGGACTGAACTGTAAGGGTTAAAAATACAGAAAGTAAAAAAATAACACAATAACACGTAATTAAGATGATAAACAACGTCAGTACCTAGAATCTATACTTCAATTAAGACCATAATGTATTATTTGTGAAGTTGAAACGGAATATTTATCAACAAGGTATTGATATCTTCCGATGAACTTTTTTAGAAAAAGGAATGAACGTTCATCAACTTTCTGCCTAGACACTGGTGACGTTTTACAAAGTCTAAGTAGTACCTGCAAACTCTTGAATACCAAATGAGTTGGAAAATGTATATCCCATATGCAGGTGAAGTTGGTATATTGCTGCCAAGGTGTGAGAAATTTATAATTTCAAAATTAAAATCGTTTCGCTTGTCATAGATTTAGGTACTGAGATTACCGCTTATGTCAGATTCGAAATATAAGTCTAAAAATGAGACGGAAGAAGCCATGTCTGTTGTTTCTTTAATGTCTAGTCCTGGAGGATATATTAATGGAACCCAATCAGAAAAGTTTAAATTCTTAATGGAAAGAACATCATCAATATATTTGAATATGAAATTAAATGACCTGGCTTCTTTCATTTCTTTGATCTTCTTGTTTTTGACAAGTGTCTGAAGGAAAATAAGAAGAGATCGGCAAAGAGAGGCGCAAAGTTCCGTTCAATACTAGGTATGCCGACAATTTGTAGAAAAAGTCTACGTCCAAATTCAACAAATATGTTGTCAATAAGACAGTCCAGCATTCAAATGTCTTTTATTGAAATAGCATCGAGAGTTATTTGTTCTGGATATGAATACGTATTTAAATCACAATTTAGGGGATTCACATGGGCTTAGCAAATTGTGTGTGTTCACTGCATTTTCATGATAATATCTTCAACTTTTATTTTTTATCAATTTCTGTGTCTTGTTTTTTTTTTCTAATTTGTTTTTTATAGAATTATTTTTTTAGAAGTCATTTCCATCTGTACTGTAATCTAGAATACAATTGTTATATTATTTTAACACGTCTTTGTACATTCCTACATATAATGCCTATGATAGTAATTTGAAATTAATATTTTAAAGTCGACTAACAATTCATAGTAAAAAGAGGGTTTGAATGAAAAATGCAGTATATCAAAACGAAAATAAATTCGAAAACAAACCTACCTTTTGATAGCATATTTAACAAAATGTTGTACTATCGCCTGATACTTTTCTTGTTCCAATTGAATACTTCAATGTAGGTAACTATATCATTGACAAAATGGTTAACAATGATTATAGATCATGTAGATGAAACATATTAAAACTAATGAAAATCATGAAATATTAACTTTTCACGCTACATGTTTAATTAATGGCACTTATAAATAAAAGAACATTGAATACATTCAACCATATCAAAAGAATCTCCAACATGCCCAAGATGTTTTATTTATTATGTTTAACATAATATTACATTGACTGTTCCAATTTGTTTTTTTAAAAAGGGTATTTTTTACAAAATATTAGGTCGAGATACTGAAACTGAATCAGGTGATATGAAAAGATATGTTATGTTGTCTCATCGTGATGTCATGAAATGAACCTTCATAGCGACGACATTCTATTACCGATATATAATTCCGATTGCCAATGAACAAGTTATATGTTTTACTTCAAATAATCACGAAACTTATATTTATAACACAGACATTTACCCAAGGGACTTGACTTTTAATAAATCTAATAAAAACGCAGAACTAACATTTTGGGCAGACAATTAACAAATTAACAGTATGGTATGAAAGGCGATATTGATAGTCATTTGTAGTTTAAGAAAATTGTGTGTAAAGATTAGGATGTTAGTTATAGCAAATGTCGTTTTACAACAGTAGCACAGTAGGTATAGTGTCCGGCTAGGATCGGGGTTTTTCGAGTTATTTGGTCGGGTTTTTTCGAGTGTAACCACTTTTTTTCGAGTGAATATGATCAAAAATGTAAACAAACAGACTTCTTTTCTAACAAGACGTGATATAGAAGCTTGAGTTTGATATACAAGGTTATACATGATATGTTAGTATTTGAGATATAAAGATAAATAACCCTTGCACTATAGATGATGTCTTAAATAGAGATTTGGAACAAATTTCAGTATGGTCTAAAGATTGGCTTATTAGTTTTAATCATAATAAGACAAAGGCTATGATATTTTCCTGCCATACTTCCGAAGATGAAATTGAAATAGAATTTCAAAACCAATCAGTAGAATTTGTCTCCTGTCATAAAGACTTAGAGATTACTTTTGATTTAAATGGTAAATTCCATACACATATAGAAAACATTTTTAAAGTGTGCAAGCACAAGACTAAATTTTCTTAAAAAATTAAAATATGTATTGAATAGAAATTATCTTGCTCGTATATATTTAACTTTTATAAGACCCGTTATGGAATATGCATGTAAGTTATGGGATTGTTGTACTCAACAAGACGCCGACAATTTAGAACATGTTCAGTTAGAAGCAGGGAGATTAGTAACTGGGTTGCCTGTGTTTGCTAGTCGGGAAGCTATATATTTTGAAACTGGCTGGTAATTGCTTGTGGACAGATGAAAGACCAGAAAGCTCAATATGTTCTATTCTTTACATAATGGGACTGCCCCTGATTATCTCTGTTATTTCATGCCCCCATTTGTTG